>NC_080433.1:14657992-15267159 GCF_028018845.1 Melospiza georgiana | reverse complement strand
TGAAGCTCATAAAGTGCTTTGAGGTAAATTTCCATACTGGAAGACTTAAATTGTATCAGAAGCAAAAGCTCCTAACAATGGCTTTACACTACTGATTTTAAGAAGAATGGACAAAAATGCTACTAACAGCAATAAGGAAAAAGCAGACATGCTCAATATATAGCACTTTGGTGTAGTTAGGCAAACCCACCAAATTGCTGTATTGAGCTTTTGTTTCATTTACTGATATAAACAAAATCAGAAGGTGATTATGTCATGCCCTCCACTGCAATAGCAGCTAATAAAGGTATTAAAAAGCAAGCACAAAAGTGAGACATCAGCCAACCTGGACAATTATTTTCAAGAGTTTTACCAGAAACTGAAGCAGTTCTTTGGCTCCTCATTTCCCAAACACTGAGGAAGCACCAGAGCTGGGAGGAGAGCTAATATTGTGCCACTGTTTAAAAAGGGTAAATGGCACGACCCAGGTAATTATAGACCTGTCAGCCTGACATCAAACCCAGGCAAAACAGTGCAGCAGCTGATAAGGGATTTGATTAATAAAGAATAGAAGGAGGGAAATATAATTAATGCCAGTCAACACGGGTTTATGAAAATAGATCTTGTCAAACTAACTTGATTTGTTTTCTGGATAAGATTACTGGTTTGGCTGATATAGGTAATGGACTGAGGACTTCTACTGTGTATTTCACTTGGTATCACATGAAACTTTGATTAAAACACTGGAGTAACACCAAACTATCATGCTACCTATTCAGTGGGTTAAAAGCTGGCTGACAGGTCTAAAAATATCATTACAAATGAACAACATTTATTGAGACGTATTTTTGTCCACTCCTATTTAACATCTTTGTCAATAATGCAGAAGAAAACCTTGTCTCTAAAGACCACAGAGGGTCAGTTGATCAGGAGGATGATGTATTATTAAGCAGCCTTGCTGCTGATACAGACTAATTAGGATCATTTAGCTAAAATGTACTGAACAGACTCAAGCACTATCCCTTAATGTCCTGTCAGACAGCCTGGAAGGCAGGGCTACAAGGATGGTGTCTCTTCCTTATTGCATTATTCAACACGTCTCTCAACAAGGATTTCTTGTATCCCAGAAGCTGCTCAAGCTAGCTAAAACACCTAAACCATGGCCAACTCACTTCCACCCACATTGCTCCACAGACTGTGCAGTTTTCCATTAACACAGTCCTGGTTTTGTTAAACCCTTTACTGAGATTTTCAGGAGTCCACGGCCTGGGTTTCCTCCTGTTCCCAAAAGGTGGCCCATGACTTTTTCTCTGTATAGATGAGGTACAATATCAGCACATGACACAACAAAATTGTCAAGCTCTTGCAAATCAGAACCTGCATGAGGCCTGGAGCAGTCTGAGGCACATTAAGGGTCTTTTATATGGAAGATGCTCCAGGTGAGGACATGCTCACAGAGGCTGACCTCAGAAGTGAGCAGTGCCTGCATAACCTTAATATGATATTGATGCCAATGTCACAGAATAACTCTGCAAGTCCCTCTCCACAGCCCACTTAAGAGGGGACCAGAGAAAAGCCATGCCATGCTCAGCAGAGCAATTCTCATAACCACATAATTGTCAGAGTCTCTCTTTGAGACATTGAGTGACTATTCCATGAGACATACTCTGAGAAGCAAAAGAACAGTAAGTCACCCTCCTGGCTTGAAGGGAGGAAGCTGCTCCAAGGGTCTTCATTTAGTGATATTATTCACTAGAGCAAGGATAGTGATATTATTCACTAGAGCAAGGATTAGGACAGGGCATTCACAATTCCCAGAAAGACAACACTGAACAAGTGATACCTGAGAGGACAACTTGGAATTTGCCCGTCAAATTGAACTGCTTTCAGTTCTGTGTAAGGCAAAAACGGATTCATGACACCATAGAAGTAATGATGCAAATTCTGTATGGCACTCCACATGCCTCATCATGGAAACAGATTTATAAGCAGTTGCTAAATTTCTGATTTGGACTTCACCCAGAAAAAAGAAAAATAAAGTAGCTTTTCTGGTTTATTTTAGGATTCTGTTAGGAATAGTTCTATTTTAGACTTAATGCAAAAACTTCTTTCTATCAACACTTTTGGCACTGAACAAAACCTCAGCCTTTGTTATATTTTTATGGGGCCTGTTGTTCTTTGAGAGGTATTTTAATGCATATTGTTGTTTCCATTTTAGCAAGTGTTGCTCATTTTTTCAGAGGCAGATGGTGTTTACTGAACGTTGTTTGTTCCAAAAATAAGCAACATCCAACTGTTCACTTTGGAGGTGTGAAAGAGGGAAGGCCTGATGCATAAACACAGCTTCTCCCTTTTACTTCCCCTTGTTTTTCTTCTGGTGAAAGGAACTGCCAGTGTCTCCTTAGAGCCTCTAAAACTGAGGAGTTTGTGCTGTCACTCTAGGAGAGAGGGCACACAGCTCCAACCAGTGCTGCTGCCAGAGCCAAGCAGTAACAGCTCCTTGGGTGCCAGTTCAGAGGCTTTGTAACAGCTCCTTTGCAGCCCACCGAAGGAAGAAAACACTTCTTACTAGCTGGTGCTAGCAGTCAGCCTAAATGAGGGCACATGAGAGTCCCTCTCTGGCCAGTAGAGAGAAGCAGGCTTTTTTGGGTAGCACAAGTAGAATGTCTCTGCTGAATAAAGAGACAACCTGTAAAGACTCACTTCCAACTTAAGAGTTCTGTGGGCAAATGAGGTCTCCACTCTGCTGAACTCCACTGTGTGTCCCTGGACTGGAACAGCCGTGCAGAGGCTGCACTAAGTCGCAAGGGATGGATATTTCTGTGCATCTTCAGAGCACCCACTGCCTTTCAGGACTGGGCTCTACCAGAAGGAGGGACTTGTGTCAGGGGTGAGAGGACAGACATGTTCTGACTCTCATCTAGAAATTTGGAACAGCACACAGGAGACAGTTCTAGAGTCAGCATTATAAAAATGAACTGTAACAACCTGAGCAGGGACAGAACTTTGCCAGGATCCCAGGCACCAGCTCCAGACCTGAGGTTTACTCTGCAGGGCCAGGCACAGAGGTCCAGGAGTACCAGCTTAGTGGGGCTTGGAGCTGCACTGTGCTATCCACACACACCTGAAGACACCAGCATCAAGCCTGCCTTGGTATTTGCACCTCTGCTGTGGGCTCCACCTCATTAATCCTCCTCCTGACCTGAATGAGCCAAGGCCAGTTGCTTTTCTTCAATTAGAAAGCTAAAAGGCGTCAATTTTGCCAAACTATCTGGCAGCATACCCTAACATCCTTTGCTAGATAAAGCTCCTTAATGACTCCTCAGGGCAGCTGCTTGCCAGCAGACAAGGCTGAGAAAGGATCTAGGAACACCAGCTACTAAACATTGTCAGACAGGAGAACCTGTGGCATCCTGGAATAATTTTGTGAATAAAGTATTAAAAAAGAGAACCACTGCAGGGTGCCCTATTATGTTTTTAAAACACTCCAAGTTTGCTTAGTGTTTATCCAAAAAAGCTAATTATACTTGAGGCTTAACATAAATTGCTCGATAAATAAACACAGAAATAGGAGCTCAGTGACTGCCATGCTTTCTTTAAAATGCTGTTTTGAAGGCTCATTATGCTAAACACAAAAGAGAAGGGAATTTCTTGCAATGCACTTATTAAAGGCACATTTTCTACAGAAATGATTATAGCAGGATGGCACAATAGCATACAATTTCTTTGCGGGCATTTTCAGTGGGAATCTTGCCGACAGCAAGTGTGGATGGGAAAAGTGGCTGCAGGGCCACCACTTGTGCTGTTAGGAGCTGTCAGCAGTGATTCAGGAGGAGGATGCCCCAGCCCAGAAGAGGAGCACGGGCACAATAAGCACAGCTGACAACAGGGCAAGAAACCGCAAAGCTCATTTTTTGCACACACCCCTATCCCCGTGGTAGTGGAAAAGTTCAAATTCCTGGTGGCACCTCAGAAGATTTACATGGCACTGTTATGGTCACTGACAGCAGAACATCCTGTGGTAAGTCTCCAGGTCTAAAAATGGGATCCAAACTAGGCACAACATAGTTGTGTTTTTGTCAAGATAGCCAGAAAGGTACAACGTGGCGTTATGTGGTGCCAATGTCCTCATGCTTTCTTAATGCCACAAAAAGAGTGCAAAGCAGACCTGATACAGGGTGGGGGAAACAAAGTGGCTCAGATGATAATGGCATTGCATGATATACAACTGACAAGTACAAAACTGACCCATTTAAAACAAAACATGACTTTGCCTCACAGCCATGGTACTTCTGCACAGCAGGAGAAGGCCTGAAGTCAGTGACACCTTGTCATCCACCCACCAGCTTGGGAGAGAGTTTCCAGAGAAGCAGCAGGGAGCATATCTCAGTGGGGTTTCAGTTGTGGGGTTTTTTCTTGTAGAGATGCAACCAAATAAAAGGAACAGCTACCAGAAGAGGTAAACATAAGAATGATAAACCTGAGATTGACCCCTGAAATATCCATACCCAACAGCAAACAGCTGGATATAAGTTTGTCCTCTGTAGTAATTACATATCCTCTGAACAGAGAGAGACATAATTCTCCCAGGAAAACACTGGGAAGCTGTGTAGAAGCTGTGGGAAACTGAGACAAAAGAATTCAAACAATTATTATCTCTCTTTCTGTAACCATTATTTATAGATATAGTTCTCCAGAGTGTGCTATTCATAGTCACCAATAATGTGAGATGTTTCTACTTTAAGACCAATCAAGTATCACCTTAACAAGTCAAATTATAAAAAAATCTGCTATTTTCATTAAATTATTTTACCTTCTGATCCACCTGAAGGCTAGAGTCTTCTTTCCATCCCTAACCCAACAATGTCAGTCCCCACTCAAGCTAAACATCTACAGGACACAGATGAATTTTCCCTGAAAGGCACCAAAAGAGTTCCAGAGCTGCCCAAGCCTTGGCATACACAGCAAGGAAAAGAGGCTGCTGAGGTCAGGAACTGCTCTGGGCAGGCTGTGCTTTTAATGCCTGGCCATGGCCAGGCTGAAGGTCACTGGGTAGATTGAAACGATCACAAAAGAAATTTGTCTTTCACCTTTCTAGTCTCTTGAGAGACTTTTATTTGCCACCAGTTTCAGTCTGATGGAGGTTTTAAGTTTGTCAAACTGTTCCTAGGAATTGTATATTAGTTTGCACTGCCTTTGAAACTCGGTTGTTATCCTGAAAGGGCAGGAAGTGGGGATTAAGTCCATTAGATGTTGTTTGAACAACTTGCTTTTCACTCAGCGTTGTGACTCTGCTGCTTGCCAGAACATTTCAGCCTCTTTCCAGGAACTGGCACTGCAAGATGAAGCATGGCTGTCTGAAGACCTGGCATCTGTGCTGACTTTCATAGGTACCACACTGGAAGAACTGGAGAAGAAAACTCGATGGCAGAGGAGAAAGAAGCATCCCTGGCACCATCTTATGCAAGTGGAACACGGAGGACCTGGATTTTCAAAGAAGCCCTCTGCTGCTTGTGGGATTCAGGAGCAAAGTACATTATTCAGCTGGAAAACATGACAACCTAATCATCCTGAAGGGTACTATTATTGTGTGCTTAATATGCCTTACAGTCCTGATGAACAGGAAAGGCTGGCTGACAAGTGTAGGATGATGTATCTAATGGCTCCATACCACTGTGATGGATCCATAAAAGGAATCTAATTTCACAGTTTGGGGAAAATACAGACTATACAACTGGCTTTTTAGGGCCACAGATTTCAGCAACCTGGACAAATAATTCCAGTTTAGGATATTCTGGTCGTTGAATATTTTGCTTTACTTGTTGATGCCTAATTTAAATTTGGGATGTAATTCTGGAATCTGTGAAGACTTGCACATTACAGAATGCAATTCATGTTTGCTAATCACTGGGTAAAATCAACAAAAATGTTTTCAGTTCTAGTCAGATGAAACAGTGCATTTGAAAACTCCTTGGGTCAGGATTATTCAGCAAAGCAGCTTAAATTGCATATGCAAAATTTATAACTCTCACATGTGTCCCTGGTGCAGAATCTAAATTTCTTCTGGGCAATTGCACATGACAATCTAATTATTTGATAGACACACATAGATTCAATTGTGTAAAAGGAAGGCTTACTCAGGTTTTGAGTGTATTATTTAGTTTTGAAAATGGACGCCCTGTCTCTTCTGCTATCATGAAAGATATCACTTTATAGAGGATATAACCTTCAGAAGTGTATTTGGGATGATTAAGGGTTATTTGGTAATCACAATCACGTCTGAAATATGGCAAAAGAATAGGAAATGGGGCAGGCAGGAGTTTGATTCTAGTGGCACAGCTACCCTCTTCTCCTTTGATCTGGGGAATCAAATACAAGCTTACAATTAAAGCTCACCGTCTTGGAAAGTGGAGATGATCTGAGCCTTCTTGACTTATGAATAATATGAAACATAGAAAATAGAATATGCTGAGTTGGAAGGGACCCATCAGGATCATTGAGTCCAACTCCTGGCCCTACAAAGGGCAATGAAAGACTTGTGCTTCTTCTTGCTCTCACTGCTCTGCACATTGGGGGTTTCTGCAGTCCTGGCTGGCAAGCCTAGCAAAGTCCACAAAAGTCATGAAGGCCTTCTGCAGAGTTCAGAAGTCCTACCCGAAACAAAAAACTATCCTTCTATTCATGTGAGTCTTAACTGGTTCTTTTACCACTATGTAACAAAAACTAAATCATACATAAAGATACAGAACTGTTTCAATTCAGGGAAAAAAAAAAATTAGGGACTAGGGGCGCATATCTTTTGGCCCTTCCCTGGTTAGCAGTCAAGAAAATCAAGATGTTAATACTTCAAAGTGCTGAGTGTTCATACTTTTCAAGTAAAGAAGTTGTCTACCTCACATTCCCAGCATTGTGGCTACTCTCATTTCAGTTGTCTCCCAAGAAACTTTGTACAATTATCTTGATATATGTTATTGGAATAATGAATGTGCATGTTCTGTTCTGTTAAAAGTCTAGAAGAGTCATCTTAGAAGCTGACCTGGCTACCAGAAAAAAAACCCATCAGACAAATCTGTCTAGAATGCAGCCCTATCTCATTACAAGTTGTGTCTATCCAATTAGTTTCATTTAGCACTTTAATTGATCCATTAGGAAGCCTTCACAAAACTGAATCTCTTAAAGCTTGGTGACCATTGCTGGGTGAGGACAAAGGACCTCTGAAACACCCTGGGCACTGTATGTGCAAAGAGTCAACCCAATGTAGTTGTTCTTTTTGGAAAACCAAAGGTTTTCTTCAGGAGGAATTTAAAAAATGAGCCAGACAATGAAGGCTGTTGATTGGTTTGCTAGGAGCTCAAAGCAAATACATCAATACAAGGACCAAGATGATATTTTCCCTTCTAGCTACAGCCAAGCACAATGGTTCTAACAGTGTGGGAATCATGGGCTTTGCTGAATGATTTTAAGAAGTTAAACATAGAATGCCACTGGGCATCTAATCCTTCTAATCCAAAATTTATGCAATTATTTATTTCAGTGGGTGATTCCTGTGAATAAAGTTAGCAGGATTTGGCTGTGGTTATGGATAAGTGAAGACGACACCAAAGCATAAAATGGCAGCTTAGAATGACAGAGGAGCTCCTAACCCTGGGGAGCCCATTTAAGCCAGCCAGCATGGTTCAGACAAAGCACTAAGAGGGGACACGGTCCCTTTCTGAAAAGAAAGAAAGGAAATTGCCCCTAAAAGAAAAATCCATAATCGGGATGACCATCAATGGAAGAGATTCCCTGTCGGTGAGGTACCTTCTTTCGACTGAGAAAATTCCCCACATTTGTTGATTCTGATCCAGCTGGCCTGACTTGGATTTGTAACCACCAGATGCATTGCAAACAACTATGGATATTCTAAAGAAAATCAAAATAAAGGCTTTTTTTAGACCAATAAGTAGCATTCTTGCAGATGGATGTGGAAGACAATCAGTCACAAAATGGATAAAATTGCTGCCCCCCTTCCAAAATATTTAAGACGCCTGCATCAAGCTGCCTTTGGTTTGTATACATATCAGATTATAGAAGATCTGCCTCTTTATAATTTTTCTTAAAAAGGATGGCAGCCTTAGTTCAATAGAGTTAGCGAGACAATCCTTTAAGCTGTGTCAAAATGCCAGTTATCCTAAGATGCCACCCAGATTTGAATAATTTAGAAAGAGACAAAACCACAGAAAGGAGGAATCATCCTTTGACTACTTCTGCTTTTGACACGGCTGC
This sequence comes from Melospiza georgiana, assembly GCF_028018845.1. Classification (NCBI taxonomy): domain Eukaryota; kingdom Metazoa; phylum Chordata; class Aves; order Passeriformes; family Passerellidae; genus Melospiza; species Melospiza georgiana. Next base: position 15,258,915 of record NC_080433.1, on the reverse strand, counting down.
CTCCCTCTCCTTTTTACCAAAGCATCTTCGTCTCTCTATCAGTCATGACAAGTGCCAATCAAGCCTTCCCTTTCTAAGGTTCTGGGGGGAAAGTGAAACATGAAACATTTTCTAACAATCAGTAACCAAAAGTCCACTATCAGTGTGTGGTCTGGGGGAAGCCAGCCTTTTCCTTTTTCACTTCTAATCTCTGACCCACTATTTACCTCTTCTTTTTTTATGTACTTTAATCTCTTTGTTGCTCCAAAGGATCCTAAACAAATTGTAGGTCAGTGTGGATTAGGCTGCTTTGTTACCAATGATTAGTACATTTACTTTTGCTTTAACATCTTCAGCAACAGCTGAATGTCAAAAAGATCCAGCAAGAGTTTGTTTAATCACAACAAAAAACTATACCCACATAGTCTTACAATTGCATTGTCAGTCTCAGCAGAAAAAACTGGGATACAATAGGAGACAGTGACCGTGGACCTGCATTGTTAACATGTGTTTTCAGAGTTACTATTCCAGTAATTCAATATTACTACAACCAGATTCACAGTAACCTTCACCAGATCAGGATAAAAATTAAGCTTTAGATATTTGCCTAAGAGCCTGAATTCTTCTCCCATTTGCACAGTAGTTACACTGGATTCAGAAACATTTTATGCAGCTTGTAGTTGTAGAAATGTATATAGTTGCTCAAAAATAATGTAAACATGTGGATCAGAGTTAAAGAAGGGAATTTTCAAACACTGGGCCAGTTTCAAAAAGATGTACAAGGATCAGATCTCTTAAAGCAACTAGGTTCAGGTAAGCGTTCTTAAGCCAGCATTGCATCTCCCCAGCCTGTGTGCAATGGAGTGTATATTGCTGTGCTTTGCATGTAGTAGGCCATAAAAAAATAAAAATGGGCAGGAGAGGAATTTCATTTGAAGTCCCTTGATGCTGAAGTTGCAGCGCCATTAGTAATCACCTTATACATTAGCAAGGCCAGCGTCAGGAAGCCTTTGTATAATGCCCAGAGCAAATAAGATCATCTTTCTACCCTGCTGCCCCACCTTATCTTGCCACATGAAATTCAAGGTTTTTGTCAAAATCACCATCATTTTAACTGACATTGTTTCCCATTCTCCAAACACCACCAAAAATACCAGATCCGGCCCCTCCTTGTTCATGTTGCTGACAACTACTGCCATTGTCTTCTCACACTTATTTGATGTAGGAAGTGACAGTCCCAATCTGAATTATCAAATCCCTACTTTCCTCTGCATCAAAATGCTCCTGCCTTCTAAAACCATGCAAAATCCCTTCTCATTCAATTTTCTATTGGAAATTTCCCAGAAAAATATTACTAGTACAAGGAGTTTTTGGAAGTATGTGATATAACTGACAGCTTAGTAAGGTTTCCAGTTGATTTTAATTTCAGAACTTTAGTTGTTTTAGAGTTTTCACCAATGGTGGTAATGTGATGATATGAAGGTTCACAGCTCAGTAGTTATTGCTATGTTTCTTTTTACTGACAAAAAAAAAAATGAAACTCATTCTCAGGGAACTTTTAGAAATGTTTGAGTGATTTGAAAATTGTAAAAATATACACAAATACACAGAGCTGTGTCCATTATCTTAAAGAGTCATACCATTTGCCCAATATAGCATCTATGAAGTATCCTATCAGTATGAATATTCACTATACTTAAGGCCAGAAAAAGAATGAACACAAATATGTGTAATATTGGAGAAAAGAAAAATTCAATCATTGGATTATAAACCATCCAAGATCCTTAAGGTCCCCAAACTGAGCAATCAAACCCTCAAAAGCAAGTGCTATTTGTAAGCAGCCTTCATTGAGCAACCTGTGAGATGTGTAATAAAGACAAACTGAGAGATCAGATGAATAAAACCCAACAGCAAGCATGAGCAGAGATCAGATAATAAAAGGGACTAGAACCCAGGGATAAACCAAGAGTTTATCAAGGGAATCAGAACTGTTTGTTATCAGATATTCAGGCTGGTGCACTTGAATGAGAATTCAAACACAATATATAAAAATTAAGAAGGCCTTAAGGAAACAGTCCTTGGCTTACCTGTACCATCCTGAGTTTTAGGCAATTTTGCAATAAAGTGACTGGCTCAGTTCACCAGGGTGGATTCAGTTTTGTGAAAACCTGCCAAAAAATGTTACAATAAATGAGACTGGGCAAGGACCAAGATGTTTTTATCACTTTCTAAAAATAAACAAGTTGATCAGCAAAAGTAACCAAGCCCTTATTTTAGCATAATGGTCTTTACTTTTCATATTATTCCAATCAAAATATGTGAAGAAATATTTGACAGTAACATCATTAGAAGATTTCAAGACCAGTGGAGTAACGGGGTTTTCCTTTAGAACCATGTTTAACATATAAAAGGTCTTTTAAGCAGCCTATTTTGAATTTATATATATATATAAATATATATATATATATGAGAAAGGAAAATGAAACCATATTAAAAAAAAGCCTGTAATCTGGATTCTTTGTCAGATTTAGCACATCACAAGAGTTTTTCTATTGAAGTGATGGACACAGTGCAATTTTAGCTCAGTTTAAGGCCCAAAAAGTTTTGCCATCCTCCCACTCTATGCCCAGTGAGTCATGGGGAGGTGTACCCAAGCAAGGACCAAGTGCAGGTAGCCTGAGTGGCTCCAGGGCCACTGCAAAGGGCTTTGCCAGCCCTTTGAAGGCAGTTTGCCAGCAGTTGCAATAAAGACCACTTCCTTAGCACAGTGGAAAGATAATTTTTGAAGCTATTCCTGCAGATTGCATTCACCTGCCCTAAACTTGTTTGTGACTCACTGTTGCTTCATTCCCACTGATGGGAGCCAATCTGCCTCTGCCTCCTGCAAAACCCTCAAATCTGAGCTTAGGCACACAACAGTCTGGCTTTGAGGGTGTAGTTGGATAGACAAACCACAGGTTACATCATAAATTTGGGTTCAAACCTGGAACAAGCATCTGAGGGTGTCCCTCACACTGAAACACTTCCTTGCAGGCTGCATTGTTTCAGTCACCTCACTTCCATTATTTCTCTTCCCCCAGTTTGGGCAGCTTTTGCAGTGTATTTTGCCCTGCTACTGCCAGAGGAAATGAAAATATCACATTTAGGGGTCTTGGCCCCTACACAAAATCCCTTAAATTTAAAAAAAAAATTGAGACTGAAAGAACAGATTTTTACCTCCCTACAATAAAAGACATTGAGGATAGATACCTATGATTATTTGATGACTCTGAAAAGTCTAAAGAAATATTAAATAACACATTGATAAAGTGCAGCAAGTACCATCATTTGCAAAATAAGCTGTACCTTCAAGTAACTTTATGCAATTAAAAATGCAGGGAACTGAATATGCTGTACTTTTGAACACGAGAACTCACAAGGGGGAAAAAAATTATAATCTATGCTTTTTCTGCTGCTGGGACCATTTAAGTGAGCTCATGTTCAGGTTGCAGTTTACTGTTTGATCTTCAGACAGGCAAAACTTCCCAAAGAATCACAAAGAAAGTATAAAGACATTTTCTGTAAAGAATGAGATAATCCAAGCAGCCTGTTTGCTGGAAGTGCATGTACACCCCCTTGCTCCATGGCAAACAAGAAGAAAAAGAGCTAATTTAATAATCTTAGGTGAGGCTTTAAGCCTGTTTTGAGGATAATATCTTTGAGATATTTGAGAAGCATCATCTCCTCTATATGAGCTCTATATACTAGGCATAGGAGGGATTTTAAAATGTCTTAAAACAACTATCTACAAAAGTAACACTGGTTTAGCTGCAAAACATTTACAGATCAGACTTTCCTGAGTCACTGTCTATGGTAATTAACTTTTTGAGACTATTTTCTGCCAACTACAGCTCATAAATTATTGTGATTAGATTGGCCTAATTATAGAATGCGTACAGACCTTTCATAAATAAAATACCACTGATGGCTTCACTCTAATTGTTGTGTAACTCTAGCCTCACACTCTATACCCAGGAGTAGCTGTGCTAAAACACTGTAAATCAGTTTAGCAGCTCCATTCACACATTGACAGACTCTGTGACAAACAGCATCACATTTCCTACCTAGACAGCCCCTGCTAAGCAGTCAGTCTAAAAAAGAGTAATTTGAAATATCTGATACCATACAGAGGAAACTGCCATGCTGTTATTTCTGCCCCCATACCCACAACAATATATTATTCTGCTACATAGCTAAATGTTCTTTTTGTGGTCTAATTCACTGTGAAACCTCAAGAAACAAAAGGAAAGCATTAGGCAGTTACAACGATGATTTGAAGACTTGTAAACAGAGGACTTTAAAATGTAGTTTAGTGGAATGAAATGAAAAAATTTCAGTGTTGAGCAACTTTGTGAAGACTGAAGACTGCTTCTGACAATAGCACTGATAGTTGGTTACTAAATTTTGTTTTCAGTAACATTCTAGAGATGTGAGCTACAGACACAGAGTTGCTTTCCTGTGTTTCCTGCCAAAGCAGCCCTGGTCTAGCTCCCTCCAGATCCTGGGGCTGGGCTGAAGCAAAGCTGGTGCTACTAGGTGACCTCAGCCCTGCTGCAAACAGCTGGACAACAACACAGCTCTGTGTGTTTCAGTGTAGTGGGAAATACCAGGGATAGGAAATGCACACACAAGATATTCACCTGACCAAGGCATAAATATTCCAGAGCAGCTGAAGAGATGCAAAGTTGTTTGGCTGCTGGGGCTCCATACAATTTTCAGTGTCTTTCACTGCAGTTGAGGGGTAGGAGCTGCTTCACATTAAAGGAAACCCTAAAACTCCACATGGGTGGAAACTTTTGATGGGGGTGAGGAGAAGGTGATCTTCACAAAGGTCTAACTGAGTACCCCATGAATCCTGCACAGCAGGATAGAAATATCAACCTGCAGTTAGAAATACATTTGATTAGTTTCACCTGTATTTTTTTTACCTGGATCACTGTGGGCAGAATGGGAAAGTACATAACCTATGAACTGTTCAAATATAATCACAAATGCTTTTACCACATATTTTCAGATTTCAAAATTGTTCATATGTTGATATTACAGTTGAATATCTGAGTTTTGATTTGCATGGTTACTTTAGATATTAGTGAAACAAAGCCAATCTAAACTTTAATTGTATGCTCATTTTTATGACTCATTTAATTTGTGTATCATTTGCCAAATAGCACAAATGGCCAGATATAGCAGCATCAAGGACAAAGGAAAGACTGCTGCTGTGCATGTCTTCTGGATGACACCAAACCTGACTATTGCACATTCCTCCTGAAATTCCATCAGTGAGAAAGACAAAAAAATATCACTACATTGCCCTTAACCAAATAAAACAGCCAAAATTTGCAACTTTTATATCTCAACCCAGAGTGGAATCACTCTTTCAAGGGACTGCTTCAGCCTTAATAACTGATTCGTAAGCCTGCTCAGGATAGGAAGGCAGCACTCTCTCAGATATTTCTGGAAAAGGAGCAAACAGCTATTTTCAGAGCCCTGATGACACATGTTACTCTCATGTCACTGACCCTCACCTGATATGGACATGACAGACTAATTTACAAATGCTCCAGTTTAATGATAGCAATACCAGGTCACTGGACATGTTCCATGGAGCTCTGCTGATTTAGATGTTCTGGTCCAATTTATGATTTAAACAGGACCAATTTCTTCTTTTTCCATACACCCAGTGCCTTTCAGGGTGATGGGGCCAGCTGATACTACCTGAAATTTCTCACAAGGTTTTCCCTTGACTACATTTGGACCTTTGTGTGAAAGATAGCATAACCATAAATCTGAGTATTTTCCTTCTCCAGTGGATAAAGGTTATCAGTCCTTTGACATCTGCCCAGACACACATATTTCTCCTGCCCTTGCGTTGGTGCTGCTCATACTACTGGGAGAGAAGCTTTGCTGGGATCTTGGGAGGGGACCACACCATTTCTCCTCTTTCCCTTACAAGTATAAAATCCTTTATAAGAATGTCTTGGCTTTGCCCAATAGTTAGAATCCTAGCACATCCTGAATTGAAGGCATCCACAAGGATCATTGAGTCCAACTCCTGGCCTTGACCAGGACACTCATGATACAGACCTTTGGCAGGCATTTTCCAATTGAATGCTCTATGGTTGGCACAATTCATAAGACAGAGCCAAGTTAAATATGTAAGTATGAAAAAAAAATCTCCTGCTACAAATTAACAAACCACTTTATGCAATCCTGATGAAAGATGAATGTTCAATACATGCTAAAATGAGAGGTTGCTGGGAGCCTGAGGAACTAAATCCCTTAAGCTCTCTGATTTCTGATATAATACTGGTTCAGTAAATATTTATCAAAATTATAGGTGCAGCCCATAAAGCAATTAAAGCAAGAGTCTTCCTGGAGAAGATCAGTAGAACAGGGACAAAGTAATTCTCATTCATATTTTAAAAAAATTATTATGCATCTTTAACATTTTTAAAAGTTCTGAAGAAACACAGCACAAAGATTTTGTCCTCCTTAGGCTTTAATTCTGAGGGGTGGAACACCTTCTAAAAGCAATGCAAAATACAGTAATGAATTATATACATTCTCCCACTTTCACTCAAAATCTGTAATATTTATATAAACTTTCACTTTGATCTGGAATTACTTAAGGAAGGACACTTAGGTGCATTCACCACTGCAAGAGGACACAGCTGTTGCTTTGAAGCTCTGGCAACTGCTCAGCAATGCAATCAAAACTGCAAATCTGCAGAGCAAAACAGATTGGCAGGAGTCAAGTTCTTAGGAAGTTTTGAAGACCTTGCATTTCTTTTCCTTTTGGGCTAGAGGAAGTTCTTCTCACCATCAGTGTTTGGTCCAGCTCAAAGCACAGAGGAAAAGACTGGAAGCTGCTACAATGAGAAGTTTTTACAGTGGGAATGGGCAGCCATAATTCCCTAAATTATAGTTTGACTGCCTGGTACTCATTCTCTGGATTTGCCTATTCTCCTGTGGAAAATGATGTTCAGGTTGCTTCCCCTCCTCTGGCCATGCTCTCTCACCTTACTTCCCACAGATTGTTGAAGCACAGATTGGGCTAGCACTGACTTAAACTAGGGTGAGCTTTCCTCACAGAAACTCAAATGTAAAAAGCTGCATTTTATAGTTAAAATACTCCATTCCAAAAGAAATACCCTGCCTGACTCATCTTATGGGATCTTTTCTTTCTCTTCAGATAAATAAAAAACCTCCCACCCTAAAATTGAGCAAATAATTGAAAGTTACTCTTTCCAGGTTTGGATAAATTTTGGGGGAAAAAAAACCCGACAAAACACCTTTTCAAGTTCTGATTGCTAGGTTCTATTTCAAACTCGGTGCATTGCACAGATTCCATCTACTTATGGTCTACGCAGGCCCACAGTTCATGTGCAACTTCACTGAAAAACAGGAGTTCTCCAAGGGGTCCAAGACTGTTTCCATCATCATCACCACCCTCTTCCCAGAGGCTCTGACCTCTGTGACAATTAGGTGTAGGAGCCAAACACAACACAAATATCTGCAGTGACAGCAGGCAGAGAACACTGTGTCTTGCAGTCAAAAAGTTCACACAACTACAGCTCAGGTGTCAGGATAATTGTGGGAAGACCTGAGCCCTTCATGGGCTGCTCTGATCCCATCTCAACCCATTTTTTTGGTGTTAGCAATCCTGCTGCATGCAAGACACTCTCTTATTTCATTCCACTTTTTAATCATGGCAGTAAAGGTTTACCCCTGAATTAAATGTAGTTAAGAAACCTTCTCACCATCGTGAAAAAGGACCCCTCCATGTTTTGTATCTTTAATATGGTTCATTTGCAGGGTCCTTTAGGAGCAGCTGCCAGTTTCATGTGTCAAACGGCTGCCACACAAAAGAGAATGTGGCAGTGAGCTGTGGGTTGTGCTGACACAGCACACTGTTTCAATTGAAAGCAAGAAATAGAAGGAGCCGTTTGAGAAACCTGACACTGGCTGTTACCTTTAGAAATCAAAACTTAACAAAATAAAGGCGAGCATACGTATCACCTTTTTTTGTATTTAATGAAATAGTGTTAGATGCTGCTGGAGATGCAGGTGATCAGCAAGTCCTTCTGAGGAAGCCTCTGTTACAAAGGAGGAGAGAGGGAGATGGAGAAGGTGCCATTTTTCTATCTCTATAGTAAACACCTAATGCACCGTAAACAGAGCAAGTCATGCGGTAAAACATGAAGAAGCTCTTTTTTAATCATCTGAATAGAAATTTAATATCTTTGCATTTGCTAAGAAAGGCAACTTGCCCAAGCAACCAGATACACAAAGCCTTATGCATTTATTCTGCCTTTGTGGCCACTGAACAAAGCTTCTAAGTCATAGGCATTAAGGTTGGTATTTACTAAGCAGTTGGACACGAGGACTCATTAGGAATATTAGGGTATCCAAACACATAAGGGAACTTGAGAAATCAAATAGCCATATATACAGTATGACACACAAAAAAAGTCCATGTGCATTCCCAGTATTTTTCCTCCTTATTCTGAGGTTCAAAAGCCAGAATCAACTCCCCAGACCAGCCCCAGCTGTGGAATGCTGAACAAGAGCAGCACAGTCCTAGGTCACTCTACGAGGAGTGAAGTACTCTGATTTGTAGGGGGATGATGTGCTACAAAAAGCCTTTGCTACCAAACCTGCCCACAGTTACTGAGCTGCACCAGTGCTATGGCAAGAACAGGAGAAGATTCAAAAACCCCAACCACTACAACCCAGGAGACATTTCAAATTTGGTGGTTCTGTCTAAGTATTAAAGTGGTGTTGTTTGCCAGCTTCCAGGAGCCCACAGTACTTGGCCCTGGCTCCTTTCAAAGCATGGCTTCAGAAGTTAAGAGCACAGCTACTATGATCAGTATGCTTTGGTTTTCTGCTCTCTTGGGAGGAAGAGTGGCCTCTGTCAAACTCCAAGGCCACATAAATGTAGCAAAATTCTAGCCTGAAAGAAAACCAATTTTCTAGACAGGATAGAGTAGCAATAAAAAGGCTTGTATTCAACATACCAACAGAGCTCTTATGCTGCAATAGCAGTTCAGCCCTCCACCAGCCTTTTGGCACTGCTGATTGCACCACTGCAAGCACTACAACAGGAAAATATCTTCCAAAAAGTCTTCCAAATATACAGGAATCCTCTCAGAACCCCAGGGATAAAGGCAGAACAAGATCTGCAGATCTTCAGGAGGTAGCAAATATTCCTAATGTTCAGCACTCTACAACAAATTAGAAACCCATTTATGTGACAGCTACAAAACTAGCTCTGCAGACAACTAAAAAACCTTCCTTTTGGGCAGCAGATAAAACAGGACCTCAGCTGCAGACCAGGCTATGAAAAAAAAAAGGAAATTCCTAATCAGAATGTCAATATGAAGAATTCTTTCAGAGACAGAGATCAGATTTAGCCTCCAGATCAAACGACTCTTGTGGGTGGCATTTCAGTAGGCAAATGTGACATTCTGTTCTAAAATCCTCCCCAATATGCACTTTAAATTAACAGCTTTGATTAAATTACTTTTTTGTCACCATTGTAGACCTTCTCTGTTGCCACATTAAAAAAAAAATTAAAATTGTCTGACTTCAACAGCTCTCAGAAGAAAGAGAAAGATGGGCCATTTCTAAACTCCAGGACTTTTATCTGGCAGAGAGATTCCTAAATTCAAGTGTCTGCTCTGAGATGGATATCTGGAAGAAGCATTTTGTCTTTTAATGATTTGAGAGTTCTGCATGATGCATCTTCACTGCACAATGTATATTTATAGGGTACCCCTTCACCTGCACCACTTGGATATACACATATCCTCACAGTCTTGCCACTTTTCTTTCATTGCTCCATTTTCACTGAGTGCTTCTACCCCCTCTTTGTTTTTCTCATTAAATTGAGAGCTCTCAAGAAAGAATTACCTTTAGTAACAGATTCTAACAGAGTGGGTTGTTATGGATTCCTAATGATCATAGATAATAAAGTATTCCTTAATGGAACATAAGCTGGCTTTGTCAACAATGATGCTGCCATATGCAGCTGCATTGTTCTAATATTTTAAATGCTCTGGGCCAAATACAAGGAGCAATCTAGTGCCTGCATGTGTCTTTGATAACTGCTCATACAGACACATAGAAGGAAGGGAGACATTTAACTATTTTACAGATGGGAAGTGAGGCTCAGAGAAGCCACCAGACAGTCCCAGGGGATCAGAGGCTCCACAGAGAACTGGTTTCCACACCTCAGGCTAATTAATGCTTTAAGCAAAGGACTCTCTTTCCATGCCAGCAGGAATATGACATCCTGCATTCTAGCAGTCATGCATTTTGTTTCCAGTGAAGCTTGTAAAATGCAAATTTCTGGTAAAACACAGGATCTTTCCTTTCATATTTGTGATGATTTTATTTATCCTTTTTACGAAGAATTCCTGCTATTCTCTTCACATTCTGACTCATAGATGCAGCTTTCCCTGACATCTTACTTGTGTTTTAAGGCCATAATTTATTCTTCAGAAAGTTTATGTACATACACATTTATATATGTGGGTGCAAATCCATATATAAATATACACACTCGTGTATATATGTGACAGATGTATGTATCATATGGAGCAAAAGCAAATGAACATATAGTTTTGATTCATCTCCCACTTTGTTTGCCAATAGGGAATTACTGAGACATAGCAGTTTCATGACTTGAAAGATGAGATCATGATACTGCTATTTCTGCACTTCCAAGGAGAGTGCAGGTGTTTCAAAGCATTTATGAAATTGCATGATTGACTCATATAGAAATCTATTGACAATAAGTTGAACCTTTGCAGCTAGGCTGTAAAAGATTTGATTATAGTAACAATAGTCACCGTCATGAATGTCATAAATCTTAAGAGAAAGGACACATATGTCACATATAATGCATGAAAAAGTTGTCCTTTTATCATGGATAACTCACCATTGTGTAGATACTCTGCCGATCAGCTACTGCATTATTTGAATAAGTATCTGATGTCTTGTTTTCTTTCAAGGAGGCAGGTGCAGGATGAAGCAGGGAAGCCTGCCAAGATAGATGATAAATTGCCACTTGGTGCTGGGGACCAGTGCTTAACATTAATGCAATGCTGCCAGGAATTAAGCAGTAGAGTAATAAGAAACTAGGAAGAAAATAACTTTTCATCCCCATTAATCAGCTCCATTTTCTTTCTCGATTATAATTTCTAGTACATCTAAAACAAAACACTGCCATTGCCTCATTTCAAAGAAAACATAATAGAATTGGAAAACATCCTATGATTGACAAGCCATAGAACTATATAATAATGATACCAGTTGCTTTTCTTCTGGGAGAGTAATCTCGAATCCAAAAAGTTCAAATAAAATAATAAAGAAAAATAATTGCAAAGAAGTATGGCCTAGATTTTGATACCCCCACCCACTTTGGCAAATGTTATTCCCTAGGTGAACTGTCTCATTCAGTCAGTGGATCATGGCATTGTCAGAAATGACAGAGGGTCCAGAATTTCCCAAGTTTCCTTGTCTACTGTTTATCCCTTATTGCACTGAGTGTGGACTACTATGAGATAAATTTTAAAAGAATTTCGTGTGATTGGTTGTGTGAGAAACAAAGAGAAGCCTTGTAGCAAAATTAAAATTGGGTACCTACAGGTGAGTAAAATATAGCAAAAAATGCAAATAGAGTGAGAACCTTGTCATTAATGCTGACCAAAAATAAAGTGTTTAATGAAAAATGGGTTCTTAGACCCATCAGACATTGCACTTTCCTAAGCCAGCAAATAAAAGTAAAATAAATATACATTTTATTTCTCCTTTGTATGTACAATAAAATATGTTGGGGAAATATAAGTTTATAAACACTCTATGTCCTGAAAACTTTGAATTCTGAGGCAGCTAAGGGCAAGTTACAGTCAAAGAGAGGCAGTGATGTTCTGCTAGCATTTGGCTTCCCAGGAGCAAAACTCTGGTAGGAACAAGGGTGTTCCTTGAAGGCTGAAGTAACTCTTCTCTTTTGGTGTGTTCCTTCCTAGGTAGCCAGGTCACAGATATTCTGAAAGATAACTGGAAGATTTGGCCTTGGAAAGATGCCTGGTTTAGTTGGTCTGGGCAGTGACGCAGGATCAGGCAAATACATATAACCAGAGACCCTTTCCAGATAGTAAAATGGGATTAAACACACTGTAAACATGCTATGCTGCATTGTCCTTCCCTGATTTGGGAACAAAACTAGTCCTGCTTATATAGAAACAGTTCAAGAACAAACTCTGTTCAAATCAGGTGTTCTAAAAATAACTTGTGTTTTGCCAGCTATGGAAAATACAGATCTTGGATTCTCTCAGTCCCTTGCATATAATTAAAAAAATAAATATTGTTATCACTTTGAGACATCCACCCCAATCTTATCCAAGTCATAGGTACTAGAAAAACCCATATCAGCACTTAAGTGAAATGCTGGTTTTTTTTCAACATTCATCCATCAGAAAAATTAAAACTAAATTGAACAACAGATGATCAATGTCATTCCTCTTTCTGCACCACAATAATTTAAAGTAATCTCTATATTTTGAAATTGGGCCATAAGTCAAATATTTCATCATCAGGAATCTTCATCTTGATGTAGGAAACCTACCTTAAAGCTATCAAGATGAAAACCATTTAAGAAACATATATTTTAAAGCTTGTGCAAGATCTATATTCTCATCTGTATTATGTCCAAAAAAGTGCATGACATTCAGAATGGAGGCTGAAAAGCTGTGTGCTATTTAATCTCATCTGCATTTCCTCCAGGAATATGCATCATTCCAGCAAAGCAATGTTAGGACAGAGAAAGATAGCTCACCACTTAGGTGTTCATTTTTCAAGTTGTACATTCCTATGAAACACTTCATTAGCAAGTGTAAATTATGTCCCAGTTTTACTTACACATGCAGTGTGTCTGTGGCATCCACATTTTTCTGAAAAATCCCTTTGCCCAGGATTTTCTCCTTGGAAGATGAGAAACCTCAGAGAAAAAGGAAAACAAATATTACCTCATTTGCTTCTCCTGTGTTTTGGTCATCTGGAATGTGTTTGGAGATTGTTTACCACAGGTGATTGTTTCATTGGATTCTGCTCTGAGTTGTTTTCACTCATTGACCAATCAGTGTCAAGCTGTGTCAGGACTGAGGAGACAGTAATTGGTTTTCATTATTATCTTTTTAGCATTCTGTAAGTATCCTTTCTGTATTCTTTAGTGTAGTTTAGTATAGCATTCTTTAATATAATATAGTATTATAAAATAATAAATTAGCCTTCTGAGAAAAATGGAGTCAGATTCATCATTCCTTCCTTCATCTACGTACCCCACAAATACAATAGTGTGTCCGTGTCTCAGTTTATTTTACCAAAGTAAATTTCCTTTTTGCAGACATGACTATGTCATGATTGGTTCAGTTTCTCCCACAGTGTACATAATAGGAAATCAAAGACAGCAAAAACTCTCTCAAATTACATCTCAAAACAATACAAGACAACTTGTATTGTTTTGTATTGTTTTGTAAGGGAAGGGAGAGAGTAAGGCTGCAGCAAATCTGAGGAAAATGGTGTCTGTGCCTGAAATCAATGTAACTAACTGATCCTGGGAGCTGTGATGGTACCACGAAAGAGCTCACTCATCACCACAGGAGAACCACAAGTGCTAGGTTAATAACTAAATTCCTTTCTCATTTACACTCAAAACACCTTCATGATGCCATGACTGTACACACAACCAAGGAAAGCATTGGTTCTTGAGAACACGACCTGCAGGTTGGCATTTAAGTGCTTCTGGAAGAAGGAGTTCCCAGGCTCAGAATTCCAATTTATGTGCCTTGATATCATAATATCTAGAATGAATACAAATATGAATCCTGAAATAGCATTCATGATTTTATATCCTCAGCCACCGGGGTGTTGCCCCTGACCAGAGGGACTGTACAAGGGAACAACAGAGTGCCCTTCAGGACTGGCTTTATAAGAGCTTCACTGAAAGGAAGGTACATCTGAGCTCAGTGAAAACATTCTTGTCCTCTGTAGATTGGTACAGTCCACACAGGGAATGTGTGAATCCTGACAGATTTACCATATTTCCATGTTTTAATTGCTGTCCAATTGAAGATTAGATTTAATTCAAAGTAACATCTCATTGATATATCTTCCTGCCATTTAGGTTCAACAGTAGATTGCAGGTAGTAGGTTCAATAATATTTTACCTCTTATATTCTGCAAGATCCTTGGAAATTTTTCTTTCTTCCTAAATGGTTTTGATAATACTTTTGTGGTATACCTTTTCCTATTTCTGGTGCTCCAGTGGAGAAAGTTGATGCTATCCATTCATGTATTCATTGCTGCAAACATAACCAATACTCAAAAATCAGTTCATAAAGGGTAAACAATGCTATTAATGATCCTGACATTTTCTGAAATGCTAAAGTTATTTGCTGGAGTTTTTTTGTGAATAGTTAAGAGAATTCTTAAGAAGTATCCTTTCTGTTCTGACTTCTTAAGAGAAAAAAATAAGAAAATATGTCACAATATTAAATGACAGTAAACCAGGGGTTAAAGTATAAATATAAAATATTCATAAACTTAAAACATAGTATACAGCTTTTCCAGTGCCTTTTTGCATGTGTATTCCTCTTTTTTGCAGTAATTGCAATACTCCTCCAAAATGCCTTTTGCAACACAGTACTAAAATGCCTTCTGTGATCTTTTTCTCTACAGTCAACATCAGCAAATGAATTTCAAAGTCTGAAGTCCTTTTATACTGCTGTAGTACTATAGATAATAATAACCCAATAAAAACTTCATTTCCATTGCAACAAATAAACCCTACATATATATATCAACACAAGTAATTTAGTGTTATTTCACTCTAATCTTCCCCAAGGGAATCTATTAATAAGAACCTCAACCCCTCAGACAGGGCATAGGAGTCGTGTTCCAAGATCAGGTGACCCAGACCAGCATTCATTGAAATGAATGACATTATTAATATAATTCTCAGTTAAATAATAAAGAAATTGATTCCTTCAATTTACTATCAGTTACCCTACTAATACTAGTGATCACCCTAGAGACCTCAAGACTTCAAACAGGAAGATTAAACCCAAGCCAAGTGATTGGTTTCAATTCTCAGCCAAGGAAGAAGACCAAAAAATCCTGAAACAGCAATCTGTACATAAACTAACCTCAGTAGAAAGAGAAAGCAGCAGCTGCTTGTGTATTGGTTTTCATATTCAAGTCTAGGAAACCTGAAAAGAAAAACACAAAGGAAAAGTGATGGGTAGCATCTATTATGCATCTAACTTAAAATATATTATGTTGATATTTCCTGTGGAAGTAGAATCAAACATTTTATTGCAGAGATCTATACAGTGATGGACCTTGCTTTGACATCATCAAATATTTCATGATAATAGTTCATATTTCCTTTTTTCTTATCTTGTATCACAAATTAAAAAATACAAGATAAGTAAGAAAATGTGAAACAAAGTAATTTGAACTTGAAAGGAAAAACATCACTTTGGAATTTTTGTTAAACATTGTGATAAAATCAGTATGATTTTGGGAAACATACTGTTTTTCTAACATCAATATTTTGTAAAAGGAAAATACATCAAAGCAGGAAACAGCTCAAATAGAAAGAGCAAAGTCACTCAGAAACATTTTAGAAACCATCTATATACTACATAAAATATTTCAGAAGGAATCAAAGCAACTTTGCGTATCCTCTGTGCATCATATCTTTCAATTAATCTTTAAATTCCTGTGTGAGAGAAATCCCCCATAAATTAAAAACATCAGTGCTTAAACACCATCATTATGACAGAGTAGGAATGGAATGGAATGGAATGGAATGGAATGGAATGGAATGGAATGGAATGGAATGGAATGGAATGGAATGGAATGGAATGGAATGGCATATTTTAAGCTGAAAGGGACTTAGAAATATCATCAACTGCTTAACTCAGTAGTGGATTCTTTCCCATCCCATGAGCCTAGAATGGTTCCTGAACATCAAACAGGAAAAAAGTTCTATTTCTCAGATTTAGTGCTGCTAAGAAAGCAGCATCAATCTATCATCATTTTGCCAGACAAGTGAAACTATTCTGTGACAAAGGCAAGCCCAACATGGCCTTCTTGCTGACCATGTGATCCAAATTTTAGCAAATTGGTGGAAAAATTCAGAGTTGATGTTAAATGTCTTTTCGTCAGTGGATTCCTCACAGATTATTCCACACTCAATACTTCTAGGATAATGAAAAATGCTATCAGGTGGCAACTGCATCTTCTAGTGAGGACTCAGGAGTCCAGTTGATTACCTGGAGAGCAGCCACAGCTTTTCTCAGCGGTGGGAACACATGGCTTGGCCTTAGCCAGCCTTGGGGTGAGCGTCTCGTTCATATTGCGCTCGCTCACAGGATTAACGTGGGAATTAGCACAGTCAGCTCCCATATGAGCAGCATTATGTTATCCCATTTGCATAGTCTCCCCATGCTTGCAACACGATACCAGCCCTGACAGTAGGAGCCTCTGTGCTTGGAGCAGAAGGTACAGAGCTCTATCTCCAGTGACAACCATGACGTCTATATGGCAAGGGCAAGCAGAACACTTGACAACCATGAAGTTTGCATAGCCTGTGAATTGTTACAGTGGACATATTTTGAGACATCAGCAGCCTGTGAGAACTCTGCATATTTTCCTGCTAGACTTGATCAAAAGAGCAACCACCTTCATTTTGTTTATGAGAACCCTATAGAAATTTCAGATACTGATCAAGTAATAAATACCCATCTCACTGATGAGCATAACAAGGACTCTGCCATGCTTACACTAGACTCCTGTGAAAAAGGCGTGGGTTCCCCTTCAATCTATTCAGCTATGCAATGTCCCCAAACGGTGAAAGGGAAACCATAAAACTGAATGTGATGCACATCATCCCAAGAAATTCATGCCCTGTGAGTCCCTTGGCAAAATTCTCCCAGCTTCAGAAATGCTCTACTTTGCAAGAGCCTGAAGCAATTTAGCATCAGATCTGCTTGGTTCTTCCTGGAACAATGTCAGATCTCCTGAGAGGAGAGCTTCCCATGACACACTCCAATTAGAGCTGGTGTCAGTAAATAGGCCTCTTGTTGAAACCATCCAACGATCTTCATGAGAACCTGCTCTTAGCTGCCTACAGAAAACTACAATAGATTACTACAGGAATCAGTTTAGAAATTTCTGGTGTTGTGAATATACTTTCTACTGTTTAGAGATAAAGAGTTTCAACCAGTTTATCAGCATGATAACTAAATAAATCTACAACCAGAGACTATGGTAACAGGTGAGCATAGAACAGAGATGGCAAAAATACTGTGTTTTCAGCTAAGAATAGCTAATAAAACAGATTTTGTATCTTGTTTATATGAGTGACTCACAAAAGTAAGAGTTGCAATGTAAACAGGAATTACTTGAAGAAAAGGTAACTGTAGAGGCTGAAAATTACAATCATCCCAAAGAAGCACTTTTACAGTCAAGTATAACAATCACTAGGACATCTATGGCAGCAGACTGAATTTCAAACAATATTTCAGCCATCTATTTCAGAACCATGATCTCAAATGCTTAAGTACTGCTATACAACTCTTTTCAGCACCAGTAGAGGTATCTAGTAGTAAACAGACAAATATAGCTATTCACTGCTTGGCCTATCATAAGCACCATTCAAAATCTTCACAGAAAAGATATCATTTAGAAGAAGTAATTATATTTTTTTTCGATTCAAGATTACCCACTATATACCATAATAACACACAAAATTGCTTTGTAGGCTAAAATGCTACAATGAGACACTTTCACTCTGACTGTGAAAAACACAGTTTGATGGGTTCCTGCCATTTTCAGAAATCAGGCCACCAGGTCAGGCAACTATGGTTTACAGAGATTCAGCCACTACCCCGATTTAAAAAAAAAAATAGTATAAATATTTTTAACAGGTATTCCATGAGCTATTAAACTGAATTCTCAGATATTCTGCAAGGATTCATAAAGCAGCACTTTCCAAGTCACCTCTCCCTGTTACAGTAAATTATGTTGTCCATTCCTCTGTTTGATTGGCAGCCTTTAAATCTCTCTACCCCATTGAGTTTCTGCCATGTGAAGCAACTGCAAAAGAAGATCTTGTTTTCAATTTTTCAGGGTCAGATTGTCTTTCAGTAGCACGGATGTCATTCATGACACAATGAATGAGAGTCATACCCAGGCCACTAAAAGAAGCGATGTTAACTCTGAAAATAAAAAGAAAACATCAAAGGTAAAAGTAAAAAACTCTGTTTAAGTCAAAAACAGGCAGGAAGGCAGCAGGCAGAAGCAGGGACTGATGCAGAAAGATAGCATCAGGAATAAATACCAGTATTTTCTCTGCATAACCAGTTTACCAGTGATGCTATTTACAACATAACAATTCATAGCACGACTAAAAACCCTCACAGCTGACACTTCAAAAACATTGGCTACAAACATAGAACATGCTCTGCATACTCCAAATATATTAATCTACCTGCTTGAGAAATAATTTCTGCAGTAAGAGTATTAAGAAAGAAATAAAACATCCGTACAAGAAGCAAGACAAATGTAAGTATTAAAACTTCAGCTTGGAGTTCTTCTTTTCTCTCGAACCTGTTTTGATTATGTGATAGAACTACAGTTTGTTTTCACCTAGGCCAGTGGTCAGATGAACAAAGCTAAATATTTCCTGCTCTCAAAAGCCCTGAAACCATGTTTTTCACCCAAACATATTTCATTGCAGTCAGAGATGAGATTTTAGCATGATTTCATTTGAGGTTGTGCTTTTGTGTGTGTTTGCCAGCTTTTCTCTATCACTATTATAATTTCCTGAGTTTTAAGTGTCAGTTATTATGATCAAAAGTCTGGAGAGAGAGGTTTAAGTCATGGTCACTCTGCCTTCCCATCTGGGTCAGCTACATATATGCAAAGAGCCATTAAAAAAGTTAGGGAGGGAGAGAGAAAAGGAGGATGGAAGGCTTCACCACACTAAATGAAAAGCAAACAATATGCATATCAGCATCCTAAGGAGATGTACCACTCTGCTGGGAAAAACCAAGACAAAAGAATTATCTGACACAACAGTTCAAAGCATATTGCACCTGTCAAAACGTCTGTCATCTTCTATAGAAATGCACCATTCTAAAAGAAAAAAGGGAAACTCTAGCAAAGTCACTCAGAAACAACAGGCCACTTTGTCTCCTTCCTTCCAGCCAACTCCTCCATCTGAAAGCCATTTAACTCAATGCTAAAGATTGCCTGGAAGGACCAGACAATAGGAAGGTCTCTTTCATTGTCAAGGACAGTTACACTTTGAAGATGATGCTCAAAAGGGGTTAAAATGGGTCAACAAGCAATTGTTGGGTCTATCCAAGGAAATGTGAACAGAACATTGTTAAAGTCACACACACAAAAAAAAAATCTAAAAGAGCACATCTTTAAGCTGGGGAAGTATGGGGGAGCACACACAAAATGCTGATGTAATATCATAGTGAAATGGAGATAAAAAACCCTTATCAGTACAAATGGTAAAACTGAATTTCAGTAGATAAGTCAGTTCTTAGCAACATACATACAAAGCCCAGTAAAGGCAAGAGATATACAAATTGACTAACCAAGGGAAAACCAACAGCAACTCTGACAATATTAGATGTCATTTTTCCACAACTTTTCATTTGTCTGCTTCCACATCTCACAACATGCCTTTGGAAATCACTGCATGTTGCACAGCTAGATGCAATGGGTACATCTTAGGTACTGAAACTGATGTACTTATTTGTATATAAAAGCTGCTTTAAGAGAAATAAAAGGTGGAAAATATTTTTGCTTTCATGCAGATTATCTAAATAAATACTTGTATAGCCTACTGAGCTTCTTTGAGTGTGCATGTTCTCTTCATTTTTACATGAAACACAGAAGTTGCCATTTTATAAAAGCTTCTAGACTTAATTTACACAAATCTAATTCCTGAGGTAAATCTTCCATGAAAAAAGGATTCATCTAAAGCCATTTATTTATTCAAACCCAATTCTCATTTTTATTATTTGAAGTCTAAATTCTCTGTTAATCAAATTTTGATTTGTTTTTGATTCTTAAATGAAGCATTGCATAGGAATATAGTCACCAAGTCTGAAATAGCCTTAGCTCAGCAGAGCTAGCCATGAAGCATATTCATTTGCATCTGCAGCAAAGGGCCACTCCATTACGAGCAGCTTCAGACAGGAAAAATGCCACAAAGTTCAGTTCTGTTGAAGGTAGCAGCAAAACTTCCAACAATTCCACAGCAGACAAGGAGTCAGTTCTGTTTTCACAAATTTGCACCTCTGAACTAGGTCAGTGACTACAGAATCACAGAATGCCAGGAGTCCCAAGGGACCCACAAGAATCGTTGAGTGCAGCCCTGTACTGAACCAGAATTCCCAGCATGTGCCTGAAACTATTGTCCAAGTGTTCCTTGAACTCTGTCAGACTTGGTGCTGTGGCCACTTTTCTGGAGAAAGTGTTCCAGTCCCCAGTCACCCACTGCGTGTAGAACCTTTTTCTAATATCTAAATCTCCCCTGACACAATGTCATGGAGTCCCCTTAGGCCCTGCCACCACAGAGAAGAGATCATGGTCTGCCCCTCCTCTTCCCCTCATGAGGAAGCTGCAGACTGCAATCAGGTCCCACCTCAGTCTCCTCCAGGCTGAACAGACCAAGTGACCTCAGCCACTCTTCATATGGTTTCCCCTCTAGACACATCGCCATCTCCATGGCCCCACTTTGGACACTAAGAACTTTAGATCTTCATTATATTGCGGCATCCAAAACTGTCCCCAACTGTCACTCGAGGTGAGGCCACCCCAGTGCAGAGCAGAATGGGACAATCCCCCCCCCCTTGCTTGGCTGGTGATGCTCTATCTGATGCACTCCAGGGACATTTCTTCAAGACTGTGAAATAATGGACATAACACTACTTACCATTATTTTCCCTCCCAATAAAAAAAAGCAGCTTCAATCACCTATAACTCCTATAATGTGTTTTCCCTTGAAAAGCTAGATATTCCTTAAATGCTAATTCAAGATCATAATTTTCAAGAGTTTACAAAGTCATTTTTCCAGTACAAAATCTCTTTGAGCTGTCTTATTGCAAGGAATTTCATCCCAAATAACGTTGGAAACTTGTCTTGTAACAAGATCTGGTGAGTTTTTAGAGATATAATGAAATCTCTTTTTGTATCTGCTTTCTTTCTATACTTCACATCCATATACTGGCTTCCAGGAGAAAAAATTAAATACTCAAAAATATTGATGTCTCAGTGTCCAGCCAAACCTGTCTATTAACATAAGCTGAGTTGAAAGCCCTATAGACTTATCCCTGATACTTCACGCCCTTTTCCTCTTAATTTCAAACTTGTTTTTTCAGTAGCCTTTTATAGCTCCTGGAAATTATTACCTATATTAAAATTATTAGGACTAAAATGTCACGGGGTCACAGCAGTGTTATCAGTGCCTCTTTCAAAATTAACTATTTCAAAATTTTTAGGCTTGCTGCAAAAGCTGTCTCAAACCAGATCACTCAAAAGTGATGAAAATGATCATCACACAACCAATAGCTCATGCCATGCCATTTAGACAAATATGGCTAAATCAGCTTCATGAGAAATGCCTGACAGGGGCCAAAGTACAAAACTCCCCATACCAGCAGTGTGGGGCAACATGTTGTGTCATTATTCTGGTTTTCCTCCTCCATCATGCACTTCCTCTCATATTCTTCCACTATCCTCCACCATTCTCCCCAGTCCCTGCATTTCCTTCAGGCAATGTCTCCCCCTGCACAGCTCATGAGTCACAGAAGACCATGTCCCAGAGAACAAGGGAATAATTGTCCCCTTGATGGGTTTGGATGTTGGGGATCAGAGCAGGCTGCTGCACCAGAGGCAAAAGAGAAGCAAAGCAATGTTTGAGATGATGAAATGGGGATGCCACAGTCACAGTCGCCTTCTCAGGATGTGTGAAACCTCTGTGTGCTCAGGGCAGTGACAGCTCAAGACAATGAAATGCTAAACTCCTAACAGAGCTACAGTACACATGGGAAAATCCTACTTGCATAATCTGAGGCTGAAACTGAACTAATGTTCTGTATAAAGTTCCAACTATAGATATAGACACAATAATTTTTCCCTTTTTCTATTTATTATCATGATCAGATATATTTTTCACCCTTAAAAAATCCCAAAACAACCAATATCCTGTTCATATCTATTTCTATTGGAAGACATTGACAAATAATGCCTACTGAAATTTTCCAAAATGCTTTATCCTAACAATGACACCTGGCAAAAGAAAAATCAGCTATAATATTAGCTTGGCTGAGTGGTGTAGATGCAAAAAATTTGTGATGATAAATGTGGAAAGACATCACTAATAGCACCATAAATTGAATAGACTGAAAATTCAGTTTCAAGTACAAAGGCTTTTCATGACAAATGTGAGTTTGAGTTTATGTTTTTTTTTCTAATTAGAATATAATTAGGATTTATATTTCCCTGTGATTTATAGCACTCTATAGATAACACACAAATGCTGGGTCAATTTTTCTGCTGGTCTCTGTGAAAAGCAGCTGACAAGCAGCAAATTTGTCTTTTTTTTCCTACTTGGCTACAATCATGAGTTTATCATGTGTGCCTGTACAGTGTTAAGGCAGATGTAATCTCCAATACTGACCATTCTCCTGTACTCATGTATGAACATGTGACCAAGAACAAGATTTAATCACAGATCATTATCCTTCTTTATAGAAAGACCAATCCTTACATCAGGGGAAGGAGAAAATCATGTGTAACTTTAGAAAAGCAATTATAGTCCATTAATAATAACTAGCTGTGGATCAGAAGGAACACTTCACAAAAAATACAGGTCTAAGTTTTCTGAAACAAATGTAAATTTTTGCAGGTAGTAAATATGTTCAAAAATTCAAAGTCTTTTAACTAATAACTAAAGAACAAAACTGCTAAGTCCACCTGATAATGTAATTGCAATGAATCATTTAGCCAACTAGTGCACTTCAAATACACTTCTGAGGATGAGAAATTAAAAAAAAGGTCCCCTTTAGATAGTTTTTTCAGTGTTTTCATGAGATATGAGGGGTTTTCCTCACTAAAAAAGCCTGTTTCATCTGGTCTCAGGAGTGTATACCTGACTGTCACAATGCAATTCAATTCTGTCACTAGAAAAACAAACACAACTTTTCTCTCCTTTCACGTGTCACCATTAATTTGGCTAGATAAATTAATATTTCAGGATTTTTTAGGATTTTTTTGTTTCTGTCTACCAAAGAGAACAAGGAACCACACAGAGTCCCCTTCTTGTCTTTCCAAATAATTCCCCCAAAGCTAGGTCCAAGAGGCAGCAGGGCCAGGTGCAGATGTGGAAGTCCTGCCAGCCCAGCCCCAGCAGCAGGGGCATGAAAAGCACACAGCCAAGAGCAGATGTAGAACACCAGCCAAGCTCCTGGCTGAGTTTCATGCAGCTCCTGTTTAGCTGCCAGAGGAGAGCTCTGGCCACCTGCCTGGCCAGCTCAGGACCAGCCAGCCCCACTCCACTGCAGCCCCTGCAGCACCTCCTCGGGGCTCTGCTGGATAGCAATGTTCACACTGACAGTAACTAAATGTGAACTCAGAAACAAGAACTGTTAGCCATGCAACTGAGCGAAAAACCAGCAGAGACTTCAGGTACCTTGGGGATTAATGACTGTACACAGAGACCCACATGTTCAAGTCAGGATAGCCACCTGAAGTACCAATGAAACACAGCTCCAGCATGGGCTTCCTGCCCAAACACTTACTGGAACCCATTTTACAGCACATTTCTATATTAAAGCAAGCTCATACTCACCCATCCTCTGTGCCTCCAGGTGAATTGTGGTTAAATCTCTCCTTGCTCTTGAGAGCAGAGACATCAGCAGGACACAGCTCCTGCCCCTGTGTGGGAAAGGCAGACACTGGATCGTGTCTTCCCTCCAGCAGATCAACGCTCCCACCCAACAGCAGATCAATGCTCCCAGTGTCACTTGCACACTGACTAAGGGTACATTGGATCCCTTCTTCCAGATCATTGATAAAGACATTTAACAGGACTGGTCCTAGTCCTCAGCCTTTGGGAACACCTCTACTCACCAGCCATCAGCTGGACGTAACTCTGGTCACCACCTTTCTCTGAGCCTGGCCATCCAGACAGTTTTATACACATTGAACAGTGTAGAACACACATCCAAGCCTTGAGCACCCAGTTTCTTCAGGGTAATGCAATGGGGAACAGTGTCAAGGTGGATTAAAGTTCAGGCAGACAAAATCCACAGTCTTTCCCTAACTACTAAGTGGGTGACCTGTCATAGAAGGAGATGAGGCTGGTCAAGCAGGACCTGCCTCTCACAAATATATGCTGGTTGTCCTATACGTGCTGTTTGATGCCACTCAAGATGATCTGCTCCAGGACATTTCCTGGCATCAAGCTCAAGCTGACAAGCCTGTAGCTCCCCAGATCTTCCTTCCAGATTTTCTTATAGATTGGCCTCACATCAGCTAACCTCCAGTCACCTGGGACCTCCCCAGTTAGTCAGGGCTGCTGGTAAATACTGGAAAGTGGCTTGGTGGTCTCTTCCGCAAGCTCTCTTGGTACTCTGGAGTGGATTCCATCTGGCCCTATAGGCTTGAGTGTGTTTAAGTGGTTTAGAAGGTCACTGACCATTTCCCCTTCCTAGATTCATAGACTATGCTGAATTGGAAGGGACCCACAAGAATCATTGAGTCCAACTCCTGGCCCTGCACAGAACGCCCCAAGAGTCACACCATGTGCCTCAGAGTGTTGTCCAAATGCTTGTGTCACTTCATCAGGCTCGGTGCTGTGACCATTCCCTGGGGAGCCTGCTCCAGTGCCTAACACCCTCTGGGCGTAGAGCCTTTTCCTGATATCCAACCTAAACCTCCTCTGACACAACTTAAGGCCATTTCCTTGAGTCCTGTTGCTGGTCACAAGAGTGGAAAAATTGGTACCTGCCCCTCCTCTTCCCCTCACAGAAGTTGTAGGCCACAGTGAGGCCTCCCCTCGGTCTCCTCTTCTCCAGGCTCAACAGACCAAGTGTCCTCAGCCAGTTCTCATACAGCCTTCCCCTCCAGACCCTTCATCATCCTCATGGCCCTCCTTTGGACACTCACTAGGAGCTTAATGCCTTTTTTATGCTGTGGTGCCCAAAACTGCACACAACGCTCAAGGCAGGACCACACCAGTGTGAGCGGAGCAGGAAAATCACCTCCTTTGCCTGACTGGTGATCGATTACAGGGGTTTCATTCTGCTCCCTGTCCCTGTATTTCAGTTCAGGGACTTGGGATCTAGAGAACAACTCATCTTACTATTGAAGACTGAGGCAAAGAAAGCCTTAAATCCCTCCAGTTTCCCCCTTGTTTGTCACTATATCTCCTTCCTCGCCTGCTTGTCTTCCAGCATGTGAGGACAAACTCCTCCTGTACATTTAAGATCGCTTTGTTGGAGAATGTCCATCCTTCCCGGAATCCCGTTCTCTTCAGGACTGCCTCCCAATTGACTCTGCCAAAGATGCTCCTGAGCAGGCCATAGTCTGCCCTCTGGAAGTCCAAGGGAGCTATTTTGCTAACATCATCTGCAAAGAAATCAACACAGATCTAAGTCCACTGAACTGTCACTGGGAGTATTAGAAACTTGATTCATCAAGCCTCAAGTGAGTTTCACTCTCTATTACCATTATAGAAGTAAAATTTGTTTAAGATCCATGTAACACCACAAATAAGCAGTTCCAATAGTAGATCTAACATTTATTTCTACCATAGTGAAAAAAACAAGTTAAAGGGTCTCTTTTATCTCTAAGGTAAAATGAGATAACTAAATAAAATCTCACAATATAAATAGTTATTTTAATACAGATAGCACCCAACAGCTTTGGTGCCACAGCGAAAATGAATGCAGAGAAATGTGGGTTTTGACATTTTTCCCCAGAGCCCAATTAAAATAAGCAAAGTAAAATGCACAGAAATAAAATATGTCTAGCAAATATGTTTCTCTTAGCTTTTTTTGCTACACACTACTGCACCACTGAAATGGGAATATTATCCACAAGTTATACTTTATATTAAGGACAGAGGAAATGTACTGCTAATATGTGCTATATGAGGCATAATGAATCACAGACAGTCTCCAATTAGAGTTTTTTCCAGAATAAATAGTCATTATGGTCTAGATTAATAGATATTACAGCCAGAGGGGACTACTGTGATCATCTTTGACCATTGTTATCATTGCTTTTCAGTGCATAAATCAATTGTTAAAATCTTACTTTAGATATAATTTAATTATGAGTTATGCAACAAAACACAAAGGAGGTTCACTGAAATAGCCTATAATTAAGTTCAATGATTTGCTTTCCTCCCCTTCATTCCATCATTATTAAGATTCATTCTTCCAGTAGTTTGTCAAATTTAGTAGCATTTACAGCCCTGAAGTTCCAAGTCGTGTGGTTATTCAAGAAAAAACAACATTTATGTAAAGAATTAGGAATGCCTGCTCAGGAAAGAAGGGTTCACATCTTAAAATAAATTAAAAAAAAAAAAAAAAAAAAGCAAAGCGGCACGCGATATACCAGATTCCTATTGTGAGGCACAAATTCTTCACAACACTGGGAGACATTGCAGAACAAAAATACTATTAGAACTGTCTCAAAGAGAACATTTTTGGCTAGGATAGAGACTTTTGACATTATTTATTAGGTTCAAAAATGCCTAACAAAGGCCTAACAATAGTCCTGTGGAAACCACTACATCTGAGGCACTTTCTGTTGTTATGTGCAGGCATTGATTTGAAGATGGCCAGCATTAGTAGAACAATTCCCTCACAGCAGTCAATGCAAGTGAGCATTCATACACACACAAGCAAAAGCCTGTGAACAAACCATATGGAAACAAGAAAAAAAGTAAACATTTATTAACCTCTTTGTGGGAAGATGGGTGGAAGAACAGGCAAGCAGCGAAGGAGACGGTCATGCCAAATTTCTGCAAAAGAAGGTGTTTGCCCCGAGCTTTTTTTTTTTTTTTTTTTTTTTTTTTTTTTTTTTTTTGTGGAATATGAAAAAGGCTGGAAAATGTCTTCAGTGCCATGGAAACTGGGGCTTCTCGGGCTGCCAGCAGTGCCATCACCCTTGGCCACCGGCCACCCAGACACACAGCCTGCATGATGCTCAGGTTGCCAGGTTTGGATGCTGTTCCTGCCCCCTTCCTCACCTGTGCCTGAGAGGACACTGGCAAATGTGGAAAAAAATAAGCAAAATAAACATAACTGAGGATTTAGCTCAGCAGCTATGATATACAGGCACACACACACAAAGAAATAGAAAGACTTCTTATTCTCACTGCAGAAATACAGAAATACATAAAA
The DNA here is from genome assembly GCF_028018845.1 of Melospiza georgiana. Taxonomy (NCBI): domain Eukaryota; kingdom Metazoa; phylum Chordata; class Aves; order Passeriformes; family Passerellidae; genus Melospiza; species Melospiza georgiana. The sequence goes on along the minus strand of NC_080433.1, from coordinate 15,231,385 downwards.
CCTGTGCAGCTGGTACAGGGAGGAGGTTTGTGAGTGGTAGATGCCAATGAAATGGTGCCTGTAGACCACCTGACACAAAGGAAGACCAATTCCTATCATAGTGAGGCCAGAAAATCACCTGCATCCTCACCTGAAGGTGGATATACTGAGCCAGTGACCAAAATTTCATTTGACTCATAAGGCCACTGGGATCTGAACATCTTATGCCATTGAACAGCCAGAGTAACATCTCACAATTAAACTGCTGAAGGTTACAGCTCAGCTCCTCTTCTTTTGCATTAACCTCAATATAAGTTTCCTTATGATAAAAATTCTCATTTTCCAGTGTAATCAGTATTTAAATTGATGTTGGAGGAAAGAGAGAGGAGCTCCAAGCTTTGGAAAATGCACTCTAAAGATAGGTCTTTCATTTCCATTTAAAATGTGATGAATAGGGTTACTGGTTTCTCAAATACGCTACAGAATATTAGCTGATATAAAGAAATCTCAAACAGGCTCATTTTGGTGCTGTTGAAGATGAGATTTAAGAGCAATCTTTCATGACTCCATTCAAGAAGGAGGAGAGAGTCAACACAGAACCAATTTGTCCCTGGCCCAGCAGATGCTCTCTCAGAGCTGATTAACCTGGGCAATGCCCCATCACACCCCAGGGAGCAGCTCACCTCTGCTCTCACCAAGCCACAGCCTCCTGAAGCTTTGCTTTTGCACCAAATGCAGCAGCATTTTCATCCAGAGCCCGTGCTGGCCCACAGGGTACAAGGAAATTTGGGTCCTTCCTTGTCCTCAGCCTGGTGGGGAAGACCCCTGGGTGGGGGTGACTTGGAAATGGCCTGGGAACGATGACACAACCCATTTGTCATCTCCTCTAAAACAGACTGAAACAGGTGGAGAGGAAAACCCAAACATTATACAGCAGAGCAACAACCACCAATCTAAAGTTAGTAACTATCTTTCCCTTTTACATGAAAACACTGCCTTTCCAGTACTCATAGATGAAAGAACATGAATTTCTAAATGCCAAGAGGGGATTTCTGAGTGCTGAGAGAGAGAAATGCTTCCTGCTTCAATCCAGCAGAATATTTAGGAGCAGTCCACACATCCACACAGCTACCCTTAATTAAAAAACAGGTTGTATGCAGAAACCCTGAAGACTCAGATAGAATCATAGATTGCACATAATTTAATTTGCCTTCTTCTCATTTAGACCATTTACTGGCAACAGTTTAACTCCTCACCCAGTCTGTCTCTTTTTCTACTTGCTTTTAATTTTGGGTGAGTTCAGTGCTTCAAGCCTGATCAAAACAGGGGACTTGTATGGCTTGCTTCAGCTCATTTCTGAAAATGGGGGGATTCCTAGCAGTGCAGGCTCCTGTTTCCTGTGCACTAGACCTTGACAAGCAACGGCTGAATATTTTCCCACACCTCCTCTAGCCTGACTGGGAGGGACATGCTTTTGTATGGACAGTTTATTATGTTCAACATACATACATTATATTACTAGGGGGGTAGGCTACAAACAGTGCTTTAAAAAAAGGTCAGAGCAAACTTGCAATTTATATTAATGACTGTGTTCACTTAGAACTGCACAGAAGTTCCTGAGTGCATTCAACAGTTCTATATTTTCTCACTGTATTGCCTTCAAATACATTGAAGAATGTTCTTAAGGATTCTCATTTCTGCAGTAAGTAATCTCTTAATCAGGACAATATTGCCTCTAAAGGCAGTTCAAACATATGCTTTTAACTTCATTTAAAGTCAAGTCCAAGATTAGATTTAAAATACCATTACTTTTGAATGATAGCTCATTTTAGCAGACCACCTGAGCATATTAGTGTGATTATTATGTTATAAAGCATATAAGAATAGTAATTTGTATTAAATTACAATATTCTAGCTATTGAATCATATAATATGCTGGGTTGGAATGAACTCACTAGGATTACTTAAGTCTACCTCCTGGCACAAGACAACCCCAGGAATCACTCCATGTTGGGTGTGATATAATATGCTAATTCATTATATTACAATGCAACAAAATATACTACTATATATTAAAATATTTATAAAGTAATAATTTGTATTAAATTTATTTAAATAACTGGAATAAAACTTACAATGCTGTTTTGGTGATTTTAATTAGAACAAGAGGCAATATTTTATGGTTCTTGCTGTATATTTTAGCTTAAGGAAAATTTTAAAGCTTCTAACATTTTCATAAATTGTTTACTGCCTGTACAAATTATTTTCAAGCCTTACTGAAGATAATGACAACTTTTTATAATAATTTAAAAAGAGAAGGTATTTATTTTAAGTACTCTAGGTGGCTTTAGCCACATGGTATATGTAGAGAAAAAATTGAAGCCAGTAAAAATTTATTCTAAAAACAATAATCTAAATGTAGAGATACCAGAATTTAGAAACCAGTAGGATGGTGGACCCAAAGAATCAGAGTTTTGATCAGAGATTGAACTCCTCAGCTTATGTGCAATTCAAGAGGAATTTGTGGTAACAGCATTTCCCAACAGCTTCCACAAGACTGTAGTAGAAGTTTTACAAGAAAAAAAAACCCCAAAACCAGGTTTTCTTTGTAATAACAGGTTTTATACAGAACTTCTTATCCAGACATCTCTTGAGAGGAACATATACCATTGATTTGACATTAAAATTAAACCATTAGCTGCTCCATCACTCATTGATTTCAGTCAGGTTTAAAATACTGTTCTGATGATGTCAAACCAAAAAGAAAATGAAATGTTGTAGCCCAAGACATGCACAAACCAAAAAATGGAAACACTCAGGAGGTTTTGAAGCATATTAAGGCTAAGGAGAAGGCCAGGAGCTCTCTCAAGTCTGTTATTTAAGAGTTGCTGTGGAAATGTATGTTCAAACTCTGGTTTTGCCAGCAAGCACCTGGGAAGTGGTCAGCAAAACAAATGTGACAGCCCTATTCTTGTCCCAAAAAGAAGCAGTATGTAAAGAGTGAAAATAACCATCTATGCTTGATTAATTAGGTTTGTAAGTATTCTTCAAGAACTAAACAATATTTCTAAAGATTTCAATAGTTCAAAGATTGCCCTATGGCCGCCTGGCCAATACATCTTCCAGCACACACAGTTTACAAGCATTTTTCTTCCCAATATGTTGTCTTGGTTTGGTGTGACATTGTTTGAGCACAGGTCTGTTTGGGTCAGCGTGGTTTTCTTCGCGTCACAGCAGTGGTGCTGAGGACAGCACTCAGACCATACATCTTCCATGTCATTTCAGTCAAAGGCACATGATGCTTCCCGGTGCCCAATCAGGAAGGGTCCAGCTCTGGGACAGGGGGGCATATTGGCAAACTCAGCTTTCTTAATGACAGCCATTGTTGCAGACAGACAAAAGCACGGTTCTGAGCATTAGCGTGCGGCCGTGTGTTAAGGTCATCTGTATGGCGCATCCATCATCTCCCAAAACAGGGGGCAAAATGCTTTAAAAAATCTGTCAAAACGTGGTATTTTCAGAATAGGCAACTGATACAAGTGCAGTGACCACTTTCAACAGTTCTCCTCCTCAGCAATTCTGAACAGGAGCAGAGGAAAAAGAATATAAGATAATAGATATAGTCTTCTAACTGCAAGTAGGGGGGGCTACTTTAATTAGGCTACTCAATTAAAAAAATGAATCTAATAATCTGTAATAATTAGATTGAACAGCAGTTCTTCCTATAAGGAAGACCTTTCTATATTATATTTTATTACTGTAAGTTAGAGCTCCACAAATATTGACTAACTACTAATGAGTAGTTAACAATGCTCCAGTTTTGAGGCTCACTAGTGAAAGCATCTGAAAATTGAAATAAAAAGGATATAATGCAGCTGGCTAAAATCTTTGACTGATCCTTCAGTAGTCATGAAAATAATGCCAGTGAGGTTACATTAATTAAATGTCAGTTGTATTACTTATATCAGCAACTCTTTCTCAGCATATGACATTCACAGTCTGACCCTTAGATGGCATGGAAGGGACAAAAACTGTTACAATCATTTTTAGAGGTCTCTTTAGGAAAATTAATAGAAGACAGGAAAATTCCATTATCGGTGTTCATTCATTTAGGTAAATTAAATAGTTTAACTCCTTTGTTCACTGAACAAATACTGGCTTTCCCAATCATTTTCTGCCCCACTAAACAGTTAGAAGCCAGAAACATTATTTATTGGTAATTTTAGTTTCATAACTGCTCAATGTGCAACAGAATTGTACAGATACATATTGAAAAGAAAATCTAAATATTAAATTTCTACAAAATTTCCTTTTTTTTTTTTTTTAATTTGGGAAGACAATTTATTTAACAGTGGAACAATGAAGAGGAGCAATACTGGAATACTCGCAAGCATTTTGTGTGAGCAAGGCTGAACCTGGCTGATTCCCCAAGCCCCTCCAGCAAGGGGCTGGCAGCAGTGGGGCTCCTGGAGGCTTCCCCAGCAGTGCTGATTTGGTAGCAGATAAATGCCTACTACTTTATGACAAAGTCCCTGGATGCATGGCTGAACTCCCTGAGTCCAGAAATGCTTCTCAGAGACTCTTCCTATTTCCAAAATATGTTTCCAAAATCTCTCTCTTAAAAACCAGTTGCTCCTGGTCATTACTGCTCTTTCCATGGCTGCAAGCAGAGGTCACTGGTCCCTGCCACCACAAACAAGGCTCCCACCTACATTTCAAGGGGACACTCACCCACCAGTCAACACAAACACACAAGAGCCCTCCACTCACATCAGATTAATAAAAATCCAGATGTAAACCCAAACAACCTATGCCACAAATACTTCCAATATTATTAAGAATGATGGGGTCAGATTCTCCATTGACTGCAAAACAGCACTTGTTCAAAGACTGAAGGAGCAGCCAAGTAGACAAATGTGCATGGAAAACAAATCTAAGCATAAGTTACTTCCCTGTTTGAGCCACAGAACTGATTGCACGTTAAAAGCTGGAATTTGCTTTGGCATTGGGGTCTTTTGCTGGATTAGTGAGTGCCTGACTTTGTGTAACATTCTCAGAACAAAAATTAGATAATTACACAGAAGTGCTACTATATCCACCCATCCCAGCTGTCAACATACATCTCCTAATTTTTTGAGAAAGATTGATTTCTCCCTCCAAAAAAAGTTGCATATTTTGAAAAAAACAAAAGCATGTAAAGTTTTCATTAGTGGGATAGGGAAGAAGTATTTGCTCCCTTCAATATCATAGTTTTCTTCAAGTTTCTTATTTTTTTTTACTTTTTTCCCCTACAGTATAGTTTATGAGGATTTCCAAGGTGATGGCAAGTCCCAGACACAACATTTGCATTATGGAAAATTGTCATCTGCACTAAGTGACCAGAGAAAATTAGATTCCTGTCTTGCAACTTCAGCCATATCATGCAGTTTTACCAATAAGCTCAGAATTTATTGATACTTATGAACTCTACATGCTTGTATCTGTCCATATATGTAAAGGACTGAATGTTGGAAGTGTGCATGAGAACTAAGCTACATGGAAAAAAAGGAAAAAGGGATGTATTTTGGCTGAAGAGTGATGGGCCAAAGCTGAGGCAAAATATGCAGAGCACAAATACTTAAGAGTCTCATTCTGCTGCACCATATGTGTGCCGCTGTCATTTAGACCATTAGGAAATTCAATACACCCCTGCTTTTGTCACTGCTATCACTTCTGTCATTTTTGTCAATCCCAGTGTCCAACGTGTGTTTGGCAAGTTTGTCTACAATAAATAAAATCAACCTACCATAAGCACTTCTATTGATGGATACATATAGATCTACATTCAAGCTATCTATAAAACCATCTGACTTTTTTCTGATATCCCTTCCTCTCAGCACACTAAATCTGCTCCCCAGTCTTTCTGTTTTAGTCAACTTTCAGCAACATTGAAGCACATGATCACAAGGAGTCATAGACATAAATTGGTTATGGTTATAAGCTGTTTATATCCATGGCTAATTTATTACCCAGTGTTTGCAAAATGCAGAGAATGTCACTGTAAATGGAATTTCATTGCACACTCCCTGGCAAATAGAAGAAAACCACAAGACCTCTTTATCATTGATCTCCCATAGGTAGACTTGACAAAATGATACAAGAAGCTGACACAGACATCAAATGAAATCTGTGTAGGGGTGACCAGTTCCAATAACAAGCAAGTGATTTAGTGGCATTTGGGGTAGCAAAGGTTTATGAGACCACAGAGGTGCTGACAGTAACGGGATTAACCTTGTTTGAGTAGAAGGAACTCTCCTCCTATTTGTGCTTCCGCTAATCTGAAGCAGCATGCTCTGAGCTCTGACTGCCACACTCTGCTGCCTGCAGCCCAAAAGTCCTGCAGGGCTCCAAGATAAACCACCTTCAAGTGCAGCAATAAACTCATGAAACAGCACCATGCAAGAAGGATTCGTGCAACAGGGTTACACTGCCTGAGGGGGTTGCAGAGACCTTGCCTCTGCAGGCCTCCACCAGCCCATGAGACTAGATTAGTCAGGATTAATATAAAATATTAATATAAAATAACAATAAATTGTATTATTATAATAAAATATATAATAATACAATTAATACGTAAATTATAGAAAATATTATGTATTATGTATATAATTGTATAATACATGTATATAATATGTACATGTACATATGTGTTACATATATGTTGTATATATATGTATATATATATATGTGTTGTGTATATATATACGAAACATATATGTTGTATATATGTGTATGTTTTATATATATGATACAATATAATATACACATCTATGCCTTCCCAGACACCCTGAGGTCTCTTCTGACTATCTGAAATTCAGTGGTTATTGTTAGTTTTGTGATAAATTTTCTTAGAAAAATGGCAACTAACAGCAGGGAGTTTGCTCTCTAACATTAACCTAAATAAAATAAAATTCAGGCTGATTCACTTCCTGGGAGATGGACAGGAGTTTTGCCTGAGATTCTCAAAGGAAGGGGCTGTAAAGTCCTTGCTTAAACTCCCATTTAAACCATCTGCTTGGACATAACTGTTAAAGAAAAAAATTACAGAGTAAATAAAAAGTGGGAAATGAAGAATATTTTTTCCCTTTTAATATTTTTGACCCTGAAACTGCTCATGTGTGACAGGAGAATGGCAGTAGGGTATCTCTCAAACTCTACTGAGTTCATGGCTCACTTCAGCATGTTGTAGATGGTAGCAAAGCCAAAACATCCAATAAACATTTGTGATGATTTACCAAACAAGGCTGACAAAGCTGAAACAAGCCTAATTCCAAAAGCATTTAATATGTTTTTCTCAGAAAAAAATCCTGATATTCTGAGTAAACATTGATTACTTTCTATGTGAACGGAGTTAGAAAAAATATATACAGCAAGATTTTAAATACACAACCTAACATTTATTGGCACATATAATCAACACACGTCCCTCATTAATCTCCCATTTAAGTCAATTTGGTTTATATGATCTACATAAGATCTCTATTAAACAAGGATAAGAGCAACAAATTCAGCTGTTCTTAAAGGACCACTGCTGCACAGTGGTCCTAATCTGCTGGACTGACTGCTTGCTAAAACCAGAAATATTCCTTGTCTTTGACACAGATAGGGAAATCACTGAGGAGAAGCGGGATATGCACTGGCTGAGCGAAAGAGCAGCCATCATGAACCAAGGAGATCACAAGCGCCCTGAAATACAGGTAATGCATGACAGGACCAAGGGCAATGCAGCACAGCCTCACAGTGTGCTTGCTCACTCAAATCACTGCAGGGCAAAAAAGCTGATTAGGATGTTCATCACATAAAACAAGTGGCTTACTCATTTCTCCATAAAAAATAATTGCTGCTGCCAGCATTATGGGCTAGGTAACTTCCTTCTCACAAAGGAGAGATAGACAATAAAATGTGTTCCCCTGCTCACCTATTGAAAAGTATCATGCCCTAATGAAAAATAGTGCTATTTACTGCCTCATCTGCACAAAATAGCAACAGAGATAATTCAAGAGAAAATCACATTATTTTCCTTTTGCTAAGTCTCCTCTGTGTGCACTTGCACAACTGAATCAAATGTCAGCCTGTGCAGAGGCTCTCTGTGATCAGCACAGCAAGAGCAGCAGATCCCACCTCTGGAATCAACAGGCCTGGTTTTGATACATAGGAATTAAAAATGGGAGTTGATGGAAGGACCCTGGAAGCCACATGGTGGGTGTTCACATGACAGCCTGCCCAGCAATGCTGAGGTCATGAGTTTGCCATGTGGGCTGCTCACTGCAGAGTTGGACTTGATGATCCTTGTGAGACCCTTCCAACTGAGAATATTCTGTATTTCTGTGTCATCATGTCATCTCTGTGACACACAGACACAGAAAAGACTCTGCTGCTTGTGAGCAGACAAGAGTGTAATGCTGCAACAAGGCACATGCATCTTTCTGCTTATAAAGAGAAATTTCAAATTCAATGAATTGTAAAATATTGCTTGAAGTTGACTTTGTAAGACATCTTAATTTCCTTCTGCTTTTACTTTTGGAGAGAAGGGGAAGAGGATGAGGCAGCAGGGGGAGAGGAAGTCCTATGGATGTTTATGCAAAATATGACAGTGATGTATGCTTACATTACAATAATCCTGAATCAAAATCTCACATATCACATTTCACCTAAGAAACTTTGTGTGCTGTTCCTGACAAATCCCAAATGACTGTGAATGGTTCACCTGCAAGTTCTCCCTCATGCTGGGCAGTTTCATGAACAGTCTTTCACTTCACTTTTCCTTTTCCATCCTCCATGTTCTGCAAGCAGTATTTCCAGCATCCCTCTGGGAAGGCTGTGCAGCTTCAGAAGGGATCTGGCAATACCTTCACTGCTTGTCAACTCTTCTTCCCAATTCCCATGAAGGAAGACATGAGAAAATTCTCAACTGACACAATTTGCTGTAATCAATTAAAATTTAATTTGCAGATAGTTCAAACCCACCCAATTTCATTTTGAATGACACCAAAGCTCAAAAAAATCTCTGCATGAAAACTTTCAGTGCCTTCCCCCATTCAGGCACTGTCTGGATGATATGAAATCCAGAAAGCACACAAGTTGTAAAGGCAGCATGCTCAAATTAATCTTACCCTCCCATACTAAGCTCCTCTGGAAGAAAACACTAACTCATTTCAGGTTTGAGTATTCAGAATCTAAAACAGCTCTTATCTAAACTTGCCTCTGTGAGATTTACAAATGAGAAAAGAACAAATAAGGAGTAATTTAAATTTTAATTTAAAACCCCTCCATTTTCTTATCCCTTATCAAACTGCCAGCATTTTTCCTGCTAACAATGAGCTGAGTGTCATGGGCACAGCACAGCCCCCTACCACAAACCAAGTAATCTCTTTCATCTAAAACCCTGATCCCTTTAATAAACAAAATACGAAAAGGCAGTCAAAATTACGCTCTGGCTTTATGAAAGAAGCAGGGAAATCCTTAGAGCACAATCCCCTACTTGTTATTTTCACAGCCCATGTGACCCAAAGTCATTCTGAGGGATAAAAAGACAGAGGCTGCCACCAGATCTCTGCCATGATTTTTCCACAGTTCCCAGCCTCAGCCCATCTGTTATGCAGCGGCCACATGAATGGCATGTGTCAAGAGAGTCATCACTGTGCAAACTGTCCAAAGAAATCAACCAGCCAACTTCCTTTTGCTTCCATGGCTTCAGCAATTGTTGCTGAGCCGGCCACCATATGGTGAATAATTAGTTTTTCGACCCCACTCTAGAAAAATGTTCGCTCCATTGCCAGGCATTAGCAATATGTGTGTTAATGAACAGCAGATGATGAATGCCTATACATTAACAAAAGTTGAGATTTTCTGGCAGCAAGCTGCACTCACTGCACAAATCCTAGTTACTCTTAAGGAACTGAGAGATGGATGGCAGCAAGTCCTGGCTGAAAAGTGCAATTCATCCAAATTTCTCCATTTCTCAAACACTAAAGGAACTTTGCAGTAAACCATCCCACTCCTCTCATCTTGCCGCTCCCTTTCTTAAAATGATCAATTCCAGCCACGTAAAGGATAGGAAATGCAAAGCTCTCAAACAGACCTCCTCTGTTCTCAGGCAATTGAGGTGCATTGTGTAAATACCCGGGACACAGGTTCCTCCACACATCTTTTTGTCTGAGGGCTTGATGCATATGAATTTATACTGAGTACCTGCAGTGTGCAAGCCCCTTGAGGAGTCAGTCTCAGACCTCTGAGCAAACACTCACCTCCAAGGACCAAGGCTGGTAAATATGTCTGATGGTTCCATCAAATGGACTTAAAAGCTCAGCTAAAACCTCTAAGTACACTTTGCTCCATGAAGTGATTTTTTTCCCCTAGTCCTCTAATTAAAAAGAGATCTTCCCTACATTCTTGTGTAGGATGAAATATCCCCATATGGTGCAGGCATCATAAGCTAATGATCACATTCAGGCAAGCTGATGGTTCTGATTTTCGCCTGTCATTAGGAGAGTTCCAAATGCAGCCCAGAAACATTTTAAAATAAAAGCAACTTGTTGGGAAACAACTGCTTGTCTTGGGGACAACTAAAACTCTGGCACATACATTTTGTGTGTAGAGATGTTTTAGCATGCACCACAATTATAGCCCTTTAGATGAAAGCCATTTTTCAGAAAACAGGGAACAGTACAGGTTGACAAGACACCTCAGTTTCCTTCATGTACATGCAATGGTGAAATGCTTCCTTCATGCAGATTCATAGCCAGGTGTAGAGCATAATCCCTGATCAGATCTTGCTGCTGTCACTGCTACAATTTTGGGCAAGTCATTCATGTTTCTGCACCACATGGCCCAGCTAAACCCCTGTACCTGTGGTGCCCAACTCTCTCCCCAAAGCACCTTTTTGGCTATACAAATAACTCAGAAGCAAGAAGTCAATTGGATCACCAAAGGCAGCTGTACATATGTGTGGCCTGATTTACCAGAAATCACTAGCAGGCAGATCCTGAAATCTGTATCTGCACTTTTTATTTTATCCTGTCTTAAGTCTGTCCATTAGTCTGGCATTTTTTTCCCCAGACTATCCCAAATTTTGGACACAGCTAACATGCACAGGCAGTGCTGATGTGTTTGAGTTTTTCTTATTAACAGGAGGTGGTTGCAGATTTAATTCCATTTGGTGCAGTCTCAAGCACCGAGTGACCCATTTAATTTGTGTGAGAGTATCAAAACAAGAAATTATCATCTGACAGCTGAATGTTCCACTAAGCCTTGCTGATGACAGCACAGGCAAGAATACTCCCTAGTTTAGTTCAAATACTGGTATTGCCTACTGAAAAGTAAAATTCATCACCTGCAGGAGCTTAAAATTTACAGGAGAAAAGGACCCCAGAATTATAAAGTTAAATCTAGTTGATGCCATAAGATTCGTAGTAGCACCTCTCTATGGAAAACACCATTTTTAGACATGACCAGCTTCTTTCAGTGGATCTGAGTGGTTTGGACATTCAGAGGACAGTGTTTTAATTTTGATTAATGAGTAGAAATGACATACAAAGAATCCAGAGCAGAATTATGTCTACACAAGAAGAGCTCTGGTCCAGAGGCCAGGCCCAGCCTGAGATCGAATTAGGTCAAACTCCAGGACACAGTTTCATGACTCTCAAACTTGCAGGCAAAGCTGGTTTAAGACATTCCTGTCCTCTGTGCTTATCTGCCTTCAGTCTGCTTCTACCACATCATCCCCCACTATGCCTGATCATAGAAATGTTGTGTTAAAAAAAAAAAAGTAACTTTAAAAAGAAAACCACCAAAATGCCTTGGAACTTCACTCCAGTGAGTGAACCAGTAATCAGTAATTAGCTGAGGGACTATTTATACTGTACAAATTCCCAGCATTCAAAATAAAGATTAGTTGTACTAACAGACACCAGTTGTACCAATAGACATGCATAATAACATTTGGCCAAAGCCTTAGGGAATTATTCTTTACATTAATAGGATTTACATCAGTAAGATTTTACATACACAAAATACATGAAAAACCACATCAACAATTGTGTTTCAGGTCTGAGAAATTGTGGATGGATTTTATTAAAATCAAATTCTGATTCTTTGTAATCAAAGTTATACCATTTGTACTCAAGCCACTACCTAATTCCATCTAAAATTATTTGCCTGGTAAGAAAATACCCATTTTAAAACACATTATGATTTAAAGAAGGTGAACCTTCAAAGAGTTTAGGATATGCCAGCATCACCTTGTAGATGTAACATTTGTTGTCTGTGACTGATCATAGTGGGTATTTCAGTGTCCCTAAAAAGTTGGTATGTTTATCTCTCCACTTTATGAAGAGATAAACAACCAATTTTGCAGCACAAGTAAAACTACTCCCTGCCCACCGTCACTGAAATGTTTCTAAAAATCCAACCACCTAAAGCATCCAGCCAGGAGACAAGCTACAGCAACTACAAAAGCTAACAATATTTTGCTGAACAAAAAGCCATGCTTTCCTGTATTAATCTCAAAATTTCAATCTATCCCCAAAGAATGAATATCTATATAATTCCTCTATCACCCAGGACAATCTCAGGGAAGACCAGGTGCCTTCACTCCTGTCTGCAGAGAGGGCTCTCCATGGCTGACCTGGGACTACTAAGAAACTACAGAAGCTCAGAGAAGGCCACAGAATAAAAAAAAAATTGAAATTATTGTCACAGTTTTTCTTTGAGAGGAGGTAACAACAGATATGATTAAAGTACATAAAACAATAGACGGCCTAAAAATTGAGAACTTTTATGGATATTCGTTTAACATCTGCAGGAACGAGGAGACAGTCAGTTGCAAAGTTCCTCCAGTTACTAAAGTGCAAATGTGGTGATTTTTTCCTAAATAGTAGCCATGGAAAATATTTCAGTTATTACAAACAGCACGGGATCACATCATCTTGCATGTCAAGAATAATAAGAAAACTCACTCGTTCCAATGATCAGCAGAGTGTTGAGATGGTGGTTTTGGTAATATCTGTGGAGCTCCACTGTGCCTTAGATGGTTTGTGGACATGAGAATACCAGATAAAAATAACACTTTTGCACAAGTGGAACCACAGACCTGTTTTTCTCCTGCAAGATTTCTGCTTCTATTGATGGTACAGGCCAAACACATCTTGAATTTCAGCAGCCAGGAAAGTATATGGCTGTGATATCTGGAAAAGATAAATATTATTTGCTACCTAATTAAATTCAAAGCCAGCGTCACACCATGAACCAAGAACCTTTCATGCTGTTTTATTGTCACTGTTCAGGTAGAACTAGAATTTTAATAAATGGGTTCCTGGGAAATCTATGAAATGTGGTTCTTGTGAGAAGAATAGAAGGAGGAAGAATTAAATACTCCTATTATCTTTACAGAAGAAAAATTTAAATCTGACTTTTAACAAGAATAGCATATATTCAGAACAACACAAAAAACTGTGAGAGTAATCATAATAGTGCAAAAGGGAAAAATATTCTCAGAATAATTGCAGGACACACAAAACCACAAAATCATTGTTCAAACTAAAAAGTTTAAGTTTTCAAACCAGAGAGATGGAATTAAGATATTGCATTGAAAATCCGTAGAATACGTTTTTCAGCTAGGCTTTGAAAAAAAGCCCTTCCATTTCAAAAAGAATATCTTTAAAAGTCATTATGTAGTTAAATGATCTTAAAAGGCTGCATAGAGGCAGTCAAGGAAAATTCCTGACACGCATTTTAATGGCACTGGTGCAGTGGCATTTATAGCAATGTTTAAGATAAGCAGTAAGAATGTATACCATTATTTTAGTTATTTGTGGTTTATCTAACCATCTTTAGGACTGTTCTACTGGGTAAAGAATGCATCTGGCTAAAAGATAGAGATTTTCTTAAGTATTTGCCTTTAAAATAGTGAAATACTTGCCTAAACAAAGGTCTTTAAAGCAAAAAGGCTAATACCCTTCCACTGACGAATCCAAATTTTGCCAAAGAGGGTTATGCTGGCGACCTGCCAGGAGCTTTAAGGCTGAAGCTAATTTGCATGAAATGGAGGAAATTGCAGCTGCCCTGAGAATTAATATGGAGACACAGACAGCCCCAATTGAGACAGAACATTGCACAACGGGATTTGTGAATACAAACATGCCACACTTCCTTATTTAAGATGAAAGTAGCTATAGGCAACAGAGTAAGTCTCCATGAAAGCTACTTAGATACCTTTACCCCCACCTTTCAGGCCAAATGACCTCATTTCAAACCCAGGTGGGGGCTGTCACTAAACCACAAATGGAAAGGAAAGTTGATTCCAGAAGACAACCACTTTCAGAAAAAGTGCTTGAGCAGAGGATTAAATCCCATTCAAACCCCCTCCTGGAAAAGAATACAACTCAACGCGTCCTTAAAGGCACTTAAAAATTCTTTAATCAGGGCCTGAAAAAGCTCCTCCTAGTCATTACTTGTTGTCACCATCAACACATGGTTATGTGGCTCAGGAGAACATGAATCACTGGAGCTGGATACAGGATGCTTGCACATCTTCTCTGAACAATTCTTTGAAAAATTGCATCAGTTTATTATTAGTTTGATCATATTGACAGGATTTCATGCTCTTCATATAAAATAACATCTTGACGTTATTATCAAGATTCCTGCAAGATGTCTAACTGATGTGTTTGTGTAATATCTCAATTTAATAAGTACTATTGTTATGACTTGCAAGGGAAGAAAGACACATTGCATTAGGTTTTCATCATACTCCTCATCCTACACAATGGTGAGCTCACTCTCAAAAATATAAAAACCTATGAAAGTACATCACAAGAAGCTAAATGAACACAGACAATCTGAATTCTCAGCAACCAGACCTGGTGTTATCAGCCAGTTCCATTTACTCTCAGTTTGAACTTCCTACAGCTCCTCAGGAGGCTGGGTTGGTTCCTTACACCTGTAACACACACAAGTCCTGTCAAAATCACACTCTTCTCTTCCTTTCCTGGCTGTAGCAATCAGCTTTTCTAGGGCTGCTTGTTGCACTGAAAACAATCTCTGCTCCAGCAAGAAGGGCCATTTGCAGTTTGGTCAATTGTACACTTTTGCCGTGCGTTACAGAGGCTGTGAGGCTTCTTCCTTATTAAAGGAACACTCCTCTTACCTGTGACTTAGACTGAGGGTTTTTCACTCCCCTCTATCTTATCTTTTTTCCATATCCCAGTCTGCAATAGCTTTAGTTCAACCAGAAAACCAAGTCTTGTTTGACCTTGCAATGAATCATTGCTACTTCTCTGTAATTTCTGAACCCACCTGAAGCCGTGCAGGGTCACTGGGCAGAGCCCTGTAGTCCTGCTCCCAAGGTGATATCTAAGAAGCAGAGAGCTGGGATCACCTGAGAAGGTGCTTTTCATTCTCTCCTGTATATAAAAAGAGTTTGTATAAGTAGATGAATTCAGATAAATTGCCTGACTTCTAAATAGCTAAAATCCATGAAGGGAAAATAACACACCTAGAGAAATTATAGTAACAAGACAGAGCAACTCCTGATTTCTACTATCCTGTTTTGAATAGGCACAAACCATGCTGGTGTCTGCACCTAGTCCATATCTCTTTACAGACAGACAGCTGCTTTTTTTACCTCCCCTTGCTGAACTGATGTTTCTGCCTTGTTTTCTGTGGTACAGAGCTTGGGCCAGGGCTACTGCAGAGTACTGTGGCCCACCAAGGGCTCTAGGCTCTGGTGCACCTCCCTCTCTGTCTCAAAACACTGCACAAGTCCTCCACAGCTAGAGTAAAAAGCACATATTATGTGATCCTTTCATTTACAAGTAAGCAGGATAGCCAGAGCAAACCTTGATTGTAGTAATTTTGCAGAAAATACACAGATTGTTCATCATACAGGCACTAAAAATGCACAAATAACCACATACTTACTGTCCTGGACTGGCAGACCAATGCCTTGTAACACCCAAAAACTCCGGATCTAAAATTCAGAAGAAAATGCATCTGGGAGTGAAGAAATAATTTGGGAACCTGTGAAGCCAGCTTCAACAGACTGCTCTTTCAGTTTTAGGAGAGGAGACAGACCTAAAGTTGACTTACATTGCTTCTTCTGTGCTTAAGTACATTAATTTTTAACTTCAGGCAACAAGAACAAAGAAAAACACTGCATGAATGGTTTGGGGACAAATGATTTTGCTATTGGCACTTTCAACTACAGTGATGCATTAAATTAGTTTTTAAAAAATCAAAAATTATATCACCTCTCCCCAGCTCACCCAGAAATGTATTTGATATATTAGAATAAAACCTTTATGTCTCTTGTAGACTGGTAAACAATCAACAGGTATGAAAGATGTCTTTGTCAGATGATGAAATATGGATTTAGAACCTAACCTGAGGTGGTCAGTTAAGAAAATAACTTTATTTAGACCTCATGTCTTTAAAGAAGCCCTATTTCAACAAAACATGAAGCCTTGGGTTTATGAGCTTTGCCTGATGAGAGGCAGAATGCCTACTGCATTCTGGGTGGGAAATGTGGTGACAGCAACAAGAGAAACACTTCTACATGGATCTGAACAGGACCACAGAATATCAGACTTCATCTATTCCATCCCCTGTTCCAAGGCAGGACCAGCATTATGTGTCCTAGCCCTGATTTCTGAGGTTATTCTGAGAAATTATGAGCACTCAAAGTATATATCCTTGTCATTAAAAAAAAATCCAAACTAAATTCTGAGGCTGTAGTTTAAAAGTACCATGGACAGGAAGGAAAACACTCCCTTCTTCTTTCCAACAACCTTTTATGTTCTTAAATACTCTTCCCTGGTTTGCCAAGAGTCTTATCATCTTTTCTGCTCCAAAATGGGCACCACATCTCTCCTGCAATCCCAAGTGAACAAAACACTCCAGTGACCAGGTCTGAGAAATGCAGACAGCTTTGCACAGTGTTTGAGAGAGCATCCCACACTTATCCTCACCACCAGTGCAAATTGTAGCTGTTCATCAGGTTGAACACCTGAGCAGTCAGTTTGGCACCAAATCCCTTCTAGAATAACCTAGGCTATAATTCTCTGGTTGCTATGGGGAGTGCTGCCAACATCAGCTGAAGCTCAACACTTCCCATCTTGCAACAGAAAGGAATAAACACATTTTGCTTATGACACAAACACTTGGGAGAGGGAATTATTTTTTTTCAATTTTGTGGATAAGAGATGCCTTTGAACAAAGAAACATTATTGCAGTACCCAGCAGTGATGGGTCCCACTTTGAGCAATGCAAGTTTACAGTTTTTGCTGATGTTTGCAGTAGCAATCTATATTTAGATATCATATGTGATTCCCCTGC
Organism: Melospiza georgiana; assembly: GCF_028018845.1. Classification (NCBI taxonomy): domain Eukaryota; kingdom Metazoa; phylum Chordata; class Aves; order Passeriformes; family Passerellidae; genus Melospiza; species Melospiza georgiana. Next base: position 15,214,036 of record NC_080433.1, on the reverse strand, counting down.
AACACTTCACATATGTCAGCAGCCTTAACATTTTATCAGACACATTGCTTCTCCTTTCACCACAGGATTTTGGTCAGCACTTAAGAGACGAAGGAGAAGATGTAAAAGACTTCATAGTAGATACTTATGAGACACCTGTCTGCAAGGAACTGTTTCTATATTCATCATTAATGAATGGCACTTACCACAAAGTGGAAGATCCTATGCCCTATCTCTTTAAAATTCTCTTTATTGAGCAACTCATTACCCTTTTTGCTTTTACAATTTCTATGCTACAAAACCCTGGAATCACACATTACCAATAGATAATAGTATCAAACAATATTTTAACATTTTTGGCTACAAAACATGATAGCAGAAGAAGGTGCTCAGCACAATTAAAATTGCAGAATAAAGTGCCACAATTTCTGCAATCCATGGTAGAAAAGTGATTATGTAGTATGAATCAATTGTACAACACGATTTGTAGGAGAATTTCTAAAACTCAAAGAATAAAGCAGGCTACAAAGAAGGGAATCCTGGGCAAATCAGATATACTGTGAAAGTGAAGGAGGAGCTCACTGCAGGATGTCCTGCTGCTTGAAATTGGCCTTATCAGCCTGAAAGAGATTCATTTTCAGAGCAGCATTGAAAAGGAAAAGTCAGGCCATTGCTGGCTTAAGGCTCCAGTCAATCAAGCTCCCATCTCTGGCAGAGGGAAGGAGAGCTGCTTTTAGCAGAAGTGAACAGTGGCACAGAGAGAAAAGGAGTCTGAAGGTCTGTGTCCTGTGACATTCAGTGGGGCTGTAGAACTGGAACCAGAGGGGCTGGAGCATTCTGTAGGTGGTGGGTGCAATGACAGACACCCAGCACTGCAGTAATGGGTTCATAAATGGGAGGCTGCAGTACATGTTGGGACAAAGGCATGGGTAGGAAAGGATTTAGGAAGCCTGAGAAACAAGGAGAAATAGAGAAAGAAATGAAAAAGAAAGAAAGAAATAGAGAAAGAAATAGAGAAAGAGAGAAAGAGAGAGAGAAAGAAAGAGAGAGAGAGAGAAGGAGAGAAAGAGAGAGAGAGAAAGAGAGAGAGAGAGAGAGAGAGAGGAAGAAAGAAAGAAAGAAAGAAAATAAATAAATAAATAAATTTTTCCTGACCCTGTGAAAAAGTGCCCATCTCCAGGAGGATACAGAAACTCAGTGTTTGAGAAAAGTTCTCTGCTGGGCTGATTTGCTATGGCACCTACATCCTTTAGAATAGACCTTCCAGAAGGCCTAGGATAGAGGATATCAGTTCATATGCATGTTAAGTTTCTGTAAGAGACCATGACAGTGTAATTTGTTAGGTTCAATGTAACCCAGGTGTCCTGAAAGGCAGAATGGCTGTGAGATTGAACTAACAGACAAAGGCCAGAATCTCTAATTACAGAGGATAACAATAAATACAGGCAAATATGTAGATAAAACATGGATATGCAAGTCACGAGCAGAATATTTTCAAAAGCCTTCAAGGTATTTTTTTATTAGGACTCTTTTTTCTCATTGCTGTATACCCCACCCAATCACTGATTAGCACACAGAAAATCTTCAAGAATATTCTACTCACAAAAAATAAGTTTTTTGCACCTTTTAAAATAACTCTATTAGGGGTATCTAGGGACCACAGTACATCCTCATTTTAAGGGTTAACACTTCAATTTTAGCTCTGCTAAACCCAGAAATTTCAGACCTTTAACCTATCCATACCACAAGATTGATTACTACTCATCCTACGTTCTGCACTGATGAAAAGGAGTGGGGGCCTGCAGCAGAGGAGGGGGTCAGCCTTCATCTATGAGGCAGAAAAGAATGCTTTTTTGGAAAGCAGAGGCCATTAAAAAATACAGAGAACTGGAACCAGTGTACAGAAAGAAAGTTTAATAGTCAGGAGCTGGATGCTGGCTGCTTATCATCCAGCTTCCCAAAGGCTAGCATTAGCATGCATTTTCATGTGAGAGTATATAATAATGAAAAGTGTGAGTCTGTACTTCCCCAGTCATTTCTATGCATGAAAGCTGCTAGAATTGTGTGCTTCTCTGAAGCTGCCCCTGCCCATCAGCTCTGCCCTCCAGCCAGTGACTGAAATGATACACAAAAGTATTTGCTCCACAAAAGCAGCTATATGAGAGCATTCCACATGTGCTCCCTGCCACACTCTGCAGAACTAAAGAGAAGCACAATGAAAAAAAAACCACTGGGTTTAAACTGAGTGTATTTCAGGCAGATAGGGACAGTAGCAGAGGGTTTAGTATGCAGGCAAATCTGCAGTGTATGATCCATGGGGAAAAATTCAAGGAGCATACCTTATAGAGAGAGAGGTTTATAGAATTCCCAGTGCCTATGGCACTCTTATAAACACGCCGTCTTTTGTTCCTGCAGGGCTCCTAAGAATAATAAAAGAAAACACAAAGCAGAAGAGGCACCACTGAGTGAGTGCAACAGTGTTTTATTAATCCATGTGATTAATCCAGCATGCTGAGGAAGATTCTTTACAGAATCAAAACGTTCATGTTTTTTGATCCACATGGATTAAGGGAACACTGTGGCATTTGCTCAGTGGTGCTGCCTTCGCTTTGTGTTTTGGTTTTATTCTTTGGAGTCCAGCAGCAACAAAAGAGGGAGCATTTATATGAGTACAGCAGCATGGAGACTTGGATAACCTCCCCTCCCTTCCTGGAGGATGCTGCATGAATGTTTCTGAGGGCTACATCTCTTGTTTGTGTCTACAGCCTGCCCTTCAGAAACCAAACCACTACCAAATAATAGGAGGCTGTTTCTGCAAATCCTGAATGACAGTGCTGCTGCCTAGAGAGCTTTCTATAAATCAGGACATACCTGTGTAAAATAACCAGACAATAATTATAAATACTGGCTACATTCAAAATTTATGTTGAAGGAGAGGAAAAAAAAAAAAAACCACAAATCAGCTGATTTCTTTTTGGCAAAGCAAAGAATTCAGGCATCATACATGAGACCTGACAAAATATTTAAGTCTATGCTTGGGTTTAAAGCTGGACTGCCTTGCATTTAAATTTTAAGTCTTTAAATGCTTTCCTGTAGAGAGCCTGAATTTCCACTTGTTTGAACTGAGAGTAACCTGCAGCAGCAAATACGCTTATAACTAAATCAGCTGAAAGGGACAACTCTTCAGCCTGACAAAAAATTCAGCATCTGATTTCCAGTGAGCCATCCCAATTACATTTAGAAAACCACTTATTTGCCAAGCACCTAGGGAAAAACAGAAAAGAGTTTATAAACTCCTCCAGTATTGTGCAGCCAATTTTCTATTTTTTTTCATTATTTCATTATTTCATTTTCATTTCATTTTCATTATTTCATTTTCTAAATTCTGCATTGCCATGCTCTACAACCACCAAGAGTCTCTACATCTATTTCTGAATTTTACCTTCAGGCTTCTTTGTACACTCTTCCTTCACTTCTGAATGGCTTCTCTCCAAACTCTCGGATCTAGCTTCTCCCTACAACTCCCTAATCTTGCTGGGTTTATCAAGGTGAACTTTTTCTTGGGAAATTGTCCCCCTGCCATCCTTCTTATGCTCAGAACAAAGGAAAAAAATCTCCACATGCTATCAAATACAAATACTAACTTGACCAGACTACACCAAAAAGACCAGTTCTGTTAATACAGCTCTAAATAATAACATATAAATAATTATGCTCTTTGCAAAGTTCAGATCTCTGGCAAAAGGCAAAACCTGGATAGAGGCATAAATCCTGCTTGAATCTAGTCCCTGCTCCCAAGGAACTCCTGTGTTTCTCAAAGAAATACTCTCACTCTTCCCCCCTAAAGTCAAGCAAAGTTTTCCCTGACACTTCTCAGAAGCAGCATGAGTGTCTTCAACTGAAACTTTTAAAGAGACAAGACTCTAAGGCTGAGAATAAATTAAAAAATATAATTAAATCTGAGAAGTTAAAATTTGGTAATGTGTCCTTGTTGCTTTCCACCACTGATAACACAAAACTTAAATAGTAGGATGTCCATACCTTATAATAAAGATTATAATAAAGATTACAAATTGCAGCAGCAATGTCTGATAACCAATATATCAACGAAACGTTTTCCCTATTTTTCTAGGTATTACAGCCTACTTACACACTCACATAAGTTGAAGTTAGTTTATATAAGAATTTGAAAACCCCTCAGAATGCTCCATCTTGTCTGTCTTCCCAATGTTCTTCTTGATGACCATCCATCAACTGTTTTTCATATCTCTCAGTTTGCTCCTTATGTCAGACATTCAGCTTGCAATCTATACATAGAAAAAGTCTGAGTACACTTTAACACACTGTGAATTAATGCTAAACAATCTTGCAACCTAACACAGAAAGTGCATTTTTATTTTGCCCTATATGTTACTGAAAATTGTATGCACAGGTCACACTTGCTCTGTCACTTTCAAAATGCACTTCAGAAGATTCTCACAGCTGTCAGTCTAGAAGACATAAAAACCCAAATTTATCTTAAGGAAACAGCAGACTTGCTAAATCAAGTCCTCTCCTGTTCTCAGCATATGTCTCCAAGCACCTTACTGCTATGGATTTGACTCAGTCCCTAAATTTGATCTTCTTACCACAACTTTCTTTGTGAATCTCTGCCCTCTCTTGGCAGTAATTTGAGATAAACTGTAGCCCTTAGTCTACCAGGAGAAATTTCTAAAGCACTTGGCGTTTGGCCTAACACCAATTCTTCTTTGAAGCTGGAGACCATACAGAAAACCTCTTGCTCCCTGCAGAGCAAACATTTGACTCTAGACTATGGGGAAGAAACAAACTGGACCTTCTGCTTTTCAGGGTAAGCTAAAAGGTTACCCAGTCCCTCCTGCTGAGCCCTGACAACTCCAGGCAATATTCCTAAGTAGGTTCTGCATGCCGAGGTGTCGTCATGGCTCTTTCCAAGACACAGAATATGGTATTCCTGGAAATCAGTATGACATGTTTCTGCTGCACTTCCAGCCCATCTTGGGGAAAAAAATGGTATTTTGTGTCAGAGTCATACAGAAAGATGGAAAAGAGAAACCACAATGAAAGCTTTCTTCACCTGTGGACTGCATCATGGCAGGAGAAAAAGGCCAATATTTTCAGTATCAAAAGTTATCTAGAAGGTGACTATCTTCAAGAGATCAATAAATACACAGAGTTATCCAAAAGTGGGAAGGTGGACAGAAAAGTGAAAGGTGCTGCTGATGATGTAGCTGTTGGAAGAGTTGGTTTGGGAGAAATACAGCAGTGTCTTCACTCCTGAGAGCCCTTAAAATGGAGATTGAAGTACTCTGTTTCAATGCTACTGTCATCCACCAAGTGATCTGCTCTAGAGTAAGAGGAAGATTAAACCAGGTAATTGAAATAGCTCTTGTTAGCATGAAAAAAACTACTGGTATCTGTAGCCATGATATTTCTGAAAAATCCTTTTGTTAGGATTTTTCCTCCTGAGAAGCTGAGAAGCCTCAGGAACAAAATGTAAACAATGGTTATCTGCTGCTGTGGAATGCAACAGGTGCATCTGTGATTGGTCTCCTGTGGTTGTTTCTAATTAATGGCCAATCATAGTCCAGCTGTCTCGGACTCAGTCACTTACAAACCTTTGTTGTCATTCCTTTTCTATTCTTAGCTAGCCTTCTGATGAAACCCTTTCTTCTATTCTTTTAGTATAGTTTTAATATAATATATATCATGAGATAATGAATCAAGCCTTCTGAAACATGGAGTCAACATTCTCATCTCTTCCCTCATCCTGGGACACCTGTGAACACCACCACAGGTATCTCCAGGCAAATTATAACTATCATTTTTAAAAAGACAAGGGCCACAAGAAAACAATGCAATAAACAACACATGGTGCATTTATACTGCTAATAACAAGCAAGAAACAGAAATTTATTGCCATAGATTATTTAGCCATTTGCAGTTGTTGAAAATTCTAAAATTACCCTAAAGTTGGCATGTGATCTGATTCTGCTGTATGTCTATGTCACAAGATGCTGCCACACACAATGCAAGAAAAATTTTATCACACAAGTATAGTTATAGTAAATAATTCCTCTTCACTTTGAGTCTTATTGGACACTAATGCCCAAAGGGTTTTGTATACAACACGCTTATGTACCCACACATATTTTTCTGAGAAGGGGAAGCTCTTCCAGGTTTGACTCCCCTGTTCAGCTGGATTGTCCTGGAACTTGGTGCTGAGCCCAAGACAACACAACAGCCTCAGCAGAGCCACAAATCCAGGGCCAGGCAGGGAAGGCTTCTGAGTGCTCTCTAAAGTAAAACACCAGTGAGATTACACACATCTCTCTGCATGTTGCATGAGACACTGTACTTCTACCCTGGACAAACAGCACTGGAGGTGTAAGAAGTATTTTCCAGCAAATTCTGCCTTCTTAAAATTCCAGGTATTAGAAGAGTTTATAAGGAGAAAGAAGATGTATAAAGTTTTGATACAGTTTGAAAATTAGAAAGGTTTTTCCAGTCATTTTAACTTTTTCTCTCACATTCTTTTTCAAACGAGTAATTTCAACCGAATAACTTCATCTTAAAATAATTTCTTATTTTAATATGAGCTTTTTACGTCTAAGCATCAGAAGCTGGGCAAGATAAGGCCCACAGTTTTCCAAAAGCTACACATAGACCAATTAAACCTCACAGCATGTTGACTACTGGAGAATCTGTTCTGGTTTATGCAGAGGTAGTGTCTATCAAATGCACAATAACCTGTGCATTTAACTTGGCATGTCAGTGCTCTTGTACTTGCAGCAGCTCTCACTGAGTCCTTCCCCAGCTTTAGGATATAAGGGAGCATCCCTGACCTTGATCAGTCCCCTGATGCCAGACATTCCAGCTCCCCTCTGCATCCCTTCACATTTCTCAACCCTCTGGCTGCCGAGAGAGACCTCAATGATTGAAATAATTTTTTTTTCCTATATTATGTATGCCTACAGTTTACACTCTGGGCATTTAACCCAATTATCTTGGATAAGTCAGAGACCAGGAAAATGCAAGGGAGGAGATTTTGGCAGTAACAGGAGGTAAGGCTCATGGGGATCTAGCGGGAAGGAGTAGCTTAGTGGGAGACATCCCTCCACCAGCCTCCACAGCCAAGCCTTGGTCTCTGAGCCAAGAGCAGGACTGGCACTTCCTGCAGCTTCCCAGGAGATTGAACATGCACCTTTAGCACCCTTCTCTGCAGGCTGTCACTGCATAACATATTCAAAAACATTTCCATCATTTATCTGCATGCAGATTCCCTCTTCCCCTCTGGATTCTCAAATCCTGGCAAAGATGACAAAAGCAAGTGCACCGAATCGCAGCAAGGGAACTTTGGAACCCTTAAAATCTTCACCACTCCAGTTCTCCATTAAAGAAGCACTCATAGCCTCTGACGCAGTCAAGAATCTTGCACAGGATCAAGAGATTTACAGAGTAGAGGTTTGTGCTTCTGGATCACTGAAACTCATAGTAATTTGAAGTGTGGCATTGTAAATAGTATCTTCCCAACAAACCATGGAAGAAGAGAGAGAAGAGGAAAGCTGAACAGTGAAATGAGCAGTCATTTCCATTCCATGAGTGTCTTCCCATTTCACCAAAATTGGCCTGCAAACTTCATGGCTTCCCTACACCTGTATTCAGCCTCTCTTTTTCTCATTTGTGCTCCACCACTGTGGATGTAAATATCACAGATGAAAGGCTCAGTGTAGGAAAAGGTAGCATGAGAATTTATTGCAATGGATGATACTCTCTTTTTATAATGTAGGTGAGGGAGGGGGAAATCAATGCAAAACAAAGATCCAAAACTTTCCAGCAAAATGCAGTCTCAGAAAGGAAACCATTATTACTGAGAAACCGCTCCTGAGATTTCTTAGTTGTCTTATTCAATATGAATATTTCCTTGAGAGGAGAAGTTTATTTCCCCAAGTAGTGCATAGATCTGTATTTCTCCTCACTGTGGAATGCAGATTTGATGCCTCCCCCACCAGCCCTCCCTGCAATCACTGCCAAGAGAATTCCACTCTTGCAAACCACAGGAGGCAGTGGTCTGAGGGTCTCTGCTGCTGAACAAATTACTGCTTTACTGTTGTTATTAATCATACTGATGATGTCCAAACAGATACTTTAGGGATGAGAATGACTGCAAGCAGCTCTCAGATCTCAGCATTCAGCTGATTTTGGTTTGTGTAATAAATGAGCAGAGCAGGGCTGTAGGACATGGAGGGTTAAGTGTGACTCATTGCAGAGAACATGCCCTTTTCAATAATACCCCTCTTCTGGTCAACTAGAAGCAGGGCCTTATATGTTATAAACAGTCCACTTTTTCAACAAGGCAAACTCACACACCACAAAGATACTAGAACAGTAAATATTGATTTTCTTGGCTGATGGTACACCTCATGCCACACAGCCCACTCAAGCATCTGCTTGTTACCAAAAGCTATTCCCTTTGTAAAGGAAGAAAGAAAAGTGGCATTTTGTGCTATCAGCTGTGGACTGCAAATATTTAAAAGAAATAAATTTCTCAGAATGAAAGGTACCTTCTTTTGATTAAAAAAAAAAAAAAACAAACTAACTATTTACTTTAGGTCTATACCCACTCCTAGCACCTGTACTTTTCAATTGTTGACTTGCCAAGAACACTGAGGTTTTCTTCCTGGCTTTTCCCTTAAATAGCTATTAATTATGCACAAAATATCCATTAAAGATGAACAATATTTTAGTAGAAAAAGAAGGTAACTTGAAAATGCTGCAGAAAACTCCAATTATTTGTATAAGGGCATATGTGTTCTTGTACATTAATAAGAGCTACACATATATATGCTGTGACACAAAAAGCATTCACAAAATAAATCATTTATGTACTCAATCTTCTGCTTTTCTGGTAGACTTAATGTTATATTTTTCTAAAGTTACACTTTATTACAACAGTTACAATAAAAGTATATTTGCAATTACATCAGAGTGGTGTTAGAGAGATCAGGCAGCATAAGATAATATTTCTGGCTTTCTACAGAGAATAAAACTTATCACTGCAAATTAAAAGATTGCATTTAGTGGTGGAAAAGGGGCTTCCAGGCCTCTAAACAAATAAAAAGAGCTAAATACAATCATTTCTCCTGTTATACGTTAAAAAAAAAGAAGCTTTTAGTGTGTTAAAAGTTCAGAAACATAGAGCCAGTAAATACAGATGATTAGGAAAAAAGACAAATTAAAGTCTCAAGTGTTTGGAAAGACAGAAACAGGCATTTGCCAAATGCATCTTAGAAGGAAGTCCTACATACAAAGAACAAGGCTGGAGAACAATGTGTCATTACTTGGCCTAAGCTATGGTATAGGGCTTCCTATGGTCTCCTTTTCTGCTTTATTAATTGGATAAAAGAATCATAATTCAATTACTTAACGATTTATTACAACATACTTTGCCCACACAAGATTTTTCAGCATGTAAACACCATACTATTAGACTATCTACTATTACAGGCCCAGCATTTCAGATTTCATTAGTAAATAAAGCCAGGTTTATTTGTAATAAAGTTAAGCCCTTCCAACCACTGACCATGGAAACCAGATTTTGAAATAATTCAGATTTGTGTTTCTGTTCTTTCTAATTAAGGGTAATATCTGGAAGGACAGACAGTGGGTAGCATTGTTCAAGCACCATGGATTTAAGCAAGAAAATCTGATTATCAGCTCATGTCAGAAGCCAAGCGATAATGCAGCTTAGCATTCGTTTGGGCTTTTGCTTTAGCCAAGAGATAATTACTGTTCGTTAAGTCTTACGTAAGTGTATCTAATATCTGTGGTCCTAAAAATTATGAATAGTAAAAGCACACAATAGGCAAAGAAGAGGTATTGTATCTATTATTTACTTGAGCTGTTCCATCATGATAATTTTATTAGCCAGGAAAGTTAAAATTCATGTCAAACTATAATTTCTTAAAGGCCAAAACGTTAAACATCAACTCTCATGCAAGGAGCACCAGAAATTACATTTTTTTTATGAAGGCACAAAAGCCACATTAAAATGACCTCAGGCCCATTGCTGCAGGATCTGCTCTTTGGGCTGACTGCCTGCAGGGTGCCCAAAGCTCTCTGCTCACACTGAAGTCAGCCTGAATAACTTTTAAGTGTTGGAGCCCTCTGACAAAATACTAATATTTTATCATAAAAACTTGTTTTTTTCATGGGTATCACATCACTGACATGGTGTGTCAAACGAGCTCTATGTCCTGATAACTTATGGTACCAGGCAGCAGGTCTCACCTGAAGGAAGGAGCTGAGCTGACATTCTGTCTCAACAGGTTGGAAGGGACTGGGGGTGATGGAGCAGCCCCTTGGCCAGGAGGCGCTGGCAGCATGGTGGGCACAGGCACTGCAGGCAGCAGGACACCCCAGGGAGGGCGCTGGGAGCCACACCATCCCTGCTGGGGTTCTGCAAAAGGGATCTTTCTTTGACACGGACCTCAGCAAACAGAGCAGCAAGTTCACGTTTAGATGCTAAATCAGGAGGCTCAGCTACCCAAACCCTATGATACAAGGTAAATTGTCTCTGGCAGACAATCCAGAGCAGAGACCTGATTTAGACACCTGAAATTGCAGCAGCTGCTTCCTTAAAATGACCCCGTGCTGAGCACCTTTTGGGTATGAGCCCCAGGAGCCTCAGGGGTGAGCCTGTGAGGAAGCAGCAGCAAGGACCCATCTGTCCCAGGAGGGAATAACAGGCCAGCTACCAATGCTGAGGTCCATAGGAATATGATCTTTGAGACAACAAATTGCCACTGAAAAACAGAAGTTCAGTGAACAGCACAAATGGTGAAACCCCAAGCAGCAGCCACCTGAAGAGCCAGGAGGTAGGTGCCTTGGGCAAAGCCATTACTGACCCCCTTTATTTAACCCCAAACCTCTTCCTCAGCTCAAATACAACCTTTAAAGGAGTTGGCATTTACACAGCCAATGATGATTGCAAATTCTGGGTGGTGCTTTAAGGCAGCTGAAAGACTTGATTAAGCCTGATGTACACTAGAGATGAGAAGTGAAGCAACAGCATGTGCAGGGAAAAAAAAAATCTCCTGATGAAAGCATTTGACACACATTAAAACAAGACAGTCCTTAAAAACTAATGTACATGTATAAAGCATGGATAGCCTACACTGTCAGATTTACTTCTTTTGACTTCTGACAGGATCAGACCAGGGTGGAGACCCTATTGCAAAGAAAACTGCAGCCTTACACCTTCATATTTGGGGATTTGCACTGAACACATGGAAAGCTGAAGGGACTGATTGCTGATCAGAACAACGCCTTTCTCATTTGTCTGATAGAAGGTAGGAAAGATGAGTCTGCAAGGCAAACAAGGTTCTTCAAACTGGCTCTGCCCAGAGTCTGATTCAGTACATAAAGCCACATCTGCTCAAAGTTACAATTCTGATCACTCTGTTCATTACCCTTGAAATTATAAATAATTTTTCCTAATGAAAGCAAAGCACAAACAAGCTGGAAGATTTCCATACCTGTGAAGCATGCTGAGAACTCGTTTGAACAAGGTGATCAATCAGAAATGAGAGAAAAAAAGGCAGCTTATTTGGCCCATCACCCTCCTTGTTAATGACATGGAACAGCAATTAGAAGACAAAGTAAACAGAGGAAAACAAAAACTACTTTGCCTATAAATTAAGTCACTTAAAAAAAGATGCCATTTTCATTAATAGTAGAGTATCATGCAGGGAAAACAAAATTATCAGGCAATGAGAAACAGGTGTAATCATGAAACACCAACCCACGTTTATTTTTTATGTGTACATTTTATGGTTGACAGGGATCATTAGGATGACTTAAAATTACTTTCACCATAAAGCAGGACACATCTTTTTAACCCAAATAAGGATTATTTTAAGAGGTTCTATTGGCTTCTATTAATTTACACTTGGTAGCTAGGTAATAATTAGTATGATAAGGCAAATTGCAGTGATCAGGAAGACTACTGCTACTGGCAAAGATTAGCTCTTAAGCATGGAGGTTTTCAAGCTCTCCTTCCCTGAGAGCATTACCTGGAGGTAAATAGGAGTCTTCTCATTTAGGCAGATAGTTCACAGGACTCTTTGGCCCTGGATATCCTAAATCCATAAAGTTCTGAAGAAGCAGCCCTCAGCCCCCATGCTCTCCAGCAAGGATGCTGATGTCCCAGAGACAATGGACAAAGGTAAGCCCAGCATGGGCCAGGCAGGGTGGATGTCACCCATGGGGCTGCTCTGGCCTTCCTCATGGTACTGGGAACCAAACCCTGGAATCAGCACCCTCCAGTGTGATCTCCAAAAATCACACCAGGCTTTTCAGTTTTAATTTCCATTACCATGAACACTTATGAACACATTGCCCAGGAACACCTTGTAGTTCTAAACCCTACCGCAAGACATAATTATTTTCCTATCTAAAATTGTAACACATGTCATTACTTTCAGTATCTTCATATAATGTTATAGCGCTGTTAAAAAGCTCACTGTTATTAATTAAAAAATACTTGCTCCAAAAATTGATTAAACATCTTTTTTCTTTCTCTTGCAAACACTCATGGCTACATGGTGCCTCACTGTTTTCTCTCTTTGAATAAGTGTCTTTAAAAAGCACAAATAAAGAGAATTAAATGCTATGTCAAACTCCTGGTACAGCATGTTTAAACACCTGCTTCCCTTCATCAGTCCTTCATAACATTGTTAAACGATAATTATACATACTGATGAGTAATGAATCAAAATACTGTAATCTATCCTGAAAGGGGTTTTGCTAATAATACACATAGGCATTAATGGAATATTTAGACTGTTCTTGTTAGAGAAAACATACCTTTCTATATAGAGAAAAAAAAAACACCAGGAGAACCTACTGCATTTTTCTCTCTACATCTCACATCATGCAAAACATGGGTTGCCACTCCTCCAGGATTTTAAATACAGAAAGAGGGATTTGGGGCTATTCTTGTGTTTTGACTGGAATCATATACTGCAATTTGTTCCACAATTTTTGTTGCAGTATCTGTGTTCACTGGGCTAGGGATATGAGGGTGATGCCTTGCCCAGAGGAGAGCAGTGGTGCCACCTTTGCACCCTTGGGTTCTGCTCACGGCCATGACTGCTCAGTCAAGGTGTTCAGGGCAAACAACACAGCTGGTCCAGTAAAAAACTGAAATAACTTTCATCTTCTACTCACAATGTGATTTTCTAACAGCTAAAAAAAAAAGTCACAGCAGATTAGTTCCTTCATATTTTATCTGAGCTTGACAAGTTGTATAGTTCTAGAGGAAAAAGTAGTCCCTTTCAAAATGGTAAATGAGAAATAGGCAAATATTTTACTCCTATTTGCCAATATCCTCTGATTTCAGGGTTGTGGGCTTTGTTCTGCAGTTCTTATTGAAAATAATGCAAAAAAACTCTCTAGACATCTGTGATGAAAACATGTAAACTAGCATGCAGAAACCTTGCAGGCTGGCTGCCTTTCAGGTCATAATTGAAATAATTCCCTTCAGAATCAGCCATGAATGGGAGTATCTCAGGGCCTTAAATTCACCTGGCAGATGAATTTAAGTTGTTTATATACAGAGGGAAGATTACACAGTTTTACCACTGCATCTCTTTTTTCCCACCGTCTATCCCCCTCACAACTTATAATATGTAATAGCCTCACAGATTTCTAAATTGTAATTCAATCTCATTTTATCTTTAGAGGTGTGATTTCCCTTGATGTTTTCCACAGAAAATAGATAAATCATCATGCAGTTCATCACCCCAGAGTGACTCCAGCAATGTGCCATTATATAATTCAGTATCATGTCTTAATACATGCGCCTTAAACCAATTTAAGGGTTTCACACTGTTGAGAAGGTGAACTTGACTGCTGGTTTTATGTTGCTTTCACACAAATTTCAGGTGCTGAACCTGGTGTGCCAGTGCAGTTATGCATAGTCATGTTGGCTCTAGCAATCAGACAGTGGTGGGATTTTCAAAACTTCACTTGATTGAAAGCTTACACTAAGAATTTGCTTTAAATGTCACCCTATCTGAGCCTGACTGAAAGCCTTTGAAGCAATTTTAAAATCTGGATCCATAGGAATTGAAGCAGACAACCCAAAAGGCTCAATTAAGTTTGTTGCTTTCAGAGGTGTAAATGTGGATCTACTCCTCAGAAGTCAGCAAAATTACAGCAGGTCCCACCTGAATCCTGGGTACCTTCACCATGGACAAAAAAATTATAGATCACTGAACTGTCTCAGGGTGTGAACACCAAGGTCATGCTTAATAACCTTTCCAGTTGTTTGCAAAAAAAAAAAAAATATATATATATAGAAGCAGAATAAATGTTGGGTTTTGCCCACAAACAAAATTAGAAATCGTGGAAAATTTTCTTATTTAACTAGATAATCAAAAGAAAAGCATAAATACAGGATAAACATTGATATGTTAAGTATGGATACCAGAGGATCAGCATTGACTTCTTCCTCTTATTTTTGCTTCTGCCATACCTATAGCAGTTGTTTTTTTTTTAATAATACAAAAACTCGTATATTCTATGTGGAAATGTTTCCCTACTTGCAATACTGATAAAAATCTTATAAAATATTATCAAATTATTCTGTTATTAAAGAAACAATTTCTCATATAGTTTTTTGTGAGTGAAAGCTGAATTGTAAAATTTCTCAAGAAGTCAAATATTATAGACTTCCCATATATTTTCTTCCTCCAAGATAACACATTCCAGTTTAAAGTAATATCCTTTACTTAACTGATAAATTATTCAAGGTGAAGACTAGAGATTTTCTGGTTCATGTATATTAGCCCTTTCTTGAGCCTTTTCCATGACACTGATATTATCTCATAACAAAAGAAAGGCATCAGAAAAGAACAACATATCTCAGTCCTGTTCCTGCTGAAATTAATGTGGGTTATAAAAGAAGTAGTAGATATGCCAGAGTATTAATTACTGAAAAATATCAA
This sequence comes from Melospiza georgiana, assembly GCF_028018845.1. Lineage (NCBI taxonomy): Eukaryota > Metazoa > Chordata > Aves > Passeriformes > Passerellidae > Melospiza > Melospiza georgiana. The sequence goes on along the minus strand of NC_080433.1, from coordinate 15,199,028 downwards.
ATCACCCCAGTGTAACATTGCTATAAATCTTGATAAAATACCATGCAACTTTACACTTGCAAATGACTGGGGGGGGGGAGGGGGGAGGAGGGGGGAATATATTTTAGTGTTCTATTGTTTACTTATTTATGCAACCAAATCCCCATATTTCCCTATCTATTTGAGCAGCAGAAATTCCAGTGTTCCCATGGAGTTTTTAGAGATGTGGAAGAATAACAGCAGGAAGAAAAACCACACAATGCTCATGTCTGTTACTTGCAGTCATCAGGAAAAGACATTTTAAAAACATTATTATAAAAGGTGATACACCTTTATTATGTGTAGCTATCCATTAAAAATTGAGAGTAAATTACTTTACCCCTATGTGTACTGAGAATGATGCAGCAAAACATTGGCCCATGCTACAGAGCTCTGCCTGCCTAGTAACAGTGCCTAGGAGACATGGAAATAAATCATATTCTCTGACCATCACAAATGTGCAAGCAAATTGCTTTCTACACAATCCTCCAGCAGCTGTACAGTATGTGATAAAGCTGTCCTGAAGTTGGTGTTTAATTCTGCTGGCAAACCCCCTCCTGTTGCTGGCAGGCCTCTTGTCTCCACTAGAGGGTATTACCAGTATGTCTGAGCTGCCGCAGCGCTGCGTCCGCGCTTCCCTTTGCAGGCTCAGAATCTGCTCCAAACCCGGCTCGTTTTGCCCATCAGGGACCAGCTGCCTCCCACAGCTCTGCAGCCGCTCAGAGGGACATTCCCGAGCTTCTGCTGTACAAGAGCTTGCAAGCTCCTGCATACCTTGGCCAGCAAGAAACTATTTAGTTCTAGGAGCTTTAGAGAGCCAGGACTTCAACTACCAGGGCAGCCCTGCAGACATCTACACACACACAGGCTGCTGACTCAAGCAGGACATTGCGCACCTCAAGGCTGCAAGACCATGGAATTTACTTTTGTGTGTGCTCTAGGACAGAAAATTAAACTCATGTGTCTTCCTTTAAGAGCCATTTACAACAGAGGAAAACACAATGTAAAGAAGGTGATAGAAATGCTTGGCTAATTTGTACTGCATTTATAACAGAGGAAAACACAATGTAAAGAAGGTGACACAAACACTTGGACTATTTGTACTGCAGAGGAAAAAAATTGTGGTGGCAGAAAGGCAAGTAGGGAATGTTCCATATGTTGGGCAAATGAAAGCATGAGCCCACTGGAATAGTTATTTGTATTCATATCGGCAGATGTTGACTAGGCAATTCCTTAGGCTAAATTTTATCAGACTATCTCCTTTCCTCCCCCTCCCAGACAGACTGGCATGATTTTTATAACTACACAGCTTAAGAAGAACCAAGATCTACCATATAAAACATTGCACAGAACACAAGTGTGAGGTCCTGCCCCAAAAACATCACACCATAACTGGACAGCAGAGTCAGGGAGAAAGGCCTGTGCCTGGGGGAAGGAGCACAAAGCCAAGAGACCAGGAACAACTACTGTTCCAGCACTGTCACAAGAAATGTCAACAGCAGAGTTCACAAAGATAGAGGAATAGCAGCTTTTGTGATTTTTCATCAGCTGCTCCACCAGCTTTACCTCCCAACTGCCTCTGCCCTAAAAACCTCAGGGCTGAAGAAATGCAGAAAAAGACTATAGGTTGGAAGTGTAGTGAGAAACGAGGAAGAAAATGGAGTAACTGCAGCCCTAATTCTTCTACCCAGTTGGGACACTTCACTGGATCATTATATGAGGCCAGACTGAGTCTTTTGGGTTACCTGCAATCTCTAAAAGCTTCAATGCTGTCATTGAGTGAGATGCGTGTTATAGTGGAACAAAAGAAACGAGAGAGATTGGGTCCCACTTTCCAGTTCACACAGACTTGGATAATTGAAAGCCAGCCAATAAGTTGGCTTTTATTATTAGTACCATTAATAATAATATAATTATGCATATTAAATTGATAATAATTATCTATATTATTTTGGCACCATTACTAAATATTGCTTCTAAGTGGAACAGCCTTAAGCAACTCCAGCCACAGCACACTTGCAATATTCATCCTCAGGGTAAAATATCACTTTTAAACCTAGAAACAAGCTGGATTCATCCACAATAAAGTAAATACTCCCTCTTGATGAGTAAAAATTATTTTTAACATAGCAGTAAACTGGATTTAAACCACTTGAAGTCACTTTACATTTTCCTAATTTACTAGAGTAAAAAGGACTTAAGCTGCTATGAAAACAAGGTCTAGCAGCTCTTCGGATTCACAGTAATTCTCTGCTGATACAGGAGAAGGTCTGTAGAAAGAGAGGGGAAGTGCTTCTGCATAGGAATAGCTGCCAAGACCTCTGAGAGGGAATATGTGGAGATAACAAGTCCTGCAGTGAAGTTCAAAGCAGACTAAATACCAAAATTCTGATTCTTCAGCTCCTGGTAGAATTTCACACATTTCCCTTCTTTTACTGCAGTAACCGCAGGAAGGCTACACTGGGGGACATGTTTGCACACAGATGTTTTATTCTGACATTTTGTCACCATGGCAGTGCCCCAGGCTGGCCCTGCAGCACAGTTGGGTACCTGCACAAGGCACCTTGTGTTCAGCACGAGCCTGGGCTCAATACAAATAGCAGGGCACAATATTAAAGGGTTTTTCTCTGGTGAATTTAAGTGCCATGGTGGATCACTGCCCCAAGGTGCATTTAAGCACTGTTTCATAAAACTGAGGCCCAAAGCACTGTCAGTTCTCACACAACATGAGTATGTACATATGTACAGCAGGTTGTGTCCCACAAACACACCCAGGCAGGCTAAATCCTCTCCATGGCACAACAGCACAGATGAAAAAACGTGGACAGAGTGTGTGGCCTGAGTTTGAAGAGTGTGGTGGTCACCACTGAAGGCTTACTCCTTTCACCATTCATTGTAAGTAGGAAGGAAATTAGGACAATTAGAACAGTTAGAATGTAAATGACAGAAATAGCTGAAAACCTTTTTTTTTTTTTTCCCAGTTCCCACTTGTTTAAACAAAGCCCTAACAAGCTACAATCAGAGGGGCCTGCAATGGATCCATGGCAACAGAAAGCCTTGGCCTATGGCTACCATCTTCCCCAGCACACTGCCATTCATTTACCAGATATACATGTACACGTTGCAGCAAAAATCACCAGGCTCAAGCTTCATTCACTGAAAAAGGAAATCATTAGCAAATGAAAGAAAAAATATAACAGGTCAGCAATTTCCTTGATGAACTCATCTATTTATTTTTATTTGAAAGAGAAAGATGAAATTATTCTTGTAATTTTTGGTCTTTGTACCTCTAGTAAAGAGAAAATTGCACCTATAAAGCTGATTTTGATTCTTATACAGCAGATGAATAATAAAATCAATGCTTCAACATCTATGTATTCCTAAAATATTCTTCACAGGGCATCTGAACAGCACATTAAATGCAGAAGGTGATAGAACTAGAATACTACTGGAGATTACACCAAACGAGGTTTTATTTGTTGTTGTTTTGTGTTGCTTTATAATCCTTGTGTGTGGAAAAGGGGTTATTTAATCAGTCAGGAGATCAAGAGCTATCCAACAGCATAAGAACACTTGTTCCAAGCATGATCAGAACATAAATTCCTAAAAACCACATGAGAAATGAAGTACACACAAAAAATAAGCAAAACTATCTCCTACATGATGGAAAATTTGGATATGCTGTATGCTACAGATGTAGGAAGAGTGCATATTCAATAATGAGATACAAAGCAGTTAACTTTGTGGGGGGAAAAGGGGAAAAGGGAGACTGTGTGAGACTGTAGGTAAAGCACAGCAGCAAGTGTCTCCAGCCCATGACACTCCATTCACATGGGCTGTGAACAAGGGACAGCCTGCAACATAATTAATAATTTAATAAATATTTAATTTAGTGTGGTTTACTTTTATTCTCGTTTTGCAGGCTCAGCACACCACTTCTAGAAGAGATTTTATCAAGCAGATTTCAAAGATGCAACAGATCTGAGGAGGCTCGCAGGTGTCACAAGAGAAATTTTAGTCTTTAGTGTGATGTTTTAGCCTTACTTCATGTGAGTTTGCATTATGGCAGGGTGCTCTGAGAGACAAAGCATGAGATTGCTCCATTTTATATTGGCCCACTCAAAATAACCATAAATAAATAAATGAATAAAATCAGATACTTGTGACTTAACTCACTGTTATTTTTACAGATTGAAGCCCTGTTTCAGTAATAATTGCTCACCTTTCCTTTTCCAGGCCAAACCCAGGAACCCATCATATGTGTTCTAAAGCCATGCATGAAACACTTGCCTTGAGGTACCACCATGCTCTTCCATGCTACATCTTGAAGCCATTCCAAGTTGCCTTTGCCTGATAAACAATGCCAGCACCTGCCTACATTTTGGCACTTTCATTAAAGCTCAGTCATGCAAAGTGCTAAGCAGGCTGATCAAATCTGAGATGGCAGTAGAAATTATTCAGAAAAATCCCACAGCACATGTTCAACTTTCAGCATATGATATACACCCTTGTGAATCACTCTGACTGTGAGCACCACTAATTACTCCTGCTAGACATCAAACAACACATGGAACACCCTCAGCTGTGCTGCTGCTGTGGGACTCTAATCCTGACTGGGGTTACTACCAAACTACCAACATTAACTGGAAGCAGATAATGCCCTCTGATAAGCACTGTAACTTACATACTTTCACTAAGCAATAAATACAGTTTACTGTCTTTCACTGCAGAAATTCTCTCCTCTTATTTCATGTTGTAATTTGTTTGACAGGTACATTATAAAGATCAATTGCATTTTAACTGTATCATGTTTCTTTTTCTCTTTTAAATGATCTAAACAGCAGTCTGCAGAGTTACTCTGGGGGTTCTTTTTCACACTATTTATAATCAGGGAAAATGTATTCCTTTTAAGGTTTAGTTACTAATAAGGAGTAATTTCTTTATAACTTGGAGTGTCCAGTGGGACCATGTTCATCACCAGCAGTGCTCAAGCAGTTTATGAAGTTGCTTAAAGGTCTAATAAGGCAAAACAGGAGGGCTGTTGGTGGACATCAATGCAAAAATGAGTTCTCAGAAGAGCTATAGCTCCAGCTTTAATGCTTGTAGGATCTCCAGGCCTTCAGGTTACCATGGCAGAAGGAATAGCAAACAAAAATGAGCCAACACTTTATAAAACAAAATATGAAATATAGCCCAGTTATTCCAGATATATAACTTCAAATAGCCAAATCTTTTTTTGGCAGGCAGTCCTTATAAAGCAAGGCAAGAAATATTATTCAATCTTATTTTTCTCTAAACATCTAGGAAAAGACACTGCACATGCATGTATGTACACACATTTACATTTGGATAATCTAGCATAAGAAGGGTTACTGAACCCTTCTGGGTAAAAACACATTTCACTATAGCCAAACTCTAGGAATTTTTCATCCATCAAAACACAACCAGAACAGGGGTAGGAGATGGCAGCCATGCTAATGAATTAACATAGCATGCAACAGTTATAAAGACCTCAAATAAAAATGCACTGCTCTGGGACGGACTAAAGAATGCTGTTAGCTAGAAAGCAGTTTGGTCCGGGCAGGATCTCATGTCTGTTCTGGGAAAAGTTCAGGTGGAATTTGAACTACAGAAAAAGTCAGGACCCAATTTTACCTTTGATTCAAAGACCTTTCCCAAAGCATATTTTCTGAAGGCCCCAGGTCCTATCCTACATTCAGAGCAGAACTGTATTTCCATGTCCAGAACTACAGTAAAGCAGATCACTTCCCAGACATACTCCACACATCATCAGCTATCATAGCAGGGTTTACAGCTGTACAGATGTATTCTCCCAATGCTACTTTAGAAGTTCATGAGACTAGATTATCTTCATGGGGTGATACAATACACAACAGCTAAGGATCTGTGGTTTAAACCATTGAAGACCTGCTCATTCCCACTGATCTTTAACAGCACATGAATAGATAGATGCCTGTGAAATAGCACTATCTAGTCAAAGTTTAGCTAGTATAAAACATCACTGCTTTAAAATTGAGTGCTCACCTGCCTTGAACATTAATTGCTTGCAAAACTATGTGGAAGCATTGGAGTTTGCACTCATACTCTCACAATGAGAGAAATACTCCTTAGAATGACAATATGTCTCAGTATGTGCCAGCTACACATACAAATCCTGCATAATCAGAACCATTAAGGCTGGAAAAGACCCCTAGGACCATCAAGTCCAACCACCGACTTTCTCATGAAAATAGAAAGGAATGATCTTTGTCAACTTGATTAGTATAAAATCGTTTTAATAACATTAGGAGTCCTCCCAAACCTACTAATCACAGAGGATAAACTAGCAGTTACAGCTTGACTGTCTTTGTCAAATCTGTCTAGCACTCCACCTCAAGAGAAAGCATCTGTAATATGGGAATGGCTGGGGGCTTTTGCAAAGTTTTGACCTCATCATGTTTCAGTTGGCTTAACTCGCAGGTATGATGCCTTTGTAGATTAAAAAGTATTGTAATCAACAAGGGGAAAAAAAATACTTGAAAGTAACAAGTAGCTCAGATATTCATTACTAGCCATTAACCTGATTTTCTAATGAATACGACATTAGGCATTCATTAACAATCATTTGTGTTTATGTGGAACAGTGGCTGTATAATGAAGGTTTATAAATGAATAGAAATGAAACGAGGGAATTTTGGACACTTGTAAAGTAATTAACTTGTTTGGCATTAATTACATATTGAAAAGCTAAATCAAGTACATTTGGAAAGCCACTAGGACAGAGGCGCAGACCAAGGACAGATATAAAGACTAGATATAAAAGAAAAGCTTTATTTCTTTTAAATAAAGAAATACAGCCAGAAGTGTGGTATTAATGACAAACAAAGTCCATTTCTAGCAAAAGAAATCAGATTGCAGCCTGCATGTTAATAACAAAAAAATCATGAGAAGCAAAACAATGAAGCCAATAAAATAACCCCTCACAGTTGACAATGAAGTGCAAACAGGTGGTGTACTAGAGAGTTAATGTTTTTGTTTCTTAAAGAAAGAGCCATACAAGTGCCCACACACTTGAATGTATGCTAATAAATGAAACCACCTAGCAAATTAGATGCTAGAAATGAGGGAATATGGAAGCTCATTTTACAGTTAGCAGGACACATTCCCTCTAATGAGCTGGTAACCTGATCTTCCCAGGCAGTTTTGACAGAATCATTTCTGCAGTGTGCCCCCAGCCCCAAAACCAGATGCTTTCCAGAGCCTTTGCCTGCACAGACACCTATTAACTACAAGGGAGGTGACACAGCCTCAGCAAACACTTCCCACACATTTCTTTTGCAGTATCAAAGATTGGGGCAAAAGGAGGAAAGAGCAGAGCAAAAAATGGGGAAATTTTTGCTTAGCTGGGATATGCTGAAGTGAATCTCCTGTAGCAAAGGAGAAGGGATTGTTGCCCGATGGATAAATGACACAAAACTCGGATAAGTTTTGTGGGTGCTTTATTAAGGGCCCGGGGAGCTTGGGGGACTCATGTCCCTAAAACCCGAGCCCCCAAATTCACGTATGGGTGCTTCCCTCTTATACATGCAATTCACAACAAAGTCTCCAAGGAACAGTTTCCCCGTTCCCCTTGCCTAGCCTCCAAGAAACAGTTCCCCGTTCCCCTCGCCTGGTCACAGACCCCTTGTGATACATTCCTTGGTTCACAAACAAGATCATTAATCCTCTGCTTATCTTATTCTAAGAGCATTGTATGCTGCCTCCAGACAGGTTAGCATTCTTACTTTCCTGCACTAGTTTAATTATTTATTAAATCGGTAAGACTACCTGCTAGGTTACACACAAAACCCAACACACTTTCAACGGCTACAAAACTACTTTTTAACAAACCAGTTCACACACAACTCACTATAATTAAATATTTTGCTAAATTTCATTTCTTTTCCAACAGGATCTCCCATGGGATGCTGTGTTCCTTTCCCCAGTCTCTCCCACCCCACAGCTCTCAATGAGGCAGTGCCATTTCACCTCCCATGGCAACACCCAGGACAATCCTCGAGTGCAGGAGCTGCTGCCTTGCTCCAGGCTGCCCTGAGAGCTCACAGGGAGCTCCTGTCCCTCTGAGAAAGGACTGCCAGCAGAGCAGGAGCTCAGCTGACAGAGTCTGTATGGTTTGACCCAGGCACCAAAAGTCAGACACTGCCAGCTGATGTTCCCTTGTGCTATGGCAGCAGGTAGAAGCTGATGAGAGCTACTCCTGCCTCTGTCAGGACATCAGTTCTTCTGTCACAGAGCTGGGCCTCCTTCCCTGCCCAAACCAAGGACCTAAGTGCTGCCAACTCCCAAACCATGCCACCAAGAAAAGGAAAGGTTTTTTCCCTGCCTGTTGCTACTAGGGAAAAGTTAAAATTTTAAGCTTGTCTCCATCAAAGGCTCATGCAGACACTCAGACATCCTGAATTAGATCAAGAGACTCATCAGTAGTGTTTGCTATTTCAAAAGGATTCTGCAATCATTAAGTACATAACACAGTTACATTTCCATGAGTTATTAACAATCTCTCTCTCTAGTCAAATGTTCTCCCATTGGTTGCACTTAAAAAGTGTCAATCTGATCACACTTACAAAAGCATACAGAAGATTACTTATATTTGTGCTTTTCTCCAACTAAAAGAGCTTTACCTTATAGCTGCTATCTAAATTCAGTCAGTGCTCTGGATTTATAATCTATACCATAAAAACTGCTTATTCTCTCCTGTGCTGCAAGCACATTCTCACAACAGAAGGACTAAATAAATCTTATCTTGCTCCAACTAATCTTACAGAGGCTCACAGTGAAGCCTTGGTGGATGCATGCTTGATACTGCATGGTTCATATCAAAGACATGTTCTACCACAGATACATCACCAACTCTATAGGGAGAACATAATTTTTCCTTTGGATCACACCACACATCAATTAGTAGGAGTATCCTCATTGAAAATGAGTTTTAGACTTACTTCTTTAAAGAGAAAAACTCATTTAAATGAGTTTGAAACAACAGAAGCATTGCTGTGGTGCTTCAATGCTAGCTGAGAACCCCAGTGAATTTTCAGAAAGACCCAGCACCACTACAAGAAACCACAAATCCTTAACTAACATATGCTAACTTTTCTCCCCCGAACAAAAGCTTCATCTCTGTTGTCCCCTCAGCAGAAAACACCAATCAAAGGCAACTCTTCACAACAAATGTTAGCCAGGAACTTCAGTTGTGTTTAATTAAGTTCTTCCGAAAGAAACTGCATGCTGTGGCACTGAAAAGGTTATCAGAGGTCAGCTGCTTGCCATGACTTTGTGACCCCCAAAAGGCAAAATAAAAGATAGTGGTATCCCTGCTGGTAAGATTGGCTTCTGCATTTGTTTCCCTCCCTTTCTGCTTTAATTTAATAGCAATCAGCACAATATGGCTGCTTTTCTTCCAACAATGGGATGGGCAGAAGTTAGATTTACAGCACTACAATGGGGAAAGCAGGAGAGAGGGGAAGCACACTATGGCTCTTGATCTACAATAGGAACATCACTTTGATACCCATAAATAACTTGCAAACCTACTTAAGATTCATTTCTGTCAAAAGCTGACAGATGTGCTCTTTTTTGAAATTTAGTATTACCTTATGGAGCCTCTCAAAGACACAACTGTTAAGTCAAACTGACTTTTTAAATGGGAGATAATTCATGTTGAATATATAATGTATTTGCAATACTTCTCTGAGCCACTATATATAGAGGAGCTGTCAACGTAGATGTACAAATCCACATTCAAACCACTCACAGAGTAAGTGAAACTACCGAGGAGGTTGACACAACACTCAGCAACCCCCTCCAGGTGACTTTGGTCACAGCAAATGTTCCTACAGTCTCTGTGATTATCAAAGTGTGCAGAAGAGACAGGATCCCTTCAGGATTTCTCCTGAAGGTTCCAAGCAAAAAGTCAGTATAACTCCAAAGATTTCAGAACATCAATTCAGAATCAGTCACTGCTCTGATCATAACTTTACAGCATTCCATCAATATTAGTGAAATTTCCTCTGGAATTTAGTTACGAGGATAAGGTAAAAGGGAGGCTTTCAGCCTTTGAATTCTTTTATATAATTTTAAAGATATTAGAATCCATTTTGTCACTGGCTGAGAAGATGAAAGTTGAGCAGTGGGTTGATTTATATTTTTTCAACTATGTCCAGTTTCTTCCATTGTGTCCCTCATGACAATTTCTCTGTCTCATTGCTGCCCAGCCAACTCCATTCTTTGACAATATCCATCATAGGAACCTTTTCAGGAGCTTTCTCAAGGTGCAGCATGGAATGGCATCTGTAGCCTTGCTGATAAATGCCCTCATCATGTCACACCAAAGCCTGACCTTATCCAAGTCCATGTCAGAACCCACACAGACTTCAGCTGGGACAGGACTGATCACAGCTCTTTGCTCAAAATCAAGCTCTGCCTCTCTCCTTCCCCTTTACACCAACCTGCTTTCTGAAGAATGATCAACTCAACCCTGCTCCTAAAGCCAAGGCAGGGCTGTAAAGGCTGGAAGCAGGGGCAGTCTCAGCCCCGAGAGGGAGCCTGAGACCACAGTGACCAAAACCACTCAGGCTGCTAACCCCTGTTTGTTCTTAGCAATTGAGCCATTCACCAAAATAAAGGGGGATGATTCTGCCCCCTTGTTGGGTCACATTCATTTTGGGTTGAAGAGAGGTCAAGTAACAAGGGGATAATTGGCTATAAAACTGCAAAATCTCCCACTGAAATCAGTACAGTTCAAGGTACACAATGCATCTGTACTGTCAATGCTACCTTAATTTGTAAGCTCAAGAAATACAGAAAATAACTTTTATATAATCTAAATGTATATAATATTGAATCTCAGGTCATTACCATGCTAAGCAGCACAGTGTTAGATTTGTTACAGCAGGACCCTGGGTTTTTTCTCAGTAAATCCCTTTAGCAGCAAAGTATTAGTGGTTTTGTTTGCCAGGTGAATTGGTCTCTAGAAAATGCAGTTGGTCTTCCAAGAAGGATTATCTCTGTACTGCACTGATGTACAAAATTATTATTGATAGCTGCATTAATTCCAGTTGCAAGATGAGTTTTGCTGTTCAGAAACATACATTTGAAAGTCAATCAAAATTATAAAACCAGCTCCAAGATTAAAGTTATGAGAAAATAAAAGACACAAGCTACTGTTAGTTTTCTGTAGCAGGAATCAGTCCTGTTCATCCCTCTGCTTGAATTTTCTTCTCTACTGAAACACTGTAGTCATGAGGCTTTAATCAATAAGCAAGTAATCACTTTCTAAAGTAAAACAATCTTAGCTCAGCTAAAGATAATGGAAATCATACAGGCAGTTATTCATGTCGTAATGCCAAGCTCCTGGTTTCACTTCCAGACAAATCCAAGTGACAAGGATACAATATTTGTTTTCCCTAGTAACGCAAACTGGGATACCACAGCATATACTTTAACTGACTACAGTCTCCTGTGTTTGTCCTCAGCTTGTTTCACATAATTCAGTAAAATACACAGACAAGTGCCACATCTGGATTTGTTACCTAGGCAGCAAATAAACTTCATCTGAAACCTCACAGCAAAATACACAGCTTGAAAATTCAACTGGTGTGGTGAGTGCCTTGTTTATCAAACTCGCAAGGAGAAAAACAAAATACAAGTGAACAACAGCATCTCACTGAAAATGAAGTTGCACTGGGGATTTTCAACTTCAATACTTTAATTTTCTAGCTCTTGCTTTCATAAAACAATGGAATACTGAAGGGAGAACTAACACACCAGTGTGACCACAGACTCCTGGCTTTATTCAGATAACAAGGTAAACCATCCTCATAACAGCAATTACTTTAGATTAACGGCAGAAATTCTGATTCTACATAGTGCATCAGGTGTTTTTAATTAAAGGCACATTAAAAAAAATAAGCAAACAAATACAGCTCATTAGTTAGAAAAAACCCTAAGAAGGCCTGATCAGTCTTTCGTATCTCTGTATAGTTCAGTAGAGGCTAAGAAAACATTTTTCATGTTTTTATGATACTGAATTAGAGGCTATTTTAAAGACGTTTACAAATATCTTTGCCTTCAGAAGACTTAGAGATAGTGAGTACCATGTTCCAGCTCACACTCTGTTTTAAATAGAGTTCTTTAGTATTACTTGCTCAAAATATTTTTCTGAAACAAGTGACCAAGCTACCATATTGAGCCACTGGTCATTTAAGGATTTTTCTTGTCCTTCTGAATATAACACATCTGTCCTCTTCCCTGTAATAGGAATTCATTTGTACTTCATATATAAAGCAAATTATTTGGCCTAATTTCTGTGAGAAAGCAAAATGTATGTTTACTGGTGCTTCAAATGATTGCCTAAGTGCATCTTAACCTTCTGTGCTGTGGCTCAAGATGTGATGCCCAAAATCTTCAGAGAGTCAGGACAGTGACAGGGGAAGCTGACCTGGTTATTATCCTCTTAATGCTAGTCTAAGCCAAGTGGTTTTTCACAGGTATTTTCAGATATGAGCTCATCAGCTCATCAGGTAAATTATGAGCTAAAGGAAGAACTTACACTCCTGAGATCTGATGAAAGCCCATAAATGCAATTACAGGCACAAAGGCTGGCTGTTCAAAGGACAAATAACAATAAGACTTGAGCTAACGTCTTGTAGAAGAATAGATCAAACTTGGCCAGTGTATGACACACATTACTGTGTGTCACTCATAAAGATATAGGAACACTTGTAAAAAAGACGACTGTGTACTATCATTAGTCAGAGATGCTGGCAGCAAATCTTGATTTCTTAGACCTCTCGGGCCTTCACACTATCTTTCCAAGGAGAGTAAAAGAACCAAATCTCATTGTTGAGATTATCTAGGATAAACTCAGTCATCCCTGGAGCAGCATTCAAGAGAGTATGGAAGACAGGGAGAGTTATGCCTCATTAATAAAGCAGCTTACTTCACCTCAGATCCCTTTGCCAAGTGGAAAATTTAACTGTGTAAGGAAGAGATGTGATTATGGACCTATTAGCTTTGAGTTTGAATCTACAAAGAATATGTGCAACCACACCTGTATCAAGAATGGTCCCAATGTCCAATAAAATAAATCCAGGTTTGAACACAAGCATAAAATCTGGGCATATGCAATGGGAACAATCTGGGAACGCTGGCAATCACAACTATCTCTACTGCAGAAAAGGATATTGGGGAGGGTACCAGAATTATATTGGTGTATCCTCAGAGACCAGGCTTCCTTTCACACCTCATGCACACTGTCCCTTTCCTGTTTTTACCCCAAAGCCTTCTCTGAAGAACCAAAGTCAAATTCAGAACCCTCCCTAAGGGCATGGGTGAGACAGAGCAGTACCACAGAGTTCCCAAATGCCGCCACCACCTGTGGAAGGAGGAGGCAGTAGAACCAGTGTCCCCTTTTGAAGAGTGGGCAGGTTTGCATTGCTCTTCCAGGTGAACTCTGTGTGAGGGAGATACCAGGTCCTCAAACATCCAAAATCCTGGGCTCCATTACTCACCAAAACTGTGCAAGTCTAGAAGCAATGTCACACCTTTCAGCTACATTCTGTCACCCATGACAACTGCCTTCACAAACTAGTACCCACCACTTTTATTTTGCCAAGTTTTACCCAACTGACAAGCTATTTTTTCAAAATTTCTTGTTTTTGCATGTTTGACCTTGGAAACTTTGCCTCAGCAGAACTCCTACCCCTCCACCAAGCACAGGGCAGAGAAAACTAAACATGTTCCCTACTACAACATTTAAAATTCAAATACACAGGAGCAATATATTTCAGAATAAATCCTTTGAAAAGGTAGATAAATAATACAAAAAGAAGGGAAAAGGGTCTTGATATGTCATGAAAATAAAATTGTAAGAGTCAACAAAGTACTTATTCCTTGTAATTACATTCTAGTAACAGTTCACATTAAGCTCCTAATAAAAAATATGCAACTTTCTGAATGTCAAGCTTTGGAACATATATTTTGAAGCCCTAGGACATGAAACCATTGTTAACTGCAGAAGAATAAAAAACGACTGATTTAAATCAGCACATTTCTCACAGAACCATGCTTCTCTGAGAACCTGCTATAAAACTTCAGTTGAATATGACACAAGTGAATCCTGGGCAGAGAGCAGTCCCTGGGCTGCTTTTACAATGCCATGCAATTTGATGTCTGGGGTCTTCCTTGTGGGCTTCAAATCCCTCCTCCATCAAAGTGGAGCTTGAACTGCACTGCCTCAGCTCACTGCTTGAAAAAAATCCCTTCTCCCTAAGGGACTCAACTGTGTGTCCTTTTTACTTCCTGTAATCAAGATGTAATCATGTTCAACTATGTTATTAAATAATACAAAGTTAAGGTGTTCTCTACTAGGACAAATCTCATAAATAACACACATTCTTTTCCAACATATTCACATCACAATTTACATTCAAACTGAGGGTTTCTTCTGTTACATTCATCAATGCTCTTTAATCAGAAACAACCAAAATTATGAGTTTCTGTGATCACAAAAACCAAAACTTTACTATGTTTGTTCAGGATGACATTCAGAACAAAACAGAATACAACTGATCAATATAGCATGGAGTTTGTAAGGGTGTATCTAAACCAATTTTTCTACACCTGTAATGTTGATCAAAGGCCATTGCAGGTGGGGTTTTCCAAAATACTCTGTGTTGGTCCAATTTTCAGTAGGCCAGCACAGACTACTCTGTAAGGCACAATCAGAAGTTATTTAGGATGATGGAAAACATTGCCATCACTGGCTGATTCTTTCTCCTGACCAAAAGACAAGCAAGACTTTTACAGGTGAGTGCAATGAGATCAAGCCACATAGCCTCAACTTCACTAATTCGTTTCTAAAATAAATCCTTGTCTTTCTGTGCGGAAGTAAAATGGTTGTTTCTTATCAAAAAAGGTATAAATTGCAACTCAAAAAACTGGTTGTGATCAGACCATGGTTAATGAGAAGAAAGATCCTTCCCTTACTCCTTCTTACCACTCCCTCCCATCCCTTTTATCATGATGGTTTGGGATCAATTTAACCCAAGTTTTGAGGATTCTGACCTTCTCACCCTAGCCATAAAGAACAGCAATATTTTAAAATCAAAGTATTTTTAGCTTTTCTCTTTTGTTGATCAGTCTTTTGAATAGCAGATCCTTCCAGATAACCTGTGGCCACTTTCCTCAGCTTTTCTCAAGAGTGACTAAAGGGAAAGGGACACCAGGAGCATGACAAGAGAATTGTACCCCAAAACAGATGGGCAAGAGCTGTGCACCCTGTGTGGAGACTCTGAAATGATTGCTTTCCCAGGTGGAACTGCAGACCCCACATGGCAACAAGGAGCCTCACCCAAGAAACACTCAACACTGAAACCTAGAGTCACAAGGCTTAGCAAGGCCCAGGTGAAATCTCTGCTAAAACCCAAGAAATATTAAAGCTCAGACAGATCTTAAGCCTAAAGCTACAAGGTATCTCGTGGTGTGAGCAATAGCTGAGTATAAATCACATTCAGATTCTTAACCCTGTAGCCAGCAGATTACAACAGAGACAGTTTACAATGGCTGGACTCCATGATCTAAAAGGTCCTTTCAAACCTACATGAATCAATGTTTCTATGGCTGTTCTGAATACTGGCACCCACTCTTCCTGGGTTGTTTTCAGTTATTTCTTTCAGGAACTTCTGAATTTCATGTCAACAAACGCTAAAAAATTTGTAGGTTTTGATAGCATCAGGTGTTCATTCCTCATTTTGCTTTTTTTTCCAAACAGCTTTATACAATAGCCATTCCTGGGCAATATTTATGCAGCTTTTATTCACTGCCTGAAAATGGAAAGGATGCTTTGGGCTTCTGGTTTTGCTCATAATTTCACATTTGGCAAAGTTCAAATCCCTTTAAAACCTCAAAGTCTATCTGCAAGTCAAAAAGGTACAGCTTCAGAAGGCAAAAGAAATAAATCTCTTTGAAATGCTAATGGAGTGAAGCACTTTCTGCCATTTCAAGAAATAATCCATCCTTTTGGAAAATTTTAAAGGGGCTTGCTCTAATGAAGATATTTTAATTTATGACATGCAATTATAGCTCAGTGAAAACAATATTGCCCTGTCACAGCCTTGCTCCTTGTGTTGTGAAAATAGGAATGCCATTATGAGGGAGAAACTGCTGCTTTTAGGATTTCACAATGTTTCACCAGCTTTGTCAAAGATGAACAAAGCCCTGAGCTCTGTGTAGATGGCTAAAAGGTGCAGTTTTCTTTTACAATGACACTTCAGATATTTTGCTTTAAGAATTTTTAAAGTGGGGAAAACAGCATCTAGCACGAGTCTGTCAAGAGCTTTGAGGAACTGGAATGAAAATACAGACAGACAGTACAACACTTGGTATTGTACCAGCCACCTCTTGCCTGATGAAAAGCCTGTGTAGCACCAGGTTAGGGCTGGTGATGGAGAAAAGATGCTATGCCCAAATATTTCTCATTGCACTAAGATATAGATCTGAGAACATGAGAGGAAAAAAAAAATTAGAAAAAGAAACGTTCAAAAGAAAACTAAAACAATGCTGCTAAAATAGGCCTGATTATGTGGGTCACTAAGTACTGTGTATTTCCCCTGTAGCATTTCATAGTCGTTACTGTTGCCAGGGGAAGCTTGATCCTCTCATTATGTATGTTTGTCTTTCACATCAGAGCTCCTCTCTTTCTTCCCCTGCCCTGGCACTGTAACAGAAATAAAAATAAGGAATGAACCCCCATTATTACCCAAATACCTACAAAGCAGAGGGAGTGACCCTGGCAGGTCGGCGGGTCAGCCCCCTCATCATTGATGCACTTGCTCCAGCAGACCCCTGCCTTTTGTCCCGGGGTCAAAGCCAAGACCTCTGCTGAGTGTCCTCAGTGAAGAATTAACAAGTGTGACAATTTGCGGTCCCTCCTTCCCCAGCCCCCGGTCCTGACTGTGTGAATGCTGTAAATAGAGACATCTGGATGGAGGCCTTTCACTCCAGTAATTGAAAATGAACATGGATCAAGTTCTGCCCTGTTGTATTCATAAATCTTCAGGCTTAATTACATTAAAGGGAAATCTAGGGCCCAGCTCTATGGAAACGGCAGATCCTATCGGGCTCTCACATCGTGAATCTTTAAGATAAGTGCTTTTCCTCTCTTTGGGGCAGTCAGATGAGAAATTTTGATTGGGTCCTTCCAGCTCAGAAAGCTGTCAAAGATCTATAATTGTTCTTTGTGTTTTACTTCTCCTCCGTACGCGATGCGCTTCCAGTGAAGGAGCTGAAGGACTTGGATGTGTGAGGCACCAGGCTTCTGTCATGCCTGATATTCATGCAGTTGGTCTTGGAGGGCCACAAACACCCTCCATGTGGAAATTTAGCAGAGGGAAAATGTATAGCTAGCTCAGTATCACCACTCTCACTCACCCAGAGCCCTTGATCCAGCTTCCCAGTGAAGAGTTGGAGCACGATAAGCAAATATAGTCTGCAGTTCTGCTTGCTCACTTCAAAAAGAAAATGGATTCCAAGCTTAGGGAAACTCCCAACACATCTGTCTTTTGGAAACTTAGCTGTACTTGAAGGAACAAATTGATATTCTGAAAAATCAATAATCAAATTAATTGCAGAAGAGCAAAATGTTTGGATTTTGAAAGAAGCTGCTAGTTGTCAAGAGGCGTTTGTTTCATAAAAACATGGATGTTTTCAGCAGCATTTCTGTCCCTGAAATGAACTCCCATCAGTTACAAACTTCATAGTGAGGTTTCCAATGCAGCAGAAGCTTTGATTAAAAGAACACCCAAAATGGGCTAAAGACACATAAGAGGCACGTTATTTTTATGTGAAGGAAGAGTTTTCCAAAACACTACCCAGAAAAAGTGCTGCTGCAGACAGACCTCTCTTTAATTAAATTCTGCAGGAGCTAATTTGATAGCATATAAGTTGACTGCTGTCTCCACAGCCACCAGACAATGCCACTGATCCACAATACAGGCACACAAAACTGACCCCTCCTGCTCATTGCAAGACCAGTGGGATAATATGGCACAGCAAATAAAGAAATCTTACATCTTGGCTTTTATAAGTACTGTGAATGGTGCTGTGTGGTTTATCTATAAGTATTTTCAAGAAAAAGAAATTACCATCCACCAGGAAAAAATAGACTCCAAATAACTCAAAACCAGCATGAATGCTCAAGACATTTTTGTGAAAAAGGGAAAAAATCCCAAACCACAAAACCAATTGACTTCCCCATTGCAACTTTGTTTCCATTAAATTTCAGTCTGGATGAACTTGAATATCATGATTTGAAATTTTCTGTTAATAACAGTTGGGTGAGTTCCATGCAGAAACCCAAATTCAGTTCTCAGTGCCCATGGCTGCAGTTTCCCTCTAATCACAGGGGTTTCCTCACTCCACTCCTTGCAGGTCAGGAGAACTTTGCAGCAATGAGTGGCAGTAGATAGCATGCAAGTCCTCCAAAAAAAAACAGCTTGTCCTGCCTCTCAGCTTAAGACATATTGTAAAAACTAAAATTCCTTAAAAAAAAACATCTCCTGAACTGGCAACAGGAGTAACCCATCCTTTTCAACAAATCTTGACTTTTTTCCAGGACTTGTACAAACTGCTGTGGCAGAAAACTATCAATAATGTTTGCCCTGCAGGAGCAGAGTGGGGTTAGTCACAGCCTTTTAAGAGGCTCCAGGAACAAGTGGTTTTGCTGTCAGCATTTGCCATCATATTGACAGAAAGGGCAGGGTAATGACTCAAGGATTATTTATGTGAAAGCCAGAGGCAGCAGCACTGTAAGTCAGGGAGAGAGGGAAAGCTCACAGAGCCTGAATGAGAAGGGACACACCTTCTGTCAGCAGGCTCAGGGACTGGGCTGGAGATCCAGAACTCAGGCTTCCACCTGAGCTCAGACATTTCCCAACAGCTCAGAAGGGTGACAGCACTGCCAAATAGTTAATGTTGCACTGAGACCAGTCCTCTTCTCTGCAAGGCTTTCTTATCTGACAGGTTTACTCAAGTAAACAGCCACTCTGATGCTGGATTCTACATTTCACCTTTTTCTTAACTGTAATTTTAATTTTTTAATGTTGAACCATTTAATTGTTGAACATGGTATAATCCATGTTATAATGGTCTTTCTGTCACACATTTGAAGGGAACCCCAGATTCTAGACCCCCTTTCTATTGCATTTAATACAATGAAATAAGAACCACTGGCCATAAAATTAGCAAACACACAGGACATAGTCATGGGGAGTTTAACCACTTACCTTCTTAATAGCATTTGGAAGATACCAGAATTGTTTTCAAATGTGATACACCTTTCCCAGTTCTGAAACTTGCAAGCCGTGCTGGTAATCAGGGCTAATTCCTACAACAATTGGGCTCATACCTGTCCTGTGCCCTCTTTCTCACTGACAGGGTCAAAATTCAGCCCCTGTGCCACATAGTGACTCCTCTGATATGGGCTCAGGAGGGTGGTACTGAAATATGCTGTGAAATGCTCTACTCCTGCAAATGCTTTGAAAGGAGAGTAAATTAGCAACTTTACATTCCTCTTCTTCCTGGTAAGGAGCAGGCAAAAGCAGCAAATTAATAATAAATTCATTGAACTAACATTATTATTTTAGTCCTTTCATAACTAATCAATGTCTACCTGGTTGCTTCCAGAGCTAGTGGGTTTCTATCAAGGTATTTTACTGACTTTAAATTGATAAACATACAACAGAAAGCAGATATTGTGCATGCATGCTGCAGCATTTTGTACCCTTCATGCTGCGTGCATGGTTGCTGGCTGTGAGTTCACTAAAGAACATAAACTGGTCACAGCTTATTCCCTTTTTTATTGTACTACATGGCAATATACTTCTATCAGCCAGGAGACAGCCTTCCTGCACCATTTTATTTGAGTTCTTTGGGGTCTGGGTGCCTAACTCTCAGTGACATCTTTGTCAATATTAGTTTATGTCACCTGTTTCAGCAAACAACCACAGAATCACAGAACAAGTAAGGTTTGAAAGGACCACAGTGTGTCATCTGGTCCAACCTTCCTACTCAAGCAGGGTCACGGCACAGAACTGCATCCAACATGTTTTTCAATATCTCCAGTGCCTCAAAAAATTTAAAATAACAAACAAACAAAATAACAATCCATTAAAAGCAGTTAACTTTTCAGCAGGAACCCTGTAAAGAAAACCCAATTGTGACAGTAAAATTTGATACAATTTTGTTTCCTTTACTTTTTTATCAATGCTAAATGTACAGCTGTTGATGGATACTACCATGTATAATTCAGGTGAAGAGCCATCAATAATATGGTGGATACCAATGGAAAGCATCAGTTCCATCATGCTGTACTGATCCAACCAGCTAAAAGTCACACCAGGAAGGGAGGATATGATCTCTCTAAGAATCCCAATTTCCCTACACTCTCAGACCTTCCATATATTTGTTCACATTCCAGTTATCACATGTATCTATTCACTCCTTCTACCCTCACAGCCAACTACTTTGCAAGAGGAAAATATTAGGGCTCTAAGGCCACAGGAGTAACATCTTTGCTCAAATTTCAGCCAGTGCTTAGGCCAGAGCATTTTCTGCACGGCATATTCGTGCTGGAACAGATCCATTTGAAACACTAGAATATTTGGGATAAAAATACCACCCCTTTCATGGTGGGCCAGCACCAAACCCTCGTAGCAAAATCTTCCAAGGGAACATAAAATTGCATCCTAAATTCATGGGAAGCCTCTGTAAAGACTCCTCTGAATACTGATGCATGAAGCCATGTAGCAGAATTATGTTAGGAAATTATTCCACCTCCATATTTGACACTAATGTTTATTTTATACGCTTCTTCTCCTTTTGACTTTGCAGACTTCACAGTCTAGCACACAGGGATAAAAGTAAAGATTCTTTATGTTGTAGTTGTATCAAGCTTTAACATCACACAAATTGAAACTATATGTGACAAGCCCAGAAACCTTGAAAGATAAATTTCAGGGCAGTGATATATTTAATTTCTCTGTGACTGTACTGCCTGAAATTTTATATACCTGTAGTTTATATGTAAACTATACATATATATAGTCCAAGAACATTTGAAGTTTTACTGAAATTCACTGCAGCCAAAATCCAGAACCCTCTTCTATTGCATGGAGGCCTCACAGTGTCTCTGCATATGCTGAAAAGATGCAGTGACAGCTGGCAAGGTCATTGTAAATGAGGGAAAAAGAGAGTCTTGTCTCCATTACCAAACAGCAGTAACTAATCACTGTCACATCATGATGTGGTTCAAGACTGTCCACAGGTTTATTGTGGCCATTAACCTATTCAAATATTCTACTTGAGGAGAAAAAAAAGTCTGGGGCCCAGTCTGGATCCTTCGATCTTCTGTAGTAATTTCAACAAAGTTACTGTAAAACATCATCACATCAGATTACCTCTGTACAAAAAAAATACAGTGAGGCAAATTAGAGCTTAAATATGCAGTATATTACTGTATAGAGCCCCCATACAGGATTTTTTATGCAGTGAGAAATGCAAAATAGCTTTTGCAGCTTGTGCTGAAACAGGGAAAGTCACCACACAGTGTCTGAGGCTCTGCAGCTCACACCTCACCCACAGCAATCTGCTCATGCCACCACCATCAGGGGGATGGTACTTTATGGCCACCTCCCTGCAGTGCAAATAATTACCCCAGAGCAGAGAAAGGGCAAAACACACTGCAGGAAGGAAGGAGAGGAATTGCTTGTTTCCTCCCTTTTTGGAGTTAAGGACCTTTGTCATGTGTTTACATTATCCTGACAATGGGGGGTTGATTCCCACACTGATTTTCTTGTGGGCTGTCAACATTGTTGAGAGTTATACATAAGCAGTGAATAGATTCTCTGTCCACCACTGTTTATTTTAAGTGAGTCTCATGAAATCAAAAATTATTTAAATTAAAGCCATTCAGGTGTTTTATTGGTTGGGTTTTGATTGAGGTTTTTTTTTTTTTTTCCTCAAGGAAATGAACTTCATGAATGTAAGCCAAAACAATATTCCAATGGGCATATGCCTGCACTGCATGAGGCTTACACTCTTCACACACTGCATGCAGCCACTACCCTTACCTAGAATAAAACCATATCTAGGAAATGGACAGCAGGACAACTCATGGGCGAACATCACACAAACCTTTAGACACAGAAAAGTTCCTAGCACTGTTTAATCAACACTCTGTAGGGGTCAGAGAGTGGGAAGTCTCTGCACCTTTGCAGTATGCGGCAAAACAGAGTGCAGGTACCTCAAGGGTAACTCAGGAAAAGATGAAGGTCATGGCACAAGACTGATTTTCAGAAATTATTCCTTAAAATTCTTGTGGGCAGGGCCCTCTGTGTGACCTTTGGAGATGGCACCTGGTTTGCCTGATAACCCAGCTGTACTGAGTGCAGATGCACCCCCAGTGTAGGGAGGTGCACCCCCAACCACTGAGCTCAGGTACTCGGTGGAGCCAGGAGGGGCTGCCTGGGAATCAGCACATGGGAATCTCTCAGGGGGTTTATTCCAGCAGTCTGTGCTCCCACAACATCATCAGACTACCTAAAGAACATCCAGGTGACCCATACTACATGTCCTTCCCTTTGAGGACTTTCAGCTCCTCAAGAGGCAACCAAGACAACCTACCCAAGGACCTGGGTGCCTGAGTTTGCCCTTCCAGAACCTCCACAGCTGAACAACCCGTGATCCTGGCACTGGACCTCAGACCTGTCAACCTGTCAAACACTGGCTTTGTGATGCACCTCACAGTGGAAACTAGAGGGAAAAAAACACTACTTTAGATGCTTTATAAGTGTATGATCACTTTAAAAACTCAGTGTCACTGCAAATTTTTATGCTATCTTCTGTAAAGAAGATGTCTCAGATGGCCTTCGAAGGTGATGCTCTAGCAATTGTTAAAATAATGATCTTTTGCAATAACCAAAGCAGCTGGATCAGGGACAAATGGAGTCCTTGTGCTCTTTGTAAGATGACATCTTAGAAAAGTATTCAGCATAGAAGAAATTTTCAGGAAAATACTCATGAAAATCTGAGCAATATTGTCTTCTAAACTATGCAAGGCAAAGAAATAGAGGCAAATAATTTATCAGTGTATGAACCCAAACTCTCCTGCCTGATATGCAGGGTATTGCAGACACTTAACACATCTGCCACTCTATAGTTTCATTTTATTTAGCGCTCTGGAAGTACAAATGCTTGCCCACTAGTGGAACCACATAGTTTCCAAAAGCTGTCTTCCATTGAGAGGACAATTGTTTTCTATAGAGATGAGAAACAAATACCCATGACCCACGTCACCTTGCCCCAGCAGGCTTTTGCTGCGGCTTCCTCTGTGCAAATACAACAATGTCTGGCAGCAGTCAATCCTGCCAGCCCACACTGAGCCACCACAGAGTGCAGAGCTATTTACCCTTCCTATTAATCTGTCAGTGTTCTAGTCAAACACGTAAAACAATATGGTGTGTGCATATCTCGACTGGTCATTGCTAAGTTACTGAGGAGCAACATGAATGAGTGGAAAACCATGCAACAAACTATAACACTAGATTTTTAAGGTATGGAATATTGGAGTTTTCAATTGTCAGCACGGAGGAAGCAGCCATGGCGTTCGTAGCACGGGGACAATAATGCACAAGGCAGAAACTATAGCCAGTCTGCCTCTTTCAGCTTACAATAAATGGGACCTGTTTGTTTTGCTTAGATGCAGATTTAATCCCAACTCTTTCATAGGCTCCCTGCTCTGTGCAGTCAGGAAACAATTAGGAAACTTGGGATCCTGTCCCTTAGTTTACTTCACACAATCAGACTGCTGCCACAGTGCAGAAACCAAAGACTGCAGTTACCAGGGATGTGGCAGGGCTAGATTTTGAAGCATTTTAAAGTTAAAATACCATTGAGGCACAAACCCTGTTAGAGTAATTGAATGGAAAAGCTGTGTAGTGGGTAACACCGTGGCATCTACTCCAGCACTTCTCACTCAGACAGATTCAGCTCACTGGTACCAATTCTTGCCCAGGAGAGCACCTTTAAGAACAAGTCAATTAAAACTGTCAGGCTGCTGAGCCAAGCACCCTCCTTGCCCTTCTCAAATAATAATCTTATTTGATGATGCTTCAAGACCCTGTTAGAGCTGAAAATTCAGACTGCCCTGCCATCTCTTTAATCTGTTTCCTAGCCATGAACAAAAGGAAGAGTGTGCATATGAGAAAGCAGAAATAGAGGATATAGGTCAAAGAGTAAATTCTGAGTGTCAGGAAGACTTTATCTCAAAGAGAATAGTCTTTCCACAGTCAGCAAACTCCTAAGAGCCAAACAGAATGGCAAAAAAGCATGACTACAGACATTGCAAAACTAAATGACAGTACAAATAATAGTACTGAGCTATTTTCAAAAACCTTGACTCATTCCTTGCTTTATGGTCAAGAAAGTTCTACTTTGGCACTGCTGGAAGAGAAGATAAACTTTGCTTACAAGCATAAGCACCTATATAAATATACATGTCTGAAGGTATTTGTAGAGATAAATTAAACCAAGCTATTTATAATGAACAAAGGCACATTTCAGATTCACTGCTGCAACCATTTCCATAGTTTTATACTTCTAGCTAGTCCCATCAACTTCAGTAATTATTTAAATATGAAGGTATTCAGATGGATAATCCCAAAAGGTCTTGGCCTCATGGTTTCACTCTTCATTGGTAATAACAGAACTATACAAAGCTGTAAAGAATTCCTGGATAAGGCTGCAGACTGGTGATTTACAAAGTGATAAATTGCAATAATTAATTATGCTGTAATTGTCCTAGCCAATACCCATTTGAATATGAGTTTCATTGTCTGATCAGCTTCAAGTTGACCAAAATAGGCCATAGTATACATCTCTTTGGACTTCTCAAAGATGAACACTCCAGAGATGTCCAAAAAAGTGTCTGGAACAGATCCAAAGGCAAAGAAAAAATCTTAATCTCAGTCCATGCTCAAGCAACAACTAACAAAGCATACAGAAAGCAGATCTAACCCACACAATCAAGCTCTCAGTTCTTGCAGGCAAAATATGACCCTTCTAGTAAACCACTGCTAGTCACACTGAACTTATTTAACCCCATCATAACAAAGGGCAGGTAAGCACATCAGCATTTCCAGAGGAATTAGGGAACCACAGTTCTACCATTAACACAATTAAGGTGCTAAAATCCCAGACTGCACACAGCACTGGAATATCTTTCAATTTACAAGGAAAATACCAATTATTCACAACACTGTTGTGGCAAAGCCCACACAAACTGGGAGCAGCAATAGCTCCTCTGTCCCATCTGCTGCTGTGTGCTAAGGTTTACCATTGATAATGTTATCACCAGCACACCAAGACAGAATCAAGTTTTCACAAAATATCCCAAACTTTGTCCTAAAGACAAAATTTTCGTTATGCTTTAAACAAAGATAACAGATAGCTGTTTAACTCAGGGTAATTAATTCTAAGGTAAGCACACCTAACTCCCACCAGGGCAGGAACACATGGATGTACATTTGATTTGAAATTCCCAGATGCAATACACTTACTGCTCTGGTTAGACTCGTTGAAAGGGGTAAAAGCTCATAGAATCAGTGTAATATGGCCCTACACAGCCATTTCATTGAAGTTTTAAATGAGCCAAAGCTGCCCTAGGCCAACAGAAAAATTTATTGTCCTTTGATTCAACTCTACAGCTAAGATCTAACTAAGGAGCAAAAACCATTTATGCCTGTCATCTCAATACAATAGATAACTGCTAGGAAAGGAGTTTTGCACTAGGAAACAATATTTTGAACTACTTTAAACTGTAGACTTAATAGAACAAGCCAGACCTCTACGAGATTATATTGCAGCTCTAAAATTTTCATACTACATTCTTCTTGTGCAAATATCTTCAGGGTACTTAGATATTGCCAAAAATCTTCAGACCATCTTAAAAAAAAAGTAAAAAAAAAAAGAGGAAAAAAAAAGTTCTCCATTTTTACTAAAGCATGTTTAAATTTTTTAGGGAACAGAGAAGATTATTTCATCTATTAAGATAAAGTAGATCATATTTTTCAATTCAGAGTTTACTACAGTTGCTTCCATCTTATTCCATTTTGTAGGAAAGTTGCATAGAGGAGTTGCAGATATCATGCTAGTGATCTAAAAATGCCAAACATTAGTTTACTTCTGTGGGTCACTCAGAAATGGAACTCTCTATAAAGCAATACCAAAACCAATACTAAAATATGTGTACCAGTTCAATAAGTTATCCTTGAATCCAGAGACTCCACTGTGAAACAAGAGGTGATAGTTCAAGGCACTAAGGAGTGTCATGTGATGGATTGGTGACCATGCTCTTATCTCCCCACCTTTGATTAATACCCTCAACAAAATATCAGATCAATTTCCAAATAAACCATGCAGCAGTCTTTTCTGCTTCAAACATACCATATTTCAATCTACTAAGTTGCATGCAGTTACACTTATAATTGAAAAAAGGTAGGAAGAGGTAGGATGAAGTTTGGGGGCAATTGAGGAGTTTTTTCTTTCCTTTTTTAAGTTGTTAACAACAGAAACAATCAAGACGATGAATGTTGGGTTTTTATAACTTTGTCAAAATAAAAGGTTTTGGTAAATTTAAGACTGTAGGAATCATAATGAATTGAATCCCAAAAGAAAAAGTAGGGACAGAAAAGAACACTGTGAAGGACATAGAGAATCGTAATAAGTTATTTTAGTTTTTTCTAATGAAGAAAATTCTGCTTCATATAAAATTTTAATTTTGTGAAACATTGAACCACTTTAGCTGTTCTGAAGTGAGAAGAGGTTTCTCTCGAGGCAGCGCTCTCTTGGATGCTAATAAGGACCTCCGTTACAGGTTTTTAAAAACATAGCTACCTATTCTGACATGAACTTTACTCGGGGTGTTCACTCAAGAAGTACTGGGGATTTGGCTCACAATGCATCTACTGGAATGAGGAATCTTGGGGACAAGAGATGTTCCCTTTATCAACCTGAGAGTCAGTTAAGCCAGGGACCCTTTTTTATGTCCTCCTAATGATATTTTGTTAGTTTATCCCAACATTGAAGAGGAAGACAAATGTCTTTTTACAGTCTAAAGCAGTCATATTTAGCTAGTGCCTAGTACCTAGACAAAAAAGTCTGGAGTGTACTACTGAGCCTTTGGGTGAGTGGCACATGTAAGGATGTCCCTTGGACTTCAGGGCAGACCCTGGCTTCACAGGTCACAGGGACTTGGTAGTCATTTCAAGGTCATGCTTCAGAAAGAACAGCAGGCTCTTGGTTCCTGCCGGACCATCACAGAGCAGTACTGAAAACCTGCCAGATCACTAGGCTGACCCTTCCATTTCTCTTTTCATCTCACTTCCCTGTTTCCCAAGCTCAGCACCTCTGAGTTCTGGCACTAGTAATCAATAATATTTCTGTGGCTTTTTTAAACTCCACACTCTCACATAAGTTTAAAAAAACCACCAATTGGGCCAATTGGGACGTGCACTGCAACTTGTCTTGCCTTGCTATTTATTTTTTTTTGTTTGTGTCTTTTACAGCTCTCCCTTTGAAAACTACAGGTGTTTGCAGGCATAATGCTCCCAGTGCTGTAGAAAAGTGTTTATTGTGAGGAGCCTTTTCTTTGCCACTTGTCCTGAACCTGTTCGCAAAGTGCTACATGCGTTCTACCGATCACCATAAAAATCAAGGAACAAGAAGTCCTCTGTAAGCCTGCCCAGCAGCACCACTATGACATTGGTTGAGACAGCTTTGTGACCCTGCATTGTTTTTCATTCATTCACAAGCTTCTTTCTTTGCTTTTCTTTTTTTTCTGTTTTTTTCCCCTTATAAAAAAAGAGAAGGGTAAAGCCTTTATAGGCATTTTTATCTACTGTAAAAAAAAGTGCATATGTGCTGGTGTAATAGATTAAAAAAAACAACAACACAATGTGACAGCTACTTTAGAGAGCACTGTGTAGAGTTACAGTAGTTATAGTTTCCAAAACCACCTGCAAACAAGTGCAGATACCATAGCAAAGTGCCCTTAGGATTTATTTTTTCTTTTTCCTTACATGCTCCTTCTTTTTCTTTATTTTAAAGTTCCTTCTTGCTATTCTAAGCCTGCAGTCAGCAATGAATTTATGTGACAGCTATGAAGCAAGTATTAAAATTGTGAATAGTGGCTAACAGTGCTCGAGCCCTCGGTGTTTAGCATCTTCACACAGCAGTGAATGCAGGCTGGGGCTGCTGAAAGGGAGGGGAGCAAGGGGGGAGGCAGGTGGAGGGCCTGGCTTCTCTCTCTTGTTTATCTGTACACCAGAGTCTGGGGGGGGGGGGGTACATGATGGAAGGAGCAGGATGCAGGCTCCAGGGCACACGATGGAAGGAGCAGGATGCAGGCTCCAGGGCACACGATGGAAGGAGCAGGATGCAGGCTCCAGGGCACATGATGGAAGGAGCAGGATGTGAGCTCCAGGGCTCCTTCTCCCGCTGATGGCCCTGCATGCTGAAGGAGAAAGGGCAAGATGTGGGCACCAAGAGAGACTGGGGATGTTTCTGGCTGTTTGTCTGTTGAAGAAGGGTGTGCAGTCAAGGAGAGGAAGTGACAGGGACAGGGATTGAAAGGCATCAGTTTTTTCTGCCATCTAAACATCCTTGAGCAGACTGAAGGAGTTGTGGCCACAGGCCCAGGACAGGAGAGGACAGCAAATGGAGAGTGGGCCCCTGGTGCTCTCCACACGGGGCAGGTAGGAGCAAATGGGTCATCTCCAGCCTATTTTACACACACACGAACATAAACAAGTTTAAGGGGGCCAAAGGAAGAAGAAGACAGAGGTTCCCAATGAGCCAGTGAGGGATGTTGTGCCTCAGTGGTCAGGCTGGGGCAGAGATGTCTCACAGTCTCCTCACCCCTTTGCTAAATGGCAAAGGGCAGGAGAAAGAGCGCTACAAGGGAGATGAGGCTGAAGGTCATGAGTAGGGAAATGGAGGCCCTCCCTCCTTCCAGCAGGATTTCAGCAGGAGAGGAAGCAGAGCTGGAGCTGGGTGGGCGGGATGAAGGCTCACTCTCTCCCCAGAAGCTGCGGAAGGCTGCCATGCAGCCGGGCCAGGGGCCGGGCCGGGGGGAGGCCGTGTCTTATTAGCGGGGAAACCTCAAGACCGAAGTTGAAGGCGAAGAAGATAAAAGGAGCAATATGATCAATATGGTTGCATTCTTGAGCCCCGCTTACCTCGGCGGGAGACCATCTGCTCCCTGTCAATGCATCACCTGCTTGTCTGGCCTGTTGGCCGGGCAACGCGGGCGGGGGGGATTAAGGGGGCCGGGGGCCCAGCCAGGGGCTGCTCCCCCGTGCTGGGGCAGGCACCGGGGGAGGCTCGCCCACCGTAGATGGGAGGCCTTGCAAGCTCTGCTATTTCCACGGGAGGACGTAAAACAAATGCAGCGTTTTGAGCCGGCGGCGGGGCGGTTTCAGGAAGGCCCTTGCTGCCCCTGGAAGTCAGCGTTTTGCTGCACACACTGGGTTTAGGGATGCATGAATGAGTCCGCCACAATGGACAGCCAGGGAAGAAAGGGCAGCCCAGGGGTCCCCACAAAGCCAGGCACTTCACGGCCACAGCCACAGAACCAAAACAACGCACGGCGCTCTCCAATTCCCTCAACCCCCGAAGGAAATCTTCTGGAAGAAGATACTGAAATAGCAGGAATTTTTTGTTATTTTAATACCACCACAAATTCATTGCATTTACATAGGGAGGAAAAGAACGAAAAACCCTCTGATGTGCAGCAACGAATGCAAATAAAGTGTTGAGTCTGTGCATCAGACCAAAAATTATTTGATTTTTTTGAAAATTTTGGACATGTTTGATGTTAAATGCCACTTAATAAGCAGATAAATTACAACTCCCTGGTCCCCAGACTGGGAAGTACCAAAGCACTTAACCAATCCCTCAGAAACTCTCAGAAGAGATAAAATGTTGCAGGTGTGGTACCCTTGGCTTTGGCAGGTGTATGAGGGTGGGGCTACCTCCTGCTCCTCCCTGGCCACTGGGGCATCTCTGCTCTTGCTGCCTGAGCACACTGTTCTGTGCTCTGTACAACTGCACTGACTGGGGGCAGGTTATTTATCCATACACAGAGTTTCATGTACATACATATGGCCATGCTTGCACCTACATGCTCATCATCCTCTTGCAAGACCTTGCATCTGCTTTTTTTTTTGGCACCATTGCCAAAAAAAATGCTGCCTGCTCTCCGTGTTTTACAGCTGCATCACAGCCAGCCCCAATGCTCACCATGTTCAGGCATTTGGTTTCAAACCTCATCTGTGAAGCAGCTTCTCCCAAGAGCAGGCTGAGGTTCCTCCCCCATTGGAATCACTGAATATCCACGTGGAGTTACTCTTCTAAGTCAACAACAGTGTTTTAGAACAATGTCACATTCTACTGCCTCGTAAACAAATGGGCAAAACCCTTGGCAAATCATGGCAGTCTGCTGAGTGTCTCATTAGCCATTTTTTTAACATTTCTAGCCCCAAATAGAAGGTCCAGACAGTGATGAGGGGTTTACAAACAGGAGTGCAAGAGAAGCCAAGTTAAACTCTCAGCCCTGCAGAGTTTTCATCACTACAAATCACTCCTCAGGGAGCAAATTTCTCAGACGGAAACCTAGAAGCAACATTCATTACAAAACACTGAATTCTGATGATGTCATGCTTTCCAAAGCTATAACCAAGGAGAAATAATCAAAAATTAAACCTCACTGCTTGCATGAATCAATAAGAAGAAACCAGACTCCTAAAGATGGGATATTTTTTTCTCAGAATATTATTATTCTTTTAACTACCATATAGTTTAGAGCAATCCTCACTGAAGGAGTATGGAGTATTTGAATTCTGGATTTAGCTTGCATTTGAAAGTGTATACTTCTAAGCCAACAAAAGATTGCTGTGTCAATTATAAATAAATGTGGAAGAAATTGAAAGAATCACTTCTAGGAAAATTAAAATCAATATATGGATAACTAATACTGAGAAACAAAGGTTAAGCACACATCTCATGATGTTGTCTAAAGAAATTTTCCCAGGAGGAGTATTTCAATTAATTAATTGTTTACAACTTGAGATGCAAATCATCAGAACAAGAAAACCAAAGAAACATTGTGTTTTATATGAATGAAGGGTTTCTGTTATTCCTTTGCTGTCTTATGACAGATTCAGTAAGGTGTTTAGATGACTCCATCTAGTAGGACGTGATATCCAGAACATCTTTTCCAGTCTAAATCTTGGAATTCAGAACATCAAGACCTAGCCTACACAAGAGAAACAAAGTGAACATTTCTGTGGAAAAGTTAACAGACCTGGCACCTTCAGGAAAACCAGCATTGTGTGGAATGAAGGTGATATGCACTAGACAACAAAAAGATTCACTGTTTAAACCATAAATCACAAAATTCCCAAATCAAAACTGGAAGGGACCTTCTTAGATCACCTGGTTAAGCAGGTTGCTCAGCAATGTGTCCAGATGGGGCTGAGTGTCTCAGCAGACAGAAACGCCACATCCTCTCCCCAAAAACAACAACAACAAGTACCTCCTTGTGTTCAGATGGAATTTCATGTGCCTCAGTTTGTACACATTGTCTCTTGTCCTGTCACCAGCAGGACATCCTGCTGATAGTACCAGCTACAAAACAGGAATTATCCCACACTTCCTTCTGAAAATGTAGAAACTTATTCATCCTTTATCAGGCGCTTCATTGTTTATACTGAATTAGAATTCAGGGGCCCATGTGATGCCAGTTCTTCTTTGGATACTATTATCAGCAAATCTCTGAAAAGATGGACAACTGATCCAAAAATTTTTGTATTACCTAAAGCAGTATACCTCGAAGAAAAGGAACAAATACTGAAATGGTCAGCAGAAACAGATGCAGGTAACATCACTACGATCTCTTAGTTTCTTCGGCCAGATGTGAACAGGTTGTCACCCATATGAATTAATGATAATTTGCTTTGAGCTAGTATTTTCAGCAAAGAAAAGATTGGGTACTGACCTAGAACAATGAGCAGCATCAGGAGTAGATAAATTGTAGCTGGGGATGGATAAATCATTTGTCTTCATTGAATAAAATGAAGGGGACATAAGGTGTTTTTGAAAAGTAGTGAAAATACATGAAATAGGGATGTTGCAGAAAACAAAGTAAAACTAGGAAATAAAATCAGGATATTAAATATGAAGAAATTTGGAGAAATTACTCTAACATGATGGTGCTGTTATCTATGGGATGCAAAAAGAACACCTAAGCAGGTACACTGAATGGGGCAGACATTCAGGAAGTTACAGAAATTAATCTGCAAGTGAAGGCCTGGTGAAAGTTTCACCAGTATAGATTGGAAAGAGTGGCCTGTCTCCCTGAAACACAGCAGAGAGCCACCTCAGATTCAGATAATAGCACCAAGGGGAAGGACAAATTAAAAACACAGTGAAGCCTGAAGGGAGGTTTTGGCAGGGTATTTTGTCAAACCTCTCTAGCCATGGAGAGTAAGACTCCTCCACTTAAGAAATTGTGCTGAGCACTGGATCTGACCAGAAGCAACCTGTGCTAACACCATGGGCAGAAAGTTTATCTCTAAATTGGGGTTCCTTTTCATCAGAGGAAAAGAAAGCCTTTCTTGTGAAGGTCATGTAGTCACACAGGTTTGCAGGTTTCATTTGGGATTGCCTACAGATATCACTATTTTATGTAATAATTTTTTTCTGACTCCCATCATCCAAAAGCCATATTCTATGCAGGCAATGCCAAGTAGAAAATTTTGGTGAGATCTCTAGAGATAATGAGGGACTAGCAACAGTATATCCTTCATTCCTCTATTAATTGGAGCCTGAATGGGCACTGATTTCAAAAAGTCCTTAAAATATGTGAGGATCATGGATGCTGTATACCATGTTGTAGTGGTCAGTATCTAGAGAGGAGAAATTTTTCTCCTATCCATATTCAATATGGATATTCAGTTTTTCTCCTATCCATATTCATACTCCATATCCAGTATTGGCTTCTGCCACCCATTAGGTCTATTTAGGGTTTCCAAGCAAACCCTCTGTCAGGGATATATTGGGCCATTTTACATCTTTAGTTGGTTTCCAGCAGAAATCAATGATATGTAGGTTGGACCCTTGTTTGCTTTACTGTGGAATTTACCAGAATGGGTTCACTGTGTTCACATATAGATGAAAACTGAGCAACATCTAAAAGCCAAAATATGGTACAGGCAGCAGTTCTGAAACTACAGGTCACAATAATTTATTTTTTTTTAATCCCACTGATCACAGCTACAGTCTTTGCAACTCTGTGTGGGATAGGCTATCCTTATTCTCAAAACTGATTCCATCCCCTCTGCTACCACGTCTTGGAAGTTTGTTGCTTAAAACTTCCATACAATTATCTATAAAATCACTAATAAATCCATGAAATGCAACATTTTTTTTTCCCACCACCACAACATAAAAACACTGTGGTGCTTATTCTCATTTATACTCAAAAGATCCACCTGTAAGTAATAGATAAAGCATGTAATAACAAAGGATTTATTTTAACAGGTTCCTTTCTGAAAATTAAGCACTGGAACCATAACAGCTTGTTCATGTAGAAGCCACCCTACTGTTCCTTGTGATACAACTGTGCTGTCACTCTCTTATTGCCTTTACTCTGTGGTCAAGGATTTGCTAGAATTAATTTTTGGTGGGGGGAGGGAAAAAGAGAACTAATTTTATGCAAGTGATGGTTCAAAGTGATGATTCACCATATCCCCTCTCCTCTAGGATATGGAGAGGGGAGCCGGGAACTTATTCCCCTTTTTGCAAAATTACCTCTGCCTGACAAGCAGAAAGCAGAGCAACCTTGTGTCCCCAAGTGGCTTTAGTCTGATGC
The DNA here is from genome assembly GCF_028018845.1 of Melospiza georgiana. Classification (NCBI taxonomy): domain Eukaryota; kingdom Metazoa; phylum Chordata; class Aves; order Passeriformes; family Passerellidae; genus Melospiza; species Melospiza georgiana. Next base: position 15,164,968 of record NC_080433.1, on the reverse strand, counting down.
ACCAGTGCTGCCTCTGCTCTGACCGAGCCACGAGCTCTGACTGAGGCAATGCAAACTGAGACCATGTGAAACTCCTTCACATATGAAAATCTGCCAGCACAGGTAAATAAAAATATTTTGACCAAGTTTAGTCATGAGGAAAAATGACTTTGAAAGACGTTGAGGCAGATAATGAGGTGGTAATGAATGCAGAGCTGGAATTCCATTCCAGCACACTGGGGGTGGGTACGGGCGGGATGTGGAGCTGGGTCTCTGCTCTCCTGCCATGCATCACTGAGGCCATACACAGCACTGCCTCAAGCTGATTATTGCTGCTCTCCAAGAGGTTGTCAAAATATGTAAACTGTCAGCAGGAGACACACTTTTAATAAAATTGCCTATTCTCCAGTGATATTTTTCAGTTATGAAAAGAGCAGCCTTTCATATAACATGTGCATGTGAGCAAGAGAGCACGTAAAACAGTGCAGCAGCATTCCCAGAAAACAGCATTTTCATTACAAGCAGGCAAATTGGATGTTCATGTAGACTAACATGCTCCATGCTGTCTGTTACATGACAATGAGATGATTTATTGTGAACTGACAAACACTGTATTTGCTATGTGGGTCTGATGTTTCATACTGTCAGCCAGTCCCTCAATTTTTTCAATACTTGTGTCTTAACTCATTGTTTCGGGTGAGAACATACAATCCCAATTTCTTGTGTGCATGTGTGAGAGAGAATGGATGAGAGTGCAATATCAGTATTAATGTATCCAATCATAACACAGTGTGTCCCAGAACTCTGTAGATTCACTTGACATCATCTCCTGTCTTTCTCTAGGAAAAGAGGGGCAAATGGAGCCCAGCTGGTCTGCAATGCCTGTGAAAATAATCTCTAGAGATGTAAGGATAGAGCTGATACAAGCATGTCTTTTATGGCCTAAGTCCCAATTCAAAACCAACAAAAGCATTTTCAACAAATGCAAATTTAAGATTATTTCTCTGAGAATTAGGACTTCTACATTTCTCAGTGGCTTTATGAATCACAGTCACTGCTTGGGGTGGAGGAGCAGGATCTAAAGAGAGGTTATGGATGCCCAGTGAGAAGGGGAATGATGTCTGCCTCCTTTTAAAGCAAAGATCAAGTTCCATTTGCAGAGAAGGGATATAAATGGAGGTGAGTGCATGGGAGAAATTGCAATCAGGAGTCTAACACTGACACACCAGTTCTGCATGGGTATGGTAAAGGAAGCTAGAAGCTGTTTTTGTAAGTCTCTTGAATTGCAGCACTTCAGTTCCAGAGCCTGGCATGGGTTGTAGTGACTTGTGTGTACAGTCATTTTGTGTGTACAGTCATTTCGTCCAGAATAGCAAACATACAGTGACCTTTACTAATAAACAGATTTTCTCCCTTTATGGTATGCCTTGTTAAAAGCATCTTGGGGACAACTAAATACAGAAGAGTTATTTTGTTACTGCAGTCTGTTAACATGGCCTCTTTTTATGGTTTTCTCCTACCTCGCATGGTCACAGATTCAATAACATCATCCAAGCTTCCTTAACTAACCTCCATTTTTTTAATCCCCTGATAAATGATCTTATTTGAAAACAGGCTTTCCCTTGCACTGATCAGTGCTGTGGGAAAAATAACAGTGGCCTTTCCAAGAATGACAAAGTGAAAATGGAAAACATGACTGACTGCCCATTGCATCTTTCACAAATCTAAGATAATTGAGATATTTGAACTTACAGATTTGGTTTCTTAGCACAGTTTATCTAGGGTTTAATTTCAGAGTCTTTGTCTCTACTATTGACTTGTTCTTCTTATTACTTAACTCTTCATTTATGCATCATTCTGCTCTAAAGTATCCTCCACCTCTCCTGCATTTGCCCACTGCATGGGTTATTTTTCTTCCCTGCTTTGCTACCAATGCCATAGACCTAACAAAACCCCATTTACATTTTCTTTACTATAAGATAGATTTAAAATCATGTAAAGAAATCAGCTGACAGTAAGGGAGATTTTTATTTGAAGGGGAAGAATTCTTCTGAAGTGACACTGCTAAAAACAAATACCAAAAAAAAAAAAAAGAAAAAAAAAAAAAAAAAGAATGGCCATATTTTTCTACGCCTCTTCTCTTCTTATTCCTATTACTACAAAAAAAAAACTCTTGTAATCTCTGTTACCAAAGAGAGCAAGGAGTGCATCTTAGCTCTTTGACATCAAAGCTGGTGATGGGCAACCCTACACTAATATTTGTCTTCCTAAATAATTTCATTGTATTTAAATTCATCATTTGCTGAAATCTGTAGGCTGGATTTGTTTTTTTTTTACTGTCCATGACAATGCCTTGCGCAACCTTCTGTCAGAGTGCCCTGAGGTTAGTAACTCATCACAAGCAGCCATAGATGAGTATTGTGCTTGATTCCTCAGATAATGGAAAAGTTTGTAAACATGGCAAAGAAAAGACAAATCTCATTACTTTGTCACAAGCAGGAAATTCAAACATGGAAACACCCAGGAGCCAGGCAGGCACCCATGGCAATGGTTTCCTCTCTTTGCTCAGCCAGCTGACAGCAGGAAAAAAAGACTCCAGCTACCTTTCAGTGCTTTTCTTCATGGAGAAATATGAATGTTAATCAGGAGGCTGAGAGACAAATCAATAGACAATGTCTATCAGAACCCCAATTAGCACACATAACCCAGTAATTCTCCCTTTATAAGAGACCCTGCTTACCACATTTTTTGGGAATCATGCAGCAAGGAAGGAGACTCAGTAAGTATTTCCAATCTTCTTTCAATCAGAGGGAGCTCTGATTCAACCCCTACCTTTCCTAATGGCATTAGTGTCAGCTCTTTCTTGATGTTCTGACTGCAAATCCAACACAACCATGTCAGGGAACTTTTGATCCTTTAATATAAATTTTACCCTGAAAAGGGAAATTCTTGGATTGGCAAAGTCCAGCTATGCTGCTCGGCATTATTTCTGAATTGCTCAACTTTGTGAGGTGTTCAGCTCCGAGATACAGTCACAAACTAACCCTCAAAAATTAGTTGTCTCTCACAATGATGGAAGGTATAACCTCAGCTCACTCAAAAATGCTTCATCTTTCATTTTGGTTTCTGATACAGATTTTATGTTACATTCCTCAAAAATTTTCACATCAAGTCTGCCCTGCTAGATTTAACTGAAACTACTGAAACATGCCAGAATATGGAGCTAACTATCACCTACAGAAGTAATGAGACTTTATGTGCAGCCCTCTTTTACAAGCCCCAACCCCCAAAAAAATATTGTGCCCCATTTAAGGCTTCACATACTTTGGAGAATTTCACCACTGGCAAAGCATTTATCTGCTATTCTCTTCATTGCTTTTCTTTCTGGCACACTGTGTGCTTGGGAACATGACTACACCTGAAGAAGCTCTGTATTAATTAGTCTGATTCCTAACACTAAGTCAGACAATCTTTGTAACACCTATCCTTTTATTTTTTTCCAAAAAAAATGCATCCTCAAGGGACTCCAAAATACCAGAACACCCATCTATTTTCTTTCTACAGTAATGGGAGGTAGAGCTAGAGGCTAGCCTTCTGTACATGCAATTCTTAAGCCAGAGAGGGAATCATCTCTAGGAAGCTTCATTGTGAACATGAAGTTCAAGTTCAGGGATTTACAGTGGGGCTGCCTTCACCCTGCAGGCAGTGCTTGCAGGTCACCACGGAGTTTGATGCTAACGTGCCACTTCAGGCACTGAAACCACCCAGGTTTCAGCAGCACAAAGCACAATACAAGCTCCAAAGTTCACACGGAATCTGGATAAATGATCATTTCTTCTGTCATGCTGAGAGTACACTGCTACAGCTACATGGCAATAGTAAGACTGCAGCAGGCTGAGAGGCAGCTCCACTGTGTGTCCAGAGGAGCATTCACACTGCTGCATCACAATTTAGCCACACTAAATATCATAGGAGCATGGTTTCTAGTTCACTTTTTTTTTTTTTTTTTTTAAAGCAAAACCAAACAAAATGACAAGTGTTCTTAAAAAGCTTTCCTAAAATGGTCTGTTCCCCTTTCAGTGGCACTCTTCTGCAAGCCTCAGTGTCATTCTTCAATTAAAAGCTAACATATATTAAAAGATAATTAAAAGATAACATATATCCCTGCAGGAGATTGCTGAAGGTGATTCAATTGCAGTGTTTCTTAACTCTTAAACATCTTTTTCACAATGTTTATGTTCTCAGCATAATTTGATGTGGCATTTTTAAAACAGTTTACACAAAATTAGGAACAGAAGTATAAATCCCAGAGGCACAATTATCTGACAAGCTGCATCTTCAACACAGTATCATGTTCAATTTCTCCAATTATATTTTATGGGGAAAAAGATAGCACAAAGCAGATAACTTCCTTTCATCACTGTCTCACATCATTCTGAGAGGAAGACTCCACAAAGCTTTGTTTATTGGGACCACATCACAAGCTGAAGGTCAAAAAATATAGCCTCAAGCCAATATATAGTCATAAATAATCATTGAGGTTGGAAAAGACCTTTAGGATCATCAACTCAAACCATAAACTTGCCAAGTATGCCAAGTCCAAAAATGCCAAGCACTGCCAATTTCACCACTAAATCATGTCCCCAAGCTCCACCATCTACATATTTTTAACATACTTCCAGGGATAATGACTCCTCCACTTCCCTGGGCAGCCTGTTCCAAAGAAGACAAGCTTTTCAATGAAGAAATTTTTTCTGGTATCCAATCTAAACCTGATACTTATCCACCCCCATCTGCCTTTTAAAGAGATATTTTTTCCATGGATTTCAGGCCTGTCTTCATGCTCCAACATATTCCTGACATGCTGCCATGCTCCATTTGGCTCTTCTTGGTATCCAGTGCCCCATACACCTGAGTGCTCTCCATTCCCTGCTCCTGGTTTCACCAAGTTTCACCAGCCCAGCTTAATAATACATTATCTGTATTATTCTGATTGATTTCTAACTTTAAGCCATATTAGACTTTTAAATCAGGGCCATATTCTGCACTCAGCAGGCTCTACATTGTCCTAGTGGCCATAGAGTGGAACACAAGTGAAGACATCTTTTCCCTAACTACATCAAAACTCAAAAAGTCAGCCAAGTTAAGCCAGCCATATTATATGTTCAGTTCAGAAGCAATTACTCTCTTTTCTGAAGAGCTGCTCATTATAAGAATGTGCATACTCAGGTGAATCTTAGTAACAGTGCAATGTTCTGGCAAGTGACGTGAAAAGGCAAATGGCACTTTTAAAATAATTTTTAAGTTAATTTGGTACATCTCACTGAAAGTATAATCTCAGCATCAGCAGATGATAAAATTTGCAGTTCATTTAAAAACTTCGTCTTTTAATGTGCATTAATTACAGAAAATCAGGATAGAAATATGTTTAAGAATGCTTTGCTAATGATCTAGGACTATGGGGTTTTTAATGCTTCAATATCTAATTTTAATTTTGCACAAAATGAGCATATAGATGGGTTTAGACACATTTTTTCTAAAAAAATAGATATATATTTTAAATTATTTAGTTCTAGTCAACTTCTCAGAATGCTGCTGTGAAAAACAAACATGTTTCATCTAAACAATGGGCTACCACATTTATATCTAATCCTGCTCTTGTCTGTGCTAACATAAATCAGGACAATAACTAAAGCCAATAGGATGACATGGGGTCAAACCAGTTTGAAATCTGAATGAAGACCACACACTTTTCATCCCTTGGAAACACTCATACCATTTTGCTGTTGCTTCTCTTAACTAGGCTTTGCTTTCTGGTTTTTACATACCAAGCATAAGACCAACACACAGACATTCATGGATTTAAATTGAAATGAAACAAAAGTAAATTCGATTACATGCTTCTCCCCAAGGTTAAGCTGGACAAACTATAAACTTTCTGATGCTATTTCCTTTAAAGATATACAGGATTATTAAAAAAACACACTTTTTATGTAGTTTTCAAATTGAAAATTGTTATTATATAAGCTCCTGATCTGGTTATTTTTCACTGCATGGTGAGCCTAGAAAGCTATCTCAGCCTGACCAAGGAATCAAGGAAACAGATCCCAGGAGTGGGACAGCAAATTGAGGCATCCACTGGCTCAACAGAAGGGGCACCACCCAAAAACTCACAGAATTCAGTGAATCAATGGTGAGTTGGACCTGGGGCGGGTAAAAAAAGAAAAGGGTGATTCCAGCAATAGTTCCTCATCCAGAAAGGCAACAGAATCCCAAGACATAGAAAGCAGTTCTTCATCCTGCACTCACTGACATCTAAGAAGCACTGGATAATATTGTAATTGGACGTCCAAGGCAATACATTAATATTACACCATTAAATGTATTTCACATTTTAAAGCACATTTTGCTGCAATAGAATTTTCTTCCTTTTTTTTTTTCTGCATACTTTGTCCTTTGATATATAAATGCAGGTGAAAAATGTTAAAGGAAAAAAATCAGTTATGCTGAATTCAATGTGCTTTCCCTGTATCATTCAAATTGCCACCGATTTTTATTTTTTCTTGGTGTTTTTTCTGAGGTTTTCCTAATTAGGTCTAGGCTTTGTTTCAAATTTTCTCTCCTTTTGTTTTAAATATCAGAACTCATATCTTAGTCTGTTTGCAGCACAGAGACTCAGATGGGAGTTTATCATGCCCTTCAACTGCTCATAGCTCCTTTTAAACAGTAGCTTTGTCCTCTTCATTTTGAGATAAAAATCCTTAAAATCAAAGGCTACTAGTTAGAAGAGCCTACATTTGAAGTGCCTTGAAGTCTTTGGTTTTCCTTTCATTTCTGTGGGCCTTGGATCAGCCTGTACAGTCCCCTTTGTTCATTTATAAGCACAAAGAAGAGATTCTCTTTTATTTATTAGAACTGCAGCCACTCGGATAAAAAAAGACATTTTTTTTATGAGGGATGTTATGGAGTTATTTAATGATCTTATAAGCTAAAAGCTCATTACATGTCTCCTTTCAGATCCCTGCTAAGGATCTGAGTGAGACTGGGCTTTGCACAGAGACAGGGCTGGTTTAACTAAGCTGAAACCACGTCTGCTGAGGAATCAGACTCGTCTGAGCGTGCCGGCAGAGCGAAGCCAAGCACGAGCCTGAGGTGCCTTGCCAAAGCCAAGGGGTAAATCAGGAGCTGGGCTTGGCCTGTGCAGGAATCCGAGCTGTCACCGCCACATGGAGCCGGGATTGACTTATTAAGAGTTTGATGAGAAGCACTTGGTATTCCAGGGGGAAGGTGGCCTTCGCCTGCGCGTTGGGAATGGAGGAGTTATGGCGTTTCTATGGGTCCTGCGAGCCTTTCATTTCATTCAGCTCTCCGCTGCTGCACAGCGTGAACTGACTGAGCCCCACAAGAGGTTAACGAGCACAACAGCCATCATTTGTGAGGAGTGGGAAAGAGCCATGTGCTGCACCAGCTTCTTTTCAAGGCTCCTGATTTTTTTTTTGTCTTCACACTGGCACAAGGGCAAGCACCCAGCATAGCTTGTCTTGGGTAGCTTGGCAGCATTCTCCTCTCCTGGCAAACCTGACGAAGCCAAATAAAGTAATCTGTGCATTGTCTATTCCTTCGCTTGGGTGACTTTTAAGCTGAGAAAAAAAGGAACGGGGGGTGATAAAACTTTTGGATTGGGAGCCCTGTTACTAATACCACAGGTATCTTCCTTGGGAAAAATTAACTGAAATATTTTTTTAAAATGGCACTTAAGTAGAAATAATTTTTTGAGATTATTACATCTCTCCCTCCACCATCCTCCTCCTGTCTTTTCTGAAGCCATCGTTGCATAGATTTATTCTATTCAGCCCTCACATTAGCAGATGTGAATGAGCGAATCTGACTGAGCCTGTCAAGGCAAAGAAAGCCATGAAAGAAGAGAGAGAAGAAACATTACACAACTATAATGGCAGCCACAATGGAAATATGCTGGCGTGAAAGCAATTAATGCAATTGGTGCTCTAAGTTCATGGCTTACTCCAAAACCAAGCAGCCTCTGGAAGCACGGAGCTCATCGCAATGTAGGGGACAAACCCTGAGCAGCTGAGCAAAGCACAAGTAAAAAGCTTTGCTGTGCATGCAAAGCTGCTCTGAGAAAGGGTTTGAGCATGGAACTCTCTGCCATGAGCTGCTGCTCCATGCTGGAGCCCCAGTTGGGACCAGAAGGCAGCCAGGGTGTCACACTGCAAGGCTTTGCTTTGCTGATGTGCATGAATCCTTACAACCACACCATGGGGTGTGAGAGCCACGCTGGGCAGCCTTCCTCCCTGCTGCCTGAAGGATCCAAACCCTTCCTTTTCTCAATGGAACAAAAAGCCAAAATCCCAAAAAGGTTTGCAAGTCAATAGCCATACAGGGAGAAAGAAGGGGAAGTCCGTCTGGAATGTTTTCTTTTGATAATTTTGAGTGTGCCAAAGCAGAAGAAGAAAAATTTCATCTAGAAAATGTTGAAATATGTTTTTTCCTGAAAACAGTCTTTTCTGTAACTAGGTACCATCTCACAGGAAAAGAGAACATTTTCTGGAGGTGTCTAACTAGCTCTGTTACATGTACATCCATCCCCAGCTGATTCCAGGTGTCCCTCATGGCATGTTTGAGTCACTCAGGACCAGTGGTACAGGACATCTTTGCCACTTTAGCAGAAGTGCCACTTTCCCACAGCTCACTCTCTCTAATGACTCATGACAGCAGAAGCAATCTTTGGACCCAAAAAGTGAAGTGTTACAGAGCCTGCAACACCTTACTACTTTACATAACAACAGGTCTGAAACAGGATTAAAAGCCAGGGACAAATTTGCATTTTTTTACCTTCCAGGATTAATACAAACAGGACGAAGGAAAACAAGGGAGAGAAGTTTTCCTCTCTGAGGTGTTACAGTGTAAGGAGAGATATGAAGAGAGACCTTCTGCTGGTCTCAGTGGTCAGACACATGATCATCTCAATCACTCCCCATCTCCTGGACCTTGAAGGCAAAGATTGGGCATGTGAGGAAGGAGTTGCTAAGGCTCCCTCTGAGCATTACCAAAGATTCCTCCCACACATCTCCTCCATTTCCATTAGCACCCAGAGAGGACAATGATTTTTGTCCTTTCAGACAATTTCATTTCGTGTATTCTGCACAGCTTCAAATTTTAGGGCATAGTAGCAGCAGCACTGTGACTCAATTGTCGTTGGATCTCCCCTCCAGTAGGGACACAAGTATAATTGCTCAAGAGAAACAAACATAACTTGTCCCTGCTCTCTTTCCTCACATCAGGATTTACATTCAAAACAATTTAACAATCTTAATTATAGATTAACTACATTAAAAATATCTTCTGTTTTCTTTTTCCATTACTTACAAAGGACTCTTTATTTCCTAACATTATATTTGCATGTATTATCCGAGAGGTTTCTAGCTTTCTCCACAAGTTGTTCCATCTCATTTACATCTTGCTTCCCTTAAATGTAGTCATAAAAGAATGGTATATATTTGTTATTCTATTTATAACTTAACTCCTTGTAGAGATAGAAATGATCCCTCAAAATGCAAAGGAGACCCATCAGCACATTTTTCCTTCCTTCCTCCCTTTCTTTTTAGAACCATCTCTTTCCTTTGTAGTTTTAAATAAGGTTTCTTTTCTTCCCTTTTGTGAGTTCTAGGGGAGCTATCAGTCACTGCTGTAGGTCACAAGCATTTTACATATTATGGTGATAAATCACTGTCAGGAGGTAGTCACTGTAGAGTAAACCAGGGCGCTGCCCCACAATAATGCAACCATACATTCAAGTGGACCTGCAGTGTCTCACTTCACCTGAAAATCCTAAAATCCACAGAGTTATTTTCCAGAAGATTCCCCAGCAAGTTTTTCCTCCCTTTTATTTCCCAGGGCACATTTGCTTTGAATTCTGTAGGATCCCCAGTGCTCCAGGTCAGTCACTGTGAGAGCATGGGGTAGGGACATCTTGGGGCACTTGGCTGTGTTGGCATTCCAAGTCTGGCCCAAGAAACAATCAGTGAACCAGAGGGAAAGGGAGGGAGGAATCAGGAGGCAGTAGGTGACACAGAAAGTCTGGCCATAAAGAAAAAGGGCTGAACAAAAGTTTTACTGTTACAGAAAAGAAATTAGTTTAGAGTCAGTGCAAACATACAGCACTATGAACAAACTCAGCTTGTTAGGAGGTTTGCTGAAGGCCAAAAAATAAATCAGGTATCAAGTGTCATACACCAACTTTCAAATCAGAATGTAAGCCTCGGGCTTTGAATTAGCTCACATCTCAAATTTTAATTTCAAAAGGACAAAATTCCACATACATTATCCAGTTACCTTATTGCTCCACGTCATATGCCATCCCTAAGGCAGTACTTGAGCTATACAAAAGAGCGTATTTTCTTTGCTTCTTTCTGTTCAAAACAGAGTAGACAACATAAACAAGATGTTATAAGCCTACTATGCTAATTAGGTTATTATTAGAATGCACAACTTCTAACTATTTGACAAAAAAAAAAAAAAAATAAAAAAGCAGGGAAAAGGAGGAGAGCAGCAGCAAGCAGCAGTGTTTGCCAGCTCCCCATTATGACAGGGTGTAAATAGAGGTTAGGCTCATGCCTCTGTCTGCAAGGGGGTCACATCAAACTGCTTTCACCCCACAGGCAAGGTGAAAACAAGACCACACAGACAAAGAGGAATTGAGCTTCAGCTGGCATGACTGGAACCAATGCCAGTCAAAGAGTTCATTGAACAGTTCAATCATTTATCTTGACAGGATATGATTCTTTTCAGGCTCCTTCTAGCACTCTAGGCACAGCCAGCTCCTTAAAACCTGACACAGGATTTAATAGCTCTAATGATCCAAATGAATATTTAGTCTAGAAAATTAACTTTTGATAACAGTGGCTGATATACCCTCTGATGGCATACTGTGTTTATCAAATGTTATGGTAATTTATCACTGGGGAAAACAGAATGATAGCTTTTGTGGACAGACTCCAGCACTTCTTGCTAAATGAAAGTTTAGAGAGGGATTTACAGTGGTCCATACCACACAGGATGCCAGAGGATGAATTTCATGTCCTTGAAACCAAAACACATACCTCTGTCACTTGAGAGGAAGCAAGAGTGCTGGTGGACCTCCCATCCAGCAGGGTCTAAACCATTTTATGCATTCTTCCTCCTAAGTCTGATTCCAAACCAGACTCTGAAAGTTTTCACATTCTCATGAATTGTATTAACTTGTTCTGCTGTTTCCACACAGGAAAAACATGGCTTTAATAAGGAAGGTTCAGCCAAGACTGAAATTAGACAGTAGCACTTCCCAGTTTTCCTGTAGCTTTGGTCTGGATGAGGAATTTCCAGGTTTCATGAGAGTCTTGCTGCAAGATGGATCATAAAGGGATAAAAGCATCTAAGTTTGCAACAGGATTTCTTTCCAGATCCATCCCAAGTTGCATCACACCACTGTGCAGCTTGTGTGTATTTTCTGTATTTGTGTATATTCTGTATTTTTGTGGGGTTTTTCTCTGTTGATTTTCAGAGCAATGGACACAATATTAATTATTGTTGGGGTCCTACCTATTGACACATTTAGGCCAACTGACTAGAGTGAACAACTTACTCCCCCTTTTTAAATTGCTCCTTTTCTCACAATTAGCTGTCTCTTTTCTAGCTGTTCTTGGGTGGATTTTGGAAATATCTCCTTAAGTCACAAATCAGCTTTTCTCTCCTTGTTCTGAAAACATTTCAGTTGCAAGCAGGGATCATTTCTCTACTCTGCTGCCACATTTTGGAGCTGCAATGAATATCCAACCTACCTTATGAATTCAGCTTTGGCACCATTAGCATCTCTCTCATAACAACCCAAAAACAGGTGGTTAAAGTGAAAGGTGCTATCCTGTCCAGTCAGAATTCAAACACACTCCTCAGCCAAAATTTACAAAAAGGCTAAAACTGCAAAGCACAACTAGGGCAGAAGCTACAGACCAGTCCTCACAATCCAGCCTAAACCCTCTGGCACAGCACTAAGTGTCACTAATAACTACTCACAAAACTGCAGCATCTGCTTTTGAAAGATACCTAAAAATCTTCCTTCAGTGCTTGGAGAATGCAGCTCACTCCAGCAGACAGCTGTCTGGACGAATTGCCTCAACTATTAAAAATATGCAGTATTTTTCTCTTCTGAAATTATTAAGCTTTGTTTTCCTCCTTTATTACTGCCTTTATTGTAGAGGTACTACCTAGTGCTTTTGACACCAGTTACCTCTTGGGTTTATTTAACTAAACAGACTTAACTTTTTTAATCTCTTGCATAAAGACAAATTTTCCAAGAGCTACATTTTAACATTAGGACATTTGCATTAGTTGCTTGTGGCAATTATTTCCTTATATCAATAAAAGTTAAACCTTTGTTATTTTCTATGTGTTAGTTCCAGAATTCATAATTGTCAATGCTTATATTAGGAAGCGAAATATTTGGACTGATCATTTTAGACTAGCAACATCAATATAAATTTTTTTCACGAAAAAAACCTTAATTATGCTTTATATTCCTAAAAAAAAAAGTATTTTACTAAAACAATTCTGATTTCCATAAATGTTACATGGGATTTAGGTAAAGAAGAGCTTTACATACATCCAGGCACTTTCTAAACATTGACACAGCAAAGAGAAAAAATCCCCAAACCCCTTCTGAAGTCAGCAATAACCAGAATGAGTGAGATTTCTTTTGTGAAGGGCTCTCCATGACCAGGAGTCTAAGAGACAAAATATCTTGGAGCACCTATCACATGCAAGGCAATTACAGAAAAGAAATCTAGAGTGCTTGCTGACAAATAATAATTTAGGAAATTGAAAATAAAATACACCCTACCTGGTATCATAAAACTGTAGCTTCACCAGGGGATTTTCATGGTGTTATTAAGTTTGAGAGACAAGCTCAAGTGGTTTAAATAATTGAAAGAAGAAAATACAACTTCCACAACATCATGTCTCAAAGTACTCTTCTTTGTATCTAATATATCAGGCAACCTCACTCAAATACATTTGAGATTTTCTATTTCATGTTCTGCAGATGATGTTTGCAGCTCTGTGCAGGTATCTAATTTCCAACCAAAGACAATACACTGGGGCCAGCGTGAGGTTATAGCAACAAGCCAGTCAGAAAACAAGTTAATCAAAGACTGTTCAAAATAATCCTGTAATTCCATCTATTGCACCACCTTTGCTTTCAAAGGACAGAGCAATAAACTGTTCACTGGACAGTTTTCATGAAACCAACATTGTATAGTTTAGATATTCTTAACTAATTTGAAACAAAAACAATAAATATTTCACTTTACAATATCACTGCCATACTTCTGCATGAGTCCCAAATGACCAAACTATTCTCATTTCTCTGCCTCAAAGAGTAAAAGAAGGTGCATATATCTGCATATATATGCATATATCTGCAGCAAAACCTGGCTTTTGGATAAAGAAACAATAGATGAAATGAAAAGTTTTTTATGGCAACTAGATAATACAGCTAAGCATCTTGGTCAAGAAACTGGAACAATAGATTTTCTTATGCAGTACTTGCAAGAATAAAAGTACATGGTTAAATATTTGTGAATTCTTTGTCAGATAACCTGCTCTTCCAAGGAGTGTAGATTCCCAGAACTCCACCAGAGCTGCAGCCTTGAATATGACCCAGCCATTCAGACTCCCCAGCAGAACAGCCCTTTACAAAAACCTCTGAAAGGAACCAAGTTGTTATGGAGAGAAACTCCTCCAGTGGTTTAGCAGATAACTGAAATACAGGTAATGAGAGAAAGGTGATTTTCACACTAGAGAGAAAATACTGGCTGGGAAGTGAGATACATTCAGATGTTATGCTGAAATCATACTTGGAAATGGAGCTGTTAATGAGGCAACAAAACATAACATGCTATGAAAGTGCTCAGAGAGCTTGATTGTAAAGATAACTGACTGAGGAAATGCAGGAGCATTTCACAAGAAGCCAGGGGGATGAGCAGCAAATGAAATCCTGCATTAATCCACACATGCATAGAAAAAAACCCCATGACCCAAAAATTGTCCTTAAACCAGTATTAACACTCCATCAATAAAATATGGCACACCTGTGCCTCCCTCTCTGTACTATCAGCTGCATTTTAAAGAGTAGACAGAAAAGCATACATAATGCTGAGATTTTTAATGTGAACTGAGAATGAAGAAGAAAAATACTGCTATATAGCAAGAGAAATCTATGAGGCACAAACATCTTGACTGCTGTAGGCAGCTTAGGTCTTCCCATTTCCAAAGCTACAGAGATGAACCAGAAGAGGTTTTATCTCAGAGAAACCTCAGGTCAGAGATCCAGGGAGATTCACAAATGAGGGGAAACTACATCAACTATAGCACTTGTACCTGGTAAAAAAACTAATGGGGCAGAGTTTGGAGGGATGGTACAATTTCACAAAGTCACAGAGTATTAGCTATTTCTCACACCTCAGCATCTGACAAAAGCTTTGAAATATAAGAGATGAGTTTTTCACATAGAATGCAACTACACTGTGGAAGTCACGGCCACAAGATGCCATGGAGGTAAAAGAAAGGATATAAACCACATAAAAATAACTTTTTAGAGGCAGAATCCTGAAAAAGTACTTTAAGAGCATTATTCTGCATTTGGCCTGTTTCTTATACTCTTTTGCTTGACCTCCAGTACTGAGCACTCTCAAGAAGAGAACATCAAATGAGTCTTTGATTTTACAAGGCATGTTGCTGTGTTCTTGCACTCTGACATATCTCAAGGGTTAAATTCAGAAAAACGTGTTCACTCAGGAGTTTTGCCAAGAACACAAATTTGGGCATTTTGCCTCTTAAGCACTGTGACAGGAATTAGTTAAATCCAACTTTGTAATGGACACAGTGTTTAAAAGCGTCACTGCTGTTCCCAGTGCTGTCACCCTTGGAGGCAAGACTGCCATCAGCACTGTCTCTTTTCACCCTAGACTTTGCTCTTGAGATATTAACACTGAGTGAAGAATTCACCCTCACTCTTCCACCATATCTTCTCTTGCTGATTATCAGCAACTTAGGAAACTTTGCTCAATAATAGCATTCAAGCTTTAATGTGATCAACCCATCAATAGGAAGGCTGCATTTCATTGATCCTGAATTATTGCAACCCAGTACAATTTATGACTGCTCTACAATTCTAATTTTGCAGAAATTCTGCATCTACAACAGCTTAAATGCTGAAAATACATAAAGGCAAATCATATACAGGGAAAATGAAAAATTTATAATATACTCCACTGAGTGGTTAGACTTTCCAGAAAGCATCAGCTTTTAGAACCAGAGTCAGATGCTCTTTACCCACCTAAATAATTATTTAGGATCTTTTCAAAGGAGCTCAGCACTCAGTCTGTTGAAATCTTTTGAAAACCTGATCATAATAGCCACAATGAGAACTGAGTTCTTTTGGAAAACTGAGAGTGCCAAGCCAGTGAGAGCTGGATCTCAGACAGAAAACTTGCTTCATAACAACTCTTGAAATACTCAGCAGTGGTTGATGGGAACAGGTGAGTATCTACTCTTCCCTCTGACTGCAAACTACATCAGACAAACAACAAGTTGTAAATTTCCTGTTATATTGATTTCCCAACAAAAATCCTGGATTGCAAAAAAACCTTTTATGAAGGAAGGCATTGATTCAAGGAATGAGCTTGATTTCCCCTCAGAACACTGGTTCCATGCACTGCAGTTCTTGCAACCTCCAGGCAGCCACTGCTTCCTGACTTCTGGATTCACAAGTAAGAAAGAGGGAAATCTGTGTCTTAAAAATTGTGATTCTGTAGGTGTTTGCCTGATGGGATGTGGAATAGAGATATCTGTGGTCATCCTACACCCAGCCCTCAGTAGCCACACTAACTCTGCATCTCTTGATGCTTTCAGGTTTCTAGTTCCTTAGAGACCTTATACCCACAGGATGTGTTTCAGTTTTCTAGGACTGTTTTAGAGGTCTCCTGGTATCCCATGTGGCTGCCAGATACTACTCCAGGAAGCCACAGCACTCACTGGTACCAAAGACAACTAAAGCAGCACTAGATGCCAGTGTTTAGGCACTTGAACTGCTCCTCAACAAAGTTTTAGACAAGCCACTGCATCTTTGAGGAGTCCAGTGTGCCAGGCAGATGCTTTATCCAGCAACTGAGGCAAAAACATGAACATTCATAGTTTTCATTCAGTCAAATTCTTTCAACCAAAAAGTTATTCCAAATACTTTCTACAAGAAAAAAGAGTTTACTTCTTATGCATGCTAGCTAAACACTGCATAGGAAGTCTGTGAAACAATTTTCTGACTTGTACTTCTCAACCACAAACTTCTAAAAAAGTGAAGATGCACCTACCTGCAATTACACAATAAGAAAGAGAGAAGTTGCATTAGCAGAAAAGGCTGAAAGCTCTTCCAACTATTATTTACAATAAAACAACTTTATTTTTGTCATTTTTAAAGGTAATTCTTTAAAAAAAATCTTACTGTAGAATAAGAAAAACCAAGAAAATCCTATTTATGATTTCTGCACACATCATAATACCTCTATTTATTTTATACCTTTTTTGTTTTCTACCTACTCCACAAAGACATGTATCACTTCCTAATGTTCTAATATCTGCCATTTTCATTCTCCAGATCCTTCAAGATCTTTCTATATTTTTCATGGAGACTAGAGTCAGAAGAAGAATGAAGAGAATCACTGTCATTAAAATATTCAGGCCATATTTTTAATGATTTGTTTGGTTTTCTTCCAGGAAGTAGAGGTTGCTTCCCCCAAAGAGATCAATAAAGTAATTTTCCCAACTAATTCCTGAAGTGTTTATATAACTTCACAGCTTCAGGTCAAAATTTTTTAAAAAAACCCAAACAAACAATAACTTGAAATTTAAACTGCACTGTCCTGCTGTGCCATTCCTTATCCCAAAAAACCTGTGGGCAGCCAGCCAGCATTTGTCATGTATGGACACTTACAGGGACTTTGGGGTTCTGGTAGGTTCAGTGTCATTGATGATGATGATGGGCAAAAAGAGGATGCTAAAAAGTTGTGAATGTGAAATGATATGAAACTATGTTAAAGCCTTTTCACTGCTTTAACATTGTTCATCTTAAATGATATTAAAGTACACGCTGCAATCACAGAAAAAGAGAAATACTGCTGGATGAAAGTCTTGGAAGAATATCTGGCAGGACCAGGAAAATGCATTTGAAAATACCACTGTTGGTACTGGGCCCAAAGATGTAAATTATCCCTCCTTAGAGCTTCACATCATCAGTCTTGTTTCTGTAGCTAATAACCTGGGTGGATTTGAAATAACTACATTGAAACTTTAGTTACAGGCGTGTTTCGTTTCTTCTTTTTTTTAATATTTCAGTTGTTAACATTTTCAAAACTTTTTTAAAAACCCAACCAACAAAACAAGAACCACATAAAAGCCACAGAAATTATATAAAAAAAATCTATTTTTAAAATTTGAAAATAAGGCAAGCACTCAAAAATAAAGTAGAAAGTTTCTATTTTATAACCCCTACATAACCTTTTTGTTTTCTACTTTATTCTCCTTTTCAGAGGACTAATGATATTTTCTAACTGCTAAAGTGAATAACAGCCTTGGGGAGGACATTTAGTTCTGGACTCTAGTTCTTAGCTCTAAATACTTGACTTCTTCATCAAAGCTTTTAAAATAGTAGCTTTTTTTTTTCGTATTGGATATATCCAAAACTTATCTGTTTGTAGGTGAGGACTTTGCACAGTCCTTTCAAAGAGCCTCCTGTAAAGAGCCTTGCTACACATAGGTGAGCCTTTGAAGAAGTTTTCTGTATGTTTTCAGCCTAATCTCATTGCCACTAACAGTGCCTTTACATTTTTCTGTTTATTTAGACTTTCCAGTGTGTTTACCACAAAGTATAGTCCTTTTACCATAGCTTTTGTACAGCTGGAAAAAATCCTTGTATATTTACTTCATCACTATAAAAACCAGCTAACCAACCAAACAAAAACCCCATACTAAACAGTAAACTTTGTAACAAAGTTTTCTCTTCAACAAAGCAGAATCTTCTGGATGAATCTTCAGCAGATGCTCCCAGGTATTTGAAATAATTCAAATTTCTTACTCATAGTATATATATAACTTAGTGTGAGTCAGGGGAATGTGAACAGTTCCCTGGCTGCTCATTTTCTGAGATGCAGCATATGTTTGTGCAGGTATCTGATTACATCCTCTCTCTTCTGACTCGTGTATTTTTTACTCCTCGCAACAGATGACTGTTTCCAAATATATATATAAAAAACACGCATAATTTTGATAGTAACATAATTGCATTTCTGTATCTTTATTCTATATGATTT
The DNA here is from genome assembly GCF_028018845.1 of Melospiza georgiana. Taxonomy (NCBI): domain Eukaryota; kingdom Metazoa; phylum Chordata; class Aves; order Passeriformes; family Passerellidae; genus Melospiza; species Melospiza georgiana. Next base: position 15,146,576 of record NC_080433.1, on the reverse strand, counting down.
CTATTTATTTTATAGATACATTATATATGTTTTATATTTTTAAATATTTATATTTTATTTATTTGTGGTAATTTTATACCTTTAAATATTTATTTAATATATATTTTATATATATTTATGTATTTATATTTTATGTTTTAATATATTTATATGACAATACCTGTATTTTAAATATTTATTTTTATGTTTTATATTTCTCTTTCACTGATTTATTTTCTATATGCTTACTACACATCATATATCTTAATCCCTATTTCTTTACTATGTTTCTTTATCCCCACATGCTCTCAGACCAATTTTAGGAAACCACCCCAATCTTATGGCGTATTCCTGCCACCATGACTTTTTAAGATTTTCTAAGCCTTCTGATGTTTACATTCTTATAACAAACTTCCGCGCACGCTTTCTGTAAATAACTTATTGTTTTGCATTCTTTTATGAAAAAAGAGAAATTTGACGAACTGTTCGTTTGTCCGGTGTCATTGGTGAGGTGGCACTTTCACCCTCCAATCCACCGTCACTTTTGAAAATCTATAAATATTAGAGTCAAATAATAAACTTCCCCTTTCACCTTAAGAACAGCAGTGTGTGTTATTCATGTCCTACACTCCCGCTCTGTTCCCTTGGCTGGGCTCGGGGGAATCCCTGGAGCCGCATCCCGGCTCCGGAGCGGTGCCTTGGGCTCTGCTGCCCTCCGGTGGCCCCACGGAGGGTCCCGCACATGGTGATGATGCTCCTGGTCCCCTCCAACCCAGAGCGTTCCATGGCCCTGTGCACAGAGAGGATGCTGGTGGAGGGAATTTTGAGTTTTGCCCGCCTGGAGCCTCGGGGGTCACCTTTGGAGGCACTGACACACAAACTATCGAGAGGCAGAAAGGAGAGAAGACACAGCGGAGGCAGAAGGGAAGAGCGGCTTGTCCACATCTTTAAATAACAGAGCCAAAACCAGAGTCTGAGCTTCCTTCTCCCCATTCTAGCTCTGTTTCCTATGGCAGCAGTACACAACCTCTGCTGGCCTGCAGCCCCCTACCCCACCACACTTGGCTCTTCCCAGCAATGCCAGATGTTCCTGTGGCTCCTCCCAGCAATGCCAGATGTTCCTGTCCCAGGAACACCACACTTGGCTCTTCCCAGCAATGCCAGATGTTCCTGTGGCTCTTCCGAGCAATGCCAGATGTTCCTGTCCCAGGAACACCACATTTGGCTCTTCCCAGCAATGCCAGATGTTCCTGTCCCAGGAACACCACATTTGGCTCTTCCCAGCAATGCCAGATGTCCCAGCCTTGGCTTAGGGATTCCCATTCTGCATTCCCACATTGAGCTACCCAGCTAGCAGAGCACATCACACAGCCCTGTAACTTCATGTAAGCCATGGCAACTTTACACATCATGAGGAGGAAGACAATTCAAAATAACATTGTGTTGTTATTCTATTTGTGGGAATCGTGTAGCATTGTTTTCTGCACAATTTTCTGTCATGTTTTCTGCACAATTTTCTATCTCAGTCAGATTTGGGGATGGCTTTTCCTAGACAAGATAATTGGCTGAAGTCAATCCACTAAAGCCACAAACAAGCAAATTTGGATAATGCTATAAAGGCTGCATTTAAAATGAAAAAAGAAGAAGAAGATAAAGAAAAGCTGAGCAAGGGATGATTGCTCCATATCAGTATCTGCAATTCAGTTCCATTTGTAGTGTATTAACTATATTAAGCTTCAAGTCTGACTAGACAAAATAGAAATTTTACTGTGACAGCATACAAGTTCTACACAGGCCAAAATTACAGCAAGCTCTCTGCATTAGCTAGTGCAAGGAAGGAAATCATCAGGTTTACATTGCAGTAAACATTTATTACATTGCAGTAAAAACAGTCTCTGCTCCTTCCTCAGCTCCACAAAATCCCTTAATTTAGGGAGCCCTGGATTTCCCAAACATCCCCAGTCCTACCACAGCTACCTGCTAAGATCTGAAATGTATGTGCCACTCTCTTTTTCACTTCTCTACCATAGGGTTAGAAAAATCAATGTAACATTTACAGCACCAGAAATCCATGCTGTACATCCCTCTACCCATCCCAAATCCTGGAATCTCAGGGTTTTCCTGATAAGTTTCCTTTACATACTGCAACCTTAGCAGAACTGTAGTAGGAGACATACAAAAAAGCCCCACCATCCTTCCTGCATGTTTATAAACTGCAAAATAGGTTTGCTTGAGAAATGCCATAAAGATCCATTTGAGCCAACTTTGAAAGGCAATTATTGGTTCCTAGCTTCCAATTCACATCTTAAAGCTGAATCTCCTTATATGCTGGCATTACACAGTTGAGTTAATTCAAACTACGTATTTATTTTAGTGTATTTACCCAGCAGTTCAGAATTGCAATTAATTTTATTTCAATTCTCTGCAATAAATACATGCTATATTTAAACTCCATTAAACATAAAATTTAATGATTCTGAAGTGTGTAATACTACCAGGAAAAGCCACAGTGTTCAAAGAAAATAAAGATTTTTGTACCTTCTCCATTGATCACACTATTGGCTGGCAGCAACATGGGGTCAGAGTCTGTGCATGGTCTATCAAGAATGACAAGGCAGGAGATGGAAAATAGAGACAGGGACACAAAAATGACTCTAATATTCCTGTAAACCCCTGCACTTCCAGATCCAGGTTACCAAGTCCTTTCTCCTGCCCCATGGCATTGTTGCCCAAGAACCCTGCAGATTCATCCCCTTGTACATCTGTCTCACAGCTGCACGTGGAGAATGCTCCCAAGAAATTTGGGATTTATCAGTAACTCCTGTATCCTATGGAACCTACACAACCTGGGACTTTAGCCATTCCTTGAGAATGTCTCCCACTTTTATAAACAACTCAATTTTAGTTCAATTTCTCCTTGTACATCTGTCTCATAGGTGTATGTGGAGAATGCTTCCAAGAAATTGGGGATTTATCAATAACTCTTGTATCCTACAGATACAGGAGTTATTGATAAAGTTATTGACAGGAGTTATTGACAGGTCCCTACACTACCTGGGACTTTAGCCATTCCTTGAGAATGACTTTCACTTTTTTAAGCAACCTGCAATTACAAATAACATGAAAGGGTAGCAGAGCTACCCAAGAGCAGCCCCTGATTTTGTGGCAGTTCAATTTCAGAGCATGACACTGATTCTAAGCTCAGCATTACATCTCCCCAGCCCAAGCTAGCCCTGAAAATTTGTGGTAAATATCAAAGTCCAAGTTAGCACTGCACACACCACTCTCCTCATGGCTCCCTAGCAAAGCCCTCTGGCCACAGCATCAGCTAGAATGCCTTTTGTTTACAATTTCACCAGCTGAAAGACTCTTTTGAAAACACACAAAAAAAAAAAAAAAAAAAAAACCACGAAAAAAAAAACCAGGAGGGAAGAAATAAAGAAAGCTGAAGAGGCCACTATGAGGATCTAATCTATGGCTAAGACCACCCCTTGCCTGGCAGTCTGCATTGCCATCAGCTGTATGCATGGTGAGCACATTGGGGTTTTGATCAGCTGTCGGTGCCTTCTCCCTCATTAGCATGGATAAAGGGCAGCCTGGGCCGGGTGTGCAGCATTCCTCAGCATGCCAGCTGCAGCTCCATCCCAGGGCATCCTCTGGGCCTGGAGAATTAATTAGTTCTGATAGTCACCCTGCTTCAAAATGATGGCTGTCATAACCCTGCAGATAAAATTACACACCCCTGGCATTTTCCACATTGCCCATTCAGGCTCTCCATAGGCGACCGTGGGCTTCCTCAGATGGATGGCACTGGAAAGATTTAACTTGCCAAACCCTTTATTTTTTTATATCTCTTTGTTATGTTCCAATTAAGTCTGTGTTAATCAAAGGCAGTATTTCCCAAATATTCCCCCCTCCTTTCCCCAAGCCTCCTCCTAGGCAACTTGATGGTTTATCCCCCTTCCTCCCACCTACAATTAGCATTCAGACATTTCTCTTGGCAGAGCCAAAGCCTCCCTCCCCCTAGGAAGAGTTCTTGTTATGAACACATTTTATATTTCCCTACCCCTCTGCAAGGTGCTTTAGCCAGTTTCCAAACAAAGAGCAAAGTGACTTCCCTCAGACATGTGGAGCCTCCAACTGTATTCAAACACCCCTGTGACAGTTTTCCTGCTGTGACTGGCTCTAAAACAGAAGCCACATACAGTAAAACAACAATAATTCATTGATTTTCTTCTGCTTACTTCCAAATTACCAAGTAAGAATATCAAATTTAGCTCAATACTGCCCTCACCCTTGGCACTCTAAGATCTCACTAAATAGGCTGCTCTACCCCTGGGAGAGGAGCTGAGCTGCTGGTGGGGTAGAATATACCAGGAAAGCAAAACTAGCTTTTATCATGTGGAGCTCACAAATGTTCAGGCTGCAATGAGTGCTTTCTTTGAAAGCAGTCTTGTCTCTTTCTTATGTCTTCCTCTGAAATGGTGCTTTGGCAATATGATTGTGAAATGGCTGAGCTTTGTATGAGTCCCTGAGACCTCATCATGAGAAGCCCAGTCACCTCTGGTTGAATGAGCTTTAACATTCTGAAAGTTAAGGAGAACAAAATACAGTGCGAGCTATGTGGTCAATATTCAATTAAAATTTTTCAAAATGCAGGAAGTTGAGTAGCCATTAAAACTGTGTAGAACAAAGCAAGCACTACAACCATCATGTCTGTATCTCTGCTGATTTTGATTTACTTTTGAACTGACCTCACAAACCTAGTTCTCAGAAAGAGCAACTACCTCATGGTGATGCTGAAATAAGCACAAACATTATTTTCAAAAACATCTACATAAATGAGCCATCACATTTTCTCTGCTTGGTTGATATTTACAGCACAGAAATAGAAGCAGTAACTTGGGAAGAGGCAGTAGGTAGATGAAGAAAGTAAAAGGACAACTAGTTCATAATTATCCAAAGTAGGAGCATCCAGTCCATTAATGCAATAGCAAAACAGAGCAAAACTGTGACACGCAAAAGGGAATGCCCTAGCACATTGTATTTGCAGTATTAAAGTACACACAGCAACTCTTAATAATCTTTTCCACCAGACTGCTTGAAACCTGAAAGTTTCCAGAGGTACAAGGGCGACTAGAAACTGAGACACAGGGCAATCTGAGGAGGGAGGCTTGACTGGTTCTCCATGCCCAACTGATCCTGGATTTCAGGAAGGCACTCCCTGGCAGGCTGGCAGCGCTGGCAGAACCCCTGCCACCCTGCACAGGCGGCTGCAAGCACTGAGGTGACACGTTCCTGCTGGAGAAGGTGAAACAGGAAAGCCTTATAAATATGATTGTCTGGCAAAAGATTTTGAGAATATAGAAACTCTAAGCGAGATTGAAATGAAAGAAAGCTTTGAGATACCTTAGTTACTGAACAACTGGAAAACAATGGTGTGGCTGGACTGAAAGGAATCCCCTTTTGATGAAACAATTGAAAACCTCTGCTTGCAAACAGGTCAGAGCAGACCCTACTAGCTTGGCAGAAGGGTCCAAAGAGGAGTTTTTAGGGTTTAAAATGTGACACGGTATGGTAATGTAGTGATTCTTATAGGCCGTATGTAAATGCTATAGGATTTGTATCTTGTATTCAATTGGTTAGTGAGAGTTAGAATATTCAACATAGAAGATTTATTATATTGTAACAGGAACCTCGCTCTCTGATCCTCTTTTACTCTTTACCTCTTTTACTCTCTCATCCTCTTTACCACGCTCTTGCCTTCTCTCTCTCTTTAGTTCTCTTGGGCCTGCTCTGAGCTGAGGCTGGCAGCTCCCAGCAGGGCCCTGCCCCCAGGCTCTTTGCAATAAACGCCAAATTCCATGACCAGGCTCCAGAAATCTCTCGTCTCCATCCATCCCAACCATCCTACCCCAACGCTCCTACACCTTCCCACCCCCAGGGCCCTACCTTGTGTGCCAGGTGGCCTTTTAGGCTGAATTTCTGCCCAAAATGGGGCAGGAGTCAGCCAGGCAGGGTTGTAGAGTTGTTCAGAGCCTGGCAGAATCTCCATGAAGGAGAAAAATGCCCAAATGCCCATCAGCAAAGGAGGAAAGGGTGGCCGGTCCCTCTGGAACCAGGAAAGCCACCACCATAGCAGTTAGTGAGGAGGCCATGGCCTGATGAGAGGGGAGAGGAAGGAAAGGGAAAAAGAATTTACTTCACACAAATGTCTATACAAGAGGCAAGAGCAGATAACAAGAGAGCTGATGCTGTTAGTTTTTATCTCAGCCTACAGGGCAGGAAAGGGACATGCTTGATTTACAGCTCCTTTCACCACTGCGGCAACAGGCGAGAGACCCAGCCGACCCCAGGCTGCCGAAGGAGCTGTCAGCTCCTGCCATTACCCACACAGGGACACAAAACCCAGGCCGAGTGCTTTGCCCAGGTGGCACTGACCCTGCCCAGACAGCCACTCTGCACAAGTGGGAGGGTGAATTGCACTCCCAAACTTCCCACAAAGAATGTAACCTGGCCATGGCCTACCACCACCGCCCTGAAGAGGAAATCCTCCAGGATTCTGCTTTTGGAGTAAAACCTGAGCCATCCCTTCCACCAGGGGAGGGACCTGAAAGATTTAACTTGCCAAACCTTTTTTTTGGTTATATCTCTAGATTGTACATTGTGTGCAAAGCCAAAGTAAGGTGAAACCTTGACCTCAGAAAGAAGAAACAGCCCTTCTAAGGAACCTGCCTACTCTCAGCATGTCCATCACAACCTGGCTGCTATCATGGCTGCATAAACAAGGAATGATTTACTTTCCTCATCATACAGAGAAAGGAACAGGATTTGATGAGTGTACAGGAAACACCTTGCCCTGCCATCCCAGCAATTTTGCAGAGTTCTTTTAGAGCATTTAATAAAAGTAGATGGGTTTGTACATTATGTTGTATGTTTATCACAACTCAGTTCTTCAGGAAAACCACAGATTTAAAGATAGGGTGTTACACAGCTTTGTATTAAGGCACCGTCTAATGACAGAAAAAAAATTCTAAGGTTGGGGGACTAGGCAAAGCTGACAAACTGGAGGGAGCCACATTATTGGGTATTTGAGACATGAGAGAACCTGCACAAGGCTGACCAGAGCAGTGGCAAAGAGCAGCACTGGAAATGAGCTGAAAAACTCTGAGAAGAAAGAATAAGTCTTGCTTTTGGCAAATCAAAATACTCAAAATGTCTGAATATTCATCTCTCCCAGCTATACTCAAGTAATACAGCTGAATCAATTTTCTTCTGCTTAGCTCCAGAAAATCAGTCAAAATGATTTAACAAAAATACCAAAAAGGGAGAAGAATATGCCCCTTTTTATGTAGCTAATCAAATCTGGAAGAGGTTCTTTTGGCCTCCTGAGATAAAATCTGTAGTACTTCTCCCAGAACCACATTGGGGTGACCTATCCTTATGTTATTAGGGCTGATAAGCCAACTTCCAGAGATCCTTTGCTCTCCCTTAGATCAGTTAAATAACTGTAATAATGAAAAGCTCAGTAGCTATTCCTGCCCCTTATCCTTGCTCACCTAAAATCATCCTCTGTCATAACAGTTCAGTGTCCTTGGGTTTGTACTGTCAGCAGCTCCAGAGAGAGGAATAAATGATGGGAGCCCTGTCAGGATATCCTGTCATTCAGTGAGGGAGGCTTTATTCAGCTTTCCAGTGAAAGCTTTCAGCAAATTCCCTGCATTTTGGAATCTCTCCTGCCTAGCCAAGCTCTGCATGCCTTATCCTTCACTCATTTACCTTGGGGAAGACAGGAGCCCTGCTAAAAGTATTTGCCTGAGAATGCAGAAAAAACAGCACCTCTAACAATCATTTCATGTCAAAATTTGAATTTTCATCCTTGGACGGCTCTGAAAGAAAAAAGTCCAGTTCACAATGGAAAAAAGTCCAGGGTTTTTATTCTTTTTTGCTTTTTTGGTTGCAATGAAACTCTGTTTGACATCACAAGTCCAAGATGAGGTAAGAAGCAGCTTTTTACATATTGGATAATTATTTGTCTGTATTACTCTGTGTTATAGAGAGAACGGTTATCAGATACTGTATCTTATGGCAGAAAAACCCACTTTAACAGTCACTGGTGGATATGACAATGGATTATAACCTGAGAGATCTGTAATTCAGTAATTCCTCTGAAATAACAGAAATGTATCTGTTTTTTCTGTATGAGAATTTGGCTAAAATGATATAGCATGAGTACACTGAAAAAGTCTCTAAAATTGGCATATGTGGTAAAAGACTGTAAATGATGCATTGATCAAAAGAAATTGATTGGGATTTCTGGTAAGTCAAAAGATGAAAGCAGAAATTTTTCTATAGCAAAAATTATAAATTTTTATAATTCTAGCTAAAAGGAGGAAAAGCTATTTTAGACAGGTAAGGGATAAAAATCAAATTGAGCTATGTAAAGTAAAAACACAAAGTTATAAACATAATTAAAGGGTTTGTAGACGTTTGGGGAAGTGGTGCATTTGTCATGTACAAATACTGTGAATCTGTGGAATTTCACAACATCTGTTTTCATCACCCTTGAAGAAAGGCAGAACAGATTTAGAAAAGGAAATAAAAAGATAGAGAGGAATTGGAAGGGAGAACACACTCAGGTGTTTTGTTGCTATTGTTGTTGCTTGGTTGCAGTTTTTAAATGGAAACATACTGAAATGTACAAAAAGTACTGGGAAATATGTTTTTCTTAAAAAAAAAAGAAAACTAAAAGAAGAGTCACTAAAAGAAGAGTCACTAAAAAGTCAACTTTCTTCCATTTTCTCTAAAAACAAAAATGGAAAATGAGGAATTGGGAGAAAGTAGAAATAATGTTCCCATTCCAAAACAAATAGGGTTTTACAGCTGGTGGTAGAGAAAGGGCATAAGTTATTTTTATTTAAATTTTTCCTTTTCAAAACACCCAATTAATTTTATTGTTCCAAAAATGAAAATTTGATGGAGTGCCTTTAGGATGACAACCAAATTTCTTTTCAAGCTGTGTTCACTTTATACACTCATCTGGGAAAAGGTCACATGTTTACTTCAAAGACACCTGAAAAGCATCTACACAACAAAAAGATTTCAAATATTTCAATGTTTCAACCCAGGTCAGGTTTCAACAGTGCACTTCTGAAAACTAAAATTTGACAACTAAATAGATGATGAAATGTGGTTTTATGTGGGTGATGGCAATCACATATAGTGGCTCTGAGGTTATGGAGTTAAATCTCCTTATCAGTGTCTGTGATACATCCTCACACACTTTGCTGCTGAAGTGCCCAGCTGTAAAACTGAGTGAGGGCTTCATCCAGAACCACCATGGGACTTGTGGAATTCCTGCCCAAGATGCCTGGGTACCTCCCAGAGCTGCTGTGAGGTTCTGCAGAGGCTGCAGCATCCCATGAGTGCCCAGAAGGTCTGGGCTGCACAGGGTTATGCTGTTGGTTTTTAAAAATCATACTCTGAATTAGGTCATTTTTCACCATTTGTGAATGGGGAACTTACTTCTACAAATACCAACAAGAAGAAGATGAAGGCAACATTAGATGTAGTTCAGCAAAGACTTACTGCTTTAAAATCAACACATAAAAACAGGTTAAAACAAAACAAAATATGGGGCTGCTCTTCTCTGAGTGCTGTAGTGGGGTCAGGCCCAAAATCTCCACCAGATCTGAATGCAAAGCAAGATGCCATTCTTTGACACCAATCTGAAAATACCAGCCATAGCCCTTTAGATCAGTATGGTGGTGCTGATTTAATTTTGCCTCCTCCACACCTTGTTTAATTTTGCCTTAGTAGGGCAAGGCACTTGTCAGCAGCTTTGGAACTAACACTCCCTAGGCTGATGCTGTCTCTGTAATTTGTCTTTTAAGTCTGACAAACTTAGCATTTGTTGATAAAGCACTGTTAGGAAAAATATTACACTTAGAAGGGTTTATCCTGCAGTGGTTGGACATATTTTGTGCAGGAAAAGCTCTAATGTGTGGTCTATTTCCTAGTTTAGTTCCAAAACAAGGAGCTCCTGCTGAACAGAAAAGATCTGAGTGAGCACAAAGCTGAGTTAAACTTGTCATTTTTCAGCAATGTCACTTGGGGTAGTGTTTTTCCTTCTTGTTAATTATTCTGCTCCTATTGCAGGTGAAGAACAAATGTGACCAAAAGCTGCTCATTAGAATGAAAACAAAATGTGTGCCTTGCTCTTCAAACCTTGACACCCAGTGCCCTGCTGGTTACACCAAAATTACCAATGGGACTGGGACACCAGACTGCAGGTATCTCCTCTGCCAGAGCTTTTCTCATTAATACTGTTTTTAATATTAATTAATATTAATTAATATTATTATTTCTAATATTGTATTTGTTTATATTGATATTTTAATTCGTTTTTATTTACTTATATTGATATTTTAATTCTTCTAATATTGTATTTATTTTACTGATATTACTATTCATCAATATTAATATTCAATAATAGTAATATTCATTAATATTAATTATTCTAATAGTGCATTTATATTATAAATATTAATATTATATTTATTTTTAGTTTTCTGATATTAATTAATATTAATACTGTTTCTAGTATTATAAAACTATAAATATTGTCTAATATTATAAAATATTAATATTGTTTCTAATATTATAAAATATTAATACACAAAAAATTCTCTAGTCTGTGCAATTTTCTTATGGAACATTTACCATTGGCTTCACCAACTCCAGAACTCAAGGTGCATTCAGGGTGTTTGATGCTTGAAGTTAAACAGCAAGTGATAGAAGAGGAAAATAAACATTGCTATTGATGGTCTAACAGATTTTCTCTTGAATAGAATCATAGTCTCTGCTATATTTATTCTGCATACTTGATATGAATGATACAAAAATATAAATTTACATACTATATTTAGGTGTTAATATTCTATATCATATAAATAAAGTATTTTTCACACTTCTAGATCAGGGAGTTGTGGGGATGAAGGGCAAGAAGAGATATCTCAATACCAATTTGACATCTTGCCATTCCAATTGGGGAAAAGAAGCATAGAAAATACAACTACTTTAGAGAAAAATTATTTTCAGCTTACTTAGAATTTAAAGAAACTTGATATTAAACAAGTTTTAAAATACTGTTTCAAATAAAAAATTAGAGAAATGGACTGCATTTAGGCTGGGGGTGGGAAGATAAATACAGCGTTCAAAAGAAACAGCTCCAAGGATCTTTTTAGACTTTGACATCCACTGCATGTTTTAATGAAGAAGAAAAAAGGTACATCAATGCAACCAAGCTTAAAGTTCTCTTGTCTGCCACTGAAAGGAGAAGAACTTAAAAATTTCATTTCCCCCTCCATAGGAGGTTTTTAAGTATTTTAAAACAACTCTAAATTTTTTTTCCCCCACAGGTATTACCTGGAAACTAAAACACACACACTTTCTTTTTCGGGCTGTCGGCACCGTTGTGTGAAGGAATTTGAGCAACCTGAGTGCTGTCAGGGACACTGGGGCCCAGACTGCATGGGTGAGTTGTTTTGGGCTTTGGGGTTTTATTTTCATACAGAATTTAAACAGAAATAAAGCAGCAACTTTTCTTCTTTTTGCAAAATATTGCTGTGAGAAGTTTGTTCCTCCAAGCTTGTTATGAAAGTAGAAATAAATAGCAGTTTTCAGCTAAAATGCAGCTAAAATTTCAGCTAAAATTCAGCTTTTAATTTACAATGAAAAATTCATAGAAAAGTGAAAAAGAGACTCAGAAAAAAGAGCCTGGAAAAGAGACCCTCAGAAAACCTCCTAGATTTTGAGATTTTCAAAACAAATCATTGCAGTCAATGCCTGCAAAATTATTTCACTCAGAAAGGCCACCAAAATGGATTTTAAAACTTAAGATTTTACAACCACAAATTAAATGTTTCATTTTAGGTCAAAATCATCTTCATCTGCACCTGAAATATTTCCAAATCCCTTCAATTCTTGATTTTGTGATGCAGGGAGGATCTTTTCTTTTAGCTCAACTTGAAACTATTTCTTTAACTGCCTGTGAATGCTGAAGCAAGGGAATGAGGAGTGCCTCCCCTCCTGCTGCCCCTTTTCTCAGGAAAAGCTTTTCAGCATCTCCACAGATGCATCAAATCTCAGGCTACCAAGATGGGCATCCAGACCCACAGGGAAAGTTTCCCTACCCAGCCAGAGTATTTCCTCCTTTATTTAATGGCCTCAAGGTCTGTTTCCATGTCTGTCCACAAAACAGATTTTTTAAAAAAAATTATAATTTTAGCCCAAGCTGTTATTTAAACACAAGAGATTTATCTATAAAGGCAAATAGCAGATAAATGGATAAGTCACATCATTGATTTATCTACTAGAGGAAAGCAGCTTCAAGGGAAAAGCCAGGCAAAGAGCTGAGTGCACAGCGTGTGGTTATGTCTCCTGAAGAGAGTCACTTTGGGGTGGTTTAACCTCCCCACCTCCAAATGCAGCCCAGGAGCTCATCCTGCTGTGATCAGGGTGCTCTGGGCAGCCACACAGTATTTCTGGAGGGACATCAGTAATTCTGGAGGGACATCAGAGGCCCTGCCCCAGAGTCAGAGCCCTGCCTGCCCCACTGTGTGGAGGAGGCTGCCAAGGCAAGGAAGCCCTCTCTTCCTTTGGACAAACTTCCTGACCCCAAAAAGCAAAGAATCAAGGTCTCAGCATTGTTTCTGCCTTCATTTGGAGGGAAAAATATAGTTATCTCCATGTTATCACAACCTCTGTAATAGAATATGGCACAAGTTGAAATATTTGGAGGAAAGACAGTCCTTCCTGAGGCTGAGCAAAAATCCCTGACTAGGGGCTTGCTTTACATTTATCATTTGATGGCAAGGACAAAATTAGGTCTTAGACAGCACTCTGACTTCCTTAAATGATAGCAGATGCTGAAACACACAGTGTGAATGAAAGATCTTTTGTCCCCTTCCCTCCCCACAAAGCACACCAAGCTACCCAGCTGCACTCCAATCCCTCTGCAAAAGGCCATAAAGTCAAAAAGAGAAAAGCAGAGGATCTGAAAAGATCCAGGGGGAAAGAGCACAGCCTTTCAATACTATCATCCAGCCACAGGTATTACAGCTGGAGGAGCTCAGGTGCAGCAGGAGCTGCTTCCTACCCCTGCACAGATTCCCATTCTGGGCAGATATTTCCATGACTCCTAAAAAAAGCCTGAAAGGTGTATGGCATGACCAACTGAGCAGAAAGGACTGTGAGAATAAAGGGGGGGGGATGGGGGATGTTCAAAGAAAAATAAAGGCCAAGAGGAAAGATAATAAATGTAATACTATCAAATTATATGGTTCAAAATACTTCTTTTCAAGTACTACTCACTGCTTCAGCCTCACAGGGAGTGAGGTGAAGGGAAGTATTTTAAGAGGCTCTATTCAATAACACTTGGAAAGTGCTGAATTTAAGTCCATGAAGGGGAAAAATGCTGATAGATTTAGGTTCTTTTGGCCTAGATTCAAAGATTTGTCCTCTACACTGTTAAGAGATAAGCAAGAGCATCTCTTTCTTACTGCTTTTCAAGAAACATCCTCAATAAAAGCAAAGGTCTGGCCTCTCCCCAGGGTGGCAGCAGGGGACTGTGCCAGCCCAGCTCCAGTGTCCCAGCACTGCCTCCTGTGGCCCTGCTGCTTGCATCAAACTCTTTATCTGCCTGGCCAAACTTGTTCAACAATCTGTAATTTACCTCACTGCTGATAAAGCTGTCCCTTGGTGCTGGTATCAAAGCAAGAGACAAGATGCAGTGAAGACAAGGAGTGAATGAATGCCAAGGGTAAAACTAAAACCTGCTTTGTTAACAATTTTAAAGTAACTTTTCATAGGAATTATACCATGATCTGACTAAAAACCACTGTAATATACATTTCCTGTAGGAAATCTTTCAGTAAATATTTGAATCTTGAAACATTTTAGACAAAACAATTCAAGATTTTTATTTTTATTATAAATATGGTTATTTTTTTTCTTATCTCATCCTGCTGTCTGGGGCTTTTGTTCAGACTGTCTCACCTTCTGTACTGCTGCCTGTAACCATGGTTTTAGGACCAGAGGTACTGAAGAGCATAACACACCTTTGGCACACAAGTTTGATTACTGACCACAGCCCCTTGGACAGGATTTGGTTGTGAGATATCTAGAGATTTCAATTTCCAATATTATTTGAATCAATTATCACAGTCTTATGAAGGTAGCAGGGAAAATTTCCCATGTAAAGAAAATGCAATTTTTGGTGGGAGGGAAACAAGGCTTATTATACCCTAACTTAGGGTATAATATAAAATAAAATCCTGAGAGGAAACTATCAATCCATCAGAGTTACATCAACACACAGGAGTGTTCAGGCAAGCTCCACTTGTGTCAGAAAAGTCAACAGCTTAGGGTGGTGCAGACAGAGGGGGATCAGCAGGAGCAAAACCATGTGGTACTTTAGAATAAGAGAATTATTTTTTGTTCAATCCTTTGACCACAGTTGTGGGGGTACCAGTTGTCGGTTTCTCTGGACTGAAGGCACTTGAGATGGTAGTTCATGTTCAGATTCAAGTGCTAATTATTTCTTATCAGTAAAACAGTCTGACTACAGTGAGATTGGCAGCAAGGAACCAAATGGCCAACAATCCCTTGGTGCAAGGTCTTTTAAGACTAAACTATCCAATTAAGAGCTGACACCAAGATTATTTCCCATTTTATAACCCAATATCAATTATAAACCAATAACTGATCCCACAGATCTGCAATGCAGACTTTTCTGCCCAATTACAAAATGCCACCCAAACCCATGAAGAAGGAAGAAGAAGCATGAAGAAGAAACCCAGGATGACACCCTGTGCCTTCCATATTGCTCCCATCCACAACATACTAAAAATCCCAAAACCTAAATTTCTCACCAACTGATGCACCTACACTGCTCTCTATAACCTATTTCACACTTTTGTGGGTTCCAATCTATCTTGAAGTGTAGGAAACGTTCTCCATGAATGAGGGTCAAAGTCAGTGCTCCCTTGGGAGTCAGGGCACCCCAGAGCAGACAGAGAAATATTTCCTGTGGGTTTCCACACACAGCCTTAATTCCCAGACAGGAAAGGGTGGTGGTCTCTGCTGATGCTAAGATTCCAGCGAGGAGATTCAGGCAGCTGCAAGACAGAGTCCTTGTTTAGCCCAAAACCCTGCAGCTGCCAAGGTGGTCAGTCACCTGTGTGCAAGGGGAGCACAAGGGTCACAGCAGGGTGGCTGATGGCTCAAACATTGTCATTTCCAGCATGTCCAGGGGGAGCTGCATCACCCTGCAATGGGAGAGGACGCTGCTCGCAGGGCATGGCTGGGAATGGAACATGCACTTGTCAGGTGAGTTCTCTCTTTTGAATGAAAACCAAATCAACAATAGCATGTAAGCTGTCCCAAGGAGTAATGTATGCTCTACTCTTTACACACATTAAAGGGAATGTTCCAGAAACAGCAGTGATTATCACCTTGGAGTTCATTTTTTGCTTGGATTGCATTAATTTTCACATTATTACTTCTCCAGACTTAAGCATGTTCAGGTGAAATTATTAAGAAATTCTTCCACCTTGCCTTGCTGAGACAGGTGTTCTGAGTTCCTCTGTTTTTTAAATTGTGCTCTGTTCCTGTTTTTTAGATTTTAAACCTGTGACTTTTGCCCCTAAATAGAAAGAACTTATACATGGGGCAATACTCTCCATACACTGTTCCTTTGCTGAGAGTGCAAGGTGTAGTGCTTAACCTCAGGCAAACAGATTTTTAGTTTAAAAAAATTAATCTTTTTTACTTCCCCCTCTACTGGTTCATCCTTACTTTACATCAAAAATACTCTTCTGGGTACATACGAAAAAGAGACAGAGATAGAAGCAGCCAGAAATTACAACCCAACAATTGTAAGCCTGATTTGTACGCTAGGCTTGATTATTGTATTTTATTGCTACCTTGATATTTAGAACACCTGATTTGAAGATCTACAAAGTATTTTTTTAAAAGATGTGGGGGAAAGATTGTTCAAAAGACAATGTTTTCTAGATTGTGGTAGCTATTGATTGAAACTGTCGTGGAGGTTTTTTTTTGGCAGCAAAAGATGCTGTTTTCAACCTGCTAAGCATATATGAGTCTGTATAGAGATAGATGAGAAACTTAAGTTTTGATTTCCATTGTGTGATTCACAGAAAGGATTTGGTGGGACAGCCTGTGAAAAATGTG
This sequence comes from Melospiza georgiana, assembly GCF_028018845.1. Classification (NCBI taxonomy): domain Eukaryota; kingdom Metazoa; phylum Chordata; class Aves; order Passeriformes; family Passerellidae; genus Melospiza; species Melospiza georgiana. The sequence continues at coordinate 15,130,343 of NC_080433.1, read as the reverse complement.
CTGAAGACAATTTATTTGGTCCTGACTGCACATCAGGTAAATTTGAACTCGCTTTATTTGATTAGGGAAAAGAAGGGAGTGAAAGCTGTATTCAGACTATAAGAAATCACAGTGAAATGGGTGGAGGGCCCAAAGAGTTCCCAGTAAGAGCTGCTGTCTGCCTCAGAGAACAAAATGGGGAAAGGAAAGAGATCTCTTTGCTCTATTTTGTGCCAGGGAGATCCACAGTTCTGTCAAAAGTGTGATAAAGGATGTGTTTATTTTAGTTTTGGGGTTTGGGTGGTTGATGAATTCGCTGATTAGCCACACATCTATCAGAAGTAGAAGTCTGAAGGAGCAATTGAAGCCAGGTACACTTTCTAAAACGTTTATGTATCACAAGTGTATATATGCACATAACATTTTCCACTTTTGCTTGCTTCTTAATGGTCTCTGCTACTTTACCTTCCTGACCCTTGCTGAAAATCATGCTGAAAAACCAGAAAACTGCCTGAAAAAAAAATTAAATAGTCTTATTCTTAAGTTGTAGTAGTTGCTTATCTCAAAGTAAAAACTCCTTTTCTTCCCTCAAGATCTACATAATGTTATTTTTGAGGAGTCTCAAAGGGTCTCAATTTAAATAATCTGTGTCAGCCTTTCTCCACTAATCCTACACCACTGCTGGCTCAAAGACCCTTTTTCTATCAGATGTCCACTGGATGCCAGTGTTGATACACAGAAATGTAACTGAGCCAGCATTTTCATGAAAATAAGGTACTTGAATGCATTTAATATCATAAATGTAATTATTTTTCAAGTTGTTACTGGAGGATTCAATTACATATTAATTTAAGCAATATATTATACTTCAGCTGTCAGATATTTGAGCTCCTCCAAGTGTTCTAAAATTAATAAAATATAAACAGTGCTCATTTGTGGCTGCTTTTCAGTAATACCTTAGACATTCCTGGTTTTCATGTCTATTTTATTTTATTATGTCTATTAAGATAGGTAGGAGGTTGTTAATTAGTGCAGGTAATTTGCATGAACACAAGCTATGTTTTTAAGGGGAAGAGGATATGCTACATCACTGCAGCTTAAACATGAAGTTGGCAATACAATTCTGCACCTCTTTTGGACTTTACCAAGTGTAACTCTGAATGTCCTTTTTAAAAAGCATCATTACCATAATTCAAGCAGTTATAAAGCTTTTTCAGAATACTTAAGGCTTCAAAAATTATTTTTCAAGGGTCTCGTAGTTGCCTGGACTGTGAATGCACCACCTTGTGCGCATACTGTCACTGGGTTTATAACCAGAATATAACCAGAAATGAGATACTACAGGAAGAGAGAAGTCTGAGACTTCTACAGTGATAAATTATGCTTTTAACTAAATAAATTCTGTTTAGGGAGGAGAAAACAAAGGTCTTAAATCTCATCTCTTCTTAGGGTTCATGAGAGATACAGAGTTGAAGCAAATCAAACAATAGGTTAACTGATAATAAAGAGGTCTATGTTACACATTATATCCCATTTTGGATTCAGATTGTTTCTCAAACTTCGCAAGTTTTATGACATTAGCAACAAGTGTTGTTTACAGTGTGTGTTCTGCAGATTTTCAGACTTGGGGCTGTTAACAGCCTTCAAAAATTCATGTTTTTTATTGATGTATGCAACTGCGAGTACTGATCACCTCACCCTAAATTCAGGCCTCAGGTCATAGCTTGGTTTGGCCAAAGCTGCTAGCCAGGACACACCTTGCTATGAGCAATGGTGGCTTTCCAAGCACCATCCTTGCTCAGCAAAGCAATTCCATTTCTCCCTGCAGTTTGTGGCTGCATTCACGGAGTGTGCAACAGTGGGATTGCAGGGGATGGGAGCTGCACTTGCTTGTCTGGATACAAAGGGCTCCTCTGTGACCAGCGTAAGTAACGTTTTCTACAGGAGATGTCTTCAACAGCTGGGATACAGGTGGGACTGGTGAGGATGAATTGGTCTCAGGTTAGTCATGCAAGAGCAACCAAACACAGGCTGAACCTTATTGGTTTCTGTGGGTCTGGATTGAAGGCACTTGACACAGTAGTTCATGCTTGGACTCAGGTGTTGATTATTTCTTATCTGTAAAAAAGTCTCACAACCATGAGTTCGGCAGCAAGGCACAAAATGGCCAACAATCTCTTGTTACAAGGTCTTTTAAGAATAACTATCCAACTAAGAATTGGCACTTAGATTATTTTCCCTTCTAACCTAATAACTGATCCCAAAGAGCCCCAATGCAGACTTTGCTGCAATGCAGACTTTTCCGCCCAATTACAAAATGCCACCCAAACCCAGGAAGAAGAAAGAAGAAGCATGAAAAAGAAACCCAGGTTCTTGTTCTAGGTGGTTTTGGCTTGCCATGATCATGCGGGGCAGGAGTCAGCATGAGAGCACTGGCAGAGGAGAGGAGATTGGTCAGTGGATGCTCAAGGGGTTAGGCCTTTGTTTGGGTAGTATGTCGGCCTAAGTCATTGGAGGCTGATGGTGGTGATTAACAGGCTGTATAATGTAATGTTAGTTCATAGGTGCTTGTGTGAGGAGAGGAGCCCTGTGCCCTCCATCTTGCTTCCATCCACAACATACTAAAAATCCCAAAACCTAAATTTCTCACCAGTTGATACAGCTACACTACTCTCTCTATAATCTATTACACACTTTTGTGGATTCTGGTCTATCTTGAAGTCTAGGGAACTTTCTCCATGAATGAGGGTCAAAGTCAGTGCTCCCCTGGGGGTCAGGGCACCCCAGAGCAGAGAAATATTCCCAGTGCCCTGGGTTTGCACACACAGAGCTCAAAGACTGAGAGCATGCAGGCACAGCTTAACCTGTCCCCCTGTCCTTCAGCCATAGCAGAGTGCGAGGCACTGAGGTGCCCTGCCCACGCCAGGTGTGCTGCCTCAGGGGAGGATGGAAAACAGCTGGAATGCACCTGCCTGCCCGGCTTCCACGGGGACGGTACCCGATGTGAACGTGAGTAATTCCCATGTCTGTCCCAGTTCTTTAAATACGCCACCATTAGTGTTATAGCTCAGATATGGAATGTGGTTTTTGAGCCACATCTCGCCATCTAATTTTTGTTTTGGGTTGGTATTGCAAAGGACAACCTACATTCCTTCAGGAAGAAACAAAATCCTAAAATGTACTTCAGAAGCCCATCCATCCAATTGCCAACTAGTTACAGTCCATGCAGACTAAATGCAATCAGACTAAAGCTAGTCAACTCCCTTGAAACACATTAGGTGGGTACTGGGTCATCAGTGCTTACAAATCCACTGCTCTCACATCCCTCTGCTTGGTACAGCTCAGCCTCAGAGCTTGCTTCCCTAACAACAGCAACCAAGGGCTTGTATTTATTCAGCATCCATTCTGTGACAGCTTAGCTCCATCAGCAAGCACAAGCTCTACAGACACGTAAAGTTCATTTTGGCCCTCCTGTTTTTCATGAAACAAAGCTGATAGCATCCCAGCTACAGGTAAAATCTACCTTAGAGGTGTCTTTATAGACTCAACTTGTCATTCAATGCCCAAATTAACTGTTTAAGAGTCAGATTTTTTTTTCCCTACTCACTTTATGTCTTATGGTACCAGTCCTTCTTTCTAGACTAATTGCAACAAAGAATATTGTTTAAACTAATGCTGGAAGCACAATTTAGAAGAGGTTGGCTCAGATCAGTCTCAGCTGAGGGGAAATCAAGGGAGAAAAGAGGGGAAAACAGTGAGAAGCATCACTTTTTAGGTGTCTCCAAGGCATGCCACCTTCTAGATACAATATTTGCTTAACTGTAACCTAACATGGACACAGAGGTGTGAGAAGATGCTCTCCAAGCACTGCTCGATCTTAAAAAGAACAAGCAATGCTATTGCCTCAAAAAAAAATGGTTCATGAAAATAACTAGTGAGCTTCTAGTGCCATCCTGAAAGCAGAAGAGTGTGGAGGACCAAAGTACCTGCTGGACAGCTTTCCACAGAGCTGAAATGATGCCATTATGTTGTTAAACTACCGGAAAGAAAACAGTGAAGGCCTATTGTATTGAGAAATATTTTCCAACTGATCTAACATGTGCTTGAAGCTTGCACAGACCTCGTACCTCCCACCTGACCTTCTCTAGTTAAAACCCAGCAGAGAACAAGGAAATAGTTGTGATATTTTAATGAGCACGTTACATGCTTTAATCTGTTTATAGCTCGATCTGCCAGGTTAAGAGATCATTTCTGCTCAAAAGCAAACAGTTGGTTGCTATGTTAGCATAAACACATTCCTCCCTCCCATCTCCACGCGGCCATAACACTTCAGACTTGGCTGTTGTGAAAAGTTTAGTCTGTCCAGGCTTTGTTTGGCATGGAGGTGCTCTGGTAAACCCTTGTCTTCACTTTTAGAACAGTGGGCAATGATTCATTTACTTTTCTCCTTTCTTCACAAGCTATCAACCCGTGCTCCAGCAAGGTCTGTGATCCTAACGCCGACTGCGTTTACCTGGGGCCAAACCAGCACAAGTGCACCTGTGGAGAAGGTTACACAGGGGATGGTGAAATCTGCCTGCCCATAGACCCCTGCCAGGCAGCACACGGGGGCTGCCCTGCACAGTCCAGCACCTGCATCTACGATGGGCCAGGAAAGGTCAGTGTGACTGCCCAAAAAGAAATAATGCTTCCTCTCCAAAAAGAAGCCATGGGGGTATGGAAACAGCTCCCAAGGAATTCAAATGCTGCTCTTAACTTTACCCTAAACCCTGCTGTTGACCAGGAGGGAGTCCTTTTAGCTCCTCTCTGAAAATAGAGAAGGCAATAGTGTTGTTTTTTCTGTGACTATTTTGACTCTGATTTGCCCTCCCAAAATGGAGGCAACAGAAATAAATCTTCTCCCTGTTAAATTCTGTCTCTCTGACACAGGGGACTTGTAGAATCAGCAGGGTCCTTATACTGGTAATACATAAACATGTCTAAATTTGAGTTGTTTAGGAAAGAAGCAATCTGAGTCTTTGAAAACAATCAATGAACTGCACTTTACAAAGACTACTTATTATTCATGGTGTTGGGAACTGGCTCCAATTTTTGTGTGTAAAACTCACACCATCAAAATAGCAAGGCTTCAAAAGGCCTGGTTTTCTTGGGTACCCTGAAGAGCCAAAAAGAGACTTGATCATTCAGGGCTCTTTTGCAGTTCATGGTCATGTCTCAGTGAAGTGCACATGGCTGAAACAGAGGCTGGTGTGTACCAATACAAGCTTTACATTTGTGTCTGAACTCACCAGGTGATTAACTAAGACACTGTGTGCAAGCCCTCATTTCAGAAATTATGCTGAAATCCACAATTTGTGCACTGCTAATTTTCTCTCCCCTCTCTCATCCTTCTGATTTAGTCCCACTGTGAATGCAAGGAGCATTATACCAACTTTGTACCTGGGAAAGGCTGCAGCATGATGGACAGCTGTGAAACAAACAACACTTGCCACAAAAAAGCCAAATGCTCAACAGTTGCACCCGGGCAGATTACGTGAGTCTTTTTGCTTTTGAAATTTTTCCACAGTTTCACCCTCCTTCCCTAGTAAATAGGCTGCTAAAACAAGTCCTGTAGCTGGACACCTCCTGAAGTTATCTTTAATGGCTTCTTTATCAAGGACAAATTACAAGATTTAATGGGGTTAGGGCCATTAACACAGTGATAGATTTCAGCAGGCCATTTGCTAATACCTATTAAGTTTTATTTTTAAAGCACTCAGAGGTCATTTCTACACTAATAAATAAAAGGGGCCAAAACCTCTTTTCCCCTCCTCAGGGCAAGCAGCATTGTCTGTCTCACAGCTAAAGTCTCTTCCAAAACAGAGTAACTTTCTCTTGGCAGCAGTCCCTGGCACATGCTTTCCCTGGGCACTGCCAGGGAAAATGCTCCTTGGTGTGGGCCAGAAACACACCAGGCAGCATGCTGAAAATTAATCAGCATTAATTATGGGCTAGCACTGGAGCCCTGCCCCTTCTGAGTGCACTAATTCAGATACAGCCAGGGAATCTGCCCCCCAGGCTGTGAAAGCAACACCAACCCCAGCAGATTGCTAAAAACCTCGAGTCAGGCAAAGGGGAAACTGCAAAACCTCTGGCAGACTTGCATTTTGCTGTGCATGGATGTTAGGAAAAAGGCACAGGTGGCACTAAACTCTACAAAGCTCTCTTAAAACACAGAATTTGGTTTATATGTTTCTGTAGCCCAGTGATGACAGGCACTGGGTGAAAGTGCCTGAAACAACAGTTTTTGGGAGCTGAGAGCTTGAACATGAAGGACAATACAGGCCATTTATTGTAAGTTAGGAACAAATTATCACCTAGATCCATGGACAGAAAGCATTCTCTCAGGAGAATATTCTCATTGCCAGCCCTTGTGTCAACATGCAGCTTTCCTGGCTGGGTAATACCATCATCACTTCTGCATCAGATATTGTGCATTTCAAAGAAATTTATCTAGAATGTCCCCTCTCTCTCTTCTACAGCAAAACATGCTATGCAAACTGCTCACTACAGACTCACACAACACTTAGTATAGAGTACTGCCATACTGCACAACAGCAGCTGAAATTTTGAAATAAAATTCCAAATCAGGAGGTTTTTTTTCCCCTAATTAGTCACTGTTTCACCATTGTAAAACAATTTTTGAAAGCTGAGAAAGTTTTGAGAATCTTAGAATGAGAAAATTAAAAATTTATTACTGGGGATGGAATAGAACAATAAAAATTCTCTGCACATCATCTATTTAAAGATATTTAATGGCAAAAAAAGTACAGAAGAATAGAGTGGGATTGAAATAAAACTTGAGCTAAGGAAAATGCTTTTATGAAAGAGGAACTTTAAAAAGAAAAACATTAATTTGTAACTGTGGGCACAAAAAATATGATCTGATAAGTGACAGACTGCATTTTGGCTGCATCTCAGATTTTAAGTGTATTTTGGGAGGGCTTTTTTGGTTGTTTTTGTTTGTTTGTTTTCTAAAACACAGAGATATAACAGAGGCCACAAAACTGCATTGTTTCCTTTCTATTTCTGTTTTGCTTTGCTCTTTTGAAGGATACAGTTGTGCTATTATTATTCCTCACACAGACAGTTCTACTTTCTCCAGAACTGAATTATTTGTACAGGAATAAATCTCTCATACAGGCAAAGATTTAAAAACCCCAAACCTTTGATTTGTGACTATAACACAGCAAACTCCTCAAAAATCACAATTGCCTTTGTCTTATGTTCCCATGCAGATTTTTCCTGAATGAGTGCTGACCCTTTCTCTGTTGTAGCTTCAGCACAGTGATCACATTCAGCCTTGCCCAGGAGCTATGAAGCTCCAACCAGTGCAGAATTACACTGCATATTAGATCATAACCTCTCTGGTTTCCAAGGAGAGCTGCCCTACTGCCAGTTAAACTCTATTATTTTCTCTTAATGCCACTCTTATTTTTCCTCTAGGTCTTCAATGTGGAAATTAGTAGCTTCATAAACCAAAACTCTATCATATTATAGAGGGTTTTGGTAAAATGGAGACAAAAAGCTGAGCTTTCCTCTTCCAGAGAAATAGAGTTTTTTCTTCCCTGAATAAGCTGAAGTGGTGAGAGTTCCCTTCTTTTCCAGTCCTGCTGGTTTTCCCCATGCCCAGCCACAGAAAATCAATTTCTCCATCAGAAGGAGTGAGGAAGCACACAGGTGGAAGAGCTCAATCCCATGCAATAGGTGCTAATCTGTAACTGCTCAATGCTTTCCTTTGGCACACAAATCCAAGCTATGTCACTTGCATGCCCACTCAGTTATGAGCAATATTTGCCTTTAGGAGAGAAGTTTCAAACCATGCAGGCATTTCTGCAGTTCACTGTGCCCCCAGAAATGATAGCCAAAAAGTCATTATGTTTAAACACCTGCTTCTTTATGAACATTGGATGAAAAAGAGAAGAGAGCTTTATTTTGAAACCTGGATCTGATTTGTGCCATATTTAAGGGTAGTTCCTTTTTTCTACTTTGCTATTTCTCAGCTCCTTTGAAGCCTCAGTTGTTTTCCTCTCTGTTCAGAAGGGGAAGGGAGCTACCTACAGCAATTCAGCAATATTTGCCCCACCAGAAAAAATGGATCAGCTCCCAAGGAGCAGCTGCCCCTCTCTCCCAGCTGTAAACCCTTCATCCAGGCTCCACAGTCATGCTCTCTCTGCTCAAGAGATCCCCTTACAAAGAAGTGGATTCACCCTCAGAATAGCATCCTGAGAATTTAGGTTGCTTTCAGATTGCCATTTTTACCCAGGAACAAAGTCAAAGCTTGACACTCTTGGCCAAAATCTCAATGCTCCTCTGAGCCTGTATGCAGCTCCCCAGATTGCAGGGACTTGGGACTTTCCAATAACATTGCTCTCACTGGAGAAACAGCTGCAGCAGAGACCAGAGATGGGAAGAAGGAGAGGGTCTGGCATCTGGCTGGTGCTGCTGTGGGGCGTGAGGGGCAGAGGTGGGGTTTTAACAACCAGCACATACAAATGAGCAATTATAGAAAGGGCATCTCAGTAATGTTCCTTCTCCAGTGATGCCATTAGGAAACAAATATCCAGAGAGATGAACCATTGTGGTTAGAGCTTATATAAATATTGAACATGCTGCAGACTTAATTGGGAAGGGCACGGTTAATCCAGTGTCTGTCTGTCCATTTCATGGGCACTGTGACCTGGGTCTGCTTTAGGCACCCAGAGTACTGGGCCAGGCACAGCCCACTGGTACCCCCACAGGCTGGAGTCCCCAGGAAACAGACAGGGTGTTACATATCAGATGCTGTTTACAGAATAATTCCATTTTCAGAAGAGACACAGCAGCAGCAACACCTACATCTAAAAAAATCACAAGATTTTGTGCTACAGCAGAAAAAAAATATAATGTTAAAAATAAAAGTATTAATGCCCAAAATGGTGGCATTACTTAAAGGGCAGGGTAACAAACCACCACTTTGTTGTGTTGAAAGGAAAAAAAACTTTTTCTACAAAACCAATGCAGCTATTGCACGGATTGATGAGCTGCTATCTTACAGAAGATATTTTTGCCCCCAACGAGGAGGAGAGAATGATGCATCTGACTCCATCTCATCAGAAGGCTAATTAATTAATTTATTATACTATATTATTGTATACTATATTACATTACATCTAAACAGAATCTGCCAGGCACTCAACACTGCACACAACTGCACAAAATCTTGTGACTGTCAGCCCACAGTCTCTACACATACACACATTTGGCCCTAATAGGCCAAGGAAACAAACACCATCACTTTGGGTAAACAATGTCCATATTGCATTCTACTTTTGCACAAACACGGGCACAGCAAATGAGATAAGAATTGTTTTTCCCTTCTCTGAGGCTCAGAGAATGTGAATCTCAGAAATATTCTAGGGAAGAATTGCGCCTTGCTTTTCTCTGTGAAGAGAAATGTGGCTACACTATCACCTCCCTTAACTACCATTAATCTTGCCAAATCCCATGAGTGAGCTCTTCACAAAACAGACTCCCTGCTGCAAGAGCCACACTTGACACATTTATTCTCTGCTCTCTCATCCACAAACAGAATAGGTGTTCTTATCTTATTTGCAAAAGTTCCATGCCTTCTTGGTGATTTCTCATGGGCAGTTCCTCACAACACAGCCAACAAACTCCACCTCTCCTCACCCAGCTAATCCACTCTTTTATAGCACTCATCCTCATTGGACCCAGCTGTGGCCTGTTAAGGGCAGGGCTGTTCCTAATCTTTGGTGATTAGTACAGCTGCAACTCCTCAGGGGTGAGATTGCCTTCTGCACTATCTCTATTCTCTTACATTCTATCCCCCCACAGGTAAATTCAGTAGATTTCTGGGCTCCAGCAGCCACAACACTTTTGGAAACAGAGGCTGCATATTGCCTCTATCCAAAGGTCCTGCAAGCCAAACACTGCTGTCTCCTGCCCACTAACACACTTCACAGCTTGCAAAAGCAGAGAATTAACCCCAGTGCACCAGTGTTTCCTGGAAATGCCTTCAGAGGAGGAGCAGGTGACACCTGGTGCCAGTTTATTGAGAGGCACAGCTGAAATGCCAATCCCTCCCCAGGTGCACGTGCCAGGAGGGCTCTGTGGGGAATGGATTTGTGTGCCATGGGAACATCGTGGAGCGCCTCCAGGAGCTGAATGCACAAGTGGGAGGACAGTGGCAGGGCAAGCTGACATCCAGCCTCCTGCTCATGGGTGAGTGCCCTGGTTTGGTAAAGAAGTGAGTTTTTTGGGAGGCTGTGGAGGTTCAGTGAGTAAATGAACAAAAGCAGAGCCCAGGGAGCTGATCCTCCTGTCTGCCCTCCAGCATGACAGCACACATGCTGCCCACTGCAAAGCCCCTCAGACCACCTGAAGCTGCTCTGCTCCTCACACTATGAATGCAGAGTGCAAGAATATTGTAGAAGTGCTAAACATGTTCCACAACCACTCACACATCATTTAACATCACCAGTGGATTTCGCCCCACAGTGTGACAAGTGGGGTTACCCCACTTCTCCCTGCCGCCAGTGTTTTGGAGAAAGATTTTGCCTAGAATGGCACACATAAGTCCACCAAAACCACTGGCATTCCCAGTTACCTGGTGGACTGAACAACCTAACAGCCTTCATCATCTTCTCTATGGCCAAAAATTTGAGGTATGAACAAACACTGCTAGAATTGAGCTGGATCTTGGACTTTAACTTGTAAATGTAAGGGGGGGGGGGGGGGGGAATCCTTCTCTTTAATATAATTTCCTCATTCCCACAGAGCCCAGTAATTAAAATAAAGACCATGAACTCCTGAACAGAAGGAATAAGAATCCCCCATAGCTGGCCAAGGTCAAAACCTGGTAGAGCTTTTCATGCTCAGTGCTGAGGATCAATATGCATTGGCTCAGCACTGAGAGTTCAGGTGCAGTTTCTCTGTGCATTTCTCCTCACATGTCTGAAAAGTGCCCAGCCTGCTGAGCTAACAACAACCCAGATTTCATGTGCTTTGGTTAAGTTTTGGACATAAATGTGCCATATGATCAACTTGCCAGAAGCTACAAAGACACATTAACCACTAACCAGCTTAACTTAAAACATGTTCACTCCACACTGATGTATTCCAAAAGCTAAGAATTTACAGATGTTTTGTAGGACAGCATATTAATTTTGAGATACATTCGCTGTACAATATACCTGTAACAACTGTAAAGATTTTTTCAGTTCTGATTTTATGCCTCTAGAAAAAGAGCTGAATATCAGAAATATTCAATGCCCTCAGCTGAAGAACCAGTGGTCTCTCTTGCTGCTGCCCTAGATACAGAAATAGCCTCTGAGTAGTACATGAATCCTAATTAACTTTCAGTGCATCTAGTTTTGATTACCTGATATTTGCAGTACCAGCAGGTTATCAGCTGCATATTTCTTACCCCATAGAGACTGAATTGATTTAAATGTTCCCCTAAGAAGCTGCTGGTTCTGTGTCCTTGCTCTGGCCTGCATGCCACAGAATCCAGGCTGCCAGAAGCATCCTGAATGTTTTGCCTCATTTTGTGTCAAATGTGCAGCAGCGCCTGTATTTCACATCCCCATCTGTTTTCTCATCTTTTAATGGCTTGCACCTTAGAACCTTAAATTAATATTTAATAATCAGATACTATTATTGCTTATTCTCCCTTCACAGCTTTGCACAGTCCCTTTGGCAAATGAGGTTTTCAATAGGCATTTAAACTTTTTTTATTCCCTCTTCTCATAAGAAAATACCTATGAATGGCAGCTGAGCACTCTGGGACCATTTACTGTGCTTGTACCAACAAACAAGGGACTCAAAGGCACAAATGTAAGTAAACAAGAGGAAAGGTTTCACATTTGGGGGATTTGGTTTCTGCAGAAATCTCGTCTGTGTTGTGTTTTGATTCAGCAGATATAAACAATTTGCTCTAGTACACTTCCAGTCACATTTAAATCTGGGGCCACAGGCCACCTTTTTCCCACTTTAAAGAAAAACAAAATAATTTGGTGAGTTAGGGTGGAACACTATGATACCCCAAGCTAAGTTTTGGATTGTTTAACATGACCATGCTCAAAGTCTTCTCACTCAGCTGAACCAGGGGTTGGACTAAGATCTGAATTGTCAGCAGCAAGGCCTGCAGGCCACCTTTGTCATAAGGGGAATAAAAAAATAATGGCTTTAGTGAAAAATCAAAAAAAGAGACTGACATTTAAGTAGCTCTTTCCACTGTCATCAGGACAGTTCTGGAGGCACCTGCTGCTCATGAAGGGACATAAGGATAAAATGTGAGCTGAACCAAAACCAAGAGAGTCTCCACTTTTTTCAGACCTCATCACCTCACTTTATGATAAAATATGTCATTTCAGAATGTAACAACTGAAGAGAGCAAAAAAGCATTCACTGTGGGTTTTTTTTTTTTTGTTTTGTTTTTTTTAGATAAAACCTGCATTGAAATAAATTTCTATTCCTCTGCTTTTCTAGGTAAAGGATCTTCTGAAAAATAAACAGAAAGCCCAGTACTTCCTTAAACTCCATATTATTGCAGGTCAACTGAACACCACTAGCTTGACTAATGGTAATATAATATATACTTTGACTGGCAAGTCAGGAGAGATATCAAAGGGAGAAAAGGTAAGTGGCTTTTTAGCCTCCCACAGCAGGTATAGTGCTCTCTGTTCCCTTCACAAGGAGCAGGAAAGATCTTTCTGCAGGGAGACATCAGGGTGAAGATAAATGGAATTATGAAAAACCACAGCCATGGCCACAAGGAACTCAAATCAAACTTGAAACCTCCCTGGCATCAAAGCTCCCACTAAAACCAGCAAAAAAAAAAGTTACCTTTAGTCATGCATCAGTGCTGAGTGACTTGGCACTACTTCTTATCAATCTTATCAATTCTTATCAATAAATTCTCATATTAATAAATAAGTACTTAATTAATTAATTACTTAATAAATAGGTAATTCTTATCAATCAAGTACTTCTCATGCTTTGCAGTAGATCAGTGGCATCTGAGTGGAAATATCTATTTTGTATGTTCAATGAGTACACTCTATTTATAACAGGAAAATATCCTTGCTGTCTGAGCCCTGTTTGTTTCCTGAAGGCTTCAGTACACTGCAGAATCAGCAACATTTTGTTGTTTTAAACATACGTTGAACATAAGGAAATGGGTTAGAGCCCCACAAGATAATAGGAGCAGACCTTTCCAGTGCAACAATATTTTAAATCATTTCCTGACAGATTTTTATTACAAGCAGTCACCACAACACTTTCAGGTACACTGAATTCCCCTCAGGGCCCGCCTCTGTTTCCGTTCTGAATTTTGCTGTCCTGAAGCAAAAGAATGTGATCCTTATCCAAAGGATTTTTTCCCATTTCCTTGATAAGCATTGGAAGAAATCTCAACCTCCCCAGATTTAAATTTTTTAGGTGTTGACAACAAGAAGGGGTCTTAGAGTAAATTCAACATGTGTACACACTCTGCTGTCATTTCCTAATAAAGAATTCATTATCCATTGCCTGGTTTCTTTCAGGATAAACAATTAAGGATTAGAATCCAAGGAGGAAGGGGGAAAGGAAAAATTTTGCAGGGAGATATTATTGCTTCCAATGGAATTTTGCACATTATTGACAAAGCCATGGACAACGTGGAGCCAACATTTGAGAGCAGCAAAGAGGTGAGCAATAAGTTACAGACATGCAATGTCAAAATTTCTCTTAAAATAGTTTCACGTGGTGTGGAGATGAAGGAGGGTGACTGACAAATATTAAACAAACTCTACTGAGCCATTGCACATCAGCCACAGAAGCAATATTCAAAGTGAAAGGTAAGGACACCATTTCCACAGAAAGCAGACCAAATTCACCCTTCTGCCAAGCTGGACCATGGAGGGTTTGGATGTTCTCACTGCATCTGGTTGGTTCCCTGGAAAACTGGCAGTCATGATCAGTGAATTTCACTGAATGCCAGAATCATACACACTAAAAGGAGGAACATCTGTACAGATAACAGATTTCTCCCCCCAACGGCTAATATTAAAAAAAAAAAGGTGATTTTAAATGCTTTGGGGTTTTGGTGCCCAGCTTATCATGCTTCCTTAAAAGTTCCCTTCCTAATGTTGTATTTTTCAAATATTTTACTCCTCTACCTTTTTTGTGCTGAGGATGAAGAGATAAAAACTCTTTCCCCATACACATAGAGCTGTGTTTCCTGTGACCACCCAATATTTCAGGAAAATGACAAAATCTAACTATAAAATGACAAAAAATGACAAAATCTAACTATATGCTACAGCATAGAACCAGGAAAAAAGTGCTTCCATCTCAATCATTTCCAAGCACTACCAGGCCCCCAAATGAGATGTATTCGACCTGTAACAAGTGAGATTCACACAGTAATTCAAGAAATGTCTCATAAGAGCTGGCACTTATTTCATATTCCCAACTAAAACAAATCTTACTTTTATCCTACTTCAGAAAACTATTATGTCATTACTTCAGGCTAATGGAAGATGCAGCCAATTTACATCTTTGATAGAGGTAAGAATCCATTAAAGCAATTACATAAGGCTACTTTCAGATGTTCTTGATATGTAATTTCCCTTTTATTTTTAAACCAAAACAGAAAACTGGCCTAGGAATGGATTTACAGCAGGACAACCAGGCTTACACAGTCTTTGTTCCAAGCAACAAGGCTCTGAGTAACATGAAAGCTGAGGTTCTGGATTACCTGCTTTCTGCAGAGGTACAGTCTTTCCATAAGGCAAATCTTTCTCAGACAGGAAATTCATACATGCATTGTCCAGCATTCATCTAAATTAGCTCTTATGATCAAGGCTGAAAGCCATCTTTATCAATTAAAGATCAAAACACCTAGAGAGGAAGAGGATCTGGAGTCTCCCATCCCATACAGGGATGATGTTCCTCTACACCAGGCTCCTGCTTTTGCCCAGACATCACAGCCTGGACAGACCCTTGGCACAGCCCCAAAGCCTCCCCTAAAATGCATCACCCTTGGTGGGAACAGACAATGGAATCAGCTGCCTCAAGGGTCCCACAGGATGGGAGTCACTGCTGGTGGGGTCCCAGGAGGTGGATATTTGTATCCCATCCCATGGACATCTCCTGCCTGTGCCAAAACAGATCCATGCCATGGAATGCCCATGGCAAAATAAAATGTGGTGTAGGGATGAGGGTGTGAAAGGCCAGGGTGCCTGCCACAAGCTGAACACTGACCCAGAGGTTTCTGGTGCACCAGCCAGTGATGCTGTTCTGACCCCCATGTCCACTCCACAAGACAGACTGGGTTTCTGAGGCTCATTTTGGGTTAAACAGTCTCTTTTGTGCCCTGGCAGGGTTCCTGGAAGCTGCTGGAGCTGGTCAGATATCACATTGTCTCCAACACTGAGGTGAGCACAGCTGCTCTGCCAGCCCAGGGTGCAGGGACAGGAGCCACTGGCAGGGGCATTGTCAGGGCTGCAGGCATGGGGAGCAGGGAAAAGACTTTCTGCCATTAAAATCGAGCTACCTCTGAGCCTATTCTGCTAAAATCAGTCTTCTGTTTTTCACAAAGAGCTGGTTTTTGCATCCTCTAAGCAAGCCCCCTGTTTTTCCTGGGGGGGGGGAAGTTCATTCCCACCCCAATCTCTGTTGGGAGGAAAAAAGGGAAGGAAAGGGGAAGGAAAGGGGAAGGAAAAGGGGAAGGAAAAGGGGAAGGAAAAGGGGAAGGAAAAGGGGAAGGAAAAGGGGAAGGAAAGGGGAAGGAAAGGGGAAGGAAAGGGGAAGGAAAGGGGAAGGAAAGGGGAAGGAAAGGGGAAGGAAAGGGGAAGGAAAGGGGAAGGAAAGGGGAAGGAAAGGGGAAGGAAAGGGGAAGGAAAGGGGAAGGAAAGGGGAAGGAAAGGGGAAGGAAAGGGGAAGGAGCTGGGTCCTTAATGGAAGGCTCAGTTTGTATAATCTGATGTCACTCCCAGCACAGAGAGTGGGAACATAAGAACCACGTGTACCTCCATGGTACCAGCACCACCACAATGGTCTGTGGATGCAAACAGCCCTCTATACAAAAATAGCCCTCTATTTTTAGAGAAAAGTATAAAATTTTATTAGACTGATTGTTATAATTGGAAGGAAAATAAATATTCTTTTAAGCAATAAAATTAATATTCTTTTGAGCAATAAAATTAATATTCTTTTGAGCAATAAAATTAATATTCTTTTGAGCAATAAAATTAATATTCTTTTGTGGTGGTACCAGCATGGTCTATGCAAACAGGGCCGTTTTTAGAGAAAAATATTAACTTTAATTAGACTGGTTGTTATAATTGGAAGGAAAATTAATATTCTTTTGAGCAATAAGGTCCTCACCTGCAGGAACCAGCAAGCTCAGCTATGATTTAATGGCACTTACTTTGTTACACAAGCTGGTTAGTCAATTGAAAAAAATTGTCACATTGATAATAATTTCCTCTTCCCAAAGAAAGTCTTTCTTGTGAAATCTGTCTGGATTTAAAAAGAGTAATGATATTACACTTGTCTCAACCAATTTATATTTATTTCAGCTAGAGGTTGCCAGCCTTGTCTCCATAGAGCACATCAGGACCACAGCAGAGCAGCTCATCCACTTTAACAGAACCAGCACTGTAAGTCACAGCCCTGCCCTGGGAGCAGCTCACTCTGATTGAGGCAACTTTGCATGCAGGGACAATAAAAAGGGATAGAGGAGGCATTAGCAGAGGAATTTTCAACTTCTCACCCCCACCTACTGTTAACATTAATTTTATAAAGGATCAGAGCAAATAATTTGTATACAAGAACAGCCTACAGGGTTTTCCACAGTCCAGGAATGATTCATGATTCTCATTCATGCTCTGCCTTATTAAAAAAAAAAAATCTAGTTAAAATCATTCTGTTACATATTTTAGTAATTTTAAACACTTATCAGTGTGCACAAAAATATTCTTTTTCTGTCTGTAATATTATAGTCTCTGATCCTGATGTACCTAGTGAACACATTTTTAATGGTGTTAATTCATCAGTACTTGTGCAAAACCAAGCTGATCTGTTAGGTTAGCTCCCTCCTCTTCTGGAGTAGAGATGCACCTATAAAAATTCTTGTAAGGGCAGAGCAGCTGCAGGAGTAAATGCAGAAAAAAATATTTTTTATACTTCTCTCCTGTGAATTTGGATAGACCCCAGACTGTCTCTCACTTTCCCCCTCCTCTGTCAGAGAGAACACCAAGGCATGCTTAAACCCACTGAAATCAGTGCCTGAAGTCATCAGCAGTTTTCCCATTTTGGCAGTCTCTTATTGCCCAGTTACACAGGCTGACAGGGCAGATTCATAGAAAAACTTTAGATACCTCTGTTGAAAACCAGTATTCAAGAAAACACACAATATATGTGAACTTCTTGCATAAACAAGCATAATAAAAATTAGATCGCTAATTCAAAAGAAGCATGACTAGAAAGTAATTTCAAACATTTAAAATTAAATCATCAGAAACTGAGGAGCTAAAAACACTTCATCATTAATAATAATTTATTGTTTCATAGGGACAAATCTTGGTGAGTGGAGAAAAAGTGGAAGAAACAGATATTGTTGCAAAAAATGGTCGCATTTATATCCTTGAGGGCGTTCTCATCCCACCCACAATTGTTCCAATCCTACCACACTGGTGTGAGGAGACAAGTCAGCTCACAAAGGTAAGAGAATCACAATAAACTTGTGTCTCCAAATCTTCCAAAGAAGGAATTCCAGCTTCCTCTTCACTTTACTAACTTTCTCTGATATCATCCATTTGAAAGAGATATTTTTGGAAATAAATAAATCAGTGGCCACCAGCCTAGCAGTACTGAAAACAGGGAGCTCATATGAACACATCCTATACCAGATTTAAAAAATCTAGTTGTTCCATTAACCCTTTGAAATACCCTTTGTCTCTTTCCTCCAGTTCCTGAATCCAATCTACGCATACAAGAACATGGGAATTTAGAAAAGTCATGTTCTCAGGGAAAACTACTCCCTGTTTCTCAGGGAAACTACTCCAGACCAATATTTTAATTTATAATAAATATGCAAGGAAAGGAAACAGCAAGTTAAAATATTAACATAATAATTTTATATTTATATATTAGAAACATGTCATTTTCAGCAGCCACAATTTCCCCTAGCCCTGCTTTGCTCCAGAAACAAAACTTCTCCCATTTAAAAGGGTGGATTCTGACAAACCTTGCTCACTTGGGTAATACAGTGCAGGCCTTTACTTGGTAACACTGAGATGCTATTTCTGGTAAGAGGGGTGAATGTCAGACCAAACTTTGCCATGGAGTAAGCACAGCCCCTGGAGCTGCCCCTGGACCATGTTCAAGCCCACATCTGGGCCAGTGACAAAAGGAAAACATTTAATGTCCTAAGCTTGCAACAGTCCAGAACCACAGCCTGCAAAGAGGTTCCCAGCAGAGCTGGACAGCATCAAAATGTAATGGAGAAAACACTGGCAGTAAAATCTGTTACCTCTGGCAGTAACTACAAAGTGCTGTATGTGCAATATAATCATAAGCCAGGCAGGGCTCCAAGCAGCAATCTCTGATGCAAAAAGCAATCCACACCCAGAACACTCCAGTAATCTGAATTCCTTACCAAAAACCTACCTAAAATTTATGTCCAACCTCAATCTATCCTAAAGTAATCAACAAAAATTTATTTAAAGACAAAACGAATGCTGTCGGTCACAAAAATTATTTCCCAAACATTATATATTATATATTCCCAAAAATTATATATTAAATGTATAATTATTTAATAATTATATATTATTATATTTAGGTTAGGAACTTTTGTCAGCCTTGAAAGCTTCCTGCATAGTTTAAAATATAGGTATAAATTCCAAGATTTAAGCAGAGCAATGCTAGCCAGGAAAACACAAAGGAGCAATGGCTTTTGCAATTTTCACTCTGACCAAGCATTCCCATCACTCTCAAAACAGGAGTAACAGCACCTAATAAACACTGATTGTCTTTAAAGAGTTAAAAGACACAAACCCTGTAGGAACTGGTAGATCTACACACTTACAAGAACTTTGCATCCCTAAAAATGAAACCTTTGGGCTAATGCATACTTATCCATGTAACCATTCCAGGGGGAGGAAGGGACTGAGTAGGTGACACCAAGTGGCACTGAGCATCAAAGAGAGCAACATCAACAGAGGGAAACATTGCCCACAACAATCAGCCTGATTTTTAGGTTCTAGAGGGGTAAAGGCTCATTTACAGGAATTTTCAGAAGCACAAAGGCCAGACACTATGCCAGCTTCAGACATGACCATGCAGCTCTTATAAAAGAGCTTTTATAATACCTTGAAAGCATAGTAGTGGTATTGGTACCTCAGCTAATTCCTGCACAAATGCTTTTGTAATTCTGATCCTTTATTCCTTTAAGTCCTGTACAACATAAGGGACTACTAAATCCAAACCTGATTCTTTCCCCACAGCCCCAGTGATAAATCTGTGGGAAAAGTGCCATAGTTCAGGTTTATGGTCTCCTGTTCAATGGCTACAAAACAGTCATGTGACACAATGGATGCTGCTCTAGGATTTATGCTAACTTGATTGAAAATCAAGACATTGACAGTCACAAGGACAACAGCTTTGATGAAGTCCATATCCACAATCTGAAAAATTCAGCCTCTCTGAGGTTATTGCATGTAGAGAATTCACATTTAAAGCGGCCAATGGAGTTTATATCTCCTCAGTAATGCAATTGCCAGACTCTGTCACCACCACATGGTGATAAATTAGTTAGTCAGAAAAAGCAACCAAAGGGTGAAGACAAAAAATATCTATGTACCACTGGATCTACCAAGTGGAACCAAAGAATATTTTTCTCTTTGCCACCTATACACAAGACAAATTTCTGTTCACAGTGCCTGCATTCTAGACTCAATAATCTGTGTTTTTCCAGGAAAAATAATATATTTTCATAGAAGTTTAATGTGTAGACTTCACTAGACTCTCACATTATATTAGTTAACTGATTATACTGAGTCTAGGACACCAGTGCATTCATGTCCTTGTTTTCTTCTGTTGAGGAAGCTTCATGTTCATTAAAAGAAAGGAGTGTGAGAAGGAAAAGTGGGGAAAGGAAGGAGAAGGTGGAAATGAACAACAATTCTTCAAAAATCAGAGCCAGCAGATACAGCCAGGCTGCTCTGCCTTGGTTCCAGATTCATGCTGGAACACCTAGAAACATAAAACCTCATAAAACAGAGGTACTTAAAGTTTACAGGGCATGCCATCCATAAGGATGCATCTCAGCAATTGGTATAGCACCTTTTCATCCCAAGAGCATCCTGAGACATTTCCCCAGCAGACTCACCAGCTGTACAAAAGGCACAGGGGGAAGGCATGCCCATATTTTGGTTATTGCTCTGCCAATATAGAGAGCAAAAAAAAAACCACATATGAAAACAGGAGACTGCATAAAAAATACAAATATAGATGGTACTTTCATCTCTTTTTGGTAATGACTGAATCATCTGACAATTCCAGCATTATTTTGTTTGCTGTTGTAAAATTCCCTGTATCCTTCATAGAAGCTCTTGTTTCTCAGATGAAGCAAGTCCCATTTCAGCAGAGGGGGATGTGAGGAATGAGAATCACTATGAAAATGCTTTGGGAGTTAATAAACTGGATATGTTTAAAATAGACCTCACATCTGTTAAAAGTTTCCTTTTGATTAAGCATCCTCCCTGAAGTAACAGTCTGCAGACACAGGTTCAGGAAGGAGTGAAGATCTCCCATCTGCTTTCTATTTAAGAGATGCAAATTTAGCTGCATATTTCTCCACAAAAAATATTTCGCTACAAAATTCAAGTGTGTCTTCCACAGGAATCTTATTCCCCATTTCATAAAAATCCATTGATAGTAGTCCTATAAATCAGTAGTCAGAAACAATGAAAAGAAAGTTCATACAGTGAAAAATACATAACTTAAGAAAGTTTTTAAATGCAATACCAGCAAGGTGCTTGGGTTCTCCAGGTACATTATGCTGTGATATTAAAACTGTTTCACAGAACTCTACATAGCTGAGAATTACTAATGTTTCCCTTTTGCACATCTTTCTCAAAACAGAGGTACATTATTGAATGCCCAACCTTTCAAAGAATGGGCTGTGCTAGAGCCTGCAATATTACAGCAAAGAATTATAGAATTACAGTTCCTTAAGGTGAAATGCATGTAAAAGTTTTCCAAAGTATTCTCTTATACATGGAGAACTTTCCTTTTGGAGTTGAGAGGTGTTTGGACATGTCCATGTAGTTTCCATGCACTTCAACACCAGGCTGAGAGGAGCTGATGTATATCTCAGAGGTAAACAGCAGGGAAAATCCAGAATAGCTGTCAGATGTTATTGACAACAGCTCACTCATACTTTGCCATGCAGGAGTTTTCAAATAAAGCTCCAAGCCCAGGTGTATTAATTTTCCCATACAGCTTTACCCGTGAAGAACAGGACAACTCATCCCCTCCTGCTCCCAGGATTTCCCATGATATTGGATAACAATGAGTGGGGAGCAGAAAGGAGAATCACACCCCAACTACTGCTTGGGAAGCCCAGTTCTGGAGAAGTCATCAGTCCTAAGAGATCCTCACACCATTCTGGGGCTCCTTAATAGGCTTCTGCACTTCATGAGCACCACTTAGTGACAGGCAGAGGGGTCCAAAAATCTGTAAGCTTTGTAAGCCTTTTGCTGATTCCTAGTTCTCTTGAATCACACAGGCAAATCAGTCGTTTAAAATACACTTTATAAATAAACAGATAAAGAAGACACTGCACAAATAAAAAACAACATACAACTGAAAAGGCCATTCAGAGCTGCATGGTGGCTAAATCCCACCCTGGTACAGAGGGGAGGGAGGAAGATCAAGGCAGCATTTCTGGCTGTCACAGCACCTCCCTGGGGTGAAACATCCTGAGGTTCCTGATCTCAGATTCCAAGGAAACTGCCTGCATCCTAATTCCACTGCACTCCCACTGGCAAATATGAGACTGCACACAATATGGGCAGATACCCACTGGCATGTTCATAAGTGGGGACAGGATGGGGATTGCTAACACTGAGTCTGAGAAGAACAAGAGCATCCCCTTAGAGAACTGTCAACACTCCTTCTCATTTTAAATAAGCCATTGCAGAGGTGGTTCTGGTTCAACACAAGGCTTTTCAGAGACTGTTATCCATGCAGGCATTTCTCAGAGGGCTGAAACACAGCAAAGATTTGGTCTTTGTGCACTGCCTCTGCCCTAAAGCACTGAAAACAAGAATATTTTCTTTGTTTTGCAGGAACCAAAGTGTTGCAAAGGCTTCTTTGGCCCTAGCTGCAGACCATGCCCAGGAGGTTTCTCCAAGCCCTGCTCAGGGAACGGGCAGGTAAGCAGAGCATCCAGCAGCCCCCTGCACTCCAGGGTGGGGGAAGGATGAGCTGTGTCCCAAAAGCCCCTGGAGCATTTCTGCCCAACAGGAATGTTGGGCTCCACAAGGGCTGCCCCCTTCCTCTGTGTCCAGTGATGGAAAGGGGATCTGTCACTTCTCAGACGCCCAAATTGCAGATTTCTGGGGTTCCAACACACAGCACACAGGCAAGGCTGAGTGGCTCATTCTCATAATTTTAATTTGCACAGAACAGTGTAATGACCCCTCCCCCAGCTCACTATTCTCACATAAAAACTGCAAAGAAAGGTAGAATATATAGCAACAAAGAAAAAGCACATAAAGTTTTTCTTTGAAACACCTGTCTCAGCAAAGCTGGAGTTTTTCCTGAGAGTCTATCAGTCACAAAATATGGACAGGCATGTAGTCTCCTTTCTAGGGTAAAGACTTGTTTGAATTCATACATAACCACCACCTCCCTTCCACGTCACAGTGCATGGATGGACTGGATGGAAATGGCACTTGTGTTTGCTCTGAGGGATTTCAAGGCTTGAGCTGCCAGTTCTGCTCACACCCTGGCAAATTTGGACCTCAGTGTGACAAAGGTAAGTGCAGCTCCACAGCCTCAGCACAGGAGTGTGAGCAAGAGCCCCAATAGGGACTTTTAGACCCTCCTGGTGTTCAGACAGGAGTTACCTGGCTGCTAAACAGTCCCTGTGGAAAACAAGCAAGATGTTCCTGGGGTATTTTCATTTCTATTTCAAAGGGATGCATTGTAAGGCCAGGGTCTGTGTAGATACTCTAAATTTTTTAGATACTCTTATTTTTAATACTCTAAATTTTTTTTTGCAGGGGGTATAGCTTATTTTATACTAATTCATTGTTTTTTTTTTTTTTAATTCTGTCTCCCTCATGCAAGTAATTAAAAAGAAAATTTTTGCTATTTGTTCCCATCTGCTATTGCCCACAACAGAACAGAGTCTGCCTGCAATGCCAAACATATGTAATCTAAGAACAACTAGTTCTATAAACAGGTTGTGTTCAGGCCACTTAACTACCCTTACTGAATATTTTCTGCTCTATTTTATAGCTCACAGTTCTGCACTGACAGAGTTAATCCTACTGAGCTAAACCATAATACATTTGAGAGTCTATAGTATATACAACATCAAAAATACATACATTCCTCATCTACAAAACTATTTTTAGTATTTTTTATGTAACAGCCTGCCATTCATGAAACAAAGCTCCCTTGAAGGTTCAAAGGTATATGGGCAAAAGAGACACAAATTCCATAAGGAATTGTGGTAGTACCTCAACTCCAGTCCCACCAAAGTAACAAGTGCTTGCTTGACTAGTGACTGACATTCTTTGGAATGCACAAAGCTTTCCTGCTGTGTCCCTTGGGCACATTGCTGTGCCTCCAGCACTAATCCACTCAGTCCTAGCAATATGCTGGGGAGGGTCCTGGAGGATCTGTGGGCTCAATGTTTAAAGGCTTAACCTGTCACTGAAAGCACAGCAAAAGTCATGCAATGAGTAACTTTAATAGTCTAGGACACGGCATTTTGCTCCTACTTCTCTGAAGCACTCTGAAGTTCATTGATAAGAGCAGTGTAAAGATACAACAGGTTTCAAAACATAAAACACACCTGAAAAGATGTGGCTATGATTAACAAAAGTCCCCCATCAGAGTGAGATAAAAAAATGCAAAAGTTGAGAGTCTTGAAAAAAAAATAGAAAGAGCTGACTCATAATAAATGGGAGTACAAATGGGAGTACAAAATGCTTTTTTCCACTGTGGAATTGCACACTGTTGTTTATCTCTGGCAGAGTGCCCCTGCATCAATGGGAAGTGTGATAACCGAGCAGACAGCGACGGGAGCTGCCTGCCTGGATCCTGCAGAGCTGGATACACAGGGAAACTCTGTGAGCAGCAGATTGCTCCCTGTGAGCCCTCCCTGCAGCTCTGCCATGCACATGCAGAGTGCCAGCTCAGTGATGGCACAGTGAGGTAAGTCAGCAGCCTGCATCCATTAATATTCACTGTGCTGCAGCTCTTTCCTGTTTGCCTGAGCAAAACAGTCCCTGGCAGCAGTGCACACACAGCAGCCACTGCAACAGCAAACAAGCAAAACCATGCACTACATCAGCCTTGAATTGCAGGATAATAATTACAAGTTCTCAATACCCTGTACCTTGTATATTTAACACTAAGAGTTGCATACAGATCTGATCCTTGATTAAAAGCCTCCCTTCCTACTAACATCTACAGAGGTTTTAGGAAGCTGTTACTTCTAACCATCCCTTAGTGATTTAGGAGTTTAAGCCTTGAAATTCCCAACAGTTTGAGGATGGATATCTCACTCTGGTCAGGCCAGGTAAGTTTTGCACACCACAGCACCATAGACTTCAGCACAGGTTCCCCAGTCCTGCCCATAAAACTGATACTGCTTCAGCTGCCCTGCACTTCCTCAAGCTCACCCTCACATGCAGCAGGTTTGCCTCTTGCTGCAGTGTATCCATAATGAGTACAGCAAGCATAATGGGGGATGCTGCAGAGCCTTAGTGCTTAAACAATCCCCTCCAATTTAGGTTAATCCTGGGGAGGGACCCAGGGAAACAGGAGGGCTCATTGTCTCACACACAGCCATCTTCTTTGTAACTGAGAGAGTAAAAGCAAAGCCAGCCCTTAATATTTCAGAGCTGTTAGCCCAACTTTGCTAACATCATCAATGATAACATCAGCTCAGAATTAATCCCACTCCCTGTCTCACACGCAGAGAATGGATCCCTGATTTGACTCAATTAACCCAGTCAATATTTTGGAAAAAAAAAAAACAGATAATGTACACACTTGAGCTACTTGCATCATGAATCCAAGGTTACCAATTTTAAGCTGCCTATAAATAGCACGTTGCAGTGGAAAACAATCACTTTATTTTAGAGCTGTCCTGTCACGTGTAACGCCTCCTTCCTCCTCTTGTCTCTGTAGCTGTGTTTGCAAACCTGGCTACAAGGGAGATGGCTTCAGCTGCACCAAAGCTGACCCCTGTGCTGTTTTAAACCCTGGTGGCTGCAATGTCAATGTAAGTACATTATTTTCCCACAGAAAGGCAAGCAAAGAGGAAGGTTTGGCCAGAAACTTCTACATGAGAGTCACGGTTTTCATTGGAGCTCCAGGCTCTTTCTCCAGAGCTCGGACAAGCCTGATGGCTACAGGCAGCTGTCCTGAATGGCTGCCTCTGCACCTCCCCCTAGGCTGAGTGTGTTCAGACAGGCCCAGAGGAGCATAGGTGTGTTTGCCAGGCAGGATGGACAGGAGATGGGAGGGACTGCTCAGCCATCAACCCCTGCCTACTGCCCAGCACGGCACGGTGCCACCAGAATGCCACCTGCATCTACATCGGGCCAGGGCAGGTAGGTGCTCACAGTCAATGCCACCTGCATTGCATGTCCTCAACCATGGGCTTCCTACCCTGCTTTCTTCCCCAAATCCTGCTCTCCCTCACTTGATGGTATTTCCATGATGTTATTTCCACATGGTGCTCTCCATCCAAAACAGTCTCCCTAAATTCCAGTCCCAGTGTTCCCTCCTTTCCCTTGCTCTTTCAGCAAACACATTTTTAGAAAGTGCATTAGTGGATGTCAGGTATGAAGGTCTCCTGCAGATATTAGTCAGTGTCATTCCACTGGAGTCAACGCCAAGCTATGGAAAGACAGAGAAACTAATTCACCATGTCTAGAATATGAACACTATTTTAATCATTTTAATGAATTGCTGTGTTTTATTGAAATGACAGAATGACTGCAAGTGTAAGGATGGATTTCAGGGGAATGGAATTGAATGCACACCCATAAACCCGTGCCTGGAACAAAATGGAAAATGCCATCATCTGGTGAGTAATTAATCATTCCCTGAACAAAGTGTTCAGATTCATATCACACCTCGCCTCCTGTGCACACCATAGAATTTATTTGCCATTTCAAGCCTGCAATTCCCTTTGGAGAAAGCACTTGCCAGGCAGTTCTACAAGCACCAAAAACACTGTGTACCACATCAGTATAGTACATGAGCTGAGGATAGACTGCAAGGGCTGCTCCCAAATCCAAAGCCAGTACAGAAGGATTATCTCGAGCCTGGAATAAATGCTGGTTTTCTACCAGCAATTACGACTTGGATCCACTATCCTGTTGGGATATTTACTCAGGCATCTATCAGCTTTATTAGTAGCTGCATGTGCTTTGCTGTGTCCTGTAGTTCCATCCTCAGAGCTAAAGTGAGGAGCTCTGGGGAGCAGAGGATGGATCTACCATAGTCATGTGAAAGAACAGGGCTTCAAACGTGTAGGGAGTGATTGTTTGACAAATTCTCTCTCTCTTTCTGGTTCAAAGGCAACCTGTCAGTTTGACTCCTCCCATGGCTGGCAGTGTGTGTGCCCGAAGGGCTACGAGGGGGATGGCAGGAGCTGCTATGGAAACGCTGCAGATGTAAGTGCTGGGGTCACCTCCTCTGGGCACAGCACCTGCTGCACAGGGCCCACCCTGCATCTTAACCAGGGAGAACAGCAAAACCTTTACAAACAGTCAGAAAAATGTGATGCTCACCAGCGATCTCTGCAAAGGATGGTCCAGCGGGAACACTCTCCTGATTCATAAATTGTGTTTAAAATTGTGGCTTGGTAAGGGGCCTAAGGGAGCAGAGTCTATTTCTGTCTTCAAAAAAATTGAAAATTTGAAATTGAAAACAAATTAGAAAACGCCAATCCCAGAGTCCAGAGCTAAGCACTCACCTCCCAGCTGGGAGCACCAAGCAAGTCAACTCTCCCGAAGTTTTGCCCTGCAGCCTGTCTCGGTGGAAATGATCAGTTTATCATGTTGAAACAAACTGTGCTGACCCACAGGCAGATAAAACCAAAGTAAGTCAATTGGTGAGATAAATATGCATTAAACAGCACAGGAAAAATGAAAGTGTCCTCAGTCTCAGCTCCTGGCAATAATCTCATATGGCTCTCAGCACTACCTGCCACCCCTGCTTATACTATTATCTATCTTTTTTCTAAGTACTCTGGCAGAATAAGGGCTGGGTGATGTGCAAGATGCTGTGCAAATATCAGCTAAAACAACATAAATTTCAATCAATTTTTGCATGGAGTTAAGGGAAGAATTAAGTTTAAAGTTACAGGAAATTAATGCTTAGCCTGGGGTCAGTACACAATACTACCAAGGTCAGGTACACACCTAAGCAACCCATGGCCTGATTTTCAAGAATTGATAATTCACCTTTTCCATTACCAGAAAGTATTAAAAAAACCCCCAAAAACATTAATTCCATCCCTTTTCACACATCCTCCTCCTCCATGTCACATCAGCCAGGCCAGACATGGTGGGTTGCCCTACAGTCAAGAGCACTTTAGTACAGCTAATTATAACTTACAAACTCATTGATCTCTCTTCTCTCTCATCAGGAGCTATCCACTCTGTCAGAAGCAGCTGCTTTTAACCAGTGGGTTAATGTAAGTACACTTGGTGGTTCATTTCTATAGTATGTTCAAGTTTGCAGAAATGCATGAGCCTTGTAGAGTTTAGAAAGGGGAGCCTCAGAGCAATATTTCCATCACAGAGAGAAAGCTGAAAATCTGCAGAGACATCAGGGTGCCTTTCCCTGAATGTCTCCAGGGATGGGTCATCCACCATACTCCTAAGCAACCTCTTCCGTGCTTCATCACTTTCATTGTTAAAAAAAAAAAAAAAAAAATTCTTGCTTATATTAAACCTAAATCCACTCTTTTTCAATTTAGAACCATTGGCCCTTATACTTTTGCAAAAGGTCCCGCTAAAAAGTCTGCCCCACCTTTCTTACAACTCCCTGTAAGTGCTGAAAGGCCACAAAATGTCTCCCTGGAGTCTTCTTTTCTCCAGGCTCAGTGGGGAAAGATTAACTTCTTTGGCTCCAGATTATGGAGGAAGCACCAAAGTGGGTTTCAAACCCCAAAGTTCTGGACATACTAAAAATCTACTTTTTATTTTCACATGCCATCATTTATTACTGGAGCAGCAGTAACATTAAGGTCCTACCCACTGTGATTGGAAGCGTATGAATAAAGATCAAAACTGGCTGCTCCCACAAGAACTGAAACCCTAAATGTAAGGAGTGTTCAGCAAATACCTGGTGAACAAGAAAAGACAGTGATGTGTTAATGAATATCATCAGAAGTCACAGCACATCAGCTGCTTTAAGGCTTTTCAAAGGTAGATGGCCTGGGGATCATTAAAGTACATAATTGCAAGGAACACCTCAGGGAGCTTCTGAAGAGAGCTCCATGTGGCTCATTCAGTGCAGGTGTCTGCCTGGCCCTGAGCTCAGATAGTGGCACCAGGGTGAAGAGAGAAACTAAAGAATTTTAAAAATGGGCACAATAAGAAATGCTATTCTCCTGCTAATATGCCCTTTAGATAATGGGGGAACAAAACAGAGGGAAGATTCTGTATAATCTATTGAAACAGATGTGGAAATTTCTGCTACACTTCAGAGAAATGCTATCACTTCAAATAAACACTGGTAACTACAAACATGAGCAAAATAGGCAAGCATATCCATTTGGGGGTTTTTAACTTTGTACTTGAGCAGGAATGTGATGTTTACCACTTTCCATAACCAAATTCTTTTCTTGCTGCTCAGGAAGGATGAGAAGGGGAGGTTTGTTACTCTTTCTATATTTAAATATTTTGAAAGTGATAGGATGATGGCTAGGAAGAAAGATGATCTTAACAGGGACAAAATTCCCAGCTATTTAAGGGAGCTGATTTCCCTTGATTCAAAACACAATATGGGTAATGAAGGACTATCCAAAACAGCTTCCATACCAGCTGCAAAAAGGTAGACCCCAAGCTCTTATTGCTCCCTCAAGTTTTGCAGTATCAAAAATGGCAAGCTGTGGAGCCTGTGAAAAGCTTGGAGAACCCCATCTTCAGCAAGATCACATGTAAATATTTAGCTTTCCGTATTTCACTCCAAAAAAAATTCCACACAACTGGAAAAATCCTCTCCAGTGGAAACTCTTTCCATCTTTAAGGCAGATAAAAACATGGAAGATTAATTAATTCATGCATGCTACAGATCTGACAATCCCTATCTAAAATTAGAGCTGTCAGCAGCAAGCTCCACTGCACTGCTAGTGGACACAGATAACTCTTGGATATCTGGGAAAAAATCCCAGCCGTGTGAAATAGTCTTATTCTAAAAGGGAATACACTGTGTCATGGGAGTTTCTTATATCATGGTTCATAGTCCTTCCATCCATTGAACAGCATGGAGTGCTCTGGAAGAGCAAATTACTTGAATTTATCAGTAACCACTAGTATATCACTACTATTTTCTTTTTATACATTCAAGTGCACAATTCAAAGCCTATTAGACAGGCTAACTTTTGTGGGGGTTAAGTTATGCCTGTGATCATAAAAATCAATTCTGACCTGAACATTATTTCTGCCCTTTCAATGCTAGCAATCTATTCTGCAAGAAGTAGACACTCGTTTTCCATTTTTGTGCAGCTGCAAGTGCTATTGTTCAAGTCATTGCTCAGTATAATGGTTTTTCCCTTTCCAGGCTGGTCACAAAGCACGTCACATACTCCACCTTGCTTAAAATGTCACTAGCTACTATTTATAGCCCATCCTTGGAATGAATTATTTTACCCTCTTTACTTCCATGCAGGAGGCCAAGATAAACTCGGTGTTGTCCACCAGCTCAAACCTGACTGTCCTCGTGCCTTCTCTGCAAGCCTTTGAGAACATGGATGAGGATGAGAAAGCCTTCTGGATGTCAAAAAATAACATTCCAACTCTCCTTAAGTACGTTCATGGTTTGGGGGTTTGGCTTTTTAAATTAACTGGTTTTTATGCTAAACAAGCCTTTGGTTTGAAGTCACTAGAGCAAGACAGGCATTTTGATTTTAAAGGGCGGGCATAGGATTCTTCTAGTTCCAGTGGCATATAAATCTCTGTAGCAAGGCCACTGGAAAAAAAAGGCATTATTTATATTACATCAGAAATGTTTAAAGGTTGAACTCAGATAAAAACATGGCTGAACGAGGTGTTGTAGAAGCAATTCCTGCTTAAAACTACCATTTGAGACACATTAAGCATGTTTATCTGAAATAAGACAAAGAAAAAAAGAGAGAAAATACAAAACCTTCAAATCTAGTTAATTTCCTTTAGGTATCATGTACTGACAGGAGCTTACAGCTTTGCTGATTTCCAGAATTTATCGTCCTCTGACATGCTGCCAACATCGCTGCAGAGCAAATTCCTACACTTGTCTAAAGAAAATGGGGTGAGATGACCTGCAAACCACTGTGGTATCATACACCAAACCCTGGCCATCACTGCCACTGACTTTCTTGTACTACAAAACCACACCCATATTATGTATTTTTTTAATATACATGTCATAACATTGCAGGCATAGTTCAATTATATGGGTCCCTCTGGGAGAAACATTACCTTGTTTTTCTCCACCACTTTACATCACTGAAATTTGTCCACAATATCAATTATTTCTAATGCTGCTGCAAATACTGGACAGCTGTAACCAAGCAGAATGGCAGTCCTTGCCTGGAGCAGCCTGTGTGAGCCAAATTATCACAAAGAGCATCAAGGAAACCAAATAACTTAATTTAGGGAACAGGGGAGGTAGGAGGAAGCAGTGATAACACACATCACCACATATGCAACTTGATAGTCCTAAACCACCTGAGGGTATTTTTAATGAGGGTATTTAAATAAGTTACAGCCCTTCTCCCTTAGCCTGTTATCAGGTAAATTCC
This sequence comes from Melospiza georgiana, assembly GCF_028018845.1. Taxonomy (NCBI): domain Eukaryota; kingdom Metazoa; phylum Chordata; class Aves; order Passeriformes; family Passerellidae; genus Melospiza; species Melospiza georgiana. The sequence goes on along the minus strand of NC_080433.1, from coordinate 15,099,064 downwards.
ATGTTCTGGGGAGGATTTCCTGGAAATACACAAGTCACACTTAAGCACTTCCAAGTCCCCTCCCCTGTGTGCGGTTCCCCGAGGGTCACCCAGCCTCTGGTGTAAGTTATTGGTGCCATGGCACTGCCCTAGGCAAGCATTTGGGGAGGTGTGGAAATGCACAGGATTATCTGCTGGGGAGCACCACCCCAGCAAGGCCAAGGCAAAGCCTCTCTCCTATCCCTTGTGCAGAACCTGACCCTCGATGGCGCTCACTTTGTGGCCAGCGACATCGCATCCACCAACGGGGTCATTCACGTCATCGATAAGGTATCAAATACATTGGTCAGGATTTTTCTGCACCACAAAACTGTTAACCCCTGTGGAGAGCACTGTGCACAGAGCAGCATTGTGCCCTGCATGTGATGCTTGCAGGTGATGTGGGGTGTGTGCTCCCCTGCAGGTGCTGACCCCACTGCGCAGTGCCGTCCTGCCGAGGCTGCTGGCCCGCCTGGAGCAAATGCCCGACTACTCCCTCTTCAGGGGCTACATTATTGTAAGCTTTCACATGTTCACAGTGTTTCAGAGCAGAGGAAGCTCTCTGCTTGGTTTGCATTTCAGACTACCAGTGGTCATTCTGATTTATTTGTTTTTTTTGATGTGTTTCACAACAGCAATACAACCTGGCTAATGAAATAGAAGCAGCAAACACATACACAATCTTTGCCCCAAGTAATGATGCCATAGAAAATTACCTAAAGGATAAGAAATCTGCTTCTCTGGTATGTATAACTCATAAGGCTTGTCCTAACAGCTCAGTATTTCATCTTTGTTTCAAGTGGATGGGTTTTGAGGACACAGATATAGGGACATTTGTTTCTCAGGAATCCAGCAAGTTAGGCTTTGTCTGTAACACCAAAGAAGTTGAAATAGGATGGATTTACCTATATTTTCCTGAGTTGCTGGAAGAGCCTAGCTATTTGTTCTGTGTTTTGGCCTTGTCTAGATTAAAAACATGGTGACAATTTCCAAGACTCCCCAAACACCCCAGCTTCTCTCACATTGGTCAATCTCACCAACACATCCTGCTTCTGCTTCCCCCTCCTTGTCAGGGAGAGCTCTGGGAGTCTCCTGCTTCAAAACAAGATGCAGAAGCCTTGGGAAACCCACACAAAATTTTGATGGGTAGAGAGTAACTTCTTCATTTTACAGTGAAATATGAATCTACTTTACCAACCAGACATAGAAAACCTTTCAATTAAAGACAATTTAAAGTAGTCTTTATTGACTGAGGATGCCCTTAAAGATTATAGATATAGATATATAAAAATATAGATAGATAGAAAGAAACAAACAAAAATTACTCTAAACACTCACCACAGTTTATTCCTCTATAGGTTATTCAGGGATTCCCAAAGGAATAGGTATGGAAAGACCATAAAACACTCATGAATATGCAACACTTCATGTCAAATGAACCCATGAAGTTCAGAGTCCTAAAAATCATCTGACTTTTCCCTGAAAAAAGTCTTGTCAGTAGACTTTTTTTGGTTTTTTTGGGGGATTTTGAGAGAGGTTTTATTTAATGTAAAGAAAGTCAGTACAGGAGTGACCAGAAAAAACTTTGAAATGAGTTTTTAGGTGAACAAACTCCAGTCCCCTGACACCACTAATACCCATCATTAATAATGCCATGAAATACTGCAAGTCTTTCTTAGAACTATCCAGATTCTGGCCTTGTCACTCCTGCAGGAATGCTGCAGCTACACTCTCTGTACAAATATGTACCCTGACATATTTACAAGTTCAAACCTCCTTCTCAGCCTTTTTGGTTTCCCCCCAATATAAGCTATCCTTTTTCTGCCTTATCCCAGCAGCTTTCTTCATATTGTCTCCAATTTGAAACAGCTTTATAGACTGCACATATCAAGAGCCACACACCTTGCACAGGAAGCTTTCCCCATAATTTTCCCAGTGGCTTTAATTCTTCCCTATCTCTTCCAAAAGCATTTATCCACACTCTATCCCTACTTGCATGGTCTCCATTTACAGTCAGGAAGCTGAGGAGCACAGGGCTCAAATGACTCATCCCAAAACATTTACCAACAACAGCAGAGCCATGGCAAATGTCCCACATTCACAAGTGATCAAGCTCCATCTGCTCAAATGGCTTTTGGACACTCTTTTAGTTGTTTCTTGTCACATCATCATCTCCACATCACTACAAGAAGAATTTATAATAAGCTTTGAGAGACACATTCCTATGAGACATCAATCCCAGTAAATATGGATTACACACACATGCAGAAAAATAATTTTCATTTCCACTACTCACCAATGTTTCTTCAGTCTTTCTTCCATCCTCCCAGCCTTGCCTGATGTGGCAATCTGAGAAAAGAAAAAAAAAATCAAAAAAAAGCCATAAGGTTAAGCCTGCCTGAGGCTTAACCTCTTTGTGAAACACTTGGGAAAACTGTGCTGCAGAGTGAAGAGTTTGGCACAGGGAGAAGATCCCATTTTTTTTTTGGCCCTGATGGGGCAGGATGTCCTAACTCTGCTGGTGATTAAAGACAGAAATCAAGATGGATCAGTGTTAGCTTTTCCTCCAATTCATCAAAGTCAGGAGTTTAAATAGGGCTAATTCCCACTTTCTCATCTGCAAGTATTTTTTGCCAAATATGTGGGACAAGGCCAGCCCTAAGAGATGTCAAGGCCACTCTTACTCTGTGGGCACAGCCAGGAACCATCACAAATCTCACATCCTGAAGATGCTTCATGCTTTCACACACTTTTGAAGGAGCAGGAGCAGCACGGACATTCAGAATAAGGGAACAGTGAGCAGCAGGATTTCCCAAAAGGACATTTTTATTGCAAAGACAAAGTTGCAGCAGCACTGTCTGTTGGCTAGGCAGCTCCTAAACTCCCCAAACACCCCGGCTTCTCTCACATTGGTCAGTCTCTCACCAACACATCCTGCTTCTGATTCCCCCTCCCAGTCAGGGAGAGCTCTGGAAGTCTTCTGCTTCAGAACAAGATGTAGAACCATTGGAAACCCACACTACATTTTGATGTATAGAGAGTAACTTCATCACTTTATAGTGCAATATGAATGTACTCTACCAACCAGGCTTAGAAAAATTTTCAATTAATGACAATTAAAAGCAATCTTTATTGACTGAAGATGCCAAGGAAGGGAAGGAAGGGAAGGAAGGGAAGGAAGGATTACTTTAAACATTCACCACAGTTTATTCCCCTATAGGTTATTCTGGGATACTCAAAGGAATAGGTATGGAAAGGCCATAAAACCACTCATGAATACACAACCCTTCATGTCAAATGAACCCATGAAGTTCAGAGTCCTAAAAATCATCTGACTTGTCCCTGAATTCAGCAGCCAGCCCTATGCACAGAAACACACTACAGGCTCAAGCACACCTTGCTCCTCCCAGTTCAGTAGCCTTTCATCTTCCATGGCCAATAACATTTTCATTGTGGCAAGAATGCAGGCTGACCACAGGAGGAAATATGAAATCACCTACCCACTGGAGAAGTTTGTCTTTGAATTCAGGCATTAAACTCTTTGGGAAATGCTATCCCTAGGAGGTTTTCCATCTTTATTATCTAACTCTGAATGCAATTGTGTGTTGGCAGGATGAAGGCCAAATCCGCTACCACGTTGTGCTGGATGAGAAGCTCCTGAAGAACGACCTGCACAATGGCATGCACAGGGAGACCATGCTGGGCTTCTCCTACCAGGTTGGATTCTTCCTCCACAACAGCCAGGTATTGCTGTCTGCACTTGCTGGGAGAAACAGGTTTCCTGCTTTTTTACAAATCCATCTTCAGCTTTAAACTGACATGGAGTCAAAAGGAGCTCTGCATCCCTCATTAACTTCTGTGTCTCAGCAGCACAAAATCTGTCACTCAAATGCAAGGCCTGTCCCAGACCTGCTTAATTCAAAGTCACCCTTGAAGGTATCTTTGATTGGATTTGATTTCAGTTGTGCTGTTCACATTTAAAATTGAATTTTAGGTATCAGTCTCTAGCAACTTCAAGCCTGAATTCCAGAGCAGTCATTAATCTGACTTCGAAGGGCTGCCCTCAATTATAATAACTTCATATAAAACTTTTTATAAAATTAGTTTTATTATTTCTATTTTCTGTGGATTCACTCCACTTTCAATCCTAACTACTCAAAGCACTGTGCAACAAATATGAATTGCCTTTCAATACCACTCATGGAAAAATCAGGCACAGCAAGACTAAGAGACAGGGTCAGGAAGGGAGCTTGGTCCTTCTTCTCTGTCCCAGAAGTCCCTGTGGACATAGGCAAAGGAAGACAAAGCTTCCACAGATATTTCAGCCCTGCTCTTTGCTCTGCCCACAGCTGAGCCTTGGAAAAGCATCTACAGTGGGATTTGCTGGTGAGGGCACAATGGGAGTGTGGGGTAGCACTGAGATGATGGAAGCCCTCCTTGAAAGAGCAGCATCTGGCAGGGTTTCCTTGAAGCCCCACATGCCCCAGAAACAGCAAACCCATCTTTTGGCACACCTTAGGCTCCTTCTCCCCTTTACTCCCTTGGGAAAAGCTGCTCTGCCAAATCCCGTTGCTCAGAAGTTTCAACAGGCTGCAAGTCATCCCTTGCCCTCCAGCTGGAATATTGAGTGACTGCCTGAGGCTAACTCCCTTTGTTGGTTTTCCTTAGGTGACCCCTCTGCATTTCTCTCTTCCTTCCATCTCCTAAATGCTCAGGTTGCCACAGAGCCATGGGACACATCTGCTGCTCTCTAACTGGTTGCATGTCTCTTGCAGCTGTACATAAATGATGCTCCTATAAGCTATGCAAATGTTGCCACAGACAGAGGAATTATTCATGGACTGGGGAAGGTGCTGGAAATCCAGAAGAACAGATGTGATATCAATAATACTGTGATCATTGTAAGTGATAGAAGTTCATAGAGAACCTTAAATTCCCTCAGAGAGACCTACAGCCAAACAAAGCTCAAAAGTATAGGATATGTGATACTACTTCCCAGCAAGGAAGTAGTATCACATTTTCCACACACATTTTCCACAAAGGATATTCCTACCAGAGTTCTTAGCATCTCTTAAGACAACTTTGGTCCTGAAATCAGTGTTCTGACAGCCTGGATAAACATAGTCAGAGTAGCTCAATAATAAGAAATTCCTGAGCTCTAATATTCAGATAATATTAGTAATTCTAATACATCTTCATAGCCAGACCACTTATTTATAAAGTGGGAAGCATCACTTTAGAAGAGCAAATAAAAAATAACCAAATGTTCTTTCCTTCTTCCCCCTTGGGGGTGGGTGTCCCCACAGAGCCACTCACAGGGATATTCCTCCTGGCTGAGCAGAACAGCTTCCCTCACCCTCTTTGGTAAAGGGGTTATCCTGATAATGTTCCTCAAGCATTAGATTTAGAAATATGGCTGGAAATCATTATTTTTCTATGAAACAACCTGGCTGCAGCTCTGCACAGTCTGTTAACCACCTCTCATTTGTGTTCCATAAGGAGAAGTGCAGAATTTGTTCACAACCATCAAGCTGTCCCCCAGGAACAAAAGAAATTGTAAGTATTTTTTCATTAATGCTAGGGTCATATCAAAACTGACTATATATCCATTCAATCCTATTTTTAATATAATTGTCTCAGTTTCACCAAAATACATAGTAGTTATCTCAGCCTGCTACATACATTGCTTATAGTCAAGACACTCAATCCACCCTGACCTCAGGTATTCTCCATTGGGATTACATGAGTACATTTTCCTTTATTATTTATTTTTTAAAATTAATTATGCCAGTAATGATATTCCAAAGCAGCTTTAGACCCATCCACCTCAAAGTACTTGACTGGCAAAACCAAATTTAACTCCTCATGGGTAAAAAATATAATCCAACTCATTAACATTTCCTTTACAATGAACAGCTGGATGGACTCTTGTCTCAATCTCCTCACAAGTGTATATTGAGATCAAAGTCTTCCTTCAGCAAACAATCTTTCCCCAATTGTGTTCAGACCTAGAAGATAATTTTACAACAGGTGTTTTTGAACAACTTCATAACTTGGTTTTCTAAGAAGAATTAGATCAGAAAATGTGAAAAATGAAAAAAAAATTATAAAACTTTTGAATAGAATCTGTTCAGTTCTGAGCAAAGGCAATTTTAGCAGTCTTTAAAACTCCACAGGACACTGAGTTAAACTGACCATATGTTCATTTCTATTTCTAAAAGCATTTCCTTCATTTTCGTTGTGAATGTGTGAGTCAGTGCACAGCATGCATAAAGTTAATGTCCCATTGATTAACACATTTGAAAGTAGCTGATCAATATTACTCAGAAGTGCATCTGTTTCTCCAATTTTTGCTCAGGCAGGGGTGAAGAAGTACTGCATCCTCACAGAAAACCACATGAGACAGTACACCATCCAGATTGGCTGCAAGCCCAAGTGTGCCAAAACCATCATTGTGAGTTCACCACTTCTGTCGTGGTAAAAACCAGGAACCCCCTTCCCCGATCTTCATCCTCCTCATCATCCCCACTGAGCACACACAGCATGCCAAGGCAGCTCCTGACTGGATATTTTTTGACCTTTATTCTGGGCACAGCAGAGATTGGAAGGTTAAAGACTGATGAGAGCTGCATGTCCAGTGGTGCAGAAGGAGCACAGGATGGGAAGGGTGAACCTCTGCTTGTCACTAGCAATTCTCCACCTCTCCCTGAAATGGTGAAGGGCACCTAGGTCCCACCAAGGACTGGCAGTGTCAGTCTGTGTCCTGGCACATTGAGGGATGTGGTCACAGACCAGCAGAGCTGATGTGCAGCTAAAAATCACAGAACCAAACACTAGTTTGGGTTGGAAGGGACCTTAAAGTCCATCTAATCCTAACATCCTCTCCTCGACCAGGTTTTTCACAGCCCCCCACAAACTTGCCTTGAGCTTCCAGGCATGGGATCACCCATAACTTCTCTGGGAAACCTGTTCCAGTGCCTCACCACAGTAAATAACTTCTTCCTAATACCCAATATAAACCCACCCTTGTTGTAGTGTACTGAATAGTTATTTAGTTATTTGCACTGGGTGTTTGGTAATTTTCACTGTCCGCATGATTTGTATCCTACCACCACACAGTCTTCCCCTTTTTCCCCCCCTAAATGTCAGTGTTGGGTGTCTCTCCCTGGGTTACCCCTCCTCACTTGTATCCCCTTGGCTTTGTCCTCTTCCTCTGCTCCTCATTCCCCTGGGTTTAAAAGTCCCCCATGAGAAGGGGATGGCCTCTTTTCCACCTGGGCCCCTTTTCCATCTGGTGGGTCTCCTGGAAATAAATTAGGACTTTTATCCCCACGTGAAGAAGAGCGCTTCTCACCTTTTATCCATGTAAAAATGTGTGGGCTGTGGCGCACAGCCGGCCAGATTGGATCCGAACAGCCCATCCAGGCACGGAATCTTACACACCCACCCTCTTTCCCTATCCCTAAAAGCCCCTGCAAGAATCCCTGAATCCCCAAGAAGCTCTCCCTGCTTGCCCCCTCAGCGCAGCGTTTGTGCCTTTGCAGAGCAGGGAGTGCTGCGCGGGTTTCTTCGGCGCGCAGTGCCAGCCGTGCCCGGGGAAAGCCGGGAGCGCCTGCTTTGGGAACGGTGTGTGCCTGGATGGCATCAACGGCACGGGCACCTGCCAGTGCCAGGAGGGCTTCGAGGGCACGGCCTGCGAGAGCTGCAGCCAGGGCAGATACGGCCGGGGCTGTGACCAAGGTACCCAGCAGCCCCAAACACACCCCAAACCTTCCCCTTCTGTCCTCTAACCACGTTTGGTCCAGGTTCCAGGAATGTACAGCACTTCCCAATAGTCCAGTCTTAAAAACATCTTTTCTTTCCCCATTATGGGGTTTTCTTTCTAATCTCTAGGCTGGAGACAGGGCTTTCTACTCTGTCACACCACAGACTTAGAAAAGATTCCAGCAAGAGCCATCTAGGGGTCCAAACCTTCCCCTTTTATCTTCTAAACATGTTCAGGCCAGGTACTAGGAAGGTACAGCAGTTCCTAATAGGCCAGGCTTAATAACATCATTAAGCCCTTTTCCAGGGACAGTTGCTTCCCCTTTTATCTTCTAACCATGTTCAGTCCAAGTTCCAGAAAGGTACAGCACTTCCTAATAGCACAGTCTTAAAAACATCATCAACCCCTTTTCTTTCCCCATTATGGTGTTTTCTTTCTAATCTCAAGGCTGGAGACAGGGCTCTCTACTCTGTCACACCACAGAAAAGAATCCAGCAAGAACCATTCTCTGTAGCACTGCTATTTTTCACCAATTCTTTCCCATTAAAATACAGTTTCAGACCCTCTATTTGGGAATAGAGGCAACCTAAGCATAGATTGAATTTAGAGTTATTGTTAAATAATAGAAAGCAAAGGGCACAAGACAGCGCCTTTCTCCAAAGAGCCTAGAGCAGAGGGTGCCACCAGCAAGTGATGTCTGGGCCACCCCTGCTGTCCTTCCTGCCCCTTGTTGCCCACATTGCCACACTTTCAGGGACAGTGGGTTTGTCTCCATGTCTCCCACAGTGTGCACTTGTGTCCATGGGAAATGCAGCAGCGGGATCGACGGGGATGGCTCCTGTGAATGTGACGTTGGCTGGAGAGGAGTGACCTGTGACACTGGTGAGTGCCCTGCCTATTTTCCTCTGAGCTAAAAGGTAAGCATTTCAGAAAATGACAGAGCTACAGCCAAAATCAGATCCCAGGGCACCTTCCCACTTGTGGGTCACATTCCCGTGCTACGGCAATTAATTACTGCATTACTAGAGAGCTGGTTAAGACACCACTCGTGACACTGAAACGCTTATTTAGCTAATTCTCTACCTGTGTCACCCTCTATCTGCCCCCCAAAAATATCCCATTTATTAAAGCTATATGTTTTCCAGAGCAGGTCACCCAGGACATTTTGACCCTCAGATCAAAAACCTCTTAAGTGCTTCTGAAAGTTGATTTAGCTACACAACACCAGATATTAAATTATGTTATTGTTAATGCAATAAAAATAATTAGCAAATAAATCATTTTGTGCTGGCTTACTACATATATCCAATCATATCCAATCAAATTATATTCCATTTATACATAATGAAAATTCACTCTGTATGTAAAATTCTAGCTATAATAGTATGAAATTTAAAAATGTTGCAAGCACATTTATAATAGCATTCAAGATCAGTTTTAAATTTTCCCAGGGAAAAAATTATTAATAATTACAGTTTTGTAAGAGGGTTGCTATATATGCTCTGAGAAAACCTTCAGCTCCTTTACAAAACCTACCTTTATATAATTCTAGTATTATACAAGACTCACCAGACTAAACACAGATAAATGACAACAGGTGAAATGCTTTCCTGACAATATGACACAACTCTTCCTTGTAAATTAATTTAAGTGGTATCCACTGATCTATACAGATTCTACAGGTGGAGTCTTATTGTATTTGTTGGCAGGAATGCTGAATCTGACTATGTTTTCAGAAGGCGAATTTATATACTTTATGATATTATAGTATATTAAAAATACTATACTATGCTAAAGAATAGAGAAAGAATACTTACTAAATCCTAAAAAGATAATAATAAAAACTCATGACTCTTTCCAGAGTCTTGACACAGCTCAGCCCTGATTGGCCAAAGAGTTAAAACAATTCACACCAAAATATAATAAAACAATTACTTGTAAGTAAACAATATTTAAACACATTCTAAAAAAGCAAAACACAAGAAAAACAAGTGAAATAAAAATTGTTTTCTTTTTCTCTGGAGATTCTCAGCTTCCCAAAAGGAAAATCCTAAGCAAAAGAATTTTTTCAAAAAATGTGAATACCACAGAATCTCTATTGAGACTGAGAGCACAGTTGTCTGTCACAAACTCAGCCTCCAGCATGGTGGGAACAAAAGACTCTGAATCCAGAAGGATGTTGACCCAAAAGGTTCTGATCCCTACTTCTTTTTTTTCCACTTGCAGAAATCAAAGACGACGCATGTAATGCCTCGTGCCACACCAGTGCTAAGTATGTATGAATGTACTCATTTAGGGGAGAGGGGAGAAAAAAGGCACCTCTTGCAAGGCAAAAATCAAGTCCACCTTCCTCATGACTTCTTATCTCTGAGATATGCTGCTGAGGAGCAATGTAAACCTAATGTATGTGGTGATGAAGCCAGACAGTTCAAACATCTCCTCTTCATATCCAAATATACAAATAACACCACAAAAATGCTCTTACCAGTCCAACACCAATATTGGGACACCAACTAGTTTTCAGAGGAGCAAGTGAGCCCCACTGAGCCATTTACTGAAGTGCATCTGTCCCCTCACCACTGACCAGGCAGCAGGATTTACACTAGTCAAGACATCTCAAAAAATCCCCAAGGAAAACTGTCTGGAAAGACTCCTCATTTTCAGCCACAGCTCTTCTCTAGGAGCTGAGAAACAAGATGGCAAACCCCCTTTTTTCCCAGATGTGGGTCATTCTCTCCCCTGTCTGTTTGTGACCTTCAGTTCACAGCAGCAATATTTTACCGGGAATTTTTGGCAAAACTTCACTCTCAGATTGGCTCATGGGGACCCCACACATTCTGGAATCAAGATTGTGTTTCTGACAGAAGCAGATTGTTCCTCTCTTGTGTATTTCTTACCCACTGACATACGCCTGTAGGTCTGAGGAGATGTGCAGGCATGGCAGGAGTAGGGGGCAATGATGAATTGTGCTGGCTATTTCCCCACATAAATTGGGTGCACACAGAAAAATTGTGCACAGATTTTTGTACAAATACAAATTCTCTAGTTCTGCACAAAAAAAAAAAAAGGATATTCAGACACCAAAGCATGGAATTCTAATACCTAAAATAATACATCCAAAACACATTTGAAAAGCTTGGTGCAGCTAGGTCCATATTTATGGTTTTTAGCTACCTCTGACTGTATGGGTAAATGCCTTATTATTTCTATGCAACATTACCTTCAGAAGCACCCACAAAAACAAGGGCTGTACAAAAGACCTGCCCATTTTTTTTTTCCTCTCTGTTAAATGATGCCTCTCTCCTTTTATTTCTTTAGCTGCCTCCTCCTATCAAATGGCACTGCCTATTGCAAGTGTGCAGCTGGCTTTGAGGGGAACGGGACATTCTGCACAGGCAAGTGAACTTTGTTTCTTCCCTTTGAAAAATTTAAAAAAAAAATTAGAAAAAGAAACCAAAGAATGCTTGAAGCACTCTCTGGTCACAGTAGAGCTGGTGAGAGATGAGCAGTTCCCTATGCACCAGTTAAAAAACAGGAATTGTTGCCAGTTCCCTCCAAACAAACAGCAGCCCAACAGGTGCAGATTCACAGCAAACAAAGGGCTCCAAACCTCCAAGTTGTGAGGCATTGTGCTCAGGGAGAGCAGAGAAAAGGGAACATGCTGTGCACAGCCCCAGCCCCATTGTTTGCAGAGTAATGAAACCTGGTTTGTGACTTTTACTCCCTTTCCCAACAAAGCCCAGCAAAGAGAGGCCAATTCAGGGCACAATAACACTTCCAGCTATTGGAAGCTGTGTAGCTCAACCATTTCCTCAGCTTTCTGAACTTGCTCAGATTTCTGGTGTGGCAAAATCCCTTTCTTTAGACTAGAGAGATTTAAGAGACCCTCAGAAAGGGATAATAGCACTTTATGCTAGATGTTCCCTCAAAAATCTGGGTTATCCAAAACAGACTGCTCCCAGCTACAATAATCATAATTAATTATAATTTTTCTTAATTCTTAACTGACTAAAGTACTAATGTTTTTCAGACAGAAGCCTATTTTTCTACTTATTCACAATGGCTGGCAGTGTCCTAATCCCAGATTTTGCCACTCTTACTCTGCCTGCTTTAATTTTCTCTTCTGGCACAAAACAGACAAATCCATTTTAATCTGCTGGGGGGGTAATTCCCCACGTGCAGGAAGAGCTGGGTGACACAGGTCACCCATAGTGACTCAAGTAGCAGAAAAACATGAACTCCCTGGCCTGAAATTGATGGAAGAGCCATTTAGGGTCATTTGAAGCAAAACATAAGGCAATTTTCAGGCTGATTTGAGTCACACTGAGGATCAGACAAAGACTCCCTTCTTGCTCTCAAGTTGTGAGCATCCAGCTCATCCAGAGCTGGAGGAACAGTATGAGAATCCATCTGAATAAGAACCCACACTTGCTGTCACAGCAGAGCTAGGTGGTATTTTACTCTAGGCCTCCTGCAAGAGAAGTTATGTGATCTGTGTGCAGAAAATTTCAAGCTCAGGGAACACTTAAATGGCTATTTAAACTAGAGAAATGGCTATTTAAACTAGAGATGAACATGGATCTTTTTTTTTTTTTTTTTTTGGTGTTTTGTTGAAAACTGGCAGAATTGGAAGATGGAAAGTTATTGAAAGTCAGTCCTGGATGAATCCTAACATCCCAGACCATTTCAGCTTTCCCTTTGGAAATGATAATAGGCATTAAATAACTGGCACTAATGAAATCTGTGGCCTCCTAATTCAGAAAGATTCATTCAAAAAATGTTAGTAAATCTGTGGGGGTCATCAGTTTTTCTCAATCTGGATTGAAGGCACTTGAGACAGTAATTTGTGTTTGGACTCAAGTGTTTATTATTTCTTATCAGTAAAACAGTCTCACTACTGTGAGTTCTGCAACTTTTCATTAGAAGGCACAAAATGGCCAAAAATCTCTTGTTACAAGGTCTTTTAAGACTAAACTATCCAATTCAGAACTGACAACTAGATTATTTTCCCTTTTAACCCAATAACTGATCCCACAGAGCTGCAATGCAGACTTTTCTGCCCAGTTACAAAATGCCACCCAAAGCCATGGAGAAGAAGGAAGAAGAAGCATGAAGAAGAATCCCAGGGCAACACCCTGTGCCCTCCATCTTGCTTCCATCCACAAGATACTGAAAATCCCAAAACCTAAATTTCTCACCAAGTGATGCACCTACACTGCTCTCTATAATCTATTTCACACTTCTGTGGATTCCAGTCTACCTTGAAGTCTGGGAAACTTTCTCCATGAATGAGGGTCAAAGTCAGGGCACCCTAGAGCAGACAGAGAAATATTCCCTGTGCCCTGGTTTCCACATAAATCCCTTTAAAAATGAAGACAGATAATCAAGAGAAGCAACAAGCCATTCCAGCACATTGGTCTAATCTCTGCTGTTGTCCCTGTTCAGCTATTGATGCTTGTGGGAGCAACAACGGGGGCTGCTCCTCCAAGGCAGAGTGCAGGAGAACAACCCCGGGGAGCAGAGCCTGTGTCTGCAGCGCCGGCCACACCGGGGATGGCATTGTCTGCCTCGGTAAGCACAGCCCTGCCCTGCCTCTGCATCTCACTGCAAAGTCACAGTGTTATGAATGAGAACCTCGACTAGGCCAATATTAAAGCAGCAACCAATTTATTCATTAATATGGTAAAGCATGAGCAATACAGCTCTGGGTACAGTGGGGGAAGTTTTCCCTGCAGCTGCACACCGATAGTTGAGGGTTGCAGGTATTTACAGGGGTACTCATAAGCTTTCTCAGCAGTTTCTAGTCCCAATTTTTATGTTACAATTCTATACACTATTGTGATTTAGTTTTTCGCAGGATGTATCACAGAAAGGAGTAGCCCAGATGGTGGTGGTCCGAAGAAGAAAGATGAATCCCATCTGGTGAAGTCCAGCTCTCCAGATGTGGGTCCACCTTTTAATTACAAGGACTATGAATCTCATAACAGTGATGTTCAGCTTCCCCTGGTCCAACTATAAATCCTTGATTTGATGTTCATCTTCCTTTCTCAAGCTGCTTTTCTCTGTTTTATTAAGGCATGAGATAAGCATGTTTCCTTTATATATATTCCAAAGCTATAGTTTCAAGGATACAAGCAATATTCTAAAATTATACAAAAGGTTATTATTGCAGAACTCTTTAAGGCTTAACTACAAGCAAAGAGCAACAGCCTTAAAGCTTTAATTTCAACACTCCTAAATCAACTAAGGTTAATTGCAAACAAAAGATAGGTTCAAAGGTCTTCTTCCATGCTTTACTTTCCTCAGTTATTATTAGAATTTGCAACTGTCCCATGGTCAGTTTCCACACATATCACAATCACAAATACACACATTGCACCTGTATGTACCTGCCACGAAACACAGCTTTGTATTTCACAACAGGAGAGAAGTTTCCTCTAGGGGGATGTTCCTCCTCCCACTCGGAGCCACAAGTGCAGCTTGCTGACACTACATCCCCCTTTCCTGCCACAGGACTGGTACTACTTGGCACACCATGCACCTGCAGCAGTGTACTGAGGCACAAAAAATTATCAAACAACATCTGTCTCTAGCAAGATAACCCCATCTCCAGCAGCTTGATACACACACACTCCTCTGACCATCACAAAGAGACGTTTAGATATCTCACCTCCCCAGGTTTGGCTTCAGAAATGCTGCTGGCAGAGCTTTAGCCTCCACCAAGACAACTGAAGAACTAGACCAAGACCTAGACTAAGTAACTGAAGGAATAAATTTTGTCATAAATCTGCATTCCTAGTATGCTTTCCTTTAAATTTACTCTCCTTGGGTTTTCAGAATTACTCTCTTTATTACACTGTTTCTGTTTTATAAAGAAATCAACCCTTGCCTGGTGAACAATGGTGGATGTGATAGAAATGCAGAATGCACCCAGACTGGACCCAATCAAGTGAGTACTTTGTTAGTGGAGAAAAATAGGCCTAGTCAAGTGTGTCAACTTTGTTTTTAAGTAGAAAACTGAATTTCATAACAATTGTGAAAAGTGTATGCTTCCCTCAAAAAGGCATTTGAGGGGGAGTGCAGATAAACATGAAAAAATCTATTTCAGTGAAAGAAATCCAAAACTGAAGAGGAAAGCAGTGTTTTGCTATTTCAAGTGGTTGTTTTTCTCCTTTGGGAGGTTTTGATGTGAAAAGCTGTAAGTTTGAAAGTATTGCTAGAAGATGTTTCTTTTATTGTTAGAAACTGTCCATGGAAAAAATTCCAATTTGGACTAGCCCTTCTCCCTACACTGTTCAAGTGTATCCACAAGGAAACAAAATGGCCCAAACCATAGCTCTTGCATGAGGTTTACAACATTCTGGAGCTCAATCACTCTTCTGCTGATCTCTAGAAGTAGTAGCCACAGCCTGTTTATTTATTCTTCCTTACCTTGAGAACATAATTAACATCACAGCAATAACCTCCACTACAAAACCCCAGCACTGCAAAGGCAAAAATTACAGGATAGAAATGCATCTACTTTCTCTATGGCTGTCATTCATCGAGGAAATACATAAACACTACAATTAGACTCCCTCCCAGTTTTATTTCTGCTGCAGAAAACTCACTGAATTTTCAAATTCCTACATATTAAATGTACATTCTAATTTCAGAACAATTATGAATGAATTGGAGAATAAAATTCATTTCTTTGCAACTATTTTTCATCTTTGTGATAACTGCAAATGTAACATATAGTAACCAGGAGAAAGTGTCAGCTACATTTCCACTGTATGGGAAGTTGCCAGTAACACACAATTCCAGGTGTGTTTTGAAGCTACTTTTCATCACTTAAAAAAAAACCCACAGGGGAAGGAAGGGGATGAGAGGGGAATACCAGCCTATGCAAAAAACATGAGGTAAATAAATTAAGGGTTTAGCCTGTTTTGTCAGCAAGACAATAAGATATAGATGTCAGAGGGGTCATTCCAAATGAACAGGACAGCAGAGAGGACAAACAAAAAAAGGCAGATAGAGTCTAATGAAAAATATTACTTCCCAATCTCAGTCTGTGGTTACTCATACTGGCCATTAAACTGTTCTGGGAGACACTTAGCTTAATAAATTCCGCATCATATCACAATGAAACTATCTGGAAAAAACAGAAACTGTATATTTGTGTGCTGAAAAAAAAAAAAAAACTTAAGCATTTTTCAATCAATGCTTGCTTTCTGATTTTGCTTTGTAGGCAGTATGCAATTGCCTGAAGGGATATTCTGGAGATGGCAAAACCTGCACCTATATCAGTCTGTGTTCACAAGTGAGTATCCATTTAAGGAGACAATTTCAGGTCTCATTATAATCATTATAATTACACTTTGGGTGTTGTATGCATTCTAAACTAAGTTAGGTGTGCTAAGAATCTATTTATATTAGCTTGGCTAATCTTTGAGTATTCTTGGTTCAGTATATGCTTTAGTGCTGTCACTATAGGAGAAACTAAAGATGCAGGAAGGGCTTTTTCTCAACTGCAGCCTGGACATAAACATAAGTGAGGGCCTGGACTATCTATTATTTTTATTACTTTTTAATGGCCTATAATTGAGTCTTAGGTACCTCAGTTCAAATCCAAAGCAGAGAAACAGACCTTGGTCTGTAGTGCCAAAACCTAAGTCAGCAAATTATTTGTCATTGAGAATTCCTACAAAAATCCAACAAAACCATTTCCTTCCACAACCCCCAACCCTGGACAAGCCATGGCACCACCCATTCTGTGCCTCACTTGTCACTGCAGGCTGAAAATCAGCCACATTTGTTCAGCACAAGCCACATATTGGCAGTCAGTGTGGGTCTCTGCACCAGCTGTAGCCTCTTGGCAAGCTGCAGCAGGGACAGATCCACTCCTCTGTGTGCATTAATCCTCTCTGCTCCGAGCACAGCAACAACAATTCTCACCCTGCCAGCCTGGCCTCTCAGCTGGCTTTCTGTGACCTTGGAAGGTTGCAGAGATGAAAGAGCAAGGGCAAAACCACAGCCTGGAGGAAGGGGAGTTTAAAGCTATGAGCCATTGCTCCCTATGATTTTGATTTCTCTTGCTTTTTTCCTGTGTTGTGTTCCAGCAGCTTTGATTCCACTGGACTAATTATGCCAGGCTAACTATGAGTTAAAAATAAAGATCATCTTGAGGAGCATCAATGGCATACCAGAGGCTAACCTGGCTTCACAATGACCAAACCTCTGTGCAAAAAAGCTTCACAGGTAGCCAAGGATCTGCCTAAACCAAGCCAAACCCACAGCAAATCCGCCCAAACCCATTCCTTACAGCCAGGTGTCTCTGACCTGTCAGGCCTCACTGGCAGCTCCCAAAAGAGATTCTGCTCCCTCTCATGGCCCATGAGAAAGGATCCCGGAGAGGATCAGCAACAGAAAGGACACCATGAAACAAGTACACAAAGAAAAAAAAACAAGAAAGCTTTTCAATTTCCCCCAATTTGATCTCAAACTCAGGATACAAATTTATTTGCAAGCTGAGGTGGTAACAGGAAAACATCTACTTGTGACTGAGCAGAGCTCTGAGCCCCAACATGTTGCTCCTGGGTGAGGAATATCTTGGTTTAGTACAGAGCTCTCTGGAGGCAGATGCATCCTCTGCTCCAAGCCCATGCTGGACTCAGGTTCAGACAGGAGATGTTTTAGAAACAAGAACAAGGCAAGTCCCTTGTACAGCTGATCTGGGCCATCAGACAGTTCTGTGCTATGCCCCTCCATAAATTCAGGCTCCTGGCACCATCCCAGTGATTTACAGCATGTAAATAGTTCCCCTTAAAAGTAATATAAAATATTATTATACATTTATTTTCATATATTTATATATTTTATATTTATTTAATATAGTTTATATTTCTTTATATATGTATATATTTATATATATAAATAATTTTTAAAAATCAGCACTGCATTGGCAGAGAAGCTAAAACTCATCCCTAAGGTACAGAGTGTGACTTGCTTGCAAATATTTTGCTTCCTCACGGCATCATGAACTAAACACATTAAGGAGGAAATCAAAACTAAATCCTCTGCATAAAAGGAGACATTTTTTATAAATCTCAAATGGTTTTTAATGTTTCGGAGAAAATATACCACATCAGATGTTCCAGCAAGATGTGGTTTCAGAAAGATCTTATGATTAAACATTTCTAAATTATATAAATGGGGGAGAAGGGTGAATTGCAACTGTTTTACATACCTGGCAATGAAGGAATGATATATTTTAAACTTTGCCCTTACAAGAATAATGGAGGCTGCAGTGAATTTGCCATCTGTAATGACACTGAGCTGACAGACAGGACCTGCACCTGCAAACCCAACTACATTGGGGATGGATTTAAGTGCCAAGGCAACATCTTCCAGGTAAAGTGCTTCACGTGTTTACTGTCCCCTGTTTTCCTTCCCATAGTTACTCAATACAATGGTTGAAACACATCACTTTTTTCCTTAGACAAAGCTGTACCCCAGAATTTGAAGTTGTCCCAATCCAAGGAACCAGGAATAGGAGTAGGATGCTGCAAGATAACTTTAACTGCCAAATCAAACAAAAACCCTAATGGACCATCATTATGGAGTTTTAGGTTTCAAAGAAGCCTCCTGTTGGCAGAGTAAGATAAGAACAGGACAGAAGCAATACAGATACGCAGCACTTAGGGAACTTTAGGTTTGGAGTTTCTTGTTTGAGTGCTGCATTTGTTTGCACTCCACAGACGTTGCCTCACATTTGCAGCATTGTTACAGAGCCTTGTTCTTAATTGCAGGAACTTCTCAGGAACTCCAACACATCTAGGTTTTATTTTCACTTAGAGGTAAGCAAAGGTTGAGTGGTTGGGGTTGGTTGGGTTTTCATGGGGGGTTCTTGTCCCTTTTTTTTCTCCAAGAGTGTAAAGCAGAGAGAAGCAGACAAGAATCTGGTGTGCAACAACTTCCTTCAATGTAATTGGGACTGGATTTGGATTGTCAGTCACTAATACTTGAGATGCTCCTATGTAAGCTGTTAAGTGTCACTAAAACAGTATTAATGACCTATTAATGATCAAGAGCAAAGTGCCAGAGAAAGGTAAGGCCTCCAGATGTTATCAGAGACCCCCAGCCAGGTAATAATTAGCATTGACACCATAATTGCAGAAGGCTGATCAATTGCTTTGTTATTCTACCTTATACTACACTTATTTAAGAAGCTCATCACCCTTACAGACAATCCTATACAGACAGATCCAATTGGTGAAGCAATCCAAACACCATCACCAGAGGCCAATTAAGAAATCATCCTTTGGTAAACAAATATCCATTACACATTCCACATATGCACAACAACAGGTGCAGCAAGTGAAGATAAGAATTGTTTCCCATTCTTTTCTCTGATCTTCTCTCAGCCTTCCCCAGGAAAAGGCCTGGCAAAGTCATGCCTGCTGCTCTCTGTGGAGAGAGCTGTGGCTACATCCAGACTGGGCAGAAAACTGAAGCTTTCACCCATTCACAGTCTGAGATCTGCCTGCACATCTCTTGTGAATTCTGAAGGAAGGATATAACCCTCATTTACTGCTGTCATCTTATTGCAGGGGTTCCACACGGTGGTCTCCTTATCACAAAAGTTCCATACCTTCTTGGTGTTCCTTGTGGGCATCTCCTCAGAGCACTGACTCTCTCTTCTTCATAAAGCAGCCACTAACTCCCATTCCCTTCTCACCCAGCAACCCCACTCTTTTATAGCATCTTCTTCTCACTGCTCACAGCTGTGGCCTGTTAAAGTCAGGCCTGTTCCTAATCATTGATAATTGGCCCAGCTGCAACTCCTTGGGGGTAAGATTACTTTCTACAGTATCTTTATTTTCTTATATTCTATCCCCCTATAATTTACTACCCCTTCTGCATCTCCAAAAGGCAACAATTTCAGCTGCCTCCCTGAAACATCACAGGGTGCTCTGTCTCTTGCATAACAGCCAGCATGAAGACAGCTCTCACTGATTTTTGAAAACTGGTGATAGCAATTCTCTGTTTAATCTCTGCCTCAGGGCACCACAGACCTGTATATTGGCCTGCTAACTAAAGACCTATAATCCAATTTCAGTTTTGCTACCATGGTGGACAGGTGGCTTCCTCTTGCTTTAAGAGAGCTCTCAATCAGGGGTACAAGCATCATAAAGTCACCCCAGGGCAGCTTATCAGTGGTCACTGGAAAGTTCCTGCAATAGCCCAGGTCCACTTGTACTCCTAGGAGTAATTAATTTTATCTCCTCTGTAAAAACAAACAAGAAATGAGGGAATTAAAACATGGCTATAAGACAAAAATGTTCTATATAATACCTGTGAGCAAAGGTGACAGACAAGGCTAAGAGTCAAAACCCACACCAGGAATTTCTCTCAGCCTTGTGTTGCAGGGAAGGGAATTCAACATGAGGCAGCAATGGAGCTGCAGGCACCACCTTGCCCTGCACAGGGCAGTCCCTGTCACCGTGTGGCATCACATGCATTAACTCATTGCTGCCTTTTCCCCTTCCGTTTGGCAGGCCTTGTCCATCAGAGATATCTCAGGCCCCGGCCCTTTCACCCTGTTTGTCCCTCACACAGACGCACTGAACAGCGACCCACGGGTGAGTCAAAGGGCTCAGCACAAATGAGCTTTTCTCCTCAGATGCCTTGCCCAGCTGCTCCTCAGCCCCTCCGTTGCCCACTGCAGGTCAAGGACTGGACTGCCAAAGGAGTGCTGGCTCAGGTGCTCCGGTACCACATGGTGGCTTGTGCCAGCCTGCTGTACAAGGACCTGACAGCCGTCACCAACATCACCTCCCTCCAGGGTGACCTCATACACATCAGCTACTCACAGGTAACCAAACACAGAGAGACAGGGAACACAACAGCAAAACAGCCCACTCTCATTCACCGTTTTAAAAATTTCCATGGTTCCTGTGGAATTTTTCTTCACTTGGGGTCACCAAATGTGGTTGTGTTTGCACAGGTCTCAGGACAAGCGAAGAGACGAGAATCTTGACTCCATGTTTCAGAAGTCTGATTTATTATTTTATGATATATATTATATTAAAAGAAAATGATATATTAAAACTATACTAAAAAAATAAAGGATTTCATCAGAGGGCTAGCAAGAAATGGAAAGGAATGCATAACAAGAGCTTGTGACTCTCAGCGAGTCCGAGCCAGCTGACTGTGATTGGCCATTAATTAGAAACAACCAACATGGACCAATCACAGATGCACCTGTTCCATTCCACAGCAGCAGATAATTGTTTTTCTTTTCCTCTGAGGCTTCTCAGCTTCTCAGAAGAAAAATCCTGGCAAAGGGATTTTCCAGAAAATATCATGGCAACAGTTCCCTTTCCTCCTCTGATGCACAAAACAAATAAATTACTTTCAGCTAAGATTGCCTGTTCAGCTGAAGAGTTCAGCACTTGTTTTGTATTCCAAGAGTTCTACAACCCTTGCTTTGACACAAGCAATTTTATCCTCAGATTCTGGCTTTATGAGCATGAGGAGAGTTTGAGAAAACAAACAAAGCTGAAAGTACTGTTTGCTGCAAAGAAAAGATGGTCTGGGCTCATGATATCAAAGCAATTCAGCATCAGCCTCACTTTCCCACAAGGTTTCACAAAAAAAATGTTTTTGTTGCCTTTTCAGAACTCACTGGTTTTGAACAACAAAGCTGAAATTGTATTCAGTGACACTGTTGGCATAAATGGTGTGATCCATGTCATAAACCAAATCCTGGTCCCTTCACAGATGCAGGATTTCCCCATCAAGAAGGTATGTGCAGCTTATCACCATTGCCAGCCCAGGGGGTTTCCACAGTTACCATCAGATATATAAATCATATAAGACAACAAAAAGTGACTCTAAAAAGACCTTTTACAAACAAATGAACATTATTTTTCAAGTTTACCGGAATTACAGATAAAGTAAGGACAGTATAAGAGGATTTCTGCAGAGAGGTTTTACAGCAACTTTGATTTTATAACAAAAAGTGACTTACAGGAAAAGCAAGCTCTTTTATGCTGTTTTAATACCCAAATAATGTATTTCTTAGGTAAATTACTAACTTTTCTTTCTTTGTAGGAAAGTCTTAAAATGGTTGCAGCCAAGCATGGGTACATTCTGTTCAGCACTTTGCTAGAGGTAAGGACACAAGAGACAAAGGGAGCCATTGGGGAAAAGTTGTAAATTTTTTTTTAAGACAAACACACACAGAGAACATGTCATCACTGGCAGGATTTTGTTCAGGAGAGCCAAAGAGCTCACCAGATAGAACACAAGAACCCTGCTCAGCACCAGTCACACTCCCTCAGAGCTTGGGATGTCAAACAGACCCACAGCCACCTTTCCCTTCCCCACTCAGCTCTGTCCTACTGTATCTCAAGTTCGACTCAACATCTGCTTTTTAAAGTCAAGGAATTTGGTGACCAGGCAGCCCACCCCAGTTCCACCTGACATTCACCCTCATGCTCAGTGCCACTTTGGACAGAGCATTAATCTTCCACCCCAATTGTTGCTGTGTTGCAGAAGAACAACCTGCTGGGGCTGATCAACGACCCCATTCACAAACCAGTCACGCTCTTCTGGCCCACTGACACAGCCATCCGTGGGCTGCCCCAGGAGCAGCAGGACTTCCTCTTCAAGAGGTCCAACACCAACAAGCTGGTGCAGTACCTCAAATTCCACATTATCCGCGATGCTGCGGTAAGCCCTTGTGTTTTGGGAGTGTTTCCACAAGCAAAACACTCAATCCCAGATGTGTGCAGCTCCCCTTTTCTTTCCCAGGTGTTGGCCTACCAGCTCCCCAGCTCCAGCCCACTGAAGACCCTGCAGGGCTCCAACCTCACTGTGAGCTGCGGGGATAACGGGGAGATCGTAAGTGTTCGCTCTGCTGGCGTGTTTATTCCTCACTCTTGCTGCAGGATCAGCTCCTGCAGCCCAAACTCAGCCCCCAGGGAGAGTCAGAGGCACCAAAACTCCCTTGGTCATCACCCCTACATGCCAAGAGCCACAGCAACAAATTCAGCAAACTGCATGGTTTGCAGGACTTTTTGGAGCTGCCATTGGCTCTGCTGTAAGATGCTATTTGTTCAAAACAGCTCTCAGTCACCTTGAAACTGAAATACCAGTACACTTTAACTTCTGCAATAGTAGTTTTCTTATTGCAAAACCACCAAGAGCAGTCTGGATTTGAACCCCATGAATGCAGCATCTGCATGCAAGCACTTCCAAGCTGAGTTTGCAGGCACACACATAGCCTGATAAATCAGAACAATGTCCCATTTTTCTTTGCAAACTACAAGCATCTAAGTCTAAATACACATAAGATAAACCTGTGAACATGGGGCTGGCATATTGTCTCCTCTTCAGAAAAGAAAGATATCAAAAAATCATAGAATGATTGGGGTTGGAAGGAACCCTGAAGATCATCTTGTTCCACCCCCCCCTGTTATGAACAGTGACACCTTACACTAGACCAGGTTGCTCAGAGTCTCATTCAATCTGGCCACGAACACTTCCAGGGATGGGACATCCACAACTCTCTGGGCAACTTCTTCCAGTGCCTCACCAACCTCACAGTAAAGAATTTCTTCCCAAAATCCAGTCTAAACTCACCTTTTTTCAGTTTAAAGCCACTATCCCTTGTCTTATCATTACACGCCCTCACTAAAAATCCTTCTCCAATTCTCACTTATCTCCACTTAGGGACTGGAAGGGTCTCCCAGCTGAACAGACCAAACTGTCTCAGCCCATCCTCATAGAGAGGTGCTCCAGCCCCCTGAGTATCTCCATGACCCTCCTCTGGACTTGCTCCAACAGGCCCACATCCTTCCTGTGTTGGGAACTCCAAAATCTGCCCATAGGAAGAGAGTCCCCAACACCGGGTTTGAGCCCCTACGGCCATCAGTTTTACTGACAGGATACTTTGACATTCCACTTGCCCCAAGAGCAAGGTGTGGGAGAGCAGAACCTCAGGGAGGAGGAGCAGCTCATGACCTGCCCTGTCCCCTCTCCCAGGGCTCCCTGTTCCTGAACGACGGGCAGTGCAAGGTGGTGCAGCGGCAGCTGGAGTTCGACGGCGGCGTCGCCTACGGGATCAACTGCCTGCTAGCAGAGCCCAGCCTGGGTGGCCGCTGCGACAGCTTCCTCACCGTGGACATCATGGTCAGTGCCCCACGGGGTCCCCCAGCCTGGCAGAGACACCCCAATGTGCACCTCAGAGGGGAAACACTCCCTGCAGCTCCAGCATTCCTGCCAGGAAAGCCCCTCTGCTGCAGGCATCCCGTATCGACTCAAGGATACAGGATGCAGCACAACACAAATCCTGTACCCACTCAAAGCAGCACACAGGACAAGTGGTCTCACTGAAGAGCATAAAAAAACTCGCAAGCAAAAACTTGAGCAAGGACAAATCTTTCTGTCATGCTTTTAAATTAGTGGAAGTTCACACAAGAGATCACGTTTACAGAGTCCCCTATTAAAAAAACAACATCATTGCTACTCCAGCAGCACAGGGCATGAAGGACACAAGATATAGAACTGCCTACTCTGTCTCAGTCTCTGACATTTCTTGTTTTTAACGCACCTGAACAGGCACAGTTAGCATGGAGGAAGTTTCCTCCATGAACTGTGATGGGTCTCGCAAATGGGAAATGTTGAAAGTCATCTTCAAACAGTTTCAAGACCAAGTTTACTTCAGTTTAACTTGAAAGTATGAAAAAACTTCCTAGAAGTGAAAGAACTTTCAGGCAGTCAGCCTTTAAAAAAAAAAATCTTCTCAGAACATGTATTTCAGTTTGAAACCAACAGTTCTCTGTATATCCCATCTGCACAACTGGCCTTTTGTTTATGATGTCATTAAATGAAATTAAACAGATACCATTTCCTCACATCTCATAAGCAGTTCCTGAGAAGCAAACATTTCTCTGTACTCTAAATTAGACACCCAGGTCTAATACAGACATCAATACTTGTTTGAAGAACATTCATCATCTCTTCCCTCCTTCTTTAAATCCAGACCAGTTTCCTCTTCCAGAACTTATATTAAGGTATCCAAACTATTTTCTTCCATTTTTGCAGCACTAAATTATTGCAACTACTTTGTTGTCACTCTCCTCTCTTGCTCCTCTACAGTTTTCTATTAATTTTTAAGGTGTAATAAACTTTACCTTTTCTGCTCTCATAAAACAGACTTTGTTCAAGTCAAATAGGCTTTTATAGCCATTATTTTAATATACTTTTTTTTTTCTCTTTTCCAGGGGCATTGTGCTAGCTGTTTCAGTAACTCTAAATGCCCTCCAGGGACAAAACCAAAGGTAAAACATTCAAATCTCACACATAAGCAGACTGACATGCTCTTCTCTATACTTCACAACAGCAAACCAAAAAAAGTTTCTTAGAATAAATAAAAAGAGAACCTTTGACGGTGCTACCACACTATTAAGTTGTGAGAAACAACTGCTCACTTTGAAAATTTAAAAAGGTTTATTAAACCTTGGCAGAAATACAACAAAAGGACTATATAAGGAAAACTTTGCAGTGCTGGGAACTGCCCTCATGGATATCACGTGGCTGGTTCATCTACAAGATGGATGCTCAGTGTTTTATACCTCTGTGGTTGCGTCAGCCAGCCCTGGCCCCTCCCAAAATCTGTCTGTCAGCTCTTCTTTGCCATTTATCAGTGGAAACTGCTTTCTTGTCACTGGATTGGAGGTCAGGTGTTGCCATGCTGCCCCCCTGAGCACCCCTAAGCTTTTCCGTTCCCCCTGCCCCATGCCAGGGACACCCGTGCAGCTTCTTTGTACCTGTCCTGGACAGCCCAGGCTGTCTGATGGCAGCAATACAGGGGAGAAAGGGAACTGTGGGGAGAGCAGAGGGCATCTAAACTACAATAACATAACTGTACATCACTGAAGCTTTTCTTAATAGTCACACAATAGTGATCTTTAATTGCGAGAGCCAATCATCTCATCATCCATCTATAACAAGTGACAAAGCTGTCCATGGACAAACACATGGAGGTGTTGGGGAATACCTGTTGGACTCACAGTGGTGGTGGTGGTGGGGAATGTTGGTCTCACACAGCACCCACTGTAAAAGTGCTTCAGCTGACTCCAGAGCAGCCCCTGCACTCCCAGGAATGCTGCTCAGCATGCCAGGAATCGGAGAGGGTGGGAATCTCCCACCCGCCCCCTTCACACGTCACATTTTGATTCAATGTCCATCAGAAATTACAATTTAAAGAGGAAAAGCTCAAACTCCATGCAGCAGCACTCATTCTGCTGTGTTCTCCCCCTCCTGTCTCCGTGCTGCCACAGGAAGGGATCCAGTGGTGCACCTACGAGTCCTACGGGCTGCGGAGGGACGGCTGCCGCAGGAACTGCTCCATGGCCATCCATGTAGCCAAGTGCTGCAAGGGCTACTTCGGGCCAGACTGCCAAGGTAGGGTTCCCACCCACACGGCCATCCTGTGCCCTCCCCTTCCCCAGTGCAGCTGTGTCGCACCCAGCAGGCAAAACTGGGAGAACTGGGATAAGGGGCGCGAGGAGAGACCTGCTGCCAAATGAGGGTTGAAAGAGCTGAAGGGCACAAGGTGTTAAGTGCTTCTTCATTTCATATTATCTCCTCACATTTAGAAGTTTTAAACTCCATAGTGATAGCAGGTGAGTGCTGCAGAGAGTAAAGGCTGTCCTGCTGAGCAGGTCACCAGCTGAAAGTCCTTTAAACACAGGCTCGGGTTCACACAGCAATACCAGCACACAGCTGAGAACCAGTACATAATTGCTCAGCCACAGGCAAGGGCACTCATCAGCAGAATAAGCTCAGAAATTTTAGTTCTGAACAGGTGGAGACCCTTTGGGAGGCTCCATCTCAGCAGTTTGTTAGCAGACACTTCCAGACCTGCCTGGGGAGTAGTACTGGGGCCTCCATCAGGGCACACCGGGTCACCATCCAGGTCAGGATCTCTGCTGGCAGAGAGGTCCAGCCACACACAGCCCTGCCAGCTTGCTCTGCCCCGGTTTCACAGAGAGACACATGCAGATCCCATGCATTTGGGGCCTTTGGGGGCCACCCTGACAGCACATAGACCCATAGAGACACTCAAGAAAGGCTTGATTTGGGAAGTGCCATTCACAGATGTGTCTGAACAAGCAAGCATCCACAAGTCCTCCTGGAAGGATCCTCAGCACCTTTCTGACAGGAGCTGTGGAAGTGTGTCAGGGAGTTTAGAGTACAGGGCTCACAGGAGTCCCAAGTGTCATAGCCACTTTTACACACCTCAGGAGAGACGCGTTTACAGGCACTCCCCACTCGATGATTTTTACGGAACACCACAGAACCAACAGTGACAACAAATAAACATGCACCTGAGCTCAAGAACCAGTTTGCTTTGCTTTCAGCTTGCCCAGGGGGCCCAGAGACCCCCTGCAATGGCCATGGCTCCTGTGATGACGGGTACACGGGGACGGGAGAGTGTCGCTGCAGCGGCGGCTTCAACGGGACCGCGTGCGAGCTGTGCCTGCCCGGCCGATACGGCTTCACCTGCAGGGGTACGTCTGAGCTCCCCTCCCACTGCCTAACTAAACTGCTCTGACAGCAAGGAGCTTCTGAGCAAGCCAAGGAAAGCTGTTCTCTTAACATTCTGAGTGCCTCCTTACACCAGGGCACGGCACAAGGTCTCAGAAAGGAGAAGGAGATGAGAGCATGCAGAGGTTGCAGGGCTGTGTCTGCACAGGACCTCCTACTCTTACACTGTACATCAGTAATAGAAAAGAAGCATGGCCTCCGGTAACAAGTGATTTTAGTTACAGCACAGCTTTCTCCTCCATCCCCATAAAGCTTAAGAGAGGATTTTAGTAACATGGCTCCTCAAGGAATGGAGGAGGCCATGTGTTACTTGGAAAAAGGACCCCAAGGCCAGGGCTGTTTGTGAAGAGGGACAGCCAAGCAGCTGCTCACAAAATCCACCTCTCTCTCACTTCAAATGTAAACTAGGTGGCAGCAGGATCAATATCTCCCTTTAAACTTAAATGTTTTCCTGACATAAAGCCTTTCGGGTAAGAAGTTACAACATCAATGCTTCCATCCTAACCCTGTGCACCCGTGCTGCTCCTGAGGCACATAGGATGGGAGGTTATAGGCAAAACAACAGGCTTGGACACAGAGTCTCAGGATTATAACTACCTACAATTCATCCACTTTATAACACACTGTAGCATAAAACATATCAGCCATTACCTAGAAACCAAATTATGAAATTTAAGAGAAAAAATTTTTAGCCCCTTCCTTTGGATGTAGATTTAAGCCAGACAAAAATTAACTAATCAAATTACATTTAAAAAGCCAGCAAGTGAAGCTCCTTTTCAGCAGGACAGGTATGCAAAAAATCGGTTGCACAAATCCCCATAAATTTCTTCTCTAAACAACAATATTTCAAGAGGAAGGATGAGACCATAAGGGATGCTGCAACATAACATTATAAAACAGAGAGCCATGAATCATTCTTTTGGAAGTGTTCAGCACATAAGTTATTGCAGGGCCAAAAGAGGAGAGGAAAAAACATCACCTATAAATAAACAGACCATTACACCTCAGGTTGGAGGGCAGAAGCAGAAATGCCTCACTTATAAAAGGAACTGAAGGAACACAAAACTTTTAGTCACAAAAATATCTGAAACTTTAAAAAAAGAAATTACAGGTAACTTGTCTCCATTTTACAGAAAAGCTTACTAACCTCATATCTGGCTTCCTTGCTCAGCTGGACCTTCTCCCACAGAGCAGCCAAGCATTGTCCCTCAACACACCTTGTCTTTCTCTGGCCTCCCCACAATTAACAGGTGCTGTTCATTAGGACTGATTTGTCTGGGTCTTCAGTTCAGCTGTTAACTCTTTCCTGCCACAGCTCTCCCTGCAGTTTCCTACTCCGCTGCAATGTGCAGGTCAATACTCATTTTCATTTTCAGAGGGATATTGAATAAATGCCAATCATAAAATCACAGGACCACAGGTTAACTCAGATTGGAAAGGGGTTTCAGAAGGTCTCTAGCCCAACTCCTTCTCAAAGCAGTGTCAATTCTGAGCTCATGTTGTTCAGGACTTTTCCTGCCAGGACTTGAAAACCTCCAAGGATGACAATTGCTCAACCACTCTGCAAAGTCTACTCCTGTGCTTGACTGCCCTCATGGTGAAATACCATGAAGTTGGACTCATCTAAATTATTTCTGCATAATACTGTAGCTAAACTGACATGATAATGTTTCTCTAGAGAAAGACTTTCCCCCTCTGCGTGTGATCTCTGTGTTTCTTTTCCAGCTTGTGAATGCAAGAACAATGGGCAGTGCGATGAAGGATACTCAGGGACAGGACGATGTTTCTGTGAAACAGGATGGACTGGCCGGCTCTGTGAAACCAAGCTAGGTCTGTGCCTGCTCTCACCAGTCTGCCCATGGAGATAGGGCTTGAAACTGCTTGCAGTTCAACAGAAGGCTTCCATAGATAACACAGAAAGGGTTAAAAAATGTCAGGAGCACTTAGGAACTCTGCTCCCTTCACCCCACTGTCTCCTCTTTCGTGATAAGGCAATATGAGTTCCTGCCTCCCCTGTGGAGAGGCTTCTAGCTTTAGCAGTCAAAAAATAAAATCCTTACAAAATTTCCAGTTAGCCAGACTGGTACTAAGGGTTCTCCTCCTGCATGAAACGAGAGCATTGTGGTTCCAGAGCTGTTTGATTCCAGCTGTCCTGCCTTCCCTGCAGCTCTACCCCCAGTGTGCTCCCCGAGCTGCTCGCCCAATGCCGTCTGCACGGAGAACAACACGTGCCAGTGCAAGCCCCTGTACGATGGGGATGGCATCACGTGCACAGGTGAGCTCCCACCCCACCCAGGGCCACAGGAAAGGTTCTTCCCTCTTGCACACACACAGCAATGCAGTCACTGCCCACCCTGAAAACTTCCGCCTTGCAGCAGGTGAAACAAGTTTAGGATATAGGATGTTCAGGTTTTTCTAAATCAGACTCCTCCAGGCTTTACCAAGCATGAGCAGCAAGTACACTTCAGTCAGGTTTTGAAGACAGCAAGGTTTCCCTCAGAGGACTTACAGTGGGACACAAAGATATATCAAAGGGCTTTTCCAACAAAAATGATCCTATGATTTTTTTTTATGTCCATAGGCAAGGCAGTTCCCTGGTGATACTGCTACAGAAACAGTTGTTCTTTGTCAGACAGGTGTTTTACATCTTCCAAAGTCAACCTGGCCAGAAATCTGAAGGTTGGTGCTATGTCCCCTGAGTCAAGATCATCCTAACAAGGCTGTGAGAGCCCTAAGGGATAGACTCAGAGAAATTCAGTAATACCTCAGGAAATGGAAACAGATTTTTTTTCCCCCCAACAAATATTCTAGTATTTTTAGTATGAAAGGACTAGTGATTGTTGTCATTATAGTGCAAGAGTTCTAATGTCATTATATTGTAAAGGTTCCATATTGCTAGAGTTTCATACCTCCTTGATGTTTCTATAGGCAGCTCCTCTAGGCACTGACTCTTCCTTGTACTCACAGCAGCCAACTTGACTCCAGTTCCCACCAATCCAGTCTTTTATAACACTCTTTATTGGCTACAGGTGTGGCCTGTTAACATCAGGCCTGTTCCCAATCTTTAGTAATTAACCCAGCTGCAACTCTTTAGAGGATGATTACATTCTATACCACCTTCATTTACCCATACTATATCCCCCTACAAGCGATGGTTTGTCTTTATGAAGAACGTCCTCTTTAAAAGCAGATTTTACTCATTTGGGTTTTTTTCCCCTGCAGCTGCAGAACTTTGCAAAGAGAACAATGGTGGGTGCCACAAGGCTGCTGAATGCACACAGCACGGGGTGAAAGTCTTCTGCAGCTGCCAGAAGGGCTACAAGGGAGATGGCTTCACCTGCCTGCCCATAAACCCTTGTGCTGATGGCTTCAACGGAGGCTGCCACGAGCATGCCATCTGCATTGTCACAGGACCTGTAAGTTGAATTATTTCAGCCCCCAGCAGGGAAGTCTGAGGAGTTTCTCCCTGGTGCCAGCAGAAATCTCCTCTGGCTGGATCACACCCTGTACCTCTCTAAATCTCTGTTTTCCAAAACAACCTTTACTTAGCTCCAGCCTACTTTCCACATCAGTTTGGTATGCCTCTGTTGTACTGTGAGGTCCCCAGGATCAGGTGAGAGATAAGAATTTGATTCCATGTTCTCAGAAGCCTGATTTATTATATTGAAAGAATGCTATACTAAAACTATGCTATAGAAAGAGAAAGGAGACATCAGAAGGCTAAACAAGAATGATAATGAAAGCTCGTGACTGACTCCTCAGAGTCTGACACAGCTGATGCTGATTGGTCATTAATTAAAAGTAATTCACATGGAATCAATCAAAGATGCACCTGTTGGTAAACATCTCCAGACCACACCCCCAAGCAATCAGATAATAATTCTTTTCATTGTTTTCTGAGGCCTCTCAGCTTCCCAGGAGAAAATCCTGGGCAAAGAGGATTTTTCAGAAAATATCATGGTGACATGCCTC
The DNA here is from genome assembly GCF_028018845.1 of Melospiza georgiana. Classification (NCBI taxonomy): domain Eukaryota; kingdom Metazoa; phylum Chordata; class Aves; order Passeriformes; family Passerellidae; genus Melospiza; species Melospiza georgiana. Next base: position 15,067,707 of record NC_080433.1, on the reverse strand, counting down.
AGCTGAAGGCTGAGAACCATTTTGACATCTTTGCTCTGGGGAATGGGGTAACACAGAACCATCACAGTCCCTGGATGTCACCAATTCCTGCTTGGCTTATAGCTCTCATTTATTACTAGCAGTGGGCTGTTAAATTCCATGCTTGCTTCTGTGCCCAGATATTTAAATATAATTTTGATATGTTTGCCATCCATTTTTGTGAATTACGTGTCATGGAACCCTCCAGTGCATGTTATTAACTTTGTGGATGGAATTATGCTTTGGTGTTAATTCAGCAAAGCACCCAAGTACATGTGTAAATTTTGTTGCTTACTTGTTAGTTAGCAAATCTTCTGTTTGTCCATTCCTGCTTAAATCAAGTGAAATTTCCCCACCAGTTCAGAATGTGTTGTTGCAAAAGTTCTATTACATTACACTGCAAGGGTTCCATATTGTTAGAGTTGCATATCTCCTTGATGTTTCTTGTGGTCAGCTCCTCCAGGCACTGTCTCTTCCTTGTCCTCACAGCAGCCAACTGACTCCAGTTCCCACCAATCTACTCTTTTATAACACTCTTCTTATTGGCTACAGGTGTGGCCTGTTAACATTAGGCCTGCTCCTAATCTGTAGTAATTAACCCAGCTGCAACTCTTTAGGGGATAAGATTACATTCTATACCACATTCATTTACCCACACTGTATCCCCCTACAAGAATGCTGCCTGAAACATGGGTGTCACATCAGTTAAATGCTTGTCTTGGCCTTTTCCCTTCACTCCCTGAGCAGGGCAGACGCAGGTGTGAGTGCAAAAGCAGTTTCATTGGTGATGGGCTGAACTGCTCCGTGATGCAGCTGCCCCTGGACCGCTGCCTGCAGGAGAACGGGCAGTGCCACCCCGATGCTGCCTGTGCTGACCTGCACTTCCAAGGTGAGCAGGGCTGGGGGTGCTTGTGGGAAGGGATGAGAATCTTGACTCCATGCTTCAGAAGGCTGATTTATTATTTTATGTGACTGACCAGTCCTGACACAGCTGGAGCTGTGATTGGTCATGAAGTAAAAACAACCACATGAGACCAATCACAGATGCACCTGCCGCATTCCACAGCAGCAGATAATCATTGTTTACATTTCGTTTCTGAGGCCTCTCAGCTTCTCAGGAGAAAAATCATAACAAAGGTATTTTTAATAAAACATGTCTGTTACAAGGAGGATGCCCCCTGCACACCACCAGCCCTGTGCCCTGAGGCCAGTGACCAGGAGCTGTAAAATCACTCAGTCCTCTACTTAATGTCCCCTTGAAATGAGATTACAGCTGGAACATTGTGGGAATCCTTAAAATCAGAGGGATTTGTGAAAGCTGGAAAATGCAGGCCTGAGACAGCAGAGCTGTGATTAGAGCTAAGCAGTAGCCATCAGATAGGTCATCAGAAAAATTATATTAAGAAGTAGAAAAGTAAGGACAAATAGAACAATGGTCTGTGTATTAATGCTTCTCTAGAATAACTTCCTAAGCTGCAGAAAAGTACATCTAGCAAGGTATTAGGAAGTTCTAAGCTTAATAATGGAGCTCTGTGCATTGTGTTTTAAGGCTTACAAGCAGGTATTGTATTTGAAATAAGCAAGCATTGTTTTAACTGAAGGTACGTGTACTTACAGTGGTTGGATAGAACTACTGTCAATGTGCTTTTGCTTTGTGTGATTGGCCAAAAAACTTTTAAAGTAAGTTGTAACATTAAATTCTTAGTCTGCTGCCTGAGATGTGAGCTGATGGCATCTTCCCATGGTCATAACCACATAATGAGACTAATGCTAAAAAAGAAAACAGCTAAAAAATAAAATGGCTCAAAACACATTCCTAGCAGTCCCATCCTGTTTGTAATTTGTACATAGCCCCCAGCCAGCAATAAATGGTTATAAAAGTTATGCTTGATAACAATTACATGTGAACATGAATTTATCATGAAGCAATGTTTGAGGGCAGTCCAGGTAGGAACGCTACCCTTGAGGAATCAATTTGCTTTAATCGCAGTTCACAAAATCCGTGGGTGTTTGCATGGCACAGCTGACTGTGCACCATGGGAGCCCCTTCAGGAGGAGCTGGTCCTTGTCTCTCTTTGCAGACACCACGGTGGGGGTGTTCCACCTGAGGTCCCCCGAGGGGCAGTACAGGATGACCTACGAGCAGGCCAGGGAGGCCTGTGCCAATGAATCAGCCACCGTGGCTACCTACGAGCAGCTGCTGTACGCACAGAAGGTGAGGAGGCTCTCCCAGGGAGGACATCCCCAAACAGCACTGAGACACAGAGTAAATGCAGAGGGAGGAGCAAGGAGGCTGCTCTCTTAAGCATCATTTTCCCTCCTTTCCTTCACCCATCAGGGTATGTTTGGCTGGGAGCAATTTTCAGGCTGTTTATTGGTTTCATGCATGCTCGCACAGCACTAAAATAATTTGCCAAGTTCTTGTTTCTAGTGGTGCTGGGGTGAGAGGTTGTCAGACTTTCAGAGTATTTTCAAGGGGATTTTAATTATTAACGCTTCTTAAATGTGTACTTCAGAGTTATGCTTTATTTATTTCTTTAAAGTAAGTCTCCAGGAATCTTTTCCTCAAACGTTGTTAACAGACCCATTTCCATATTGCCTCCCTTGAGCACATTATAAACAGCACATGGCTGATGAGTCAGTGAGATGAGCATCCCAACTTGGGTTTGCAAAACTTGTTTTAGAAGAGTGGGTCAGACAGAGTGTCTTTTTCTGGCTCCTTCCAACTCTGGAAGGAAGAAAGACAGTCGCTGTTTAGAGGCACCTTTAGCAAAACGTGAGGGCTGGTGCTGCCCGAGTGCCCCGGGGGCTCTGTTCATTCCGTGTGCAGCTCCCCAGCCCCACCACCCGGCTTTTCCCCTGAGTTTTCCCTTGTGGCTGTGCTGGTGCAGGCGAGGTACCACCTGTGCTCTGCTGGCTGGCTGGACGGTGGCAGGGTGGGCTACCCCACCGCCTTCTCCTCCCCAAACTGCGGCTCCGGATACGTCGGCATCGTCGACTACGGGAGAAGAGTCAACCTGAGCGAAACCTGGGATGCTTTCTGCTACAGGGAGAAAGGTAAGAGGGGCCTTTGCCTCATCCCTCTGTGAAAATGAGAGCAGCAGCCCAGATTTTGGTTCCTTCCATCAGCCACAGGCTGGTAGATAACACTGCAAGAGACTCTGCCTCTTTTTTAACTTTACTTGTAAGCAGCAGGTGAGGCTTTTTAATTTTTCAGGCACAGGGCAGCCTAAAGCTTTCTTGGAAAGGCTGTTTGCCCATACAGCTCTCTCTGTTTGTACCTTTCAGAGGTGAACTGCACCTGCAAGCCAGGCTACGTGGGGGATGGCATCTCCTGTAGTGGGAACTTGCTGCAAGTGCTGATGTCCTTCCCAACGCTGACAAACTTCCTCTCGGTAGGAACAAAGGCTGGGGTGGGAGTGGAGCCAAGCAGGCCCTGAGTGCTGCATCCAGGGTTTGCCTTGCTAGCCCACTTATAATAAATCAGGCAACCCCCTTGTCTGGGAAGAATGATGCATCTGACTCCATTGATTCAGAAGGCTAATTAATTACTTTATTATACTATATTATTCTATATTATATTACACTACTTCTAAATTGAATCTGAACAAGAACTCAACTGAACAAAATCTCATGACTGTCTCCTGACCAACCATCAGAACACAGCTTGCAGAGATTGGTCAAGAAGAAAAAACACTCACACCAGAATCCAATTACCAAATTCCTTCAGGTAAATAATCTTCCAACATATTCCACTCGTTCAGAAATCAACAGGAGCAGCAAATGAGATAAGAATTGTTTTATCATTCGCTTCTCTCACATTCAGAGAATGTGAACCCACACTCACCAAGGCAGAGTGGTCTAAATCTGCACCTATCTGGTCTAAATGCAAACCAGAACTTAGTTACTACTTTTTTAATTACTTGCTCCAAAGAGGTTTCTGGGTTCTACAATTCAGCTGGAATTAAATCTTGATGCAGCTTTAGCTTAGAGACTCCCTGCACAGCTTTTCAAGCATCACAAGAGGCACTATGCTTTGGAATTTCATTGAACTGCTACTGATAAAAAACATAATGTTAAGAATTCTTTTCTTGTCACTACTCAGAAAGGCACTATATGTGTTGGGCCAACAGAGGCCCAATGTCTGCAAATCAGTTTAATATGTACTCATCAAATTAGCAGCTGGAGCTGAGTTTTGGATACAAACTTCTTTGGAAAGTGACTCCAGAGCTGCTTCATGGCTAATAACAGAATTCCTTTGTTGTCATTTGTTCAGTGTCATCTCTTCTGCTCTCCACACAGGAGTGCATGATTTCTCTCCAGTAAAGCTGGATTTTCTTTCTGCTTAGGACATCATGGCTTACTCCAACACCTCCAGGAAGGGGAGAGAGTTCCTGCAGTACCTCACAGACCTGTCAGTGCACGCCACCCTCTTTGCTCCCAACGACAGTGGGTTAAAGGAAAATGAGGTCAGGGTTTTTCTCCTTTTTTCCTTCCTTGTTCTAATAACACTTCTTAAACAGTTATTATGGGTTTCTGCATCCCATTGAAATTTAAGCTTAGAAAAATAATCTTAGTATGATGTGACTTCTGCTTAACCCTAGAGAATTTAAACTGTGCTCACAAAAGACAAGAATTCAGTGTTTCCATTTGCCTTCCATGGTTAGGGGTGCAAGGTTATTGAGTGTTCAAGTCACTACAGAGACTTTTCCATCAGGGATTTTAGTTACCCTGCTATGAAGGAGTCTGCCTTAGATGAATGAAGTCTGTTCTGGCTCATTAGCATGGAGCACAGTTATTTGAAGGAAGCAGCATACAACTTGGTATTTCCTACAAATACATTAAAGGAATACATTTCTAACTTCATTTCTATGCTTTTCCCTTTTTATTCATTCTTTATTCCTTAAATCAAACACTGTTTCAAGCAATTCATAAGGGTTTATTCATTGGTTCACATCCTCAAGCTGTTTGGAATATCTCTGAGTCTCATCACTTCAGGTCATCCTACAGGGGAGTAAAATCCTTTGTCCTGCTGGAATCAAGGTCCTGCCACCAGAGGCCAGCAGGGACAGAATGTCCCATTGTTCCCATGCAGATTTCCCAATAACCTCTAATGCTGCAGCTTTAATAGCAGAGGGGGGAAAAGGTCACAGGCACACAGCTTGCTAGTAAATCTAAAGGATTAATGAGACCCATTAACACTCCTTGTTTTTTGTCCTCATTTTCAGACCCTTTCTGGGAGAGACATCGAGTATCATTTATCTAATGCCAATATAATGTTTTATGAGGACTTGACCAATGGAACCACCCTTCTCACTCGTCTAGGGAAAAAACTCCTCATTACAAGCACAGGGGGCCAGGAACATCAAGTCCCCACGGCTGACCAGGTACCTCTGTAATAAATTTCCCATCTTTGTGCTTTTCCTCTTCTTATCCTATACCCTGTAATCAGGTGACACACTGATCTGGAGGGAATTTTGATAAGGTCAGAGTGGGCAGCAATTAGACACTGAGTTTAGAAAGTTCTTTCCTCTCCAGAGACTGCAGGATAGCAGCTGGCAGACTGCAAATTTACCAGCTTGCAGATGGACATCTCTTACCTGGAGAAACTCAAAGGGCTTTCAGGAATGGAAAAATAGGGATATGGGCTTCATTTTGCCCTCCTCTCAGTTTGGTAGGATTGTGGGAGATGGCTGTGTGATAGGTAAAGAGATGAAAGCAGCAGTTTATCATTAAAAAAAGTTGTCGGAATCTGTGAAGTTTCTTGGTAACTTTCTGGGAAAGGCAGGAGATGCCAACAGAGCCTTGCTCACAGCCAGCAAACCTGAGTGGCAAGTGGCATCCTCTGCAGTCAAAGTGGCTGCCTGGCACTCAGGAATGACTGCACTTCTAGGCAGAGCTTTGCAACTTCACAAAGATCACAAAAGTTAGAAAGAAAGAAAAAAAAAAAAAAAAAAAGGGGCAACATGCAGGTAATGATGATGACTACTCCATGCACAGGAGAACCATGACCAGCCAGGGCTGATGTCCAGAGAGGCAGCAGAGTAACCTTCCCTGTTTTTTTCCATGTGTTGTTCCTCTCTGGTGAACTGAGCACTCAGCAGCTGAGGTGGGGAAACCATCTTAATGTCAATTTCAGTACCAAAGAGAGAGGGAAAAAGCTCAGCTCTCATTGCTTCTTTTCCTGGCAGAGCAAGATCCGGTATGTGGATGGAAGTGCTATTGTTGAGTGGGATATAATTGCTTCCAATGGGATAATCCACATCATTTCAGAGCCTTTAAAGGCTCCATCAGAACCTGTAAGTGCATGGTGATTCAGGTTTTTGGGGTGGTGAGAGGTAACTGTCTTATTTTACCCTAAACTCATTGCTGACATTAGTATATTCCCAGTTTCCCTGACATATATGCAGGGAAACTTTTTCATCTTAAAAGGATGCTTTCAAAGAGAATTAGAAGTTGAAAATAAGGTACCAGTGATACCAAAAATTTGTCTGAACAATTTCTTCCCACAGTTATAAATTTGTTTTCTGTATGTAAAATAATGGAGCTCATGCACCTAACAGAGATTTTTGAAAGCTCCATTTTAGTTTTTCCAATTTCAAGTTTTTAAGGCACCTTGTTTATTCTTGCCTTGGCATTCATTCCTACCCAAAACAATGTTTTGAAAGAAGATATGTTTTGCCTGCATGAATTCCTGTAAGTTCCCCCAGTTACCCAGCTGTCTCCTTGGTCCACAAAGTTTAATGATGGGCTTGGCAGTGCTGGGGGGAACAGCTGGATTCCATCATCTATTTCCACATAAACTTTTCTGTGATTCTGTCAAAAGGCCACATTCAAATGTCTCTAGGGAACACCTAGCAGGAAACCCAAGCACAAGGACCAGAGCATATCTCAAAGGGACACTGTGTGTGCTTAGGTGCTATAAGCTGACCAGTGCCCACCCAGAGCTCACTCATCCTCTTCCCCTTCTCCAGGCTCCTCTCCATGCCAGTACTGGGACAGGAATATTCTTTGGCATCTGTCTAGTTACTGGAATTGTGGCTCTGATTGGATATTCTTACCTCAGGTTCAGGAAGAACAACATCAGCTTCCAGCACTTCAAGGTAGGTGGCAGGTGGAAACACAAAGCTGGGCAGGGGAGGCACAAATGCACTTCTCAGATTCATAACTTTCAGTTTCTCCATACATTTGGTTAAGCTAGAAACATTCCTGGCCACTTCACACTTGAGCTGTTCAGACTGAGACTTGGAGAAAGGGGGCTCACATACTTGCCTTGGACAGGAGTTCACATTTGCCCCAGACCCCTCCACCCAAATCTGTGCTCACACAGACACTTCCTACACCAAGGACTGGCCCAAAGCTGATTTAACTGCACCACAGCAGTGCAGAAGCCCTTGCCTGCCCAGAAACTCACCCTTAGGGAAGTGAGAACTACAACCACTGAAAGGGCACCTGCTCTCCTCCTCCATTACTATCAATTTTGTTGTTCTGGAGGTTGGAACATTTCATAGGAAAAAGGCCAGATCCAACAGACAAACAAACTGAAATGCCTGTAGGATTGAAAAGTGCAGGTTTTTATACTGATGCACTTTCATGCTTCATTTCTCTTAACTAATTTTGTTAGCAACAGACAGATAAAAAAACAGTCAGCAACAACTAAGCTAGAGAGATGAGGGATGAGGAAAAAGATGTTACAAAACATACAAGAACATACCTGAAAGAAAGTCTACCTAGAAGCAAAGTCCATTCCTGTCCTAGTCCCTGCAGGTAACGTGAATCATCTTGTAGAAACAAAACCCAGTAGCCAAGAGCCAGGGGAAAAACTTAGATTTTTAAACAGTTTCAAAGAGAGCCCTCAGGACTAACCAAGTACTTTTTACCCCAGGCACCATTTCATGGCCACACTTCCTCTCCCATTTTTTGCTGAGGCTTAAAAATAAGAAGGGAGAGGAAAAAAGATACCAATTTAAAGTGACCTGAGATAAGGCAACAACCAAAACCACAGTTCATGCCCAGAGACAGATTTAGACAATAAAGCCAGTTAAATCACAACAGTGCACCAGCTGGTAGAGAGGCTCAAGTGCCCCACTTAATGCACTGGGGGAAGAGGATGAAATTTAAGCAAGTTTGTGTGCTTTTGTGTAGTCCAAAGATGACACTGACACAACACCACTGGACAAGCCACAGCCTTCAAATATCACCAACCCTTCATATGAAAGTTCTTCAACACTGACCTCACCAGAACCTACTTATGATCTTTTCTCAGTAAGTATTCATTTTGATTTGAGATTGAGACACTACTAATGTAATGGTAAGAGGGAATGACTTTATAAAAGAGAAATGTCTAGGTGGAACAGAAAAATAAATTCAAGAAACCAGCATTTGAGTTTCTGTCTTCCCTGTCTCCCCCCTGTTTGAAATTGAGTAGCATCACCTGTAGTAATATTGAAGCTGTGGTCAAAAGCTGCATCTCAAGGCCATCTTGAAAGACAGCTGAATTAAACTGGACTTCACATGACACTGGATGACAGTGACACATCCATAAAAACTTAAAAAGCCTTCTAATTTTGTCTTCATGTCAGCTTGCTACAAATGCAGCTGAGAGCCATGCTAGCACTCCAAAGAATCTGAAACCCAGCAGGGAGGGGGCTGGGAATTCAGGGAAGGAAGGATTGCACCCTCATGTATGTGCAGAGTCTAAAATCAAAATACACCATTTTGCATTCAATAAAAGGACTTGTTTGGTGAGAAATGTCAGGTGCCAACTCTGCCATCTGTATGGACAAATTTACCAAAATGTTACTTTTGTTTCTAAATGCAGTGTTCAAGTCTGATTTTCTTTTTATTCTATTTTTTAGGATTCAGATGACCAACAGCTTGTGATGAGTGGTCCTTCTGATCAGAATTAGAAATTGAATTTGGCATTAGTCATCTAATAAACATGTTTTTATTTACACTTACTGTGAAAAAAAAAGAGCACCTACGTTACAGGGAATAAAATCTTGTTACAAATTAAAACCCAAATGAGCACATTTTTAAGATGCCTTCTATATAGCTCACAGAAATACCAATTTTGGAAGTGTTGGCTGAATCTGAGCAGTGCCAACTATGAGTGCCAAAAGCAAAACTGAGTCTCAACTAACCTACCCAGAAGCAGACACCTCTCTGGGAAAAGCAGCTGATTTTCACTCACCTGCTTTTTAACTGCTTTTCTTTTCCTTTACAGACTTTAAAATGGCCACAAAGCACACAGGGCTGCTAACTTGGCAAATATCCTAAATTTTCTAGTACTGCAGGCCTGAGCTTTCATTTTGGCTCAGTTACAATTAGAACAGGCAAGTGTGAAACATAACATGTGGTAAACTTCTATTTTTAAACTGAGGGGATTTTTTTGGCTGGTATACTTTCCTGTTAGATAGTCAGCAGCAGGAAACACAGCCATCCTGACTGTCCCCCTTGCCTCCTCCAGCTTCTCTGTCTTTGCTCAACCTTGGCTTGGTGTTTGCTTTACATCTCACCTCACTGTCCAAAGGGAAGCAGTAATTGAGGCAGCTTCAGTAAGAAATGCAGATGATGACTAGTTGGAACAGGAAAATAAATTCAAAAAAACAGTATTTGAGTTTCTGGATTTCCTCTCTCCCCCCTACTTGGAATTGGCTTGCCTCACCTGAGGTAAAATTGAAGCTGTGATCAAAAGCTGGATCTCAAGACCAACTTCAAAGACAGCTGAATTAAACTGGACTTCAAATGACACTGGATGACAGTGAGTATGTCCCAATGAACCATTTTTGTGCAAAGTGGACTGTGAGGATGAACATCCCCTTTCCATGCAATGTCTACATTCAGTTCTTCAGGCCTGAAATTTCTTCACACATTGTGTTTTTTTACCAAGCACAGCAGCAACAGCTGCCACTGTCACCACACACCATGAGAGGTGGATCAAACTTGAGTTTGATTCAGTGTCACCTCCTTCCATCAAAATATCTAATATCGTAATGAGAACATGAAAAAACAACACAAAACAGCAAGAAAAGAAAGGTTTTCTTTCTGGCAGCACTAACATTCTCCCAGTCTTTGGGGGCAGGAGGAATTCCCTCAGAAGAAGGCAGGGGGCAAATCCAGTGTTGTTGATGCAGCTATTAAGCACAAGGAAGGAAATATAACATGTAAACACAAATTCATCTGTATGAAACAAACATACAGTCAATTTCCTCAACTTCCCCCTCCATCCCCCTACACAAGCCTGATAGTTTTCACAGACTAGAAAATTTGGAACCCAAACACACTTAAACACACACATCTAGGAGAGTTTTCCCCACAGAATTCTGCAATTGATACAACTCATGTTCTTTCCTTCTCCCTTCTCCCCAGTCAATCAAAATATTAAGGCTCACAGAGACCAGAAGATAAAGTCCAAGCATTTATTTTTTGTAATAATCATTAAATATTTTTATCACCAAAAAAATAAAAGCTCCACAACTCATTAATCTCTTTTTTACTGACAGGTTATTCAGCTCTGTGTTTTTGACAGACCAGAACAAAAACATTTTCTTGCTTTGGTGTTCAAATTAACCATATTCCCAAAATTAGTACAGAGACATTGCCCATTAAACATGCCTAAAAATCTCTCTGAAATCAGTAGCATAAGGTTAAATTGAGCAATGCAGAGAGTGTCAAGGTGAAATAATTAAAAAAATGCAAGACATTTTTAAAAGTTACAAAGCAGCACTTTAGCACTGAAAAATAAATAATACATTTGAATATTCTCACTTAAATTTATATTATTTATAGTTGGGTTATTTTAAAGAAACATAACCCTTCAATAATTAACTTTTTTCATGCAACATTGTTTATTTCAACAAGTCATGCAATAGAAACAATATTTTACTTCAGCTGGCTATTGCAACATAGCGTGGTAGAGGAGTTTGATTTCTAACTTAAGAGAAAGGAAGGATGAGAGAAGAAAATCTTGAAACAAAACATGCATTGTGTGTATAATATAACCATCCAAGCCAATTAAACTGTTCCTGCCTAACAGGATGAATGTACAGTGGTTTGGGTGGGTCTTTTTTTTTTTAGAGTTTGCATTGAAATCTCTGGAGCATGAGGTGCTCCACACACATAACACCAAGTTCAGCTGAAGCTGAGCATTAGGATAAAGAACTGAAGGCAAATCAGGATATTTCCATCTTCATATTTCATTATCAAGTTATCCTAAAAATTTCTTGCACAGCCCCACCAAGTCAGCTCCTGATGAGGTGCAGTCAAACTAACTTCCTGCAGCATGTTACCTTTTTATTCCAGCAAAACCATCAGGACAGTCAGATCAACTTACTCATTTCAAGTATATTCATCTGTTTAAACGTAGGGGTTCATAAATCACACACTTCTGTCAAGTTTGAAATAGGAGTATAGGAAAATCATAAAATCTAAACCACCTCTGAGAACTTCACACTGATTTCAAGCATACAGGAAAACTACTTACAAAATTGTGCAGGCTAAATTACAGTACATTCTTTACTTTGCAAACATGCTTTTAAAAACATGAAATATACTGTATATGAAATTCAATCCAGGTACTTGCACATACAGACAGGTTAAAAAACAAACAAACCAAACCAGAAAACTTTTGGTCAACAAAAGTTTGTTTGCCTGCAATCATGATAGAAAGCAAGTGATATCCCAAAATGAATACCAAATGCTATATGTTTTGTTAATCACATGCTTTTAAGAACCAAGCCTTTAATAACTAAAATTTGAAATAATTAATTATATTATGCCTTCTAAAGTGGCTGGGGTGGGAAGCACCACTTTAAAAAAACAAACATTTCCTTTGGATTTAGAGAAAGGAAAAAATTCTTATTTAAAAACAACTATATAGCAGTTCTATAAAGTGCCTCTTTGAGGAAATACATCAACAGATGTTTTCCTTGTGCAAAATAGACATTTTTCAGCTCAAATCTTTGAAACACATATGCTACCCAGAGTTTGTGTTCATGCATTACCTTCAAAAATCAGTAATTCAATAAAACTTCTAATCTATACCAAAACTATTTTTCTTTATTCAAAATGTGTACCGCTCCTAATTTAGCTTTTAGGGCTTGAGCTAAAACCATGTCATCAGAAAACTCTGGGTTTCTCATTTCTTAATTCTTCCTCTAAGTTCTTTTCCCGTTGTGCGTGTTTACTTTTGACTCTAGAAGTCCATTATGAAGGCTATGTGAAATACATTCTCTCCTAGGGAACAGCAAAGCCACATTGCATACCACTGGAATAAGACACTGTTTAAAATCTTTAAAAGCAGCATTTAGGATCAAACTAAAGCCTGATAGAGAGATCTGTCCGCACTTTGAAATGCAAAACCTCTTGAAACTACTATTATTGGAGAGTGGATATTGAAGTGTTCTGAAACTCAAAAAAAAAAAGTACCTAAAAGTTAAGAGAAGGAAGCTGAAGCAGCCCAAGCTACTGCAAGTTCCATTTTAGGCTCAGGTCCACCTGCAGCCAAGCACAGACATGGCAAGAACAGAAACTGCACAGACAGGAGGGAGAGCCCAGGAGCCTGAGCCCAGTGCAGCAGAGCCAGGGCACTCCAGCCCTGGGCCCCTCACAGGTAAGGCTCCGTCTGTAGCAGCAAGGAAAGGTAAAAAGTGTGACCATCCCTCTCAGCCTCACCCTAAGCTGGTTACTAACCTGCATCACTGAATTACTAACACTGCATTGAAGCTCTCCCATGCCACAATTCACTGCAGGCTCCAGCTGGAGTGCTGAAAAGGGGCAGAAGAGAGTCCTGGTATTTCTTGGTAAACCACAAGGCTGCAGATCTAAGTTTTCAATGAACAATCTAAAACAACCACCTCAGAACAGCAGCAGTCCTCTCCCTCCTGGCCTACCACTAGTTTGGCAGTCCATCATCTCTTCTGTGTGTAAGAGGAGTTTTCACATGTCTGAGCAGGAGAGGAGAAAACCAAAGCTTATGAGAATAAGTATGAAATACATATAAACCAAGGTAACAGATTTAAGTGGCTTAAATAAAATTCAGGTACATTCAAGAAAACCAACAGATATTTGTCCATTTTAGAGAAGAGCCACCAGTAGTTTATTTGATCTGAACTGTCTCTTGTAGGAAAGGTATTCTGAATGTACCAGTGCACAGCTGATCTGACCAGCCAGGAAGTTCATGCTGCAAAGGAGTCCTTCTTGGATAAAAGGTGTAATCAGGTTCATAGTTCAAGAGACAGCTCAGTGATGCCATGTAGATATCTGCAAACCTAGAGAGACGTCTCAGGAAGTAAGTTGGATTCTCATCAGTTCTGAATATGCTCCCAAAGTGTGAATTGAAGAAGTTCCTGTTCATCTCCCTGTCCCCCAGAAAGAGAAAACAAAGACAGAGAAGTGAACAGACCTGCACACATCTCTTCACCAGCTGGCAGCCATAACCTGAAGCAAGCAGATCCTAAAACCTGTTCTATGCATTATTCTCTTGCCACTGTTCTTCAAAACAATAAAATGTGCTACAGAAGGTTTTCACCTCTTGCACATATACAACCCAGGTCTAGAAATCATAGTTGTGAAGTTTCACACATCTCCCACTAGAGATAAGTTGCTTCTGACATCAGAAACATGACATCTCAAGCCTTCTTTTCTAGGAATTGTGAAAGATTTCTGCCTTTATCTAAATATTAATGGCATTGAATGTTCCAAAGGTAAAGGACTTCTTAAGAAAAGGCAAAGATTTGGTTAATACACACAAAAAGCTTAAAGACATCCTGGAATTAAGTTCTGGGCATTAGTCACTGCCAAGTATCATTTCCATTTCATTTATTCCCACATTTCTGAAGAAGGCTGTTGGTGGTACAGCTGGCCTTGAAAACTATGCACTTCACATCCCCTGCATTTAGGGATTTCTCCTTCATAATAATAGATTATTAGGAGTTCTAGCCTTATTACCTAACTTTGTGATAAATCCCTGCTGATTTTAAGGTAGAGCAGAGCTCAGTTTCTACGTATTCTAAGACGTATTATGAATAATCTGCAGAAATCATGTAAAAATCCTGGTAAAGTGACCTAAGCCTTGGAAAAGAAATACAGTTTTTATTTGTGCAGAAGCTGTGTAATCAACAGTGACAGCTGAACACAGAGAGGAACAGAAGAATCAAAGTGAGAGGGAAAGGGATTTGAGGGGATGTTACCTTTTCACACAGAAAAGTTACACTTGTTCTAAAGACAGGGAACAGGCAAAAGGGTCCATATGTACAAAGTGTCAGAAGGGAGAAGAGTTGCAGAAGAGACAGGCAGAATATTGCTTCAAAATTATTTTATAATATGTGTAACTGCCAGAGACTATAAATCAGGGATGGAAAGAAATTGCAAAGAAACCTGTGGAAGATACTGCGTAGAACCCTTGGCTACCAAAGCATACTGCAAATTCTTCATCCCCCGTGTCTTACCTCATTTCCTTTCTTTCCTTCTTCCATTCTTCTAAAATCATTTGGGAATCAGGATCACGGTGAACCTGAAACGCAAAGTATGGATAACTTGTAACTAAAGATAACTCTATAAATAAACCTTTCTATTAATAAACCCTTATCAGCCAACAGGACATGAGAAATAATTCAGAAATCAGTATCCAGAACTTATCCAGGGGAATTTTAAACAGCCAAAGTCAGGAACTGATCCAGTCTGACCAGTGGAGAAAGAGGACAAGATGTTGTGAAAGCTCCTATTAACTAACCACACAAATAATTACATTTATTTCCAGTCCAACTCTTCAGGGAGACTGAAAGCATTTGCAAACATCAATGTCCAGCATTTAGAAACTTGGCTGGATCCTTCTGGCTCTCCCAGAGCTGATTACACACACACACAGAGCACAAACCTGCATGTGTTCCAATAATCCTGTCAAGGTTTGCAGCCAGGTCATGGTTTGAATGTACTTCTCTGTGTTCATGATTTTAATCTCCGATCGTAACTCTGGAATAATCGCTCCAGTGCGCCAGCCGTGCTTCAGGGTCAAGTCCTGTTTACCAGCAATTACAAAATACAGATATTAGTCTTAAGAAGAACTACTTAAAAAAAAAAAGGATCTGACTACTATTTATCCCAAAGCAGCACCAATTTAATTTTTTTTTATGTACAAACAGAAGTATGAAACAGTGGGACTTAACTGTGCCAATGGACAATAGAATTTAATTTCAGATTAAGCATCAAATCCTACATTTTTGAAGGGAGAGAGATGAAAAACACACAAGTACTTGCAAATAAACACTAATTCATTAGGTTTAAAACAAACAGCAGGAAATGCCTCTGTAGATGAGAGCTCTGCTGCTGCCAGCAGTACCTGGAGGAAGTGTGTGCTGGGTTGGTGCTGGTTATCCTCACACCCAGCTGACAGCAGGCTACAACCAGGAGCCCCAGCTACTCAAGCTGCTCCTGACAGGTACAACACAAGGCAGCTGCCACCTGTGCTCTCCTCTCCACTGTGGCAGAGTGGAGCAGACCAATGTTACTGTTCTTTTTAAAAGCAGATTGAGGAAAAAATTTTAACATCTGCTGCTGTTGAAACATCTTACAAAAGTTTGGAGTGGAAAAGTCACATCCAGGCATTCAAAAGGAATCAATCACAAAAGAGCCCAGTGGTGGTCACTTACCCTAAGGTAACAATTAACAGAGCATTTGTTCATAAGGTGACAAAAAAAAAAAAGCCTGGAGAGGGGGGATACAAATCAGAGCAAGATCTTGGGGAGAACATTCATAATTAGTGACAGGAAGATTGACTCCTGCATTCAAAACAGAAGTTCATTCAGCTGTCATCCAAGTCAGGCATATCCTGTACATTTGGATATCTGTGTTTACTCTCTAGTACATCTGACATAATCAGTATCTGGATCAGGAATACAACCTCACACTTTCCTGACCACAGTTAGTAAACAACTTAAATGCTACAAGTCAGGTGGAAAATATGGTTGGCATTTTACAGCACCAAGGTTATTTGCTGAAAAAAAAAAAAAAGGCAATATGGCTTAACAACCAAATTGTGTTGTTAAATTAAATTAAATTAAAATATCAAATGAAAGTGTGCTACATTGAAAAACTGCAGAGGAAGAGAGGAAACTAACAGAAAGCCTCTGTTAGTTTTTTCTCTGATTTTGGGAAAGCAAACTACTTACTGCCAAGTCACTGTATATGTGGTCACCAAAGTAGAGAACCTTAGAGCCCCTCCAGCCAGTAAGCTTCAAAAATTCATACAAGTTACCCTGCAGAAATAATGACATGGACATTGTAGAAGCATGTGACTTGCACCCTCACAAGCATGAAAAAGGAACTTAGTACAACACTAAAAATATTTCATAGCACAAATCTTGTCCTCAGTTTATATACACTATGAATCCCAAATTTTACAGGTGATTTCAGTGATAGCAGCGCTTCAAGAGACAATGACATACAATACCAACAATGAATCTGTACAACTTCAGACATTAAACAACTCTCTTAAAGAATGCATCTGCATTTTAGAAACCTTTATATCCAAAGAAGCCTGAGATTCTAGGAAATAGGTACGAAATTTCAACAGAGAGAGTCTGTTGAAAGCATACCTGTTTGTAAATCTGGCCTTTCTGCAGCTTGTGAATCTTGTCCCAGAGCAAGACTCCCCTTTCAGTCACCTTCCGAAATGGTCTAGAATAGACATGCAATTGTTAATTGCTGTAGAATCCTGACACTTCTTAGGCAATTAAAGCATTAGCACTAAAAACATTCCTCTCTCAAAAGGAAAAAAAAATCTCTAGCATCTGAATTTTGTAACAGAAAATGCAAAACTCCAAAACTTCCACTTTAACCAGTGAAAAGCAATGTAACTGTCCAGTATACTTATGACATTTATAAACAAATTTTGAGAACAACTGCTGAGAAGTAAGGCAGGGACCCCAGGCAGAAGGGAAGAAACAGTATGAGTTGTCTGCAACTAAGGAGGAGAGAACACAAAAAAATAGATGTGTATAGATGTGTAAAACTCTTGCCCAATCTCTCAGTTTGCACACCTGGAAAACTGCAGATGAGAGAGCACAGGACTGGGGCCAAGACATATAGCAAAAATCTTTTTTAAATTAAATGCAAAAAGTAAAGGGAAAATAATCCCATCTCCCTCTATCTCACTTTCAAATCATAAGCACACATAGAGGAACAGGTCTTTTTCAAGGGCATACACATTAGAGATGTGTTTACTTAATCATAACTAGTCCAAATATTCCAGTCTGTCAGCCAGCCAGATGTCTTTTAAATATCATGTGTGAAGGAAAAAAAACCAAACCCAGAAGCAATGGAAGACATTTCCAGATAAGGGTCTGATTTGAAAGGCATCAAGACTTCTCAGGCTTATAAGGAAAGAAGCACACTTCACCAATATGCAAATAAGTTAAAAATGCTCTAAGTCATTTCAGTACACCTGTGACAGCTCCTACAACTTTCTTAGGCAAAAAAGTGTAAATATTTAGACTTCAGCATTGGGTGTTTCTGCATTTTGTAATGACTTTACCCAGGATCTCATCAAATATGATTTCATTTTACATTGCAGCCAAAGGAAAATATTTCCTAACACACTCTATAGCCTTATATGGAAGAGCTGCTTGAACCATTCTTTACTGACCAAACACCCACCTTCGCTTATCATTGAAAAAGTTTGGTTTTTCAGCCTGGACAATGACCACATCAAAGAGATCCCTCCAGTCCTTGCCAACGATGAACTTCATGCCTTTGTCCCTAAAAAGAACAGAGGAATATTAACAATTAACTGTAGCAAAGTGCAGTTGCCTGTGCAATAGAATGAATTATACTGGAGAGCCTCATCTTCCCCATCCTTTACAAAAGGATAATTAAACAGCAAACAACTGCTCACGTACACAAAGCTGCTGGGACTGTTTGTGATGAGAAACATCTTCTTGCCATGATCAGCCAGCTTTGCTAACACTGCACGAGTTTGTTCAGCATAGCAGATGTATTTCTCTGTGAGGATTGGGGAAAACACAGCATTAATTGAGAAAACTCTTGTGAAAAACTCTATATGCATTCAACCAAGAGCTCAGAACACAAGGTTATACTTAAACACACCATTGACAAGTGGGAATAAGTCTTTCAAACTTTAAAAATTTAGAATTTGTAACCTTTAAATATGGAAGACAGAAAACTCATATACTATCAGTAAAAAAAGCTTTAATAGATTATACCATCAGTACTTACCAATATCTGCTTCAATTGCTCTGTACATTATTCCTTTGATATGAACATCCCTGATTGAATCCTGAGAGGAAAAAAATGAGCAGTAAAGAAATTCATCATTTCAAGTGTTCACCAAATAGCAATAGTAATTTGTCTTTAAAACAACTAATTTCCCAACACTTCCAATTTTACAGAAATGCCATGTAATGTTCAATATAATTATATATATGTGTATGTGTATATATATATATATATATATGATGTCACCACTAGACAAAGACTAAGCTTCTCTTCTGAGAAATAAACTTCATAATTTTGTGAAGTACAAAATTATATAGCAGAAGGGCTCTTTTACATAACTGTGAAAGGGTGAAGTGAAAGCCCTCTGCAGAAGCAGAGTCATCACAGATTTCCACTGACCTTTGGAGCGGAATACATTCCTTTCCCCTTACTAAAAAAAAAAAAAAGCTGTACATCTGACAGATTTTAGATTATAATCACTCACAAATGCCCTGATTATTTACATAAGAAAATTATGAACAGATGAAAGAAGTTAAATGTTAGAACAAAGTATTTATAAGGCACTCTGGAGGCATTTAACAGCTCTCCTGAGCCAGCTCTGCACCAGACAGCTTTGTTCAGAACAGCAGTACTGCCATTTTGCTGCTTACTCAGGGTACGGCCTCAAAATCCTCAAAAAATACCACTAGAGGGTTTCCAAAATGCTTGCAATGCTGAATAGCACAGAAATTTCTCTACATGCCTCAGAGGAACCACAAGAATTGTCCTTCTCTATGTTACATAACCATGACATGAGATTATCTCCTCTGCAGGACACATGCTGAGGAATCAGGAGGGTCAAATTACCCTAGACTAGTACTAGAGCTTATCTGGAAGAGGAAGAGAGGTAAATAGGGAAAAGAAATAGTTCAAAAGTATGAGATAGCAAATGATTGTACACTAGCCAAAATGAAAGCTCCAAACTGGAATTCCCTATAGCCTCTTACATTCCCTATAACCTAGTAATTCCCTGATGGTGAGAAAAAAAGATATGTTCAACAACAATCAAAAGAACTTCTATCACCTTACAAGAACTTCACTTTGCCCTATTCACCCCTCAAACACACAAAATCAGCAGAAGTCCTAGAATGTCAGCTTTCAAACTATTTTCAGTTTATTCTTTTCCAAACTCTACCTTAATTTTACTTATATTTTTATGGCTGTATATCCATAATTACTCCATACAAAACCTGAAGTGAGGTATTTCACTGAGGCTAGCACAACAGGTGAAAGCTTCCTGAAGTGCTCACAAAGACACAAATATACAAGTTCATCCAAATCTTCAAAGCTTGACATCTACCTTGACATCTTTGTACAGATGAACAGGTTCATAGTCTATGTTGTTTTTCAGGAAATACTCATTCACACAAGAAAGGAGTGTCATTTCTGGCAAGGAAAATATATCCATGAATTGCTTCATTGTATTTCCTTGGGAGCTCTACAGTGATAAGAAGAAAAGGAAAGAAAAAACAAAGTCAGGCATTTCCCAGATTAGAACACTTTCATTTGTTCAGTCTAAACACTTCAGCTTAGTAGCAGATATTCAGCTTTTGCCATCCCTCTTCACGTGGCTAAAGACTGTTTTTTAACTAAGACCTTCAATAAAGATATCTCCAACAAAAGTGTTGTGATTAATTCTTCAAATAAATCCAAATCATTACTCTTAAGAGTGGTATTTTAATTCATAAAAACAAGACAGTGCTCAGCTAAAAGCCAAGAGAAGGCCTTCACTAGAAGTCTGAACTTTTGCAAAGGCATCCCACTGGGAATGCCAGAGTGATATTCACAACTGCTGCAGAGACTGGATTCAGGAATTCTAATTTCAACTCCTTAAAATAAGAACAAGTACTTGTACATACAAGAACATTAAATGTTCCACATCACAAAGGAGGGCTTTTCATGTCAACATGAAATTAACATTTGGACACTAAAAGGGGTGAAATAAACTTGGCTTTTTAACAAAAAGTCAGCTTCACCCTTCATTTGGGAAAGGGGAAGCAACCCATCAGAGGAAAAAATCAACTTTATTGGCAAAGTTTAGGATTTAACATGGAAGTTTCATCTTTCACTACTTATCTTTTGTCAAATCCTCTTTGACTCTGCCAGGTTGCATGCAGGATTTGCCTCCACACATTTACTTGCTGCTGTACCAGCTAAGCCATCAGACCACCAGGAAAAAGTGAAGTACATGAACCAGATATGGTTCATTTGCCAGTCTTTATCAGAATCTGTGCACAACACTGAGCAAGTCATTTGATTTTTTTGTGTTCCACCACTCTGTCTGTATGACTTGGTAAGGGAACAGTCAGAGAAAAAAATACAGCAAGCAAGACAGAGAAAAGTAATTTGTCACTTTAGATGGCAAACTTGACATAGAGCACTGTCAATCATATATTGCGAAAATATAACTGCTACTTATATAATGAGAACAAAATTTAAACACCACCACCCTCATGCCAAAAAACCCTCACCCAATTTAAAGACCCATTTGAGGTTTTACCTTTCCATAAAAGTCACTCATTTGCTCTAAAGGGACATGGGAACCATCATACATTGCAATGACTTCTTCATCGGGGACAACACTGAGGCCTCTGGAAAAAAAAAACCCACTAGCTTTAGTTCAAAAGTCAGATTAAAATTTTCAAGTAATCACCAAACCCTGACAGATTAACACTTAGATCTGGATCTTATTAAAAGCCTAATAACATCACAGGAACATTTTTGTTTTTAAGTTAAAACAGCACCTTTCCTTACCAAACAAGTAACATTTTAACAGGCTCATGCACACAAAACACATTCCAATTTTAAGTCCTTTCTACTTTCTTATGGGAAAAGAGCTTATAAGTGTCCATTAAGGCTATGCCTCAAGGGGATTTTTAAGAAGTGATTAGAACTTCCAGTTTCTTAACACAAAGTAATTCCTCACGCTGCCTTTTATTTTATACAGCATTGATGATATGATAGTGCTTAAATCAGATTATTCTGCAGCATGACCTTGAAGATTTAAGGAAGTGAAAAATACACACAACCTTTAACTAAATAAGAATTTCTTTTTAAATGTATGAACAGTTTAGTTTCCCAAAATTTAAAACTACTTGAAGGATGGTTGACAATTAAAACATTCAAATAAAACAACAAATGGGGAAGAAGGGGATAGCATTTCCCCAGAGTTTATCAACAATTAAGAGAGTACAGGTTTTAGTTTTGGTTTTTTTACAGCATCAAGCATCTTGCACTAAAGCATCTAAAAGACTGCAGCAGGCATGCAAACATCCTCACCAGAGGCCACAGAAGTGTTGCTGTTTTACTCAGGATTAAAAAAACCCACTAATGCAAACCAGATCAGCTGGACTCCTTCTTCCAAACCTACTTAATGATGTTTTGCAGCCTTGTAAAACAGACAATTATTTCAATGGCTCCCTTTCTTGGTCTGACCAAGAAGAGTTGCCAGCATTAAAATAAAAATAAATTAATTCACAAGCTTAGTACTTTCAGTGCTTAGAGTCCACACCAGCCTTGCAGTGGAAAGGCATGATACATGACCTTCCTCAGGGTTCCTGTGGTGGCAGAATCCTACATTAACCAGCTCTTTCACTGCAGTTCTGTCTCCACACATCAACTGGGACACAACTCTGAGCTGCTGCTGACAGAACTCCAGCATCCAAGTCAGTCTTGTGCACCAACAGGGCAGATAATACTTGGGGTTTGTAACATATAGAGTTCAGCATCACCCCCTCCACAGCAGCAAGCACAAAGAACACCCCCTCCACAGCAGCAAGCACAAGGAAATGCAACCAAAATATAAACCAGATACCAGAATTGAAGAGGTACCTTCTGGTCTGCAGACAGCTATGCCAAGTGCTATTTGAATACTGCTAGAGAAAACACTTGTGCATCAGCAGCTACTTAAGCACAAATCAACAGAGGACACAGTGAAAGCCACAGTGGAGAGACAGCTGCCTAGGCAGAGCTGTAGATGACTTTTACCACAAGTCTCACACTCCTGACACAGCTCACAGTGCAGCTGTATAACCACAGATCGTGCTGACATCAGCTCTCATGGCCCTCAGCCTCCTTCCTCCTCCCCTCATGCCTGTAGAGGTGTTTGAGGAAACAGCATGAAGGGTTGATGCAAACCATCATTTCCAGGTCACATCCCCTTCTGGACCCAAATTTGGGTGTTCTGTCCTCATGGTGGGTGGGGGAACACAACTAAGGGTGCAACAGGATAAACCTGGCTAAAAGTCTTTTTGTCCAATGACTTTAAGAAGGGTGGCCTGGCTTCTTGTCTCATTTAAAGTCTGGTACCAAGTGTGGTGCAAGTTTGATTCGGTTGATGTGTCCAAACTTAAAAGCTCTGCGCAAACACAGCAGGACCTCTCAAGTGTCTCCACAACCACACCAAAGTCACCCTATCAGGTACCCTGTGATAATTATTTACATAGAAAGCAAGAGCAGAGAAGTCATCAGGGTATTTTTAGATGTCTTTCAGCACAATTTAACAGCCGGAAACAAAGTGAGTCAGCACTATGTGACCAACCAGCTTGCCAATTCTGCCAGGGCTGATCTGGGCAATCAGCTGGGCTGGAGCAGGCACTGGATGTGTACACATCTGTGTGTACACACAGAGATGCAAAGAAAACCCCTTCCAGCAAGGCCACAATGCTCATTCATGGCTGTGGGCATCAGGGCACAGGTCCTGGTAAGAATCCAAGCTGTGCACTAATAAATGGGGTTAAACCAAACAAAAAGTAAAAGCACACATTGTTATTAGAAAGAAAAAATAACTTCACCCACCTGTAAACTGTTCCCAGCTGAATGTAATGAAAAGCATCGATCTTCATTAATAATGCCTTGCAAGTAAAAAGAAAAAAGAAAATAATTTTTATCACTTCAACTATATGACATGAAATTACAAAAGTCAAAGCAATTTTATCTACAACCTTTCTGCCTCAAGAACACCTGAGCACTCTCCTTGCAACTTCCTTCATAGCTTCCAAAATACTTTTATCAATGACTTTTACCTAGTTTTGTCCTCTTGCATCCTAAGCTCTTTCCCCACCCACCATAAGGACAAAATGCCCCAAACATCTACTTAAGGGCCATTTAAAAATATATATTATTATTATTATTGATGATGTTAATAATAACAGTAATAACAATAATAGTAATAATAAAGAATAAGGATTGCTATTAAAGAGAAAAACATGAATCCTTACACATCAATGCAGAGTGAAAAGTTGAAAGGCTTAAAAGCTCTCTATTTTTTTGGCTATGTTCTCAGCACTACATAACTCATCACAAAGTTATCTGTACATACCCGGTGCACGTCATAGTGAAGCCCTCTGATGGCAAAATTGGGATCATAATCATATTTTCTTATTTCTGCAGGATACTAAGAAAAGAGAGCAATGATTTGATTTTAAAACCATAATGAAAACAATAAAAATTGTTTCTGAAGAATTTTAGAAGTCCAAGTTTTCTATGCTTCTCATTTGCTGTAATCATTTAGGAGAATTTTTCATAGGCTGGTGAGATTTGCCGGAACATATGCCTGCAAGACAAGTCAAACATTTTTCCAAAATCCAAGGTCATTGTTTTAAATATAAGGTCATCCTGGCATCTAAAGTTGGACATCCAGGTAGTCTGTAGTGATTACCACCTTTGAACATTAGCTTCTTGTTCAAAAAGTTAATTTAATATATTATTAATACATTCTTCATACATTTAAAAAATTAATTTTAGAGATGCGCATTAACTGAATATCTGTCATGCACTCTTCCCTCAGGTTCTTTATCTATAGTGTAGGTAGCTCACACCATTATACGGTGTGAGCTTTAATCTAACATTTTTCAGTACAAGCACATTATCAGACAACTGTTATTTTGTCCTGCATAAACACAGGTTGCCACAAAAAGAAATGTCAGGGGCATGTCTTGGCCTAAGGGCTTTGTTCACTTGTTTTTAAAGGGTGAAATACTTCGGTAGTTTCAACAAGGCCTGAGAAAACTATAATTTATTTGATTAATACACTGAAAGGTAATCCTTCATTCTCCTCCCCCAGGTTACAGCAGCCTTAGAACCTGACATTGTTTTTCACCCTCTCTACAACCGTCTCCATACATATATGGATAATTTGCAAGCCTTCAGGGGGAAAAGTGCATTAGGCAGCTTCAACAGAGCCTCTAGCTACTTTATGAGAAATAAACTGTCATTTCCCCCAAAGTTCTTAACTTGCAGCTTATCTGTAGGTTGCATTTGTACTGAATACAGGCATCTACAGTTAAAGAAAACAGTCCTGTCACCCCTACACTAATACTTCCAGAAAGCGTGGGGCAGGCTACTGATCTGAATGAAAAACAGCACCAAAAGCCTACAGACAGCTTGGAGGAGGCACAGGTTTGGTGAGGGAACATGAAGAAGAGACTCCCATGCACTGCACATGCCCAAAGCAACCATACCAAGCATGTACAATGAAATTGATTTCTGACTTTATCAAATTTCTGCATGCTTGACTTGCTACTTTAACTTATTCTACAACAAAGTTGTCTTTTCAGACACATGCCAGCACATATGAGCTTAGCCTGGCATATAAATCAAGGCTTCCTTGCAAACCAAACAAAGAAATTATAGGAATGGTACTGTTTGCTTACTCCACTTTTGGTAGGGACAAATATGACTGGACTGAAACAGCAGTCCTGATAAAAAGGCACAAGGCCTGTGCATCAGAAAGAAATGAACCCAGGAACAAGAGCTTACATAGAACACCTGCTGCCACCTCTGTGATTAGCATTAAATTGATGTTTATTCTCTTGGGCAACTCCTTGCTTCCTACACTGCCTTTTGCAATTTTTCCTGTATTATCTCCCACTGCCATGAGCAAAATTTGCCATCTTTTGGGTTGACTGTGACAGTCATAATGGATACTTTTTCTAATGGTAAAGGCAAAAAATATATTAACAGTATAAGCAGATAAATTCCAAAAGAAGATGATTCCAATAACCTGTCTCAAACGTCTCATCACCTTTGTTTAGCAGAACTCAGGAGATTTAACCGAGACAAACTGTAAAGCTGTTGCTACCCAAATCCATTCAAATAATAAAGGCAGAACACCATTAGAATTTTTGTCTACAAGAATTAATCTCGACTCCTCCAGTAACATGGGTTTTTCCCATGAACCATGTAGCTTTAATAAAGTATATTTACACACCCCACAGAAACTGCTATCAAACGCATGCCAAAATTGCAGGGGGATAAAGCTGTGTGTGCTTGTAGCACCCATGAAGTTTTGTTTGCTCCTCCAAGGATATTTATAGGTGTTTATAAATAGCTCCTAACCTTTAGATTCAAATACGAAAGTGGAATAACACCACGCATTCAGATTTAGGTTGCATAAAAATACACAAGCAGCTTCATTAACATACTCCATGGACTTTCTGTCTTTGCTTTAAACTGTAGGACTTGCAGGAAAGGAATTTTGCTTCTTTTAGTCCACAGATTTTTTTCAGTCTTTATACCAGGAATACCTTTGTTTTCCCCAGCCTGCCATCTCCTTCTCCACTTCCTGACACATGGGAGCTTTTCCCATCCCCAAACTAAACCAGAAGCAGCTCCAAACTGCCTGGATGTCAAGTGGTCACTGCTTGGAGAGGCAGGAGGGCAGTGCTCTGTCCTGAACACTTCCCTGTATCCAGGCTCTGGTCACTGCACACCCTGCCCCTCCAGCCAAGGCAGCTGAAATGCCAGGTACACACAGAGCCCTCAGTGCAATCAAAGCCCTGCTGTGAAGTCCAGCTAAAAATATTTCACAGGGAAATTAATCACTGCACTCACAGCAAGGGATCAAACACAGCAATGGGAACTTTTAAGGTTCTTACTTATTAATGTGACTCCAATAAATGATAATCAGGAAGAAACAACCAACCGCACACCCACATGAAAAGATAAGACAAATATAACTGTATTCCTTAACAGACTGTTCTCTGCTCAGAACTGCAGCTGAGACTAAAACAGGGCTTCTGTTGTGAATATGGAGCTGTTGTACAAAATGTGCTATAAGGGAGACAAGCTAGGACTGAGGCATGAAAAGATGATTCATGCCTCTCACTCAAAAATCATTTATTATACCCTTTATTCATAAGTGTATTGTTATTCCATTAATTTCACTTACCCGGTGCTCGTTAATAAGAAGATCTCGAGCAGCGTTGAATATGAGCGTGTGCAGATGTTTAGAATAAAAGACCAAGGTGTAGTCATAATCAAACCCATAAATTTCAATGTCTGACAGGCTCATTTCATTGTTTGAAAAAATAGCATCTGGGTTCAGCATGTTGCTCATAATTGAAGGAACCAACTCTGTCAACAGAGGAGAGGAAAAAAAGTTATACCAGCCCTGTACCTTTATTTAAATAAAGACACAGAAATCTATTAGCAATTTCTAAATATAGATAAATGATGAAAACTGACAAACTAATTGACACTAAACTAGTTGTAAACAATATGATGCTATTAAACACGCTGTCCCTAACCTGTCTTGGAGATCTATAGGTTTTATTCCAAGTAAGCTTTTCTCTGCAGTCCAAGTTTGAAGAGAAGATGCATTTTGGCATCTTGCTTATCAGAGAACACCAGGCATTAATTTTTTGCTAACTCCATTACCACATTTATTATTGTTTTTGAACATGAATTTGGAGTTGAAGAATATTATATTATCATTACTACTAGTCTAGGAGCCTTGTCTTCTGCTCCCATTACTTGGTCCACCTCCTGCCCCTGAAGCAGAACTGACATTGTTCTAATTTGATATTGCTTTAATTTTTGCTTCACCATTTCAAGGTTATCATATTAATCAATTTCAGCTCACATGAATAAACTATATGTGACTGTGTACATAACAACTATTACATTCACATTGTTATGCTTATTAACCTCCTAGAGAATCAGAAAACCAAACATATTCTGCTTATTTTCTACATAAACACACAGTGTTTGTGCAAACACTTCCATTTTAAGGGTATGTTTCTGTTGATATTTGATTGAAAAAGTATACTGACTGAGAATTAAAACCATGATATAATAAGTAACTTTAGGACCAACACCAATGTCAGTACTAAACATTGAGAGTGTTTATATTTCTTGTTTACAAAACTTGAAAGAGCAACATTAGGAGGTTAAACACTACTCTCCTGGCAGCATAAAACATGAGCATGTTTTCCTTCTTTATATACTGTCTTTATACTCCAAACTTCCCTACCAGCAGTAAAAAATGGGGAACATTAATCTTAAATCAGGGCTTGGAAAGGCAAGTTTAAAGGGAATGTGCTTTGTTTGGTTACTTTCCATATAGGTTTAAATGGAATTGACCCAGCTTCTCTCCAAACCCTCAGCTCTGAGGCCAGATCCCTACAAGCTCCACCACTGAAAACATCTCAACAACACAGGTACTTCAGATGCAGACACCCAGGTCTTTTAATTTTTAAGAGAGGGAAAGAAGCAAATTCACTGAGTTTAACTCCAAACTTCAAATACAGCCCAGCAATCAAATCAAATACAACTTGACATGCTACAATTAAGGCAAATATTCCTACTATATTCCTATTCCTCTATAGAGAGGGCTATGAAGCATTCAATTAACTTGAAGTCATTAGCACAGTTTTTATTCAACTTCCAAAATCTACACCCGTCTCTGTATTATAAAGTATTTTTTCAAATGTCAATTGTGCAGCTTGGTGAGTCAACACTTGTTTTAAAAATAAAGATATTTATGGAGCTATATATAGATAAAAAGATACTTAAGCTGCAAACTAGCCTGACTGGTGGCTGTCTGAAAACAGGCAGTATGAACAGTTGGCAGCTATTAGACATTCTGGCCAGCCGACAGCATCACAAATCCTATAAACCTTGGGTCAAAACAACGGGAGAGCCTTCTAGCTTTGCCACCTCAACACTGTAACTGAAATATCATATACTTGAAGCTATTGGGTGACTTAGCTGTAATATAATAGCCTGAAATATTCTAGAAGCAGTTGCCTCATCTTTTGCCAGCTCACACCCACTGACCAACTTATTTTCTCACAATGTTATCCTATCTCAGCTCCTAAGTATTATTTGGGTGTGGTTTAGAACAAAAGAAAGTTAATTCCAAAAACAGGAAAAGAAAAAATAGATTCAAAATAAAACACACTTCCCCTCTTCCTATCCCTTATCTCACCCTCCAAAGCCCACAGACCTCTCATGATCGCTAGCATGGCTTTTAATTTCACTTCTAAAATACTGACGCTACTCTGCATTAACAAATGCTTCGCTTGCACCCAGTGCTGTGAAGTCCCAGCTCACATTCAAGACTCTTAAATGCAGGAAAACACAATAATTTCTTTCTTTATAGGCAAAATATGCAAGCTAAAGCATTATCCATCGCCACTACAAGACACGCTCTTCCCCATGTCATTATGGAACACACTCTGCCTCTTTTTCTTTCAGCTCACAGAAAACACCACATTTCCAAGCAAGTATTATCTTGCTAATTCTCTTCCCATCGGAGAAAGGGCAGAAGTGAGCATTTTGCTTGCTTTTTCCTTTAGCTTTTTGGCTGGCTGGGTTTAGACCAGGGCTTCCCAGGGTCATGTATGTACTGCGAGCATTTTATAATGCCTCGCAAAGCGCTTTGATGGAACCGTATGCAAAATTAAAAGAGTCACCCAAAACTTCACAGTATTTTAACTTTTTGGATAAGCAGTCTATTCCAGAATAGTTACGCTGTGTATATATATAACAGCCATCAATGAGATGATCAACTCCTCGATTTTCTTTCTACATTTGCTTTTCTACACTCAACACACCTCCAAAACCTGCCAATTTGCCTGGTCCAAAGGCGCTCCGAGAGCCGCGGCCCCGCACCGGCGATGGCGTGAGGGGCTCCGCGCTCCCTCCGACGGGAGGATGAAGGGACTGCCACCCCCACAGCCCGTGTCCCTGGTGTCCGGCCCCAGAATCGACCGAGGGAGGCTCTCCCCGCTCTACCGCCCCGGCCCTGGGCACACCAGGGCAGCCGGAGCCGCTCCTCGGCCCCCTGACCCTTCCCGCTCCCGCACAGGCTTCGCCCTTGCTCCGCTCCCAGCCGCCACCACGGCTCCGTTCCGGCCCGCTGAGGGGGCGCCGCTCACCCTTGGTGACCCTCTTGGCCTCCTTGTAGCGCGACCACAGGTAGCTCTTCATGTCGGGCGACGGCTGCTGCTGCTGCTGCGGGGCCACCGTGCAGAGCGGAGCGGCGCCCGCGGCGGGCAGGACGCGGCCCCGCCGCCCGCCCGCGCCCGCCCTGCCCGCCGCCAGCAGCGCCCGCGCCGCCACCGCTGCCATGCTCCGCGCTCAGCCCCGCCGAGCCGCTCCACCGCCGCCGCCGGCTGAAGTCACTTCCTTGGGCCCCGCCCCGGGCCGGGAGGCGGGACCGGGCCCGCAGGTAGCGGCGGGAGGCCGGGCTTGGTCGGGCTACGGCGCCCTGAAGCGGTGCCTGAGGAGCGGAGCGCTGCCGGTGCGGCCCCGCGGGCTCAGCCGGTGTGGCCGGGCCCCGGCGCCCTGAAACGGTGCCTGAGGAGGGAGCGCAGGCGGTGCGGCCCCGCGGGCTCTGCCGTTGTGGCCGGGCCGTGCGTGTCCCATCTGCCGTCCCGAGGAGGGAAAGCAGCGTCCTGCCATCCACCGGCATGGGCAGCGTTTAATGTGCGCTGCTGAGCCAGGCCAAGGGGAGCTGCAAACCCTGACCTCACGGCTCTGCTGCTCCTCAGGGCTCTGGTGCCCTCGGAGCTGCCTGGGATTCTTTCACTGCATCAACAGCAAGTGTTTACTTTTCCGAAGTACTATATACACCTGCTTACATCTGTAACAAAACAAGCTCCAAACACAAGCTGCAAGTAAAATACACAAACACAGTCCTCTTGACGTTTTGAGGCCCTCATGGCCCTGTGAAGCACTGGCCACTGGTAGCTCTAGACCCTGGCAGTCTGAATTTGAGCCATATCTACTATACTTAAGAGAAAAAATAAAAATTAGAAGAACCAGACCAGACCACTGTCACAGTGAACTGGTTACAACTCCACGTGCAGAATTCCTGGTGCGCTCAGAAACTTTTTACAACAAAAGGAACGTATTCTTTTTCCAGTACAGTAAACATTGGATACAATTTGTTCTTATTTCAAGGGGATCTACATAGCCCATTGTCACTTATTTTGGGAAGTTACTCAGCCATTCATCCCCATCCATCTCAATTTAAAAAAAAAAAAAAAGCATTCCTATACAAAACTGAAGGATTTCAGACAAAATCCTACTTTTTGTTTGTTTGGTTTTTATAACAAAGAATGACTCTCACCTCTTACCTGACTCTCACCAGGCAAAACCACAACAAACTGAAAGAAAAATAATCAACTTTGGATTTCAAAGTCTCTGTCAGTGGCTATGTGTTCTGTACTTCCAACCAAGGCTGAGTTCCTGACTGACAGTACAATAATTACAATTGAGATTGCCAAAAGTCTGATATGCTTAGTATTTCCCAGGCTTGGTTATTGGTGGAGACTAGACACAGCTTTCAAAGTTCCTACATTATCCTTTATGTTAATTGCATTGTCATTTCAGTATGTAATTCTGGTAAGCATCACTACAAATCCATCACAATAAATTCTGGGAACAAGGAGAGAACAAGATCATCAATATTTAGAAAACAGAGAAGGTGAGATGAAAAACAACATCCTAGAGAATTACTGATCTATTACTTGCCTTCTTTGCTGTTCCTAATATGAGAATATTTTTGCAGCAAACCGAATGAAAACTCCCATTTAACTTTCAGCATCAGATTTTCCATGTACAACTACAAAAATCCCAAAATAATTAAGTCACGTATGAAATTACAAGACTTGGTAAAACTAATTTTGAATTTATGACATAGTTCTAGAGTATTGTAGGTGTTCCTGTCAGCCCAACTCTTCATCACCTTCAACAAAACAAAAATCTATAATAACTGGACAGCTTTTAAAATCCAGCCTATATGCTAATTATTCCCACATGCAATTCAGTTGAAATTAATAGAAAAAGTCTCATTGTTCTTCTCCTGAGCACAGCTTAGCCTGTTCTCTAAGTCCTAAGACTACAAATATTGTGAACAATAACCACTTTGGTAGGTGAGGCATTCTCAAGAAAGAATTACAAGAACTCCTCTGAACAATACAAGGAGGAGTAGTAATGAAGAAGGTATTTCCAGCAGTCAATGTGTTGACAAAGGTGTTGTTTGTTGACCCATATGCAGTAAGAGGATACTGCAGAGACAGGGATTTATGTTCCCTCACTGTGATACCAGTATTAAGGTTAGAAAAATTCAAGAAAAAGTCTAGAAATGTGGAAAAAGACAGCACAGTGTTCTGCAGCACTCAGTCATCGCTCAAAACCTCAAGGCTTTAAATCTTCACATTAATTTCTTTTTTATATTATCAGACTAGAATGTGAATACTATTTAGTCTGCAAGAACCTGAGATGTGCAAACTATTATTGGTGGTAGAAATCCCATCTTTGCTGCAGACAGTTTAGGTCCCCAGATAACCAGGACTAACCAATGAAAAAAAAAATAAAATCATTCTCCCCACATATCAGACATGTTTTTCTAAGGCTTGATGTATGCAATTCAAATAGAAAGAGAAGCTGTTTTCTATATGTAATTCTGTTAGCTAAGAGAACTTCCATAAGGTGTTTTACCAGCAAGTTATTCTCACAAATCAAACTAATCCCTAAGTGTTAGCAGCGAGACTAGAGACAGAACTAAAACATGAGGTAATGCTGTTTAAAAATAAGTTGTTAAACAACTCAACTTCAGACAACTCTTCTTTCCTGTGTCTGCTGGTCTCCAAGTAATGACTCAAATACTGGAAAATATGTGATAATGTAAACTGGTATGAAGGAGCACACGTGGAAATTAATTTGTCTTTATTTGGGGTCCACATCACTCCTTCCAATACTTAATTTAACCAGCAGAGAACATGCAGAAGTAAAGGACATCAACTTCAAGAATTTTTTCTAAAATGGCACATAACATGAAATATGATCCTGCAGGCATCATTAAATACCTCTTAATCAGATCAGTCTGAGTAATCCTGGAGATGACTGTGATGACACAATACACAGGAGAACCCAGACTCTCCCTTGTTTTATTGCCAGCATTGACCACACCTGTGAAATGAAAGGTGTTTAGGTATGTCTGACAACTAAAAAAATAAAAATAAAATAAGAAAACCTCATACCCAGCACAAAGAGTTTCACTGAAGAATTACCCTCCAAAGAAGAACCTCAGGGCTGTCTTACAGAACAAGAAAGAGCATAGGCCTAAAAGGAAAATGGCATGGGTTTTGTTATGTACATACCACATAAGCTGATTTATATCTGGCATCTCTCTACTATTCATGGCCTGTGGAATTAACTAGGACTTCGGTGAGGATAATAAACATGATTTCTTTCAAGCTAAAGAGAATACTTACAAACTGTTTCACTTTTGACTTAATTTTGTGGCCAGAAGTAATTCAGAGAGAGGCTACACAGTGTCCTCATTGACAAACAGCAGCTCTTGTAGCTGTTCTGAAGGCTCAGGACACAGAAATCATGTGATCTCTGCACATATACACATAAAACACCTCCGAGATCCTGTTAAGTGTTTCATGTGTATTATGGATGACAGCTCAGACACCTCATCTAATTTCTCAGGTTTGAAAGTTTTGTTGACACAGGGAAAACACACCAACCTCCCTGCAGCCTGCTCAGCCCTGCCATCTCCTCCCCACATCTGAGAGCACTCAACACCTCAAATCACTTGGCCAGTAAAGACACTCCTGCACTTCAGGCACTGAGGAATGTATTTCTGATCAGCTTGTACAGCCTTCAACTAAAGCCTCTGCCTAGGCTAAGAGATACTGCAATTCATTAAAGCACCATTAAATGAAATTAAAATGCAGTGCTAGGAAAGCTGACAATGTCTTACTGCAGCTTCTGTGGTGCAGCTTTGCAAGCACAACAGCTTCGTAAGCAATAAAAGCATTTGACAGATTCTGTCAGACAGTTGTTTATCACAGAGGTGAATGACCTTGGACTGACGGAGAATTGGCAAAGGCAGCACAGAAACAGCCTTCTGTGGAAGAATAAAGAAGGAAAGAGCAGTCTCTTACCACCTTAAAAGAATCTGCAGAATGTTATTTTCCTTATCTTTATTATATTTCCCGCTAATGTAAACTTTCCTAAATGTGTTCGCAAAAATTATTTTGCTTTTTTACAGAACCATCAGATGCTATTAACCCAAGTCTTCTTGGAAACCACACCCTTTTATAGTCCTTTTAGCCAGAGTACTTCTCCCACTAACAAATGTTTTCATATGAAAATTTTTGCCTCTGTTTTTATCCTGACATGCTTTTCATTTTGGTATTGATACTAAAAATAAGTGGAATTGTGTTCCTGTGTGCCTATTTGGTAAAATTATCTAACTCTTTTTTACCTGAGCTACTTACTTGCTTTCTTTGCTTCTATTCTAATAATAATAAGACATCATTTGAAATTAATTTGTCACATCTGATGTGGAAAAGAGATACTGTAAGTACACACCAGCCAAGCATATTAATACATGGTTAAAATGAGAGCAGAGAAATAAAGCAACTGAAATCAGAAATATTAGTGTCTGCACTGTTCCTCACAAACTTCAGTATAAAGCAGATCTGAATACTTTCAGTGTTACACTTCCACAACACAGCTGGGTAAAGAAGATCCTGACTATTTAGTTCTGCCTGGTGAGCATTTGTCAGCTGTCCCTCCTCCCAGAAGAGAATGTTTAATCCAAACAAGTTAGGAGATTTCCTGGTAACTGAAGTGACACAATTTTACTAGCCAGGCACCCTGGAGTGTGAATTCTTGTACATTATTCCATCCACTACAGACATCCTAAAAACTTCCCAAAACTCTCAATATATTGTAACACAATTTCAAATAGCACACAGTTTGTACAGACTTAAAAAAAAAAACAAACCCAAAACACAAACCACAACCAACAGACAAATCCAGTAATAACACAGAATAATCTGAATTGAAAGGTACAAAAAAAGATCATCAAATCCAGTTCTTAAGTGAAGGGCCCATCCAAGGACCAATATCAAGTAATCCTAAATAGGGATGCAAGTTTGGTAACTGCTTTTGCCCTACTTCCTCAATTTGCAGCCTAAAAGTGTATTGAGAAGATTAAGTGGCAATTAAAAAAAAATAAAAAACACCACACCACCTTTCTTTTCACATGAGATATGCTTTAAACTGTAGATTCATAAAGAAGCAAACTTAGCAAAGGAGTTAGAAGCCCATCATAATTCTCTGTTAATACAGAGAATTACAGCACAGGCTACCTGTTATGTGACAGGTGTGCACTTAGAACATCTGGTCCAAAAGAGCGTCTGAGTCTGCAAGGTAAAAAAAAGCAACCCTGAATTATTTTATACCAAATGTCAAAACAAAAATGCTGGCAAAGCAGGCACAGCCAAGTGTGTCTTTACTTAAATTCACAGTGGACAGGAAATGCAAAGAAGCACACTACAGAGACCATCACACTGTCTGGAAGATGGAGCACAACCTTAACACCTCTCACCATCCTCAACCACTCCCATTAGCTCTTGGAC
The DNA here is from genome assembly GCF_028018845.1 of Melospiza georgiana. Lineage (NCBI taxonomy): Eukaryota > Metazoa > Chordata > Aves > Passeriformes > Passerellidae > Melospiza > Melospiza georgiana. The sequence continues at coordinate 15,032,743 of NC_080433.1, read as the reverse complement.
AAGCTTGTTCAACCCTCATAAAAATATCCTGGACAAAGCCAAGTCCACCAGGCACTCTTAACTACATGTAATTCAAATTTTGTGTTAACACATCAAGCACCAGGCCAAAGAAATGTAGATATACTCCTGACTTGGCCAAGGCAGTCCCAAAATGTAGGTATCACATTCATAGGAGTCAGGACACAATTTCATCATGCCTTACACCAGAACAGAGGGTTTTCTATCCTTAGGTTCAGTATGTGCCTAACAATTCATCCCCAACACAGCAGAATGGAAAAAAAATACTTATGGAATTCAGCACTTACACCAGGTCACAGATTAAGGTTTCAAATGTATCAAAACCTATAATTTTCTTTATAGACAAATTTAGGTGATCATATAATATATCACTTATCACTCAACACTTTATATATAGCCCTGACTTTTCTTGAGATGACTTGAAAACCCTGCCAGCTGTACTTGACCTCCAAATAAAGGATTCATCCTGCTATGCAAAATGTAGCTCTTTTTGCATAAAAGCAAAAAGAGGAATATCCTTCACCCCCAAAAAAATAAAGATAAAAGGAAGTAATTAAAAATACAAATATGGCAAGAAATTAATTACTAGAAAATTACTAAAAATCCATTCCATTCCATTGCACCATGGTTGTAACTAAGTTTAGCCTAATTACACCATGTCTGGAGCCTGCAAAGATTTATGGATACACTTGACTTAGGAATCTCCTTGAAGTTTTAGCTCCTCACTGCACAAAGTCACTCCATGAGGGGGGTCTTCATAGGCACAAGCTCCAAGAACACAGGGCTCACAAAACAGTGAGCTAAAATAGTGACATGTAAGGAATGTGAATGACATTCCAACAGAGAAGCCAGTAAAAGGAGGACTCCATCCCCATAACTTTGTCCATAATGTTACTAAGCAACACGAATTTGCAGGCACTTCACTGCTGCAATTACAGTGATGTCTCAGATAAAATTGGTACAGCTTCAGTCTGCAGTCTTGAGTAATTTCTGAACCCTGTAATTAGTTTTATCAGAAGAAAAGCTCAGACTATTTCATTTAATACAGAATAAATAGACAGTTAATATATAGTGGTTTTCATGTTCTCTACATTTTGATATAAAATTAAGTACATGTTTGCTTTTGTCCCTTATTTTTGATACTTTAAGCAGCAGATGCCCATCCAATATCCTCAAGAACTGAGCACCATAAAGCTAATCATCCTGTTTTTCTGGAAAATTGTTACTGATAAGAATTGTACACAGAAGAAATATAACATTATAGCCTTCCAGTGTGGCACTATGCCACCTGGCAAGTTCCTGGTGTCTATCTTACATGAAATTAAACAGTACAAACATTTTTAATGAGCTTCTCAGGAAACATCATCACTCTTAAATCAGTGATGATTCATCCCACATGAAGAACCTTACTTTCTAATCTACCCTTCATTTCTAGTGTATACAATTCAAGAAGTTCCTACAGAAATCCATTTTTGGCAAATAACTGAAAGTATCTTTGTGTCTTCTCTAGCTCAACGTTATAAAAATTGGAAGATAAAGAAAACTTCCCCTGCACTTGAGAGTTCAGAAAAACTTAGTGTCTATATGATAACACAACAGCACATTAAATTATGAGAGATCTCTCATTGCAGTGTAACACATGGTTAAGTGGGTGTATTATCAAATAAGACTTGATCTTGCACATCTGAAACCAACAGAAGCTTTGCCTCTGTTTGCCTTGGGACTGAACCAAGAGTTAATTACTACAGGCAATGTTTCCAGAACTGGTAAATGCTGAGCAGCTTGCACTTAACTGCAATAACAAGGAATTGTTGGGTACTGACTGAGTTTGAAGTAATGATTAAGATTTTACTCTGATGTCCTATTGAGCGCTTATATATTTTAAAAATCTGGATACCTACTGATAGATCTAAATTCAGATAATGGAGGTCTCTGAAATTCTGTTTCAAGAAATACAGCTAAATCTATTAAAACCTAGTTACACATCATTCTGAAAATACAACTTACTCAGAAAATCTGAGACCATAGATGCTTTTGTGCTTAAAAATCTACTGCAAATCCTTTGAAAGACTTCATTAGCTTCCTCAGATTGATATTTTTACCACATCCACTGCATTCTGCTGCTTCTTTAAAATAATGTACATTAGCATAGTATCAATAAAAACTCACAGCAAGAAGCATTTATTTCCTTAAGAGTATCTCGGTCTTGTAGCTGGAGAACTTGCAAATCACTTGTTACAAAACCATTACAGCAGATTTCAGCCTGTCTCTTTTTCTTGTTTCTGTCTTTTGGGAGAATGCAGAAAATTCACTCCTCCTCCTTTCCCTGTAGATTTAATGAGCCAGGCATGACAGCATTTCATCTGACATAGCATCTTGTCAGATCCAAAGTCTATTTCCCTATCTTGGATTTTATTATTGGCTGCTTTTGTTATATAATCATTCCTACAGGTATTTTCATATCCTTTTGGCTACAAACAGAATAAATTCTCAAAACAATTCTCAAAACTACTTCTTTACGTTCAACCCTCCAAATCCGTATTATAATTCAGAATACACAACATAGATGAGAAAACACCCAATACAAGAGGGTAGCAAAGCAGCTATGGCTTAAACATTTTTACACCAAGAGATAGAACAGAGCCAAATCAATCAACGACTTAGAAATGCCAAGCTAAAAGCACATGAGAAAAGTAGCTGGACAGGAAGTCCTGAGTATTCTAAAACAGATATTGTCACTCATCCCTGTTAAAGCTACTCCACTTCACATGAAATAGTGAAATCATTTGGTCCAGGAACAGAAAGGATGGTCTACTGACACAGAGAAGACCTGAAAAGGAGTTTTGTAACTAGGGTACTCCAAAACCAGGAAACCAAGTCCAGTGGAGAAGAGTAACACATCCTAGAGAAAAAATAGTTTTGTCCTGATCAATAAATATTTAATTTCATTTTCAATATATTAATCAGTAGTTCACTTAGCAAGCTGCTCATGTTACCTGGTGCTTTTACAGCGATAAAAGTGCATGGAGTCACTGGAGTTTCCTGAACTCACCCCATAGTAGCAGTAAGAAGAGAGATTTATAATTGTCTGCATAGCTGGAGCACCTTAGCCAGTGTATCTCACTATCCCCAAACTTAAAAAAGGAAATATTTCAGAACCAAAATCCCAGACCCACAAAAAGCTGCAACTGTTTGAGGAGCCTGCAACCTTTCTTCCCTACAAAACCTTTGTAATGTTCATCATCCACCCTCCCACCTCTTCCTCTGAGGCTTCAGCTGCCCATGTTCAAGCCATGCTCTGGTGCAGCGCAACGGTGTAACCTGGAGCAGGGTCCTGTGAGAACAGCTGGGAGAGGCTTTGTCTGTGCTTCACCCACACGCCTCCTCTCTTTGGCTCCTGAACGGTGTAGCGGGGAGAGAACATAAGCAAATAAAGGTAGTAGAGAAAATAATCTTGCCCCCTAAAGGGGGGGGGGGGGAGGGCTGCTGAGCCAATTTTTAAGGCTTAGGAGCCGGCCTGATGTTAACAGGCCACACCGGTAGCCAATAAGAAGAGTGTTATAAAAGAGTGGATTGAGTGGTTGGTGGGAACTGGAGTCAGTTGGCTGCTGTGAGGACAAGGAGGAGTCAGTGCCTGGAGGAGCTGCCTATAAGGAACATCAAGGAGGTATGAAACTCTGGTAATGTGGGACCCTTGCAATGTAATGGCATTAGAGCTCTTGCACTATAATGACAACAGAGCTGCAGTTAAACTCAGGATTTGGTCTCAGTTTGCTTCTAGGCTTTGCTCCAGGTATACCTGGCTTGGTCAAGGTGATATCCTGGCTAGACTCATCTGAACCTGGTCAATATAGACTTGTCTAGTAAGAAAAAAAAAATGGTGGCATTATCCTTAATATTTATTTCACAATCTCAAAATAAGGTTTGTCCTTCTTTTTAAGTAAATTTGGACATACAACAAGCACTCAAGTTTTTCATTGATATATAAATGGATTTCACACAACTAATTATTTTTCCCCTAATCAACCGTCTTTTATTATTTCTTTAGAGGCCTTCTTTTCTTTTGTTATCTCTTTAGGAGTCATTGTTGGATATAGTACTGGGTGTGGTATGCAACATTTGCTTGGTAAGTTCCTGAAGGAGAACAGAAATGCTTTCTCATGGGAAGGAAAGAACTTAGCCCCAGTGTTGGAGGTGCAGATAAGAAGCTGTGTCGCGCAGCTTAAAGGCAGCAGCAACTTTCTGTCCTGGCACATTTGGTTTGGAAGCACTGACTCAGTTTGTACAATCATGGAGTCAGTATCCATCTTTGGAAGGTGGTTTCCCTCCTGAAGGAATCAATTTATTGTGTGTTTTCCTCTTCATTGAGGCAGCCTTCTTGAAATCTGTCAGCACACTTCTTTTGGACAACAGGGTAAGCAGCTGTGCTGGGTCTTGGTGTGCAGTGACTCTAGTGCCCTGTGCAGGTAATGACCAATAGCAGTGTTCTGACACCTTTGTATTGGATCAGTCCCTGGATGTTTTGGATTTTGGAGGAGGGGATGCCATTTCTTTTGAGATGGGCTTCTGGTTCCTCTCTTAGGCAAAGAAAGCAAGTTTGGATGGGGACTTTGGGCAGTCTCAGTGAATTGAAAGGCTTTTCCCAACAGGTAGTTCTCTGGGTTAGAGTTGTTGAAGTGTCAGTGGGAATGCAGAGACCAAGCCTCTACAGGACAAGTTTTTGTCCCTTGTAGCTTTAGTGTGTGAGCAGTCCCTGGTGCCATCCCATTTGGATCCTGACTCTGTGAGACTGAAGGCTTACAGTGGTACCTAGAGCTGAGAAGGAAAGTGGTGATAGCAGGGTGTGTGTTTGTCATTTGATGGGTGCAATTGAAATTGTAGGCAGCAAAGAGCTTTCTCCACTGACAGTTTTGTGAACTCTGTTTTTGGCAAGTGTTTTCAAGTTTTTACCAGACTCTACAAGAGTGAAAAAGTTTGTTAGGGCAGAAGAGTTCGTGTTGACCTTTGAGCGTGGTGCAAAGAAGAGCACCCACTTGGATGGGCGAAGTCTTTTTGTCCAGTTGGTTTGAGAGCAGGGACGTTTCTGACTTGGCTGTGTCCTGCGGTGGTTTCGAGCTGGGCTCGGTGCGTGTTCTTGTTTTGTGAGTCGACAGCGCCATGGTGTGGTTATTTCGATGAGCACTGACAGTGCCCCGGAAAAAGACAAGCACTTTTCTAGCCCAGCCCTGTTCGTGTGGGATCAGGATGGGGGCAAGAGCTCTGCCGTGGGTCTTGTCTTGGCCCTTGGTCACTGACAGAATGTGATCCTGCATGTAGCAGAGAAGGAAGAGGAATCATTTCATTGTTGGTTGTGCAGTTTGTAAGCTTCAAAATAAAAAGCAATTGCAGCATGGCCTCTTGCTTTTAGAACATTTTGTGCTATCAGCTGCTCTACATGTAACTTGTGTCCAGCCCCCTGGAGATATGCACTTTTCCTCAAGATCTATGTACCATCTTGCACTCTAACTCTTGAAGATCCCAAACCGCTTCAAAATGTCCAGCAGCTGCTCTCAAAAAAAAAAAGTCCTACAACAAAAAGGCCGTGCTGGCCATAAAGGTCCCTTTGCAGTCTGTCAACTGAACGAAACACTAGTGATTTGCACATTCCTTCTGAATGATATATATATATAGCATCAGCACATTCTCTCAAAGTGGCAGAGACTGTTGTTACAGTGAAGCATTTTCAGCTGCACCTCTGGCTGACAGATGTGCCAGGACAGAACCTACTCCCTTTCCTGTGCAAACTGCCCCAGTGTTCTAAAGCTCTGGGCTACAGGATGTAACTAAGCTATCAAGAATTGCTCCCTTACATAACGCAACTGCTGAGTGAGAGACAGGGTTAAAGGCTGGCAACACCTGGGGAGTCCCTGGGGATGACTTTCTCTGGAGCTCTTTCCTCCACAGTGGGGTCTCCTCACGCACTTCCCCTGCCCCCAGCACAGGAGGCTGAGCCCCCTGGAGCATGTCCATCCTTCCTAGAGTCCCTTTTGGCACCTGTGCATCCCTGCACAGCTCCTTTGGATGCTGCTGTCCCCTGAATCGACACAGACTGCGTTGCATTTGCCTGCTGCTGATTTGAAGCAAAGAAAGAGGAAGAGTTCATCGGGGCTCGACCTGAAATGATGTTTTGATGCTTCTGGTTCTCCTTACAGCTTTGGCAGCAGAGCAACATCACTGTCCCTACCCCCTACTCGCCCTTGGAATGCACACACAGGCCATGTGTCACTTCAGGTGACCCCAAGTGGCCGCATCAGTGTGAGAGGGCAGCTGCTGTTTCACCATTGCAGTTCTTGGCTTGTTAAAGCCCCTCCTACCTGTACTACAGCCTGTGCTTGAAGACACAAAACTACCATCCTGGAGGAAAGGCATCAAAGAATGCTTGACAAGCCTGAAGGGAAGACCGATTACCCCTTTCCTCACCAGGTTCTTTAGTTGAGGTTGCTAACAAGGACCAGTCTTGAAATCCTGGTGATAAAAACAAGAGCAGACTCCCAGTACTAAAGTGATTTCAGGTTTCACTATAAAAAAAAAGAAAGGCCTAAAGCAAGGGGGCCTGCGGGATGAGCAGGAGCATCCCCATTAAGGATGCTGCAGCACCATCACTGAGGATGTCCCCAGTATCCCCTGTGGAGTGGCACAAATTCAGTGGGTCAGAAGCCCCTTTTTGTCCCTTTGGATTGGTTTCTTTTTGGATCCTTCATTTGCATGATGGTTTAAGGCACTGGATTGTCCATTACAGTTCTGTCCAGGCTGGCTTGTTTCACTGGGGGGTGGTGCACTTTACTTAGGTGTGTTATGGTTTGTTGAGTACATATTTCTTACAACTACCCTTTTAATCCCTTTTACAATATAATAGCCCAACTAACAGTACATGCTTAATGATCTATCAACTATTTTTCAACAGTTTCTAACCTATTTTTAACACCTGGAATGGGTCTTTTGTTGTTTTATTTTTCAGGTCCTCAGTCCAGCGCGGGACTCAGTAACTGGGTGCTGCAGAGGCCCCGGCAGGCATCAAATATGCTTGCCCCACACCCAAAGGTGGATAATGAGATGATTGGCTCTCACAATTAAAGATAACTATTGTGTGAATATTAAGAAAGTTTCAGCGCTCTATAGTTGTGTTATTGTAGTTTAGATGCCCTCTGCTCTCCCCACAGTTCCCTTTTCCCCCTGTATTGTTGCCATCAGACAGCCTGGGCTGTCCAGGACAGGTACAAAGAAGCTGCACAGGTGTCCCTGGCGTGGGGCAGTGGGGAATGGAAAAGCTTGGTGCTTAGGGGGGCAGCATGGCAACACCTGACCTCCAATCCAGTGACAAGAAAGCAGTTTCCACTGATAAATGGCAAAGAAGAGCTGACAGACAGACTTTGGAGGGGCCAGGGCTGGCTGATGCAACCCCAGGGGTATAAAACACTGAGCATCCATCTTCATTCAAGATGAACTGGCTGCATGGTATACACGAGGGTGGTTCCTAGCGCTGCAGCTTTTTCCTTATGTAGTCCTTTGCTGTATTTCTGTAAAGGTTTAATAAACCTTTTTAAATTTTCAAAGTGAGTGGTTATTTCTCACAGGTGGCACAAGATCTCCTCCAGCGCCAGCCTGTCCGCGGGGTGCTTGGACAAAACACCAGCGGATCAGATGTTGGCACTCCGGGAGAGAAGCCAGAGAATGCCGGTCACTTGCAGAATTGGTAGGGGGCAGAGACTGCCCCTGGCCCCCCAATTGAAGGGGGACCGAGGGCCCGCGCCAGCCCCCCACTAAAGCAGAAGGGGGGCAGCAACTTCTCCCTGTCCCCCTACATCACACGGGCACAGACACACCGCCAGCTCCCCCCATATCGGAGGGGGTCGGACACAGAGGCCCCAAAAGCGCAGGGGGGACCGAGACCTCCCCAGTGTGGCAAAGGTAAGGATAGAGAAATCCCCGAGCATCCCCCAGGGCAGAGGGACACAAACCCCTCGAGCATCCCCCTGGGGACCAGATAAAATAAATTTGGTAGAAATGGAACCTTCCAACACATCAAGTGCTTTGACTGATATTTGCTCTCCAAACGAGTCACCTGTGATGAAAATGCAAACAAATTGCAGAGCCCTGGCTCTCCCCGTGGGAGCGGAGGGCAGAGACAGCCCCAGCCAGCACACAGGGGAGTGATGGACAGAGGTGGCCCGGTCCCCCGTAGCGGAAAGGAGCGGGGACACTGTCACTGTTAGGTTGGACATGTGATATACACATGTGATTAGGGTTTAAGAAGAAACAAGGTTTTTATTTTGCATGTTATCTAGCTTATATACTCTTAACAAAGTGTGATTTTAAGTCATTAACTATATCACAATAACTTATTATATTCATTGGTGCAAAGCAATTTCTGTCAATATAATTGGCAAAAGTTTTACAGAAATTTAGTAAGGCACATAAGTAGATACTTATGCATGTAGTCTAGTTTACAAATATTTTCATGTATCTTTTCTAATCTGTTTCCATGCTGACAGCCTTGTCTTCTTCCTTGCTATGGATACACTTGAAAATCATTAATTGTTATTTCTTCTATTAACTCAGCTTTGCTTGCAGGCCAGCTGTCAAGACTCTCCACAGGAGACCCCTGAACCCTACCCCTAGGCAAGAGGAGGATGAGACCTCCTGGCAACCACAAAGGTGAGGTGAGGATGGGGAAACCCCCAGTACCCCCAAAAAGAACCTCCTGCTCCCCCCCATACCCTCCCCCTGGCCAAAGTTAAGGACAAACACAGATGGCCTCTGTCCCTCCCCCAAAAGGGGAGGAGCATGGGGGACCCCCAAGCCCCTCAAAGAGGAGAGTGGATGAAGGTTCCCCATAGGGAGGGTGAGGATGGAGATCACCCAAGCCTCCCCTGTTGGGGAGAGGAGGGTGGACACCCCAGGTGTCACCCTGTTTTTTTAAAGATTTTCTAAGCCTTCTGATGTTGACATTCTTGTAGTGAACTTTTTCACACACTTTCTGTAAATAACTCATTGTTTTGCATTCCTTTATGGAGGAAGACAGAATTGATAGACTGTTGGTTTGACCAGTGTCATTAAAGAGGTGTCACTGTCTCCCTCCAATCCACTGTCACTTTTGGGAAACTATAAATGTTAGAGTCAGAAAATAAACTTCCCTTTTTCCTCACCTTAAGAACAGTGGTGCTTGTGTTCTTCCGTGTCCTATAGAGACACCTGGGCACCCCCAAAAGGGAAGAGCACAGAAATTCCTCAGCCACCCCAAAAGGGAGAGGTGGCCAGGGAAGCTCCTGTGCCCACGCCCTGCCTTCCCCCGGGCACCGCTGCAGGCTGTGGGCTGCTCACAGGAGCAGCAGCTTTGCAGAAATCCATTGGGGGTCATGCTTAACAAGATCAACATGAGACAGCAACAGGCATTTGCTGCCACACAGGGCAAAGATTCCCTGGGCTCCTTAGGAGGAGTTTTGCCAGCAGGGTGAGGCAGCTGACAACTAGGCTCTTCTCAGGGCTGTCCAGTGATGGGCAGGAGACAATCAGCACAAATTGCAAAAAAAAAGAAAAAAAGAAAATGTATTTCAACAGAAGACAAAAGTGCTTTTACTCCAAGAGTGGTTGAGCACAGGTTTCCCAGGGGGGTCATGGAGTCTCATTGCTTGGGAATATTTGAACCAGGATTCAATGTCTTCCTGACAACCTGGCCTGGCTGACCCTACTTTGTGCAAGGCTTTGGACTAGGCAGCCTCCAGTGGTACTCAGCCTTAGTAATTCTCTCATTATGCTCATTATTTAGGTTTACTTGCTGGTAAACCTAAAGTTTATGTAAGAGATAAACACGTGTGGAGTTTATTTATAGCCATTCTGATGTGGTACCATCAAGAGCTCATTGTAGCAATCATCACCAAACAGCTTCTCAGCACCACTCAACATTTTAGTAAATTTGCTGAAACTCAGCAGCTCGTCTCTCTTCACTTTGAAACAAAGAATTAAAAAAAAATCCTTAGAAGCAAAGCAGATAAAACCAGAACTAGGTGGCAAAAATAATAAATAAATGTATCTCTCTGAGCAGGGCCTTATTCAAGTCCTTCTTTGACTTCTTGGTTGCGAAGCCATGTGGGCAGCTGGCTGCCAAGCCCCTTCCACAATTACAGGAATCTTAGAGGCATGGAACCATCGAATGGTTTGGTTTGAAAGGGTCCTTTAAACTAAAACCACCAAATTGAACACCAAATCTTCCTCAAAGGCCATTGCCATGAATTTCTGAGGCTCAGTTATGGCCTCAGTTGTGGCCACAGGATGCCCACATAGGAAAGACCTTTGCCAACTGGAATTATACCTGGATTGCAACCCCCCTCCAAACTGCAGGTTTCTCCAGAAAAAGGAGTTAGCTTTCCTTCTTTACAAAATATTTTTAGTGAGTTTCAGCTCCTCAGCAGAGAACTACCACACACTAGATCACTCACAGTTGTTCTTACTCATGGGAAGGTTGAAAAAATTTTGTTGTTTTCTTCAACCGCTGCTCTTGCTGCTTCTTTCATCACAGATGAGGAAGCCTACTCAATAATGATACATTTAGTCCTGACTGGTTTGCCCCAAGCCTTGCAACTCTGGAACTTCCTCAGCCTTCCAGACCCATTAGTTTTGGAAAAACTGCTGACGGATCATGAAACAAATATCTGTGGTCATTTCATGAGCAGCATTGGTTCAGGGAATTTTTTTGATTCCATGTGAAAGAAAAAGCTTAAGTCATCTCACAGATACAATGGTTAAGGAAATGCAAATAATAAACATTAGAGCCCAGATATGGGTCTGTGGTACTTAGTCACCTCATTATTCCATTTTGAAGTCAATGTGAATTAACTGGCTATATTTGGTTTGGGGACTTGAATTCCAGCTCTGATTTTCTGGCCTACATTTCACTCCAGCAAACCCCTCAGCATCAGAGGAGCACTATCTGGTGGGTAATCCTTTCAGTATCCAGTAGCTGTTGTTAAAGCTTTCTTGGTGTTATCCCTTCGTCTGTCTGAATCTTTGTACCTTCCCGCCAGTTTGAGGCTCCACCTGTGCACCACAAGCTGCTCCTTAAAAAAAAAAAGAATTATATCACCAGAAGTGCAGGCCTTCCCACAGGAATTTTGGATGGACCACATTTATAAGGTCTCCATAGGGAAAAATATACTTTTGGTCTGGAATTAGGCAAGTACCACTGGAGCAGCACAGCTCTATAGCCTAGCTGGATTTTTCATCTGAGCCATCTTTCAGAGCTGTATAAATAAAGAACAGTGGATTCTAGTGTTTAAGTGGCCTACAGAATTATTGAGTGATGTCCACCCACCCACAATTATTAAACATACCTCCTCTCTAAGGACACAGATGCTAATGCTTATGTTAGCTGGTCTCAATTTTCTACTGCCATTTATCAGGAAGTGAGCACTAAGTTGGATTTGGGAGCAGGTCCAAATTTAGCCAAGGCAGTTTATTTTCCAAAGAAAATACTGTTGACAATAGAATCAGAGTTTACAGATTGGATCTTCTAAATGCACAGAGACATTCAAAAGCTGCTTCCTAAAATATGGAGTAAATACACAAACTGGCCTCTACATACTATCCTAACATGGTTCCTCTGTATTTATGTACATTAGACTGTGCTTTTTCTGGTGCTTTTGAAAAGAGGCTCAAGGTGAGGGATTTCAGCAGCTCGCAAGGTTTAATGTTGCGTGGCACAGTCTGATGTTTTTTGCAGGCTTATTTTGGCCAATATTTATTGAATTTTATGGAAGAGCTGTGTTTTGTTTACATTCTGGCTGGGATTTTGAGATCCCTTCACCAGACACCCACAAATACCTAACTACTTCTAAAAGTACAGGTTGTGCAAAAAGAAGTGACAGCCTGTCAAAGCCACGTTAAAGGGAACAGAGTGTTACTGAAACTCTGAAAGATCCAAGGAGCCCCACGATCCTGCAGCTTTGGTGGCACTGAGGGACTCTGCAGGATCTGCCCAGCCTTGGTAATTTAGCACAGGCTGTAGGAAAAACACCTGGCAAGACCTAGAGAGGCTTCTGGAGTCTCCAGGAGCAAGGAAAGAGAAGGAAACACAAGGCTAAAGCTGGGCTGAGACTCTTCCTTGCTGCACAAACCCAAATCACACAGAGCAGCAAAGAGCCCATGCAACCTAAAAATCTCTCAAGGAGCAAAATCCCAGCAGAACAATAATAGGAAAAGAGCCTTGAAAATCTTTCCTAGCTTCTTAAAATAGCTTTTCCCTGTGTGCCTGCTCCCCTGCCCTCCCCACCATTTACTGGCAGCTGTAGCAAGGAATTAAAGAGAGGGATTTTCATGCTGTGACAAACATGCAAAAAGGAAAACATTTTACATTTTTCTTTGCCAGTATGTACATTTCTGAGTAAATATTATTAAAGATACCTGCATGATTGACACAAGACTTCTTCTCCTGGAAGCCAGATGACTTTTTCTGGTTTTATTCTGCAGTTGACAAGATGATGTCTGGTTACAGTAGAGCAATAAAGTAATTATTCCCTGATGAAATTATAAGGCAAGGCTTCATTTTGCAATTATCCGTGAACAGAGTGAAGAAGGTGATGTTGTATAAACATCAAAGAAAGAGCATTTGTCAAATATCAATCACAACAACATATGGTGTAAAAGGAAAAACTGGGTTAGACTCTATTAAAGATTTGTGCTTTTCATTTTTAAATTCGATTTAATTTTAAAACAATAAAAACTTGACCAAAAAAACTCCACCAAAACCAACAACAAAATCCCCCAAATCCAAGAGCAGTTTAAGAAGAATTTTAAAACTAGCATATGCAGCAAAAATCCTTTCCAGAAAAAAAAAATAAAATTCTGTACCATGGAATCAGGACCACTCCTAGTTAGACTTGTGCCAAACTCTTTCAGAATCAGTGGTGTCCTCAAAGGATTTCCTTAACTTTTATAATGTTACAGGACATCCAAATCTTCCACTTTAATTTGCTGCTTCTTTTGTGATGGAAAATTGTCCTTCCACAAGAGCAGCATGAGCTTTAATTTTATAAATATCCACCTCCATTATTAAGATTTATATTTATAAAAATATTTATACTTCCTCTTCTGTTAGGAGAGGAAAAAATATATTTTATAATTAGGCAGGAGCACCAAACAAGACATGCGATTGCATTATTAGCATGTGTGAATTCAGAATAGGAAGCCCTGTGAAACTTTGCTTGGGAAAAATACATCCTGGGCTTGCACAGTAGGGGACTGTTAACTTGCCAGTCTCAAAATACCAGGAGTTACCATATTAGTTCACTATGGGTCAGTCATTGCCCAGCAGTGGGCACTCAAGTGTTAGTTAGGTCTCACTGAGCTTCTGACATCAGTGATCCCTGGGCCTTCTCCATGTGTCCTTCTCTTCCAGACAGGTTAGCCTAACAGCAAAGAGACATGTAAAGAAATGAAATTAAAATATAATTAAAAGGAAACAGCATTAGAGAGATTTTTATTTATGTATCTGCAAAAATATATCTGTGCATGTGTTTATTCCGAACAACAGCTTACCTTCTTAACTTCTCTGACTTTCACAATTACCAAATATGAAAATACATTAATCCAGAGAGATTAATATATATTCTAAAAACGTTTCTTTATGGCTGAATTAAAATTTATAGTCTTTAAAACAACCCCTAAGATTAGAGAAATTGTTCATTCTAATTACCTTTTAGTGCTGCACACCAGCATTACATTCTAGCACATAAGATAAAAGCAGGTGCTTTGCATTAAAATTCCTGGACACCACTTCTTACACAATAGTTACACTGAGGTTTAGTCTTTCACCTCTTACACAATAATTACACTGAGGTTTAGTCTTTGGGTGCTGCTGCTTTAAATAAGCAAACAAGTTTGTTTAAGCACTAGTTTAACCAAGTGAGGTTCAGAACATGGTCTGGAACCTGCATAAGAGTAGGTGCTGGTTAGCCAGGGGGTACAGTTTGCAGTATGTGGCAACATGTATTACTTCTGTTCAAAAGGCCTTTTGTCAATTAAGGTTCAATAGTTTTGTACTTTTGAACAAAATTATGCAAATGTACTGTCTTCTGACATTGGGGAAATGCTTGTGAAATCTTCCTCTTAGCAAAGTGCCAATGATTAATAAATGTCTTTTTCAGTTTGGGCATTTCTGTTAACAGGGTACAGCCACCATAGCAATTAGTGCATACCAAGGCAGGCATGAAACCACCACCCTTTAAGAGAGAATTTATGACCAGCTGATGTTGTTTTAAGTGCGTGATGCTCCCAAAATGGTTAGCCCTGCCCTCCCTCTACAAATACTGAGAAAAGAGTCCTTATTTTGGCATTTCTTTCATCATCCTCTGTGGACAAATGTGATCGGCTGGGACTGGCCTGTAAGTCCCCAAAGCAGCTGAGAACAGCAGGGGCTGTGACAGGAGCCGCCACTGTGGGGTCAGCAGAGGATGAAACTCCCACGAGCGCCCGCCACATCCCTCATGGGTGCTTATTCCAGCTGTAAATCCAGTGGGTGCTGAGTGAACTGGGTGTGGGTGAGTGATGATCCCTGAACCCCAGAGAGACTTCTGCTGTCTTTTGTCATGTGTCACCACATGAGCCTCCTTGCTCAGAACACCCCATGGCAGAGACCTGCTGGACAGATGAGCACTGCTGGTGCATCTTGCCCTGCATGCACAGCCTCATCTACAAGCTCACAACCAGCAGTGTTGGGATGGCTTCAGGCCCAGCCAGGCCATCTGTATCTCTTAAAGGCTTTAAATAAGTCCTGTAAGTCACTCATCACCTCCAGGCCACACTGCTGTGAGAAGGGAATTTTGTGGAAAGCATTCAGCCTTATTCTGCAGGCTGGCTCACCTTGGCACTCCAGGTGCTCAGAGGATACACCTCACCATCAAAGCTCCCAAATAAACAGGAGCAGAGGCTCTGGGCTTGCAGGCAGCCTGTCAGGCTCTCACAGGTGCAAACAGTTTCAGTGTTCAAGGCTAGGCTTCATTTGCTGGGCTGTCATCGGGTTAAGTTTTGTGATCTATCCTACACAAGCAGCATGTGGCTGGCTTGCCCACTAACATTTAGTAGCTGTGTACACCCACAGTCACACCCACCATGCACAGGTACAGGTTTCTCTCATAGCTGTGTTTCTCTCTGCTTGTGTTTCAGCACTTTCCTGGTGACACTTTGATTCTGACAAAAACCACACTTCTGAAGAGCTGCCATAGGAGGGCTCCCGTGTTTAAAGTTTCCAGAGGAGCACACTGGCAGTGCATGCAAAGGGCTTTATTCCCTTCCCTCCTCCTTTCAGCACTAGGGAGGTCTGGCTCACACATACCAGGGAACAAACAGTTGTACTTTGAGCCACTCACAGTGGCTGCTATGACCAAATTACCCTCGATGTCTGTCCCATTATATCACTGTTCCCCTGCCTTCATAATTTCCTAATATTTCCAAACTTAAACTCCTGGTGTGATATTCTTAAAGAACCACATGATGGAGGCCTGTAAAATGAATTTGCCTAATTTACTTTCCCTGGCTGAAGATATTTCTTTGCTCCAGCTTAAGCAAATGCAATTGCTTTATCTTCCTGGTCTTCTTATCAGATAGGACTAACCTATCTGGATCACTCTGAAGCAGCTGAATGAATCAGGAAGGAGTTCCAGGAATGCTGCAACTCACTGGTCTGTTCAGTTTGCCCATGGGGTAGGAGAGCTCAGCAATGACAAAAGCTCTGACCCAGAGAAAGGTTCAGCTCCTCAGACTGATTTAATGAGACAATTTCCTGTCCAAAGATGCAAACACTAAATGCCTTCTTTGGAAAAGGCTAGAAGATAAAGAGCAGAAAAAAAAGAGATGTAGAAATGTGAACTTCTACCTTTTCTTTTTTCTTCTTTTTCTGTATGAAATTTTCTAGCACATCTGAAAACTTCTAACACAAGATCTTTTCCATTTCTTTCTCACTAAGTCAGTTTTTCTCTAGACACAGCAAAACAAGCTCCATTTATTAATGTGAGCTTGTCCCAAGGTCTGATTTTGCCAAGTCTTGAGCATTAGAAATCCCCTAAAAATCCTTTCCCTCTCATCCATCCTCCTAGCCTTCCTCTCCCACAACATACACAAGGCACTTCCTTAAGGTTTGCTCTGAGATCAGAGTTTCCTCAGGATGTTCAGCCTCAAAGCTTAAGAAACACTGCAACACATTAGTCACCTCCCTCCCCACAGTTCCCAAACACCAGCAAGCCAGACTTCCAGCTGATGCAATTCATCAGCATTACCCTGGCAAGTTTCACTGAGAACCTGATCCAGGGCCACTTGCTGGCCTTGTTTTGTGGGTAACCAGAGAGGCACTGTGTGCAAAAACAAAAGTGGAGAAGCTCATTTTGCATGCTGAGGGTCATGCGAAGATTAAATTTTTGCTTGGAGTCAGATACAGATAAAAAGGAGGGGACATGTGTATATGCCTGTTATTGAGATTTGTAGAAATGTGTTGATAATAGTATTATCCTGTAGGAATATCTCTTTGCCTTTTATGTCCTGTAAATAAATAATAAAAGCACATACAAGAAATGTCAACAGAGGGAATACATACCAAGTGATATTTATTTAATTTACGTGTGAGAACACTGCAGTGAATATAATTCACCCAAGGTGAATTTTTTTTTTCTTTTCCCTTGTGTCTGGATGTCCAGGTTTTCAATGCCATTTGCAAGAGGACAGTTGGTACAGCAGAGCTCTGGTGTCTGTCCTGACATGGGGCAGCTCCTGCCTCTCATGGCTCAGGCCACAGGGTGGGGACTGTACGTGCTGCTTACGCAGGGGTGACAGCACACTCGCATTCCCAGCACATTCCAAGAGATAGCTCCAGTGCTGGGGTAAAATGCTATCTAACTCCATTGGCACCTAACTCAGTACAAGCAAAGAGTGAAATCAGGAGAGGTGCATCAGAGTAATCTACAGGGAATCACAACCTAAAAAAATCCTAATCAGCTTCCTCGTCAAAGCCCAGCTGCGGTTTCTGCTCATGTTTTTCTCACTGGATGTGCAAGTTAAAATATTCCTAAATAATTTGCCAGAGAAATTTTGTGTTGTTTTCCAGTTTCACAGAATGGTCAAATGGATTTTCCTCAGACTTTCTCCCAGAAGCCATTGGCTGAATATAGTGATGGAAAATTTCAGCCTAGAAAGTAGAACCTTTCAGAAACTCAGAAGCAAGGGAAAACACTGCACCTGGAATAAAAACTGTTTTGAAGCCTTAAGTACAATACTATGTCAACAGCCATGTGGGTGCTATGCTATAGACATAGCATTGATTTACACACGCAAGTTTTGAAGCTGAGGCAATCAGTGTTAGTTATTTTATGGACCAGTAGCACAAGAAAAACAGAAGATGCACACAGCTGGGTTGTGCTGCTGGCCTGATTTGACTCACCAGACTTTCTCAGGAAATGCTTGAGCGTGTTTCATTCAGTAGGTACAGCTGGCAAGCCTGGACAGAGCACCCCTCTCCTGTTTGATGTGGCTCCTGGGGCTTGCACGTCCTTTGTATCACACAGGCTCGTGGGTGCTCAGGGCAAAATGAAATTGGCTGATGATTAAATGGCAAGCAAATACAGTGACACCCTCCAGAAGTCCTCTGATACTATTGGAACATACAAATCAGAGCCTTTGTGACAAACTCATCTCTCAGTTCACTCCCTGAAACCACATGACAGTGCAGAGGATGAGAAGGAGCAAATCTGAGGCAAGAAACTTGGTAAGCACTCATGGAATTTAATCCTCTCCAGGGACACTGTCATTCATCTTCTGTATGGGAATCAGGAGAGAACTTGCTTGTAGGGGCAGGCAGCAAAATCATTTGGAATCATCCTGAATCTGTGATGTAGCCTTCCCATTTTGCTTTTCACCCTCTGTGAAAAACTTCTGATAGGTAAGAGAAGGTTTGCTAACACAGCCTTCACCATTGGATTGAAGCTCACACTGCTTCATATGGAAGAACTCTGGAGCCTAATTGTACAAAAACAAGTTTTCCTGATTTAGGGCAAATTTGGAAGGAAACCTCCAAAGGAGTTCCTCTAGAAAGCAGATTCAAGTGGCCCCTTCCCCTACTGGTTCAGGAAAATATTTCCTTGGAGAAAAGTGGAAAAAAACAGGCAAAACATTCACTAGCACAAAAAATGAACAATATTAAACAATAAAAGCTCTTGCCAATCTAAAGAGATGCCAAACTCAGGAAGCCCCTCCATGGGCTGTAGCTCAGCTCACTCAGTCTCTGTCAGTCCCTCCAGGGCTGGAAATGCCCCGGCCCAGGCCCGGCCCGGTGCCCACAGCTGGAGCTGCCGGTGCTCTGCTGGGTGTTCTGTCCAGAGCAGGGTTAAACAGGCCCAAGGAAAAGAAAAACCACAGTCCAGGGAACTTCTCTGCCTCAGGCAGCCAAAAACTAACTAAAGGCAAAGAACTCTGTCCTGCTGTCTGTCCATGCTGCAGGCAGCACAGTCCAGGAGAAGGATGCAGGGGAACACGTGCAGCTCCTGAAAACAAACTCTGGGCTTCTTCTCTCCCCACTTCTCTCTCAGAACCAGTCTAAAAGGTGCAAAACTTATTTCTGGGCTAAACAAACAAATGGGGATACAAGCCCCATGATCATAAAGTCACCCCAGAACACAAGTGCTCAGAGAATAGCAATTACTGTGTCCTTCCATTCTGTGGAACAATTATTGCTCAGGGAAAACCTATTTGCTGCTGATGCAGTTTGAAGCAGGAAAATAGTTAACATAAACAGAAGCAATCTAAACAGAGTGGTCTTCAGCCTCAGTGTCCAGCGCTCCTGTGTTGATTTACAGCTTGGACCACCAGTTGCTCAGATGCTTTTTAGTCTTCAGGTTGGTAAAGTGGTTTTGGGTTCTGTGCAAAAGGTGGTTATTCATTTGTAAGCTTTGATGTGCAATGAAAAAGAACCAAAACTTTTACATTTTACATTTAAAAGGTAGAATATATAGCCATTCCTCTGAGAGTGGGAGAGGGATTGATTCTTGCATAAGCTTAGCATAAACACCCAGAGAAGGGAAAATGTATATTCCCTACCCTAAATGCTTGTGGTTCCTTTGTCATTCTTGTTTCCATTAGAGGGTGCCCTTGTTTAAAAATTTCCCAGTCTGGAGTTTCTTCCATCAAAGGGCTGCCTTTAAAGCAGGTCTTCAAGTTAGGTGGTCCAGTCCAGTTAGTAAATGCTAAGCAAGGTAGAAGACACCATGATTAAACAAGATAGCATTACTTATTTTCCCTGCTGTACGAGTCAAGAGCAGACATTAAAGATCAGGAGGCAGCAGCTGCTCTCCTTGGAGTCTCTCATTACACAGACCCTGCACAGAGCCTCACCAACAGGCTAAAACCACTTTTCAGAGTTTCATTCTTTCTTTCTTTTGAAAGGGAGGAAGCCAAAGGACTGTTTACATTTGCATTTTAAAGTCCATTTATACAAAAAATCTTCCACTTTGTACTGAATATGGGAAAGAAGCTGCATCTGATATTTATAAGACTTTACAACTAAGTGCATTTTAAACAAACCAAATAAAGTACAACCAAGCACTGGATAGGTTTTTCTACTGTCACGTTGGCAGCAATGACTCAGTGCTGGAAGAGGAGATGCTTGACCTCTGCAGCTGTCCAGCCCAATAACCTGCCCATGAAATCCTCCTTCCTGCAGACCCTTCCATCTCAAAGGCAGCAGGATATTACTTGAGGGAGGTGCTGGCACAAAAGGCACAACACAACCACTTTCCATTCCTCTCTTCCCTTCTGTCTTTCCCTTCACTGTTTCTGTAGATGATGAAAATTGCCATCAACTATTCTCAATAGGTGTCCTCCTTCTTCACCAGTACGTGGTGTCATGAAGCCTTTAGCCTTTATCCCAGCTCTATCCTGACAATCCATATGGATGCATTTTTTTAAGTGCTGAAACTTGAATGATTTTAAAAAGAGATTGCAACAATGACATCGGCTTATTGGAAGTACAGCGTTGGCTAAGCACTGTCACTATTTGGGAATCTCACAGCTAAACTTGTCTGCATCTGCCTTAAGAAGAGGCAGTTGACCCTTCAAGCATTGTGGAAGCCCACCCCACCCCCAGGATTCAGCTGCAGGCTGAGGAGAAACCAAACTCTCCCACTGCTTCAGTTTCAGGCTGCTGCATTTGCAAGTGACACTCCTGGCTATGATTTCCACCAGTGTTCAGCAGCAGCTGTGCCCCCAGCTGTGAGCTTTCACTTTCTATTTTTAAAATCAGTGAAATCAGGAGCATATGTGGCCCATGATTTACCATGTATTTTTAATCATAAAATCCACTCAGTAGAGTATCAGTCTGTAATTCTATGCAGGAGATGCTTTATCAGGATTTAATATACCTGCTTCTATTCTATATGTCCTCTGCAATTTGCCATAATCAAGTGTACAGTACATCACACAAAAGCCTAAATCATACAGAGTTTGTTGCCCATGACCAGGCTCAGAAACAAAGAAGTGAAAATAGATTCTCACTTTGGTGTAAAATTGGAAACAGTGCACAAGAGCCACTTACATCCCAGATACTCTCTTATTCCTGGATTGTGACAACAGCTAGTGAACACAACATATTTTGACTCAGATTTGTGAATTTAAGTGGTTTGTTCATTTAAGTGCACATTTATTTTAGGCAATGTTGTATTTTCAGGTGGCAACTGTTTCTCACTAGAAGACAAAATGCAACAGGAAGAAGAAAAAAATGTAAATAATATCTGGCTAGGGGTGAAAAGAACACTGAAATGAATGGCAAATAAACACTGTAGGTGATATAATTTTTTCTTGCCATAGACAAGAAGATAAGTCTTTGGGACTTACAGAGTCAATTCATAATGTTTTGGTTTTTTGTTTTTTTTTTTTTTTTTTTTTTTTTTGCTTGCCACTTAGAATTAAGACTACTTTTTTCATTTCAGAGAGGTGTAAACAACATGTGCTACAGCCTAATCTGAGTGTCCATCAGAACCAGGTCTGTTTCTGACTTGGGATGATCTAATGTCTACATCTAAATGTTTTGGAATAATTTTTTGTTGAAGTCAGTAGAGTTATATGTGCAGCCTGTAAGAAAAGCTAGAATGGCAAATCACACAGGTCTTGAAAGAAACACAGGACGTTACAAGCACCTCTACACAGGCTGGTAAGCAACTAATTACATAGCAACCCTTCTGGTGTTCCCATGACGGGTAAAGGTTCTATTGTTTGCCAAGGGACGTTTTTATGTTAATTGTTCTCCCTATGTGAGTTTAAAAGGCCACCCAGAGCTTTCTACACTCTGTCCCAGGGATGCTTAGAAGACTTGAGTAGGCTTATGAGGTTCTGTTTATGAATGACCTTTGATGTTCAAAGAGCACCTATTTCTCATTTGCTTTGCCTTATTAGGATCTGCTGTAATCAGTTAAGCCTTTAAGGCTTCCCTTGGGGACCATCCATCCTCCTCTGGAAGTGCCAACACAGAGGAAATGTGTCTGAATTGCAAAGGCACCAGGTCTTGCAAAGGCTTCTCACACATTCTCTGTGTATTTGCTATCAGACTGTGCCCAACAGGCTTTCCCTTTCCTGGAGGTGTTATGTGGACTAAAACCTGGTTGGGTCCTTATCCCTGGTGTACCTGATGATAGCCTTATTGTCACTCTTGGAATGAAACTGGGTTACAGTTGGTGGTGATCCCCTCTAATGATCAATCAATTTTATATTCAGTTTCTCAGTAGTGTTTATATTATATCACTGCACTATACTGTAATTGGTGTTGTTGCTGCCTGGAATGGAGAGTTGAGGAAGGGGTAGAAGAATCCTGCCTACCTACCTGTGTAGAAGTTGTCATATCCCATTTATAATTTCACTACAATACTGCATGGAAAGTGACAAGAATGAGTGTTCAGATGACTGTTTCAGGGCCTTACATCTAGGATCTGTGAAATGATATCTTGGAAGCTTGAGTATGAATGAGATAGGCAATGAATTCTGTCCTCAGGACTAGGATGTCCTGGCAGGACAACCAGGGGAAGCTTGCCAAGCTGCTGCCTAGCTCACAGGTATACAGAGAAGCCAGCATCTAAGACAGAAGGGTCTGCACCTTTCAACAGCTCTAAATTCATGTGAAATAAAATTATGTCAAGCAGAAGAGACTGGATCCTGCTGGCAAACACCAGGAGTGGAACAAAACTGATGAGAAGGATGTGGACAAAGCTGTCATGTTGAATATCTCTAGACCTTGGAGCCAGAATTGTTTTCCCAGTGTGATCTTCCCTGTTTTGAAGCTTCTGGGAACAGTATTGCTGACAGGTTTAACACAAAGGTTAGCTGGTGAAAAACAAACACAACCTCATAGCATCATATTTGGCTTCTGCTCAGTCATCAAATTGTGTCTTATTCACTTCTCCTCTCAAAATATTTCATCCCAGCTTTCATACTCAGCCAGCTATCTGTAAAACTCACCAGTAGGACACCAAAATGATCAGAGGGATGGAGCAGCTCTGCTGCAAGGAAAGGCTGGGAGATTTGGGATTTTTGTGCCTGGAGAAGGAAAGGCTCCAGGGCACCTTTCAGTACTTAAAGGGGGCCTATAGCAAAGATAGAGGAAAAGCTTTTATCAATTTATTTTGTGACAGGACAAGGGAGGATGGTTTTAAACTGAAGGAAGGTCGATTTAGATTAGATTTGAGAAAGAAATCTTTTACAATTGGCATCACATTACCATTAGGGGGTTACTGGAATAAGTTGACCAGTGAGGTGATGGATGCCTCATCCCTGGAAAAATTCAAGGTCAGGTTGGATGGAGCTCTAAGCAACCTGATGTGGTTGGAGATGTCCCTGCTCATTGCAGGGAAGGGAGGGGTAGCTGACCTTTAAATTTTCCATCTGATCCAAACTATTGTATGATTTTATGGTCACTGTCCAGGGCACCACCTATTTACAAGAGCAGTGCTCATCATTCACAACTATCTGCTCAGTTCTGCCCAGAACTTAGTAAACAAGGCTCTGGCCTTGTTTACTAAGCAAATGTTTTAATTTTGCAGCATTAAACCATCTGATGTAGATATGGTCAACTCACTTAGAAGTGGAAACTGAAAAGTAGCTTGGCAAATAACGTCCCATGCTTGAACCTTCTTTGGCAGTGGGACAGATAAGATAATGTGATGGAGCTTTTCCATCTCTGGTTTCTAAAGTCACCATAGGATTCAGGAAATGGTGAGTCAACAGGTTAGCAGATACTTCTGTTTGTCTCTTTTGCTGGCTCCTTTACTTGCTTTGTATCTCCTGGTTACCCTGGGAATAAAGGAAAATCCCAGAACATATGATGCAAATAGGGAGACAAATGAGGTTAAATAAAAATTTCTTATAACACATTTCAGAAGGTAATTAATTCTGAGCTGTGCTTCAGGTTGTCTGTGGACCTGGCTCAAAAATCTTCCTGAACCAGGCACATGGAATCAGAAACAGAGTTTTCCTCCATGTAAAATGCCTTCCATTTTGACAGAAAATTGACTGTCTTTCAGACCACAAAGGCAACATCCTTCCCAGAGGTGGACATGCATGAGGATTGCCCAATTTTTATTAGTTAGGACAGGAAAGTGAAGGATTAGTGGTTGGAGTAACAGTTAGTCAAAGTCCTGGGATAGTTTGTGTGCAGAGATACACTCAACATTGCCAATGCACAAGAAAACTCCTGGTTTTTGAAGCCTGAAACTTTCCTACACAGAGGTTACCAACTGTTTAATTTCTTTGACAAACAGAAACCTACAAGGAGCTAAGAAGAAAGTAACTTAGTTATATTCTTGAAGTCAGGTAGAAGTTCAGCTCATTTTCCTGGTAATTAAACAGCCTCAAAGCAGCCATTTTCTGTGTCCCATTTATAATGATATTCCAAAACCAGAAAAAGACAAAAGAACCCACCCATCTCATAAAATGTGTCTTCGAGGTGCTTAAACCCTCTGGTAAAAGATGAAAGAGGAATTGAAGTTGAATTTTGGGACAGAGATTTCCAAAAGTAAAAACTGGTAGAAAAACTGGTAGAAAAGAAAGACTGGTAGAAAAGAAAGACTCCAGACCTAGACACCCCTTTTATATCTGCTGTTATGCCAGGGAAGGTAACTGCTCTGATGAAACAGTGGAAGGGCAGAGATATAGGGGAGACTGAGTAAAACTGAATGTGAATGCTGATGCCAGCAGCAGGTAAAGCAGCAGAGGGCAGAAGGTTCCAAGCTCCAGTCAGGCTGGCATATGCACATGGCACAAAGCCTTTCTGTGATACTAGGTCAGGTCCAGAAGCACAGCTCAGCAGCCTCAGCTCTCCTGCTCACTCCATGGCGCGGTGAAAATAAACCCATTGTACCACCGGGGCTGAAATGCTGAGCCATTATTTTTCTTTCATAATGTCTGTTTCCAAGCTGGCTGTGCCTCTGTGCCAGGTGTAATGTGGGTAACATTCCCTGTGAAACACTGGCAGGGAGTGGGTCGTTTTCTAGGAGGCTTCTTTGCTCACTGGCAAAGAGAAAATACCTCCTTCACACCCTCACACATGCTCTCCCAGAGGAACCAAGAACAGAGCAGTGCTTCTCCAGACATCTCCTTGCCAGGTCTGTTCTTTAAAGGGCCTGCAAGTCCCTGGGTGCACCAGGAGCACTGCCTAGAAAGCCATATATATCCTACAGGATGCATTAATTCAGGCAAACTGCGCCTGCAGCCTCTTCTGAGACTGTCCCAGGGAGGAACTGCTCCTGGCTGCGTGTCCAACATGAGTGGGACATCAGCCAGGAGCAGTGACAATGTCCCTGGCTGGAAATGGGACACTGGAAAGCACCCTACATCTTTCTCCACATCACCACTTCCCCCCCTGGCTCTGCCCATGGTGTCATCTGCTCAGCAGTGAGTCTGCAAAGCAGAGCTCTGCCCCTCACAGCAAGGGCTGAGCTCTGCACTAAGCCTGTTTAGGAAGATTAGAGTAAGGAATATTAGGATCTTTTGTATCCCACCTCCCTTTGTGCAAGTAAATGGCTCTTTAGAGGAGACAGGAGACCTCACCTTAAGCACTTTCCAGAAAGTAAGCAGGCAAACCCCCCTACACACATCTGCCTGTTAATGTAAATTGTCAGGAATTATCCTTTTAAGAGATAAAGGGGAGAGAAGGAACAGAGAATATGATTGTGCCTTGCAGCCAATTTTAGAGGGTAGCTGATCTGGGTTTGGCATAATGCTGGCTCAAATTTCACCTGTAAAAGCCCTGTAGACATTAAAAAAACATTCATTATCCACTCAGACACAAAAAGCTCATTATGCACTATTTTTCCAATCTTGCAAACTATGTTCCTGCTGAAGGACAGTATTACTTGCTTCCTTCAGATTGCTTGCAGCTCATGGGGGTTTGTTTTTAATGACACAGAAGGTTCTTGGCTGGGCTTCTCCCAAATGACCATGGACCAACGTGTATGGACTGTTGGTTCCTCTTCAAAATGTTCAGGTACACCATGATCCCAAGGCCTGCCCAGCTTTGCCATTCTTGGAATATTCACACATAACAATCAACTGACTTGTTGTCCATAGCCAAAAGAGTTCAACTAAAATCTGATAGCCCAAGTGAGGCATTTTCCACATTTCAGAATATAACAAATCCTGTGGTGTCTAACAAAGGACACTAAATGCCTTCCATGATCTCTTTAGCCATTTTTCTACAATTTCCCTCCTACATGGTAGAGAAAGTCTATCTTGAATTTAATGATGAATGTAGACATCCGTATTAAAGGCTTAGATGGACCCTATAATTACATTTTATTTTAATTCTGCTTAGACTTTTATTAGCACTTTGGCATCAGGAGGAAATGTGTTGTAGCTACCCTGAACAATGACATCACAGCTGTTTGCACAGCAATAACCTCCAAGAACATCAGACAGTCTTTTTTCTCGAGCAAAGGCAGCAATTGTACCTCATGGTCAGATGTTAAGAGAAGTTTTGGCACTCAATTACGCTGTAGGGCACAGGTGCCACCCTGGGTATGCTGCCTGCCAGTCATCAATATGCTGAAACCAGGGTGAAGGCGCCAAGTCTGTCTGCCTACCCTGGTCACAATAACCCCCTGCAGCTCCAGGATGGGGCAGAGTGTTGGAAATGCCTGATGGGAAAGGCCCTGGAGGTGCTGGTTAGCAGTGGCTGAAGATGAGGCAGGTTTGGTCAGATGGCCAAGAAGGTGAATGGCACCTGCCTTAGATCAGCAATGGTGTGGCCAGCAGGGCTAGGACAGTGATTGTCCCCCTGTGCTGGGCACTGGTGAGGCCACACCTCAAATCCTGTGTGCAGTTCTGGACCCATCACTGCAAGGTGCACATTGAGGGCTGGAGCATGTCCACTCCCTTCCTCCAGAGAAGGGAATGGAGCTGAGGAAGGATTTGGAGCACAAGCCTGTTGAGGAGTGGCTGAGGGAGTTGAGAGGGCTCAGCCAGGAGGAAAGGAGGTTCAGGAGGAACCTTCTCACTCTCCTGAAAGACAGGAGGGTGAAGCCAGGTCAGGCTGGTCTCCTCCCAGACCACCAGCAACAGGACAGGGGGAAATGGCATCAAGCTGTACCAGGGGAGGTTCAGGTTGGACATCAGGGGACATTTTTCCTGGAAGGGGTTGTCAAACACTGGAACAGGCTGCCCAGGGAGGTGGTAGAGAACCCATCCATGGAGGTGCTCAAGAAACAGCTGGACTCAGTGCTTTGGTGTAGTTGATGTGGTGGTGTTTGGTCAAAGGTTGAGCTCAACCCTTGAGGTCTTTTCAAACCTAAATGATTCTGTGATTCTGTGGCTGCATAGACAGGACCTTGTCGAGGTAACACCTGGCTTTTTTTGGTTGCATGACCAGTCAGAAATTTCTACCCAAGTTAGACTGCTGCAGAGCATCTCCAGCTTCTCTGGGGCTGCTCTATAAAGACCTTACACCAGAGCCATGCTGACAGGAAGGAGGAAGTGTGTGGCACATGGCAGGGAATTTTCTCTGGAGCTGAGCTTCCCAAAGCTGTGGTATGTTCTTACCCTTTGAGCAGCTAAAGGCATCCTCTGGCTTGTGCATCTGTGTGACAGCTGCTGCCTGTTCTTCTATCAGAGCCGAGTGCTTTTGGGAACCCTCACCCTAAGCATGCTGCAGCTTTTCCCTTAAGACTCAAAGGTAACTTGGAAATACATTTTTTTTCCTAAGGAACGTAACACTAGTTCGAATATGTCCTTCTGTAGAGCTCTAATTTAAAAAAAGCAGGCACTGGCAGTAAGCAATGCTTAATAAAACAGTGCTAAACACTGTTTCCACAATGTGACAGCACCCAGGTTCCCACAATGTGAAAGCACAAGAGAAAGAGAGGTGTAGGAGAGGATTTTCTTGCCATGACTAAAGACATCCTGCACAGAAAGGGT
Organism: Melospiza georgiana; assembly: GCF_028018845.1. Lineage (NCBI taxonomy): Eukaryota > Metazoa > Chordata > Aves > Passeriformes > Passerellidae > Melospiza > Melospiza georgiana. The sequence goes on along the minus strand of NC_080433.1, from coordinate 15,005,263 downwards.
TTTTCCCTATGCAGATTCCTGAGAAGAAAACAGGATGGTAGACTCAGTGGGACATATTAGATGAATCACCTCTTATCTGGAAACCCTGGTGCCAGAGTGGATGGGTGGCAGACAGTTTGGTGCCATGCAGGATGAGATGGTCCCAGAGCCAGAGAGAAGCTGTGATGTGATGCTAAGTGAAGCGCCAGCCCTGCACTGATGGACTGAGACAGGAGACAGCTGAGGGAATCTTCAACCAGAGATTGTGAGACTTGGCAGATCTCAAGCTGGCACTGCAAAGCTGTTGGAAAACTAACTTTAGGTGACAGTGTTGTGTTTAAATAATCTTGTTTTATTTGCATTGAAAAGATAACCAAAAAATCATGAGCCTCAGGCTTTCTTCAGCTCCACGGTCACTTGTAAACTCCTGCAAAGCTGTGTTTCAAGGTAAGGGCAAAACCTAAGGAAGGAATGGGGGATATTTGATTGTTTTCCTGCAGCTTTTGGTCTGTGCCTCTCCCACTAGTTGGCTGAATTCCAACTATTATACTATGCTATTAAAGGAGTAGCATGGCAAAACTTTGCACATACATGCACACCACCTGTGAGGATTAAAACAAATGCTCTTCAATCCCACGTTTATTTCTCTGCAGGGCAATAGAGGGGGGGCAGCAAGAAAATCCCTAAATTGTGAGAAATATTTGGAAGTGGATCCCACACTCTACCAAAGGTTCTTTCTCTCTGTAGTGTTCTTCTTCTCCCACACTTGGTCTTTATCTGTTTTTCCTCTTGAACCCTAGTTTTCTTTTCCCACAAATTCCCATGCTGTACACTTACAATGCTACAATTTCAGAGTAGGAGAGGAGAATTCCTATTTTTAGTTCCAACATATAAAATGTTATCTGGGGACAGGTCATTTTGTCCTAAGTGATCAAGCAGAAAAAGGATATGGCAACAAATCAAACCTTAGAAAGGATATTCATGTGGTTAAGGCATTAGGCTGTTAATTCTTGAGATTTGTGTTCCTTTTCTGGCTCTCTGACAGCCTCCTTAGGCCCCTCATGGGTTAATTTCTTTTCTCACTTCTCTTGCTACAGTATGGGGATAATGCTAACTTATCCAACAGCTTGGTGCAAGGAGGATAAATTAATTACTCTTGACAGATTTTCAAACACATTAGTGCTTGCTGCCACAACAAAGCCTTTCATGTAAACAAATACCCCTGGGAAAACAAGAGGTTGGATTTAAAGATTGCTTTTTGAGATAAATTCCTGTACCAGCACTCCCACCATGGGCACACACCCACACCAAAGGGAGAAAAAAACGGGACAAATGTATGGTGTCATGCTTTAAAGATCTTGAAAATCAGCCAAATCTGTGAAATGTTAAGGAGACTTAATGCAATACTTATACATCCTGGGGCTAGTTCTCCGGAATGCTGAGTACCCTCTGCTCCCCACTGACTATGAGTTGTTGGCATTCAGCAAATTCAGATGGAAAATAATCATTTAGTGAACAAAGGGCATTTGAATTAAGCTTTATTCCTCAACTTGTGCATTTTCACGAGCACAAACGCCCTTGACCATAAGAAATTCCACAAAGCTTAACTGCTGTAGCATCTGCATCCTTGGAGAGCTGATCTTAAAACACTTAAAAGTATTTTTAAAGTACTGATTATCTCTTTTCTCCCTCTCTGATTATTCCCCCAACCCATGAAAATGTCATTGTCTGGCTCCCAAGAAGGCAGCCAGGGAAGAAAATAGGGTGATGATTTTGCCATTATTTTCTCCAGTCTCTAAGATGGTCTTGGGTCTCCCATTCTCTCTCACATGCATCCCAGAACTTCAGCAGCCTGTAAGCATACCCCAAAACCCACTGGCATGTTGGAATCCTTCTGCCTTGCACCCATTTTCCTTCATAATACGTGAGGAGAAGAAAGTGATTTTCCACTTGGTCAAAACCAATGTGACAACTTTGAGTTTCTTGGAAAAGCAGCTTGTTTATTTCTACCTGAAAATGGAGTTTGATGCCTTTCTGATCTGGGACAGCTTTTAAAACTCAATTAACAGCAACACCTGGCTTTTGAGGATGTTTGAACTGATGCTTCCCCGTTCAGGGAATGGGGGAGACATATTGCCTTTGAGGAAGTTTACAACAATACCTAAGCTCAGTGTGGAACCATTGTTCAGAACCCAGGAAATTCCTCTGGCTGCCCTGGAGGACTTGAGCCCCTGCCCAGGGGGCTCAGAGGTCTTGGCACAGAGCCCAAGACCCCTGTGCCTTTGATTTAGCCCTTGGAAAAAACAATTACCAACCTTATATGAAAAATTAAAAGCCAGAAAAGTGTAAGTAGAATGATAGTGAATTTATCATGCGGTGAAAAATAGATTTTTGGGGTTTTTAGAATGGGGGTTCAGGGGGCAAGATGGAGGAATCTGGGCATGTCCAGCCTTTCTCCTCCTTCTTCTTCTTGGCCTCCATCTTCTGCTGTGATGTTGGCACTTTTAGATTGGTTTAGAATAGAAGTTCACTATCTAACATAGGTGATAGGCATTGGAAAGTAAATGTAAATATTGTACATGTAGTTTTTGGTATAAAAAGACAACAATGCCTGGGGGCAGGCAGAGTGCCTCTAACTGTCTTGCTGAGTGGACCTCAACAGGCCAGGAGAAAGAATTTTATAGATAAGATACAATAAAGAACAAAATGAAGAGTTCTGACTCCTTCTTCGACCGTCAAGCTAGGAAAAGAGACTTTCCAACGTATCTTGGGGTCACTCTGACCAGCTAGAGTCCTGAGAAACTGTGAATAAAATCTTTCCTTGGAGTGCATGTGGGATTTTATAGGTGCAGGGGCCTGAGGTGTGAGGGTGGGAGGTGCTGCTGGGGAAGCAGCGTGTGAGTGGACATGGCTTCCCAGAGGCCTGATGGCCCTGAGGGCCGGCATGACTCTCTGCTTGCTGGAACAGAGGAGCAGGTAGATCCAGGAGGAGGCCAGGCCCGGGGGGATCAAAACATGAAAAACAAACCAAAGCCAGATCCAGGCTGAAAGGCACTCGTGTGCCCCCATGCCTCACCGACCCCTCATGGCACAGTGGAGCGGGTGGATCCAGGAGGCCGGGCCCGGGGGTATCAAAACATGGAAAACACCAAAGCTGAGCCCAAACTGAAAGGCACACAGAGCTCATGCTCCCCCATTCCTCATCCATGCCTCACAAAACAGCGGAGTGGGTGGATCCCCTCCTACTCCCCTCACTGACACATCGGAGTGGTGGATCCAGGAGGAGGACAGGCCTGGGGGGGGATCAAAACATGAAAAACAAACCGAAGCTAGCCCAGGCTGAAAGGCACATGGAGCTCGTGTGCCCCCATGAAAGGCACATGGACCTCGTGTGCCCCCATGCCTCCCCCACGCCTCACGAGTGTCTGTGGGGAGCAGCGCATGCTGAGCATAAGGAAGGGAAGGGAAGGGAAGGGAAGGGAAGGGAAGGGAAGGGAAGGGAAGGGAAGGGAAGGGAAGGGAAGGGAAGGGAAGGGAAGGGAAGGGAAGGGAAGGGAAGGGAAGGGAAGGGAAGGGAAGGGAAGGGAAGGGAAGGGAAGGGAAGGGAAGGGCAATGCCGGCGGTGCTGCCAGCCCTGTTTACCAAGCAGGGCACGCTCCCTGGGCTTGGCTGCGCCACCGCTCCTCGCCGGTGACCAGCTTTGCCTCAGACCCACCTCAGAGCTCTGTTTTCTTTGGCGGGGCCTGCGACCCCGGGCAACCCAGCCCGGTGTTTGAGCCTTGCCCAGCGCGTTGCAGAGCGGAGAACACACGGGTTTTTGTTTCAAAGATATTGCTTAAAATAACTCCATCTCTAGAAAGTTGAAGTTGGACACCACCCCCTTCTACTTCTTTTGCCTCGCTCTCCCCTCTTTGCACAGCTGTGGCTCCCATAGGGACCTAAAGACTGATGTGCCTTGAGGATCTGGTTATCATTGCTTGTTCCTACCCCCACCAAAAAAAAAAAAAAAAGAAAAAAGAGAAAAAAAGTTGTTTTTTTTTTTTTTCTCTGGACTGCTGGACAACAGCAAGTGTGTGTGAGAAGAAGAGGAGAAGTAAAGCATTGGCTGAAAAACATCCCTGCTCCCTTTCCACCCCCCCGTCGTCGTGTGCTCTCTTCAAACACGTTTTTAAACATACCAGTTTTGGTCTGGTTTCCTGGATGGCACATCTTCGTGTCTAGCTGCGCTCCATCCATTTCCTCATGAGACAGGGTAGAACCAAGGTGACAAGATTGATGAAACATTTTGAACGAGGGGAATGGGTGAGGAAACCCTCCCAGGAAATCAGTGGAATGCGGCGAGAGAGTACTTTTATTGAAGGGCATTGAGCAAATCTGTTTCAGGAGAGAAAAGGTAATTTATATTCTGGAGACATAATTTGGCATTTCCTCTTGTTTGTCCTACTAAAATGATGAACTGACTAGTTTAATTTCATTTTATTTATTTTTTATTTTAAATTCAGTACCTGAATCTGCCCATGTTTCATTTTCTTTTGCGGTTTGGAGGTGGGTGAGTTAAAATGCCTGCCTCACCTAGAGTTCAGAAGCAACCAAGTTACTTCCACTTCTGGAGGGTCCTATATTTTATTCCAAATTGGCACAAGATCTGTTCAGTTATTCTTAGCCTTCCTGACACCTTTTTGCTTTTGTTACATTAATGCATGGATGTGAAGAGGGAAGGGACTCTGGCTTCTGGATCCTGTTCCACTGAGCTGCTAATTCACATTAAGAAAGGTCAAGTCTAATAGAGCACTGCCTTATGCTGAGGCCAAGAGGAAAAGGAGTTCATTTGAAAACTCACTTTTCAGGTGTATTAACCCCTTCAAGTGCCATTAGGCTGTGTATCTGTCACAGCAGCAGCTCTTTTATGAAGAAGCCCAGATAAACTGGCTTATTTCTCAGCTTTCAACTCCAATTCTCTCCAGCTCAGATCACATCTCTGCTACGTTCCTGCTGCTGCTTAATCTCACCTTGTATCAGGCTGCTGCCTGCCAGGAGTAAAGACTCTCCTCCCTACCAGGGTGTGGAGTCTGTACATGTCTGTTTATTTATCAGGGCACTCTATGCAGAGTGAAAAAAGACAGCAAAACCAACTAAACAGGATCACTTAATCTAATATTTTTTTTTTCTTGGTAGCAAATGCTAAGGTACCTTCATGGGTGCAGTTGGAAGATTTTTGCTTCTTGGAGAAAGCTAGGAGAGTGTGGGGATACCATGCACACAGGAGTTGATCTTTGCTACTTGTATTCCAGCCATGAAATACAAGACTTGGGTTGCCTAGAGGTGCTGGCTTCTGCCTGACACCCTGCATATGTGATTGCAAAATATGATGACAAAAGAAAGGAAGGCTGGATGGCTGCTCAGAAGGTGCTCAGGGAAATGGAAACAAAGTTCATCAGCTGACAGACAGAAATACATCTATTTATCTTGAGCAGAAGTAAGAGGTATGAGGAGTGAACAAAAATTTGCTTTTGTTGAAAAAGAGAAATACAGATCGTGGTATTGGCCACAACACAAAACCTGAAGCTGATTTGAACACTTTAAGAAAACAGAACTCTGGGCTCAGCCTCAAGGGAAAGAACAAACAATTTACTTTTCACTCTGTCTCAGTTCAGACCAAGTTAAGAAATGGTTTTCTGTGACAGGGACAGTGCATGAGGAACAAAACAAAGCAAAACTACCACTCTGGGGTTGTGGGTGGTTGTGCACAGAGCTTGGTCCTGACCTGACTCCTGCAAGGGAAGAGCCCCAGGCAGTCTTGTGAACATAGATGCACAGCCAACATTGGCTTGTTAAAATACAAAAAGACTGCAAAAGGAAATGAAAACAAAACAAGAGAGATATCCCAGCTGTGTACATTCTACTCTTTCAGGATGTCTACTTCTACAGGAAACCTTTTTCCTTAACCTCAAAACAGTTCATTTTCAAATATTTTTTTTGAAGAGGAGCTACTTAAGTGGTGAGTTTTTCTTCTAAACATATGGTGTTGAGTTTATGTCTCACAGTGAGACTACATGTGTGATATTTTTAATATATATTCCTATGCACATGGGAACATAATGATTCCTGAACTATTTAATGGAAGCTGTGCATGGTGACCTTTTCCAAAGCTTCTCTGGATAGTGGCAATCTCAAATAAAACATAGAGCTAGCACTAGCATTGGGACAACACACCAGATGTCCCTTTCCTTATGAATAAGGACTTGTGAGAAGCCACACTGACCAGGTGGACACAATGGGGGGCAGCAGCAGCGGTGATGTCTGCTGGGGAGCAAAGGGATGAATCCCAAGTTGGAGGCACATGGTGCTCCTGGTCAGCACTGCCCTTTTCCAGGCACTTTGACACCCCATGAGGCTGGCAGGCACCCTCCCTCCAGGAGGGGAACTCCCTCAGTGTTGGCTGGGAGAAGAAATTCAACTCTTTGCCCTGTGTCCTTCAAGAAAACAAGAATCTCTCAGTTTGCGTTTATGAGAAGATTTCACATTTGATTCCAGCTGGAGGGAAATAGAGAAAAAACCACGCCCTTTCCTTAGCCAGGCTGGAGGTTGTCTGCACACACAAACTGGGATTGTGGGTTATTCCACAATGGTTTGAGTGTGCCCCACTTCCCAGCCCTGCCAAGAAGGTGTTGATCCCGAGGGAAAGCAGCACATCCTTGGGTGTGAAGGCCTTGGAGGTGGGCAGAGCATGAGGTGTGGCTGAGACAGGCTTTGTGCCACTCCATTTGGCACAGCTAATGACAAGGTTCCCCTCTGGCTTGCCAGGAGGGGCTGCTGCCTGCAGAACACCTTCAGTGTGGAGCTCAGCTGTGAGAATATGCATGTTGGGAAAGTCGCTGGTTATTACTTTTATGAAGGCCAAGGTATTTTTTGCACAGAATCAGGAATCCTAGAAAGAGTCCCAAAGCACAGAGTTGTTCAAAATCTGAGCTATTTCTGGGGGAAGAGGCTGAGTGCAGGCTGTTATAGACAGAGGATGCCAAGTCTGGATCCAAAACCAGATTTCTTGAGAAAAGTTCACGCGTGAGAATGCAATCTCTTCCTGAAAGGAAATAAGGGTGAGATAAGCAGTTCAAATTTTGCCACACCTTATGTGTTCATAAATGTGAAACTCCAGGTGTGACATCTCAGCTTAAATCAGCCAGAGTCTCCCCAGGTGCAGGCATAGGACAAGAGCCAGAGGTCCAGCTGGGCTTGCAGCCCTCTCCAGCTTGAAGGACAGGATCTGCTTTGGGGATGATTGGGAGCCCAGATGGGAACCAAAGTGAGCACAAACTGTGCAGGGGTGGGAGAAAGCAGGAGAACCAAACAAATGTCACCCTGAAGTCCCAATTCTCCCTAGTCATCTTTAACATGCTGCTGTGAGTCAAATACCTGGAAAATGGCATTTTGTGTCACCTCTGTCCTGCTCACCTTTCTGCTGCTCAGAAGGGAGCATCTGTTACAGCGTCTGGTCTGCACTAGTGGGTGGGGTAAATGGTTTCATGTAGCACCAGCAGGATTAGCTTTAAACCCCTCTATGCTGTTTTCTCTACCTTCTATTGTTGTCCCACATTCTGCTGTGGTCTGCAGCAAGGCTGGGGAGGAGGGGAGGAGGGCAGGACAATTAGATGCGGAGCATTAACGATCATAATAAGAAGAAGAACCAATGCTGAATGCAATTCCCATTTCTCATTACTATGCTACTGTAGCTCTGGTTTGGCTGTCCTCCTGGCCTTGGCAAACGCGATCCACTTCATCTCCTGCTTCTCCTGTTGGCCGGGCTCCCATCCTCCTCTTGGCTCCTGCAGCCAAACTCCTGGCTGGCTGCAGTAATCCCACATAATATTTCACGCAAATTTATATGAAGCCCGTTACAAAGCTCAGCAAGGAGACACTGTTTCTTTTTCTTGATACAATTAATCACTTGTAGCTCTGCTCCAAGGACCAGCCTGTCTCCTGTGTGACTGCTCCTTTCTGTCAGCTGGGCTGAGAAAGTGCAGTGCCACCGAGGGCAGGGAGAAACCCGGCTCTCCTCTCCCTCGCTCTCCCACAAAACCCCAGGTGAAATCACTCTCCCGCCTACCTGTCTCACCCAGCGCTGGAGGGAGTGCTGGCAGAGACCCCAACTTGTCCTGCAGCACACCCTCCCTCCCAGCACACTCCAGCTGCTCCCCTGTCTCATCCTGTGGCTGGGAATCCTGCATGGGATTGCTCTTGCCTCCTTTGGTTTCCATTGCTACATGCTGTCTAGTTAATCTTTTGGTGCACAACTCCTCCTTCATCCCTCCTTTCACCCTCTTTCCCCCCGCTCAGTCTTTTCATGTCTTTCTAGTGTTGTGGCTGTTTTGTTTTTGGCTTTTTGTTTTTATTTTTTTAGTTTTTATTTTTAAGTACTCTAGAAAGTTAACCCACAGTCTAATGTTTCTGTGGCTAAACAGAAGACCTAAGTCTCTGAGCTTGTCAATCCAGGACCTCACACTACTTCTGAAATTCGAAGAAACAGGAAAAGAACCAAATCTCTTTTTGGCTTGTAACTGTGGGTGTCCACTTCTTCACTTGATACTTCCTTGCCTGAGTCCATCTCACACATCTCCCACTTTCTCGTCTTCCTCCTTATCTCAAGTATAGCAACAAGAAAGTAATTAACAAACATATGCTTAACAAAAACCTGTATCTCCCTTTTTAGCATCAGGCCCAGAAAGCAGCTGAAAGATGCAATATGTTTTCTGCTATTCCTACAAAATTTGGGGTGGTCTTTGGGTTCAATAAGATATAGCAAAGGAAAAAGTAGTTTAATTATGTGTTTAAGAATTCTTATGACAAATGCTAGAAAAACTGGCTGTATTTATTTTTTAAGCTAGTACCCAGAATGTCCCATTTTCTCTCCCAGAACAAACTTAGGCCATGTGTGGTAAAATAAGGAAACTAAATAAGAAGTTGCTTATTTCCCACTCCACAGATTCTTTTGGGAATGTTCTGTATTCTCTGAAGCACAACCACTGATTGCTGTTAAGTGAAATACTCTTGCCCAATAGCTGTGGTTCTTGTGTTCAAAGCATATTTACAAGTTCCCAAGGAATTTGGGGAACAAATCTATTATATTCCAGAAATATTTTCCAGTTGTCACTGGCTTACCTGCCAGAGAAGTATTTCCTCTCAGCAGAGAGTTATCTTTCACTGGCTCTTCAAGTTGATGCATTTCAGGAACCTATTTGCAACCTGAGATTAGAACAATAATGAAACCAATGGGAAGGGAGGTTGCAATCACATCTATCAGGAAAAATAATTTCTGGAGGTCAAATCTGCATGACAGCTTTCTCACTTTTTTTTTTTTTTTTTTTTTTATGATACAGTAATTTCCTTCTAAATTTATCAAGTATCTCAATGGCTGAACAGACAGCAGTACTTGGTAGCACTTATTTACAAATCATGGCATCACAGTGAATAAAATGTCAACAGAACAAACTGTGAGAAAGCCATGGTATGAATCTGATATTTATCCAACAATTCATCCTCTGATCAGGAACTTTTCAAACCATTGGCTTCCAGAGGGTGAGACCACATAACAGGGGAAAGATCACACCTGGAAGAAATAGGCACTCGTTTCTTATACTTTTTTTTTTTTTTTTATAAGTAGATAAGAATTTCCACTTCCAGAGACAAGATATGGGGCCTGAGGAACCTTTTTTGCCAGCCTCATTTTCTTATTGCCAAAGCTACAAAATCATTGTATGTCCGTGTGTGTGTTGTTTCATTTTGGGTTTTGGTTTTATTTCTTTGGGTTTTTGAGAGTTGAGTTGTAGGCTGTTTTTCAGTCAGCAGCAAAAAACTTTTCTGTCAGTTGCTTTTTTTTTTTTTTTTTTTTTTTTTTTTTTTTTTTTGGTTTTTAGATGTATATTTCATCCACACCATTTTCAAATTTTGCAAATTTACATTAAAAATCAAAGAGATAACTACTTTCCATATCTTTGTAGAACACTATTTACCACCTTCAGGAATGGTCTACACAGGAGACTTCTTTTTGAACAGTTAAAAGTAGAGAAATGAATTTTCATAAAAGTTAAAAGTAGACAAGTGAATTTTCATAAAAGGAGAAGGAATTGAAGCTAAAATATAAAGTGTCATGTATTTTTGCTGATGTGTTTTTTGAAGATAGCAATTTCTTACCACTCTTTTAGTAAAAAATACCACAATCTTTTACTTTAGACTTAGACCTGACCAAAGTTGGATTAAAATGGTTATTACAGGACTTTGAAGCAGACAGAAGTTTGAGGGAGACCTGCTTGTATATTTTCCTTAAAGCAAGAATTCCCCTAGAACACCAAAAGGAATTCCAAAACTCCAGAGCTAGCATTTATGAGAATCTAAATTAAATCAGGGATCTTTTTACAACATAGAGAACAAAGGTGTCCAGGTTAACAAATATGAAAGTACAGGAATTTGAGAATAATTCTCCCTGCCCATTGGAGGAGGTGATAATTTTGCTCAGGTTAGCTCAGAGCATGTCAGGAATTTATGCCTCACCATCTGCTTCCTGGGATACAGCATCTCTGTAGAGAACGCAGCTTGGTGTCCCCTCCTGCTTCCTTTAGCTTTCAATTTATGCATCCTGCTCTAAGTATCTTTGCAGGACAACTGCCTGGTAACTGTGTTATTTATTGGAAAGTTCTTCAAGTGGGAAAATGATGATGCCAGTGTCTGTGTTGTCTGCAGTGTCAGAGGGAAAATTGCAGTGACAAGCTGTGGCACCTTCATTCCTGCACCCTTGCCCTGAAGCCTGCTTGAGAGCACCTTCAAAGTTGAATCACAAGAGGCCTGATCTTCCCAAAAGATTTTCAAAGATATTTTTAGGATGTCTGAGGTTTTCTCTTCTTGTGTGGTAAGGGGAGAGATAGCATTGCACAAGGATCTGTTGATCTCTCAGCTGGGAAGGAGCAGTAATTGTCTTTGAACACCGCAGCTGGAGCTCCCGATTCCTGCGGAGTGAATGCTGCCAGATGTGCCTGACCTGGACAATGCACAGGGAACTGAGGAGGGGCTCCTGGATCTAAACCTGCCAGTACAGTGTAAGAGGAAGCAGTTAGCCCAGCCTCTATTTTTGAGCCAACTGTGTGTGATTTCAGGGCTACCCAGAGATTTAGCTTAAGTGCTGTCTTCTGTACATCAAAGCTGTGAATCCCGGCTGGATGATAGAGAGAGCTGTGGCCTGCAATATGATCCAGCATCCCCTTCAGACATGCTAGGAGGCCCATCTGTTTACTTAACTCTTTTATGAAAGCAGTTTGAGAGGAAGTGCTTCTATTTGTCTGGAGAGATTTATTTATTTCCTCATATCTATAAAATTAAGTACTAAAGAAGTGAAGTAATGCCACTCTTCTGGTGACAGAAGTTGCCAAAAGAGCCTTTCAAAGATCAGTGACAACACCAAAACTTCCCTACAAAACACACCCACCACTATTTGTTTCTGGTGAGTTACCTTTACAAACTGCCCTTTCTGCTTGTGTTGCCCTGAGGTCATAATATTTTTTTCTTCAAGACAAAATCTAAACTTAGTCAGGCTTCCAGGATGCTCATTAGTAGGATCCTGGGGAAGACTGGAAGAAGGAATACACTGGACCTCTCCAAGGAGAGCACCCTGGAAAGCTGATGTGCTTTCACAGGCTCTATCTGATGTCAAGTCATTTCAAGGTGAGGGACCATGGTAGTTCAGAAGAGGAACAGGAGTTTCAGAGGACAGTGGCTGCAGAGCAAGCACCTGTCAGGACTTTCCCTAGAAAGCACATTCTAGAGCAGCACATCACCAGCTACACTGCTGCACTGCTGCTTTTTCAATATTCTGGGAGCCACAGGCACTGTTTGTGAACCTCAAGCAGTTCATGTCGTGCTGTAATAATTTACTATCCCATCTGTCTCTGGACACTGACAGAAAATTCCTCTGGGAATAAGCTCTGACAATTTGAGATATGACTTCTCCCATGGATGACCCATCCCAACACAGGGCACTGCTGCTCTGTGGCAGAGATAAAACAACGAGCTAACAAGTCACTTTGCATCATCTCCACTGATAATCTATTGCACCCAGGAGAAGGAAAGCTTGAATTAATTGGACCCTGCAATGAATCTGAGCCAGAGACATTTGCCCTGTCCCACCACTCCCTCTGCTTGGCAGCCAACCCTGCCAGATGTCCCTGGCCTGGGAAAGCCACAATGCACGTGAGTCTGTGCCTGGATAACTGAGCAGAGGCAGCTGGCTGCTGCGCCAAGGACACCACGGCAGTCACAGAGCTCTAGTGAAACATCACACTTCTCTCTACATGAGCACTGCTTTGAAGAGCTTTTTGGGAAAAAAACAGAGAAGATTGTTGCCATGTTTCCAGTAAGAAAAGGAGTTCATATTTGTTGGGATGTTAAAGGATTTTGGCCAGAAAAGAGCCTGTAGTTATTTGCACAATTTTACTTGTATGGACACCCAGGTACAGATACTTTCATGGAAACTCTGGCTACATAACAGTATTAATTTTGTGTGAGTCCTGAGACTAATTTTGGGAGCTTTCAGAAACTTACAGGAAGCACCTTTCATTTTCATTTATGTATAGATTGATTGCTATTTTTATGTATTAACAAATAAATGGAGACACTTTGCCTCTACTAGATTTCATACTAGGAAAGAAGGGGTGGTGGAGGGGATAAAAATCTTGGCTGAACTAATTCAAAAACAAGGCTCATGGAAACCCAGAAGTTGAATGCTCTTTCTAGAAAACCTGGTTTTAAGAGCCATGGGCTCCTCTGAGACTGCCTGGGCCACTGCTTGTGTTGTGGCAAAGCAAACAAACAAAGTAAAGATGAGAGGGCCCACTGAGATTTGGGTCTTTCACTGTCTCTTTCATGAGTAATGAATGGGGTGACCGCACAGACTTGGAAAGCCCTGCAAGGCTTGAAGCTGCTGCCGGCTTTCAAACAGGCAGAGTGCAGGTTTATCTGGGATCCACTGACAGTGTTGGGGAGTCAATCTGAGGGGCTTCAAGGCAAATCAGGAGGAAAAATTTAACAGCTGCTGTTTACTCTCATCAGTGGTGTGTAAGGAGAAAATGGAATTATACAAGAGAGTCCTAAGAAACTCCTGGAAAGGCTCTATCCCATCTTGGCTGCCTGGAGATCCTTTTATGAGTATGAACTCAATTCTCAGCTGCAGTAGGGAATCTCCTGTTCAGCCTGAGGTGGCCATGTATTCCAAGGTACTTTCCTAAAAATCTGGGTGGTCTCAGCCCCCCTGAAAGGAAAACTTTCTGCTGAGCAATGACACACCAGGTACGGGGAGCATGTGTTGGCCAGAAAAATGACACAGGGTCTCCAAACACAAGCATGCTGTGTTCCACTGCTCATGGCCCTTTGCTCTGTTTTCTCCTTGAGTTCTCTCAGCCTGGTGCCTGAGATCTGTAATCATGGCTTTAAGAAGTTAGTTCTTCCAAGTTATACATGGAAAAATGATAAGAGCTATTTACTAAACAAAGTATATCTAATCTTGCCCTCTCAGCCTACCTGAGAAGACCAGACAAATTCTCTTGACTCCACATTGAGGCTACAGCAATGGTTCCCCCTTTGCTGCCAGAAAAGTGCTTGGATATGGCCTCTCTTTTCCCATTTAAATTTTTTCCCTTCTGCTTCATTACCTCTCCTGAGAGAGCATTAGCAAAACTTTAATGATCATACACAGGCTTTGAATGTTTCTTTGTCTTTAATCAAGACACTCTGTTCATGAAGGTAAAATATGTTATTATTTTTTTATCACATGGAAGATTATATGTTATTTGAGATACTGGTGAAGATGGAAAAGTTTCTAGAGGTGCCTTGTGTTGTAGACTGCAAATAGGTACCTTAAGGGTAGCAGAAAGAGAAAATGTCTGTCTCTGGTGCTGTCATGGTCTGGTACATTTCATGAGCAGCAAATACATTTTTCAAACCACTATAAAGAATAAAAAGTCAGAGCCGATAAACTTAAAAAAATATACTATGAAAGAAATGCAGCAGTAGAAACATGCCATGAGAGAAATTCAATTCCCTTTGAAGGAGGCAATGGTATCATAAAGAGGGAAAAGTATAAGAAAGATGGAGAAAATTGAATTAAGTTATTAATGGCTAAAAGAAAACCCAGCCCTAGAACTGAAAAAAAAGCAGGCTGCATGCTGAAAACCGTACAAGTTAGAAGAGGAATTAAACCAAAACCAAACAATAACTTTGCAGTCTTCTCTGCTAGCACAGAGCTTCCCTGTGGGAATGCACAACAATGGAGGGCTTTGAAGATTAGTGGTTGTTAAAGTCAGAAGGAGCTTGTTGGACTTTCCACAGATAATAAGTCATGGATCTTCAGCCAGCAAGAGGCCACAAAATGCCACTCAATATGAAGCCTAAAATATAAAGACTGAGGCCTTAGATTTGGTCTGTTTTCAACTAGCTATAAGTTTCCTGAAGGAAATTAGATAGCTAGATATAGGAAATGTACAATAGTCAGAATTGCCATTTATGAAGTGAATCATAATGACTAATCCTGAATCCATTAGGCTGGCCTTAGGTATTCTTTTCCCAGTTGCAAATGGAAAAGATGTTTTGTTTTGTTGGGTTTTTTTGGAGGGGAGAGGGGATGTCAGAAATATTTGGCTTTCAGAAGAAAATCAAATTTGCAGACAGTCAAAAAATTTTGAGACCAGATTTGAGACAGTTTTTTGAAGAGCTTCTTTTCTCCTAAACACATTCATCCTATAAAATCACTGAGCTCAGATGAATATCAGCTAAATCTCTTGATGGCTTGGAGGTAGATAATTATTCATGTTTGCTGTGAAAGTAGTAGGGAATGGTGGATCTTTGCTGTGAAAATACTAAGGAACTGTGGATCTTTGCATTACTGCCGCTATTAGGAACACCCTCTAACTTTAGAACACACACATGGGATCACACACATGCTTTCAGTTCCCAAAGGCTTGGGAGCAAAATAGAGTTTTCTCACTACAATTTTGAGAAAGGACAGAAACAACTCATTAAAAAAACACCTCAAATCAACCTGATTAAAAACCTATTCACCTGGAGAAGGCTGGGATAAACCCTGTATGAAATACTGAGGAAAATCTCAGCTGTGTAGACACCAGGACGTGACTCCAGTTCTTGCTCATCCTTCATCTGTGCTCAGCTGGATGGACATGGCCACGGTTCAGCTGTGCAGTGGTTGCAGAGCAGCAGTTTAGTGCTGATGATAACCTGCAGCAGGTGATTTTTGGGTGCTGGGGAGGACGAGGATCAGCTCTAGCTGTGTCAGGCTTCCTTCCCTGCATGAGAAGCTGACACTCAGTGCTTGTAGAGGCTCAAAATGCTCCTCTCTGTCACTAATCAGAGGTCCAAGATACAGCAGAGTCACTTTTTCTGCAGTGTTTCTACGACTTGCTGCTCTCTGGATCAGGTAGATTCAGAAAAAGGATGTTTTATGTTATCTGGCATGCATCCATTGTTCTCTTCCCAGATTCCACCTCAGGTGAATGATTTGCTCTGAAAAATAGCATGTAAGTTTTACCCTGAATGAGATGCACAAGGTTGGTGTCCGTATAGTACACAACATTACTGCAAACTGGATGGGAAGCCAACTTTTATTTCTCAGAGCTCGCCGCCTGCCGTGGCATCTTGACTTGTTCCACATGTTCCCTGCACTATAAACAGAGCCCTGAGTAACCTGACACAGTGTCACAAACTAGAATAAGAAATACTGCTTTAATTAAAGCACTAGAGTGAATTTGTTCAATAATTAGCAGTTGGATTTGTCGGGGAGGTGGTGGGGTCTGCTGTGTATGTTCAGAAACGGACCACAGGCTAAGACATACACCACCTCCCTTGAGGGCATGAAGTAAATTGATTAAACAGTGCCACAGGTCATGCTAAGATTTATAGCCAAGGTCTCTAATGTGCTTTTTGAATGAAAGAGTAAAACCCCTATGGTTTTCACTTCAAAACTTTTGGCAAGCTCCCTATTAACTCCACTCACACGCCAGCATGGTGGGCAGTACTGGGAGGGTACTTTATTCTAAGGTACTAAAAACTATGATTAGGCAATGATTTATGGCTTTCCTTAAACTCTGAAGTGACTTTTTTTAATAGGAGTCTTTTTGGCTGAGCTAATTGAACTAAAAGTTGACTGATTTATGATTTAATTTACAAAACCTTTTGCCACACCTTTAATGATGAAACCGCTTTCTTTTTTTTTTTTTTTTTTTCCCACTGAGGCATATTTTCCATTACTGCTATGCCAGTATAGCATTAAAAAAGCAGTTCCATCTCAAACATCACTGAAAGGCTCCATTTCTTCATGGAAGTTGCTTAAATTATATGTTTAAACTCATCTTTCCTCACCTCTCTCTCTCCCCAAATGGTAAAAGAAATTATTCCTAACCCATTTTTAAAGCTTGCATGAAGCCTGAACTTCTGTCCTGCATAGAGCCAGTCAGGGAGATTAAGGCTTGTTTCATTATTTTCATTATTTTCTTTACAGAATATGTGAGTTTCTCATGCTATGATACATACCCCAAGGGGATGAAATCACCCAAGAGCAACCTCTTTAATGCACCACTTCAAGCTGCTCTAAAGGCATAATAAAACTGTTTATTGTCCTAAAACAGTTTAGTGTGGAAGTCACCAAACTGTTTCCATTTATTGATTTCATGGTGGTTTGTCTGAAGTGAGAGGAGAGCAAAGGCAGGAGAGCTCTTTGTCTGTTCCTTAGGCCTCCAAATTGAGCTCTGGAAAGTCAGAATTGGGATGGCAAGTGCTCTGCTGGAGAGTGACAGTGACTCATCCCTACCTGTCCCTTTTCCTGGCAGCTGAAGCAATGAAGGATGACGCAGAATGGACTCTTCAAAGGCTAAAAATCTCCTGTTTCCCTACTTCAGTTGTGTCAATTCCATGTCTTGAAAAATCCACCCAAACCTCTTGGAAATCTCCCCACTTTTAATTCTGCTACAGACATCTCAGATACCATGGAATGCAATTCTACTCTGTTTAAGACTTCTCACCATTCCCTTCTTACAGTTTCTCAAGGTTGCTGCTATAACCTTCAACATTCACCATTCAAGCAAGGAATCCACATTTTTTCAGAGTCTACCTGAATTTTTAGTTATATTTTCTGCTGCCAGTAAGACAGCACTTGAAACACATCTCAGTGCTGTGTAAAATGTATAATATCACCAGTGAAATTAACAGAGTAATTGAAAAGCAGAGCAACTCTGGTCAACTCAAACTCCCCTAGGTGTATGGAGAACAACAGATAACACTTGGAATAGCACATTAGTCTGTATATGTGAACAAAAGACATCAACCTCAAAGACACCCCCAGATGATAATCTGATTTTTTTAAAGTGATCATGTACTTGCTGTTTTCAGTAGTTGCTGACTATTTTGTTACAGAACAGTATTAAAACATGAGAAAGGGTAGGACAATCAAAAAGGTTTAAAAACAAAGCTATAAAACTTGTTGTTTCGCTCCTCTAAGGAAAGCTCCAAAGCTGTAAAAAATGGGCCTGGGGGAGTGTTGAAACAGGGATTTATGTCAGAACATCTTGCAGAGCTTGTCAGAAGTCAAAAAAAATCAGTAAACAGATCTGTGACACATATAATACTCCAAGGCAATGATCAGTATTTGGAGAAAGACAATAGAACTCAGAGAGATTTGACTCTAAAAGATACAAATTCAACAGATGAATTGCTCACAGCCAGAATTGACCAGGAGTCTGCAAATGATTTCTTTTTTATGGTTCATACAGAAAGCTGTTTTATCTTTGTAATAAAATAGAACAAGATAATAGAAATTACATATTTGAAACTCCAGACATATAGAAATTATAGATAACTCACACTTAAGATTATAAAATAAAATTAAGTAACATCATGGAAAAAAGAACAATAAGAACAATTTCTGATATCTCCTGGGCTAAAAAATGAAAGATAAGTTTAAAAAAAAGAAATGGCTCTCTTTTTTTTTTTTTTTTTTTTTTTTTTTTTTTTTTTTAATGAGGGTGAATTTAGTGAAACAGGACAGAGAAGATTTTCTTTGAGAAGTGTGAAGAAGACAGAACTCAGTTTCCCACGCTATGCCCCTTGTGAGTGTAAAGTAGATATAAGGAAGGTAGTGTTGCAGGTAAAGTCATTCTCTGGAGATTAGGCAAATGATGGAAGAATTTACAGAGCAGACACACAAACTGGTAGAGAAGATACAAATAGCCCCAAAATACAGTCCTTTCCATGTGTTTGGAGATGAGCTTGATGCCAAATATTTTCCTGTTTTCTGTGCCTTTCTATGCCTGTGACCGTCCTCTGAAAAACAAAGCATCCACCTGTGTGCACAATGAGTTCCACATTTGGACAGCACTCCTGAGGCACTGTGGCAGTAAAGCACAAAACCAAACTACCTGGGTACATTTCCAGAGCAGCACAAATAGAATTTATAAATGTAATAAATGTTTCTTCTGGCATGGATATCTATGCCTAAGGCATACCCAGGGATGATACTGCAGGAATCGCTAAAACAGTGCTCCCTGGTTATTGACATGACTGGCAAAAAAAATCTGGAAAATCATGAAATGTTCAATCTGATTGCTAATTACTGCTTTTGTGGCATCTTCCCTGGAAAGGAGCATGTGAGGACACTCCACTGCCACAAAGCATCAGTGTGAAATTTTTGGAAGCAGCTGTGGGAGGCTCTAGCACACAAGAACAACTGCAGCTCAGACAGCGAGTGAGACTCCCAGTCTGTGTTTGCTTTGCAGGTATCCATGGATCCTTATGGTGGGTTCCTTTGCTGAGACTGTTCTGGGCTCATTTAGAAAGGTAAAACTCAAAAACAACTGAACTGAACAACCTGAAGACCTGTCTGGCTCATCAGTGTTAGTGAGATTTAAAAATCAGATTCTCTGGAAAAAGTAGTCTTAATTACTGCACAGTTATGTGAGGAAACAAAATCAACAAATCTTCAATGCTTGTACATTTTAATTAAAATCTTCAGAAAGTGCATCAAGGATAAAGAACAGAAATGTCTTACTCTATGAATGTAGGTAGTTAACTCTTTTAATTTAATAATAACTGAACTATTATCTCAAGCTGTGCATTATTTATAAAGTTTGACTTTAGAAAGTAACATACCTTGAAGATTTTTGCTCCAACCATTCTCAAACTTCTTCACAGAGAAAGGATAATCTCTCTTTTATCCTTTTTGTGTGTGTGTGTGAGAACTCAAGAATGAGGAATGGAAACACATTTCTTTATGGCATGAGTAAAAGTTTTGAAAATTTCAGTTTCAGAAAATAAATGTACGAGCATCTGAAAAATAATTAAAGAATGAATTGGAACTTGACCAGAGCAGATGTTCTCTTCACCTGTTATATTTAACAAAACAAGATTCATTTTAAAATATCGTGTTTACCTCCTGCTTCTCTTTAGAGATTATTCTGTGACATTGCAGATGTAGGAGAAAAGGGGAAGTACAGAGCAGCAGATTTGTGGGTGCCAGTCAAAAAGGGCCGATGGAGTCTGTAAAAAGAAGTAGTGCTGTTGGGCAGAAAGCTAAAATTCAGACTTTGGGAAGCTAGTGGCCGAATTCCCATTACCTCTGATGGTAATGGGACTTAGAAAGTCTGTTATGACTTCAGCCTCTATGCATAGAGGGAGAAAAAAAAGAGAATTCTGATCGCAGGGTTTTTTTTTTTTTTTGTCTGGTGATGGAGAGAGCAGATGATCAGTCAATATTTCCACAGGACTTTACCTCCAGTGAGTGGAACAAATCACATATTTTCCACTCAAGCCATTTTAAGGAAAACTTTATGTCAGGTAAATAAAAGTATTCATCATAGAGTCACAAAAATATTTTTAATACATTTCTTTAAAAATGTCACTCAACAAAGACTTCTGGGTTGTTTGCTGAAAACATCTTAAATTTTTCTGACAAAAAACCAAAAAATATATTCTCCTTTATACCCACTTTTCACAAGAGAGGGGTTATCTGTAGCAAGAGGCTCCTTGAGCATACGTGCAACCACGATTGTGTACATCTCCAACATGTACATCTGGGCAGGCACGGGCAGATTTAGCCTTGGGCAAGACGCACATTCTCATCTGAGGGCCCTGAGGATGCACAAGGCATTGGCTCATGCTGCAGAGCAAGCATCACGGCTCAAGAGCAAGTTCTGAGCAAGAATTACCCAAGTGGTAATTTTTAAAGTTTTGTCATCGTGATATTTTTCTGAAAAATCCTCTTTGCCCATAATTTTCTTCTGGGAAGCTGAGAAGCCTCAGAGAGGAATGACAACAATAATTATCTGTGTTTGCTGCTTTGGAATGTGTCTTGGACATTGTTTACCAACAGGTGAAAGTTTGATTAGTGCCATGTGAATTGTTTTATTTTATGACCAATCATGGTCCAGCTGTGTCGAGGCTCTGGGGAGTCACGGGGTTTTATTATTCATTCTTTTCTAGCCTTGTGATGTATCCCTTCTCTTTCTTTAGTATAGTGTTAGGATAGCATTCTAGAATAGAATAGAATAGAATAGAATAGAATAGAATAGAATAGAATAGAATAGAATAATAAATCAGCCTTCTGAGAACATGGAGTCAAAAGTCTCATCTCTCACCTTGTCCTGGGGACCCTCACAAACACCACAGCATTTGATGGCACTTTTGCTAATAAACCTTACCAGGGCCATGTTTGCCTTCAAAACTTTCTGTAGGACACAGAAGCATGGAATCAACACCACCACATCAGGCAGACCATGGTACTGAGTCTTTCTACAGACACCTCCTAAACTCAGCAGTTTTATTCCTGTTGCTGCCATGCTTTGTCTGTTTGATGTGAGAATTTGAAATCTAGAACCTCCTTTTAACGTAGAAGCTATATACTATTAATTAAAAGGTATTGCTACTAAGAAAGTGCAAAGTTGTGTTCTCTGTTACTGCCAGTGGTAGTCCTGAGGACAGTACTCAGCCAGCCAGGCCTTAACAGGGAAATTTAATAATCTAGCAATTTTAAGTTAGTTTAATTCTTACAGGGACCATTTTCCATGGTGGATGAAAGGTTTGAGGTGAACCTGATTTTGTATTTGAACAGGGAGAGCTGCCTTGCTGGATTCAGAAAAGAGGAAGGGAAATTGTTTCATGAATAGAAAAAATATCAAGCAGGGGTGTTCAATACAGAGATAGGACAAAGGGAAATGGCTGTTGAGTCCCTGGCACAGGGTGCCCAGAGAAGCTCTGGCTGCCCCATCCCTGGAAGTGCCCAGAGACAGGTAGGATGGGGCTTGGAGCAATCTGTGATAATGGAAGGTGTCCCTCCCCATGGCAGGGGGTGGGACTGGATGATCTTTAAGGTCACTTCCAACCCAGGCAATTCTGTGGTTCTTTGAGAATTCTATAAATTCCAGTTCATAGAGAAAGGATGGCTGTGGGTAGAAATGCTTTGAAATTCCATAAGCATGGCCGCAGAACCACTTCCCCATGGCTTTCTGACTCAGCAAATCATCACATCATTGTACACAGATTTCAGTGGTGGCCTTTACTGTCGCATGATTTATTCTTGCAGCTGAAGAAATGAGATACTTTTTAGTTAAAAAGATTAACTCATTGTCATACTTGGAGATTAAAAGAGAAAATATTCAGAGCACTCTGTGATATCCCAATATGGCAGAGAATATTTTTGATAAAAATCTCTCCATAACAGTTCATTATTAGAAGCTATTCTTTTTTGATTCCAGTCTCTGTGACCTTTCACATTTAATTTCTGCATCACCCTCCCCACACTCTGAAGAAAGAATTTATGATTCTTATTTTCTAGTTGGGAGAGAGGAGAATTCCCCCAAAGGACTTTCAGACCAGATATTGCACAGGATCTTTAAGAAATGCTCAGCTTTGAAATTTAGATAGATGGGCATCTTTGAAAATGTTTCTGGGCCATCTGTGCACATTTATGTGACTCTGTATGATAAACCCCCCAATTTGTCTTGAAATGAATTGGTTACCATTATGAAGAAAATATTAAGCAGAACAAGGCAAAAAAAACAGTCTACACATTCCACAACCACTTCTTTCCTGACATTGTATTTGTCAAAGAAGCAGAACATTTAAAAGCTTTTGTGTATGTTTATGTCTGTGCCTGCATTTGTCCGTGTCAGCACTACTGATTTATAAAAATCTCTTTAGAAAACAGTAAGTCAAAAACATCTCTGCCATACTTTCTAGATCTGACTGGTTGCCCAAGGAAATAATCAGACCCAGTGAGATTCAAAACATGTATTTTTAAATAGCTTTAGGAAGTTTTTTGGGTTGATTTTTGTTTTGGTGGGGGTTTTTTCCTTTTTTTTTTTTTTTTTTGTTTGTTTGTTTGTTTGTTTTTTGTTAAGTTAGTTAAGTTAGTTAGTTAGTTAGTTAGTTAGTTAGTTAGTTAGTTAGTTAGTTAGTTAGTTAGTTAGTTTCCTCCAGATTTTAATACAGCCTGGAGATGTGGCAGCTTCTTGCACTTGTGCAATTTAAAGACTAAAAAGTTTCTGGGATTAGCAAGACACTCCCAGCTAGGTCACAGAATCTTATTATGTGTCAAAGTTTGGAGCAGCGAGAAGCACTAATTGCTGAGCCTTGGCTGCATCCTATCTATGCTCTGGGCAGTTCAGGGTGTGTGTACTTGTGTTTGTTTTATGCATGTCTGTCATAACTTGCTTTAGGGATTGAACCAACCATTTGTTTGCAACCTGGCTTGGTAATAAGTAAGTCAGAGGAAGGAGGAGGTTCAGGGGGGGGAAAAGGTAAGACCCTAGAGAAACTTGAAAAATATAAACACTAGAAGAGAAAGAAATTACTTAAAGAAATTACTTACTTAAAGAAATTACTTAAAGAAATTACTTACACCGTGGAGTAAAAATATTAAATTCAGCTGGGAAGGACTGATGAGAAATAAGAAAAATATTGTTGCCACTAAAATGACATTTCAAAACTGCTCTGGACAAAAGTATTACTAAATGTACAGAATGAAGGCAGTTTAATCAGATTGTCTGATTTTCTTATACAGCCTTTTCTATAATTATGGAGACACACATTGAAATGAAGAGCTTCAAGGCCTCTTTCTTTCTCACAGTCAGACTACTGTCCTGCAGTTGTGCAATTGCTACATCATCCAGCTTTGCTTCATCATCCAGCCTTTACACATGGCATATTTGCCTGTCAACCCACCTATGGAAAAACACTGGCCAGCATACATCTCTTACCTCACACAAAAAAAGGCTCTGTTATCTAAATGTTTTCAAACATGCATAAGACATGGAGTAAGTGCCTTGCATGATTGCTCTTCTGCTTGCCCCAGGGTTTTGCAATCCATCTATTCATGCCACAGCCCCTTTTCAGCTGGGCAGCTGGGCAGCTGTGCTCTTATGGCTGCTGCTGTCCCTTTATTAGTCCCTCTACAGTGATGGTTTCAGGGGACAAGCAGAAAGCCTGTCTGTCCTTTTTCATGAAAACATACCCCTGGATATGTTGATGGCCAGGGTGGTCTGCCCCTTTGTTCATTACCCTATGCAATATCAAATAAACCAAGAGTGTCTGTGAAGTTTGATGAACAATAGGGCAGGCACAGCAGCTCGGCCAGCTGGCTCCCTATCTTTGTCTCAGCCAGCAGTCACACTGGATGCTGGAAAGAAAAAGTAAAGTAGCTCAAAGCAGTGGCACTTCTTCAGAATACCCTCCCACATCTCCAGCAGTTTTTGGCTCAGAGGTTTCCTGAGCCAGTGGGGAATGCAGGAGCTCTCAGCTTGTCCTGCAGAGACTGCCAGCAGAAGCAACAGTGATGCACCACAGCTCCCAGGCACCCTGATGGAAGTGAGCACTGAGGGAAGGAAGGAAGAGAAAAAAGGATGTCCTTTCCTACAGCATGCAAAATGGGAATTTCATTTAAATACATAAACATATACATAAAATTTGGGGAGGTAAATGATGGGGGAAAAAAAGTGAGAAATAATTGAGCCTATTTGCATCTCTTTGTTCTACCATGAGGTGTTTAAAATTTTTGCATATTCATACATACAATAATTGATGCTTTCTCTAGCCATTCTGGGTGTTATGCTGTCTTTTCTGCACCTTCACACATAAGAGCTCACATGCATATTTTAAACATGTAGAAGTTATACTTCATTCTTCCTGCCTAAACTGTGCCTTATCTGTGTCATGGTTTTCTCTATTTTACAATGTCACAGAGCAGAAAGAAATTTTGATTGTCTTTTGCAAATAAAACAGTGAAAACTAGACCAAAGGCAAGTTAAGGAAGGATCAGACAGTAGAATTACAAAGGGGAACATTGCATAGGTTTGTCTCCTTCAGATACAGAAGTTTCCATCTTGTCTTCAGATGGAACAGTCATGGAAAATTAAAAAAAAAAAATCATCTGGGTGATTCCCTGGCTGCCTGAATGGTCCAGGACTAAGCTCTAACTCTGCAGATATGGGGAGAAAGGTGTTTCATGTCCCAGGTTTCACTTGTTATGTGTCTATATTGAAACAGAGCAAGTCAACATCTGGAGTAAAACTCTTAAATTAATGGAAATAACTGAGAAATGATGCTGGTATCCTTCTAATACAGGTTTCTACTGTTAAATTAGTTGACTGTGTCCTGAATTTGCAAGCTCAGCTAACCATGCCTATAAAATGCAGAAGAGGCTGTACTAAATGTTTCAGTGATTAAAACATAGTAGTTTTAATCAAGTGTGGAGGTAAATGTTGTTGAGGAAGAAAACTAGATATGCTCCTACAGATATGCTTGATGGCAAAACAACTGCCCCAGTTTGAAACTGAGAATCCTTGAACTCAAGTCAAGACTCAGATTTGTCTTGATTTAGGGGTAAGTAGTTTCCAGGGCATGGCTGAGGTGGCTGTTAAGTGTAGGGCAAAAGTTTTAGTGAGGTGAGCAGCAGAAAAGATGACACTCCAGCATAGGATGCAGAGTCAGATTTAATATAGATAGGCTTTACCTCTCTTCACAGCTTTAGTCAGAACATTTCAATATATCAGTTGCAGAAAAAAGAAAAAGCCAAACCTCATTGCTCATTTCTGTGTCCACTGGCTTTTTTTAGGGAGGGCACATTCAGTCTCCACTCATACTGGGGTAATTTCCTAGGAACTTCACACCAGACACAGATGGTGGATTTGGGGAGGGCAAGGGGGATGAATGTCTCCTTATTCCTACAATGCCAAGAACACTTTGGCTTCTACTGCCCAAAAAGCAAAACAATACCTAACAGGACCTTTGGTGTCCCAACAAGCTGTTCTAAAAACCTGGGTACACACAAACCTTTCTGCATGGCTCACCTTGGTCCAACACCTTAGGGTGACAATGGCCAAACCTCATCTGGCTGACCAGATGGACTCTATTTCTTAGCCAAGCCAAGCTCATTACCAGATCACTCTAAGTGAATTTTCATGGTGTTTAAAATCAGGAACAAATGTCATGATACAATAAGAGCCATATCAGGCCCACAGTGTTTTCTTTGATACCTTCTCTGAAAGAAAAGTGAAGGAATTATGGAACATCATGATGAAACAGTGTGATTTCCTTATCTCTTGTGTAGAACAGAAGTTAAAACCTAAAGCTGCATTTATTATCTCTGCAGTCCTCTTGTTTTAGGAGCTGGATGTATCCCTGCTATGAATTGTGTTTTCTTTCCAAAGAATTATTTATCCAGATATAAACAATAAAAAGGCAACAGTTTTAAAGCCTTTGATATAATAGGAAAAATATTATCAGCTTTTTTTCCCCCTAATCTTTATATATGATGGTGAACCTAATGAAAAGCAGATAATTTATTGATGCCTCCTTCATATCCAGGGGGATAAGGAAGAAATTTTGTTATTAAAGAATGAAGAGAAATTCCTCAACCCCCTGCATTGTACATATCCTAGATTGTTTAGAGCTCTTTAAATCAAAACAAAGATATAGAGTAATGGGTGCTTCATCATAAGCATTATTCTGTTTGCACTGCATCATTTCTTACTCTGCAACAATTAAACTCTCAAAGACCTGCCCTTGCAAGCTTTGAGCTTAATTGGTAGAAAACTTGAGAGGAATTCTCTTGAGGGGCAATAATTTGTTTGTCTCTTTGGAAGTCACTGAGGAATTAGAAGGGGATTTATTGTGAGCACTGTGGTTGGAATAGGAAATAACCACATGGGCAGCCTATTTCTGAGGCACAGTCATGTGCTGGGAAGGGGGAGACAGAAGGCAAGCAAGCAAATACTCTAAAATATGGATTCCATTCTATTGGTCCAGCCATGCTGACCTCTAGCATTGGTGGTTTTCTTGTATTTCAGTACAAGAAGTACAGTTCTTGTATTTCAGTACTCTGAACCAGTTTGCAAAGAGTAGAGCTAGAAGTTTATTTTTCTTTTTATTTCTTTGGTAGGGAAAGAAATAGGGAAAAGATGGGGCAAAAAACCACCCCAAAAATGCAGCCAGTGCAAAACAGATTGGTACTTTTGGGAAATGCCTTGCTTATAAACTCTACCTGAACAGTGATACCACTTCTTCAGTTCGAGGGACATGAAACATTGACACAGCACAATGAAGCCTTTTAAGACTGGTTCCACACTTCAGCAAGTAACCCGGGCCAAGCACCATGCATCCAACTGGTAATTTTGTGCTTCTGTGCATGTTCAAATACCCGATATGCCCCTGGCACAGGCCAAGCAGGTTTGATAGCATCCGCAGGAAGGAGGCCACTTATTTTTTCATGCGTAATTTATCACCACAGGTATTTTTGCCTACCTATGTGTCCTCTGCTTAAACTCATGGCAGCACGTACGTTTGCAGCTGGACGTGCTGTTGCTGTAGCAATCGTGCTCCACCCTTCAGCTCACTGGCAGATCCTGAAACAGGATGTCAGCATGAGCTGCCTCTCTGCAGAGCCACTGTCTATCAGAAAGAAACAGCCTTGAGACACCCTGTGGGGCACTTTTTGAGAGGAACAGGGGTAATTACTTGGGATATTTAAGTATAACATTCAATATTTACTTCTCCTGAGAAAACATTTAAAGTGGCAGTACTTTATACAATTCCTGCAAATGCAAACTCACACGCTTGGCCAGGACATTTTTCTCTTATTCTTCATAGAAGTAGAATTCCACCAGGTATATATTTAATATATATCTGCATTTTTAAAGTTTATTGCTTCTCTTAAAGTTTATAGCCCCCTTACCAAATTACAATATTTGTGAAGCAAAAGAGAAGAGTTATGAAGCCTTCTTTTCATCCCAGTCTTGAACCTGTTTGACAAACCTCTGTGAGCTTTTGAGGGAGTTTTGCTTCTGATCAGCATGACAAGCTTCTCATCCCCTTTACTTTATATGTAGGCACACATTCCCTGTAATGATGGCTGTGCAGTTGATCTTGCTTTCCCTCCCTGCTTTTGCCTTGCCTTATCATGAAAGGTCATGGGATGGAGTCGTAGTGATTGCTGCAAAGGAGTTGTGATGCACTTGAAACACAACTTGTGGCTCCAAGTACGTGTGCATGTGCACACACCCCTTTGCTCTCCAGACATAGCTCACTGTTCTTTACAAGCCTAACCAAATCTCACTGCACCCTCTTCCCACACACTCCAAGTACTTCCAGTCTGACATGTTATCTCTGTACAGCTTCAGCTGTGAACAACAGCCCTCCACCTTGAATTACAGACTTTAATAGCTGGTGTCTGTTGTGACATGGGCATGTGACAGGGCATGTGACAAGGAATAATGTCATAACACGCCTATTATATACCTTCCTCCACCTAGGAAGATTTTCCTCCATCTATTATTTTGGTGATTTGGCCTGTGTGGGAAGATTCAGGGAGTGTTGAGACATGGAAAGTTAAATCTCCAATTATCCAGAGGTCGTGACAGTCAGCCAAATTGTGTGCTTCCCTTTCCACCTCTACACCCACTGCACTGTCCTGCTGCTGACCCTGAAATGGAAAGACCACCCTCCTTTGAAATGAAAAGAAATCCTCAGAACTTGCTCATCCTTGGTCCTCTCCCAAAAGCTCATGCTGCCAAGCATGGCTAATTTCTGCAGGAGTTTCATAACCTGGTGGGCTTCTACTCTCTTGCGACCTCAGCTGAGGTCATTGCATTCATTTCCATTTACGAAGTTGTCTTGCGATTAAATCTATGTTGTCCCAGAGGCAAATGTGTGTCTGAATTTTTCCCACTACGTGTGCACTGCCCTCTTCACAGAGATGAGGTTTTTCTGGCAGCCTTCTGTCATGTTGTTATGCTTTGAATAATTGTTTTTTTTAAAACTTCTCTGGTCCAAAGTTCATTTTTTTCCCCCTTCTCTCATGCTGTCCCCCTCCTCTCTCCTTTTTGACTCCCTAGCCATCCTCAACCCCTCCATTTTATCTCTGTATTATTCTTGGCCTGTTGGGAGCTAAGTTAATTTAGGTATTTGTCTGCTTGCCTGTCAGGTTCTATCAAGAGTAAAAAGAATGGCAAGTTAATAAACCCAAAATTATGTCAGGCATGAAGCAGGCTATTAACCCATGCTGTTGATCTGGCAGCAGGTGCAAAAAAGACCCATAAAAGAGAAGAAATACGGCCTTTCACGTGCACACACACAGACACACACATGCACATGCTCTGGAAAGAGCGTGAATGGTTGCATGTTTCTGTCAGGTGGCCAGCTCAGGATTAGCTGGTGGTCTCAGGCCAGACTTTATGGGCCAGGCGTCCACGTTGCAGAAACCACAAGCGCCATTCACAGGCTCCTTGGCAGCTGCAGCGCGAGCACTGACGCGCACTCTCAGCCGAGTCACCCGGTAGGAATTCAGGAATGGAAGTGGGGAGGAGAAGAGGGTGAGTTTGCTGTGCTGCTGGTCGGTCACCCTTAAGAAAACACGTGGGATCCATAGAAAACAGCCTGGTTTTGCTAGGAAAAGGGGAACCCATGGAGGTGGCCTGGCCTTCAGAGAGTGTGTTGTGGACTCATGAAATATGGAGGGAGCACTATTGTGTTAGAGAAAAAAGTGTCAAGCAACACTGCACTGGCTTCTGGAATCATGGGGATTTTGTTCAGCTTTGTTATGAAAGATAAGCTTTTTCAATATTTTTTAGATAGTTCAGTAAAATATGTATTGGGATCAATACTAAAAAACTAGGATGTTCTAGGATGGCAAAGTTTAGGAATAAAATGGGTTTGGAGATGTCTAGAAATCTACCCTGATGCAAATAAGACAGATGCACCTCAATGGGAGGAAAGCAAATCCTCCCTTATTTTCCTCTTGGTTTTCTTTATTGAGCTTCACACCTGTAATTTCCCTTTCTCTTCACCATGAGAAGCCTGATGTCTGCCACCCAGGCTCCAGGGCATGGTGCTGCTTAGCCTCCTTCCCTCAGCACATGTGTTATGGGTTTCTCTTTAATCATACCTCCTTCTCTACTTTTGCTCCTGGGAAAGAATGGTGAACCACATCTTTCCTTATAGCTTTGGACAAAGCGCCCAACACGATCTTGAATGGGACTCGTACCCAAGGAAAAGCTGTGGCTTCAGGCAACAGGAAAAGCAGTGTACTTTTTGTTTCTGAGTTCTTTTCTCCTCCCAATGTCTTCCTATTTATGAGGAGTTATCCTAGGCAACTGACTGACAAAATCAGAGCCGGGTGACTCATTGAGAACATCTTGGTGATATCACTGCCAATGCATCCAGCTTTTCAGGACTAAACTACTGAACTGCATCAACAGTCCAAATTTCCTGGACTTTATGGATGCAATATCAGCATTTAACAGCTGGGTAGTTACTGAAAAATTAAAGCCTTACTATGTGGAAAGACTTCGAAGGTTTGGCGTCTGTAGTGGGTGGCAAAACACACATAATTAATTCATAGATCACAGCATGCCTTTCAGCAGCATTGCACATTATGTTTGATTATGTATTTTATCTGTGTTTATATGTGCATTTATAGCTCTATAAATCAGACTTGCATAATTACATATAATTACATACCTTTGTTTACATTTTTGACTGGGAGTTTCGAATAACCACTGCTGCACTTTTGAAGTCACCCACTCGCTGATAAGGATATAAAAATTCCAATACTGTCTGGAAGTTTATACAGAATTTCTTCCATTTAGATACTGGAGGGACCTACTGAAAACATTGCCATTTTATTTGGTGTGCAGTTGCATTCAAACCACAAAGAGTATATTTGGTGTTTATATATATTAAGCTCCTAATTATTTTTAATATTCTAATTAATTCTTAAAACCTGACAGATGACTGATAATCGCTCAAGAAGAAACCACAATCTAAATAATTATTTTCTTTTTTTCAAGGTTGTTCTTCTGTTTATATTTGTTATAACTTCTTTTTAGTTGACTTCCTTAACCTTATTGATTTATCTTTTTGTTCCTTAGTAATTTCCTATCTGGTCATGCTGATCTTGCTTTTACTGATGCCATGGCTTAAAAGTGAAGAAATGGTGTTCTTAAAATTCTCCTGATTCCAAGTATTGCTGTTCAGAGTGGTGACATATTTCAAGCACTTAATAACACCTGTCTTGCAAAATAGGCATTTGATAAGATGACAGAGTTTGCTCTGCAGGCAAAAGTGGTGGAGCAACTACAGCGAAGGCTGTCTTACCTCAAGAATATAAACTAGCCTGGTTTTCTAAGGAAACGGACTTCTTTACCCATCATACCTGTTGGACCATCTGCATCTTTCTGACAACCTTTGAACCCAGGTCTGGATCCATCAAGTAAACCTGACAGAGTGATAATGGTCTCATTGTACAGACAATGCAACAGTAAGCTGTTATTACTTGGGAAAGAAGTTGATATTTTGGGGACAGGAGGAAGGAAGACACCCTGATAGAACCCTAAAGTGACTCAACCTTCACTCACTGCCTCTACTGAATGTCACAAATAAGAAAGAGCAGTCAGTCAAATGAAAAGGGAAGCCATAGTGTGGCACTCTCACTGTACTGCCTGTCTCCTGCTGAGGGAGCAAGGCTCCCAAAAGCACGTAGGAGTGAAAAAGGGTGAAGATAGTTTGGGAAAGGTGGAATGAGTTACTCTCACTTTTGGGAAAGTTCTTCCGGGCAGTGGGGAAGGTCCCTACAGTGTGAGGATACAGGGCATACTGGGTAGGCGTTATTAAGAATGTTTAGGCTTCATTAGTCCTACTGTGTGACGGTGTGCACAGGGGCTCTTGGACTGGGAAAGAGACGAGGATCTGACTCCATGTTTCAGAAGGCTCAATTTATTATATTATGATATATATTACGTTAAAACTATACTAAAAGAATAGAAGAAAAGGTTTCATCAGAAGGCTAACTAAGAAGAGAATAGCAAAGAATGATAACAAAGGTTTGTGGCTCGGCTCTCTGTCCGAGCCAGCTGGACTGTGATTGGCCATTAATTACAAACATCCAACATGGGCCAATCACAGATCCACCTGTTGCATTCCACAGCAGCAGATAAATGTTGTTTACATTTTGTTCCTGAGGCCTCTCAGCTTCTCAGGAGGAAAAATCCTAAGGAAAGGATTTTTCATAAAAGATGTCTGCAACACAACTGCTCATAGAGCAGCTTCTGTTTCCAGGCTGCTGGGCTCCAGCTCATCACCATGCCGTGGTGGGTGATTTGTTTCATGCTACTTAATGACAATAGTGGCAGCAGTGGGGCTGTTCACTGCTCACAGGCTTGCTGCAGAGCGGTGCTGGAGGACGGCCACAGCTGACCGCAACAAAGAGTGGAGCTGCGTCCCACAGATAAAAGCTATCAGTCCAACATGTGTAAACAAGCCTAGTGTCTCTTGCATTGAATTCCATTCTTGTTCAACATATCGTTTACAGCACCAGACCTCATCCCTGTGGAGCAATTTCTTTCCCACTTGGTCTGCTTCTGATTAGTGTAAGAGAATGACGTATAGAAATGACACTGTAATAAAGATGATGGATAGTCAGTGAAGCAGCTGCAGATTAGGAGAAAAGGAAGCTGACTACTGAAGGCTGGCTTAGCAAAAAACAGAAAAACAAAAAACCACAAACAACAATATAAGGTTCTAACTGTGTATACAAAAGTCACTTGAAATCCTCCTACTGGTATTCTTACTGGCATGCCACTCAGAGCATGTAGAACAGCAATTTCCCAGTGGAAGCAAACTACCCAAAATCATCTTAGGGGGCTAAATGCCTTTTAGATCTGACCTTTAGATCAAGCACTTACGCTGAAATGCCTTCTCCTCTGAAACTCATACTTCACAGGGAGTAGGAAAAAAAGATGAAACAGCTTTGAAAAACCCAAACAACATTCTCTTTAGATAAAGCTGTTAGACTAGGGTGTTAGTAAGTCTGTGGCTTCCTTAAGCTCATACATGTATTTTACAGACCAGGCTGAGTCAGCCTAGTGTGGGATGACTGGATGACTTTATATCCTTAATCAGTTTTTTAGTGAATAGTTATTTTCCTTCTGATTGCACCTGAGGAAAAGCTTACAAGTGTTTGCACCACCTTCTAAGCAAACAAAATGAATTGGGCAGCAGGAGCCTGGAATACTTTACCGTATGCCTGATTCTGTGGGGCCCTTTCCTGCTTTTGCTGTCCTTCACTAAGAGGTACCTTTCATTTCAGAAGGTGGCTCAACATGCTATTTTGAAAATGGGGAAGTGGAGTAGCAGAGAGGATGAGACGAGGGTGGGATGGGGGCCACAGAAATTTTTACTTCATGAGTCAAATTACTCAGCTGTCCAAAAATTTCCCAGAAGATAATCGCTGCTTATGTCTGTGTGAGCTCCTACAGAAAGGAATGGAATGTGCCACAGTTTTCCATAAAATCCTCCAAAAACAGGATTGATCCACTGCTCTGTGCTGTGTCTATACCCTGGTTACAGTAGACTACACCAGTTTTAGGCCATAGCCTGTTTGTTGGGTTTCTTGAATCTGACATACATTCTCATAAAAGGATTTGATACTATATTTCTCTGCAGCAGGACTGAAGATGATGGTAGCTCAGTCCAGTTTTTTCCACTCTTTTTAATCCTCTTCAGTGCACTGAAGTAAAACAAGATCAATCTCAATCTGCCATCTCTGGATGAGCTAAAGAAGCAACTTTGTCTGACCATGCAAAGCAAAGAACCACACAACACGCTCAAAAGGAGGGCACACCACAGGGATAGGAGGGGTCAAATTATTCTAAATAAATCTATTTGAAGAAAGCAGTTTAGTGCCTGGTAAAGAAGCTGGTTTGATGACCCAGTGATGGACATCTGATTGACAGGGCAATCAATCAGGCATTAACTTTTCAACTGCATCATGAGGGATGCTGTTGGGTAATTTGTTTCCCCTGTGAATTGTGAGTCTTCCTCCAATGGAAAGACTGCAGCTAAGATGTTATCCATTCATTCTTGCACTTTCTCTTCACATTTCTTAACACAATAGTTTATGCTGATATGAATGCTAAGGCAAAAAAAAGATCTTTAAGGTGGTTGTGCCAACCTTTATTTCAGATAATTTATTGGATCATTACCATAGATTTCTGCTTTTAAGTCATTAGTTTATCTGAACTTAATTAAAACATGTTAATTTAAGTCACTTCAGTTCAACTAGTTGGCTCCTTGTCCCACAGCTGTAATAAATTTTGACATTTTACTGGGGTTTTGTTTAGTTTGCAAATTTTCTGTAATTCCTTATTATGCAGCTTTAATAGTTGAGACATTGCTAAAGGTTGTTAGTGGTTTCTCTGTTATGATTTTAAAATCAAAACCAGTGCCAGCCAATGTGTCGTGTCTCAGCACATGTAACCAGTCCCTAAAGCAAACTGATCTTGTGCTGCAGCACACATGAGCAGTGTTGCAACAGCCCTGGAACAGCACAGCAGCTGGGAACAACTCACTATTCCTGGAGCAGTGTGTATGCCCCACTGAAACAAAAATATATTTATAAATAAGACACAGATTTTTCAGTTTCGGAATTCCCAGGAGTTGTTACAGAGCAGCTGAGGGTGAAAAAATATCATTACCATTTAATCAAGAAAAACTCCAAAATCTTTTGGATAATTCTGTGCCTCATTAATGAATCATTTTGATCAGTAACTTTTTGGTAGCCAAAACATCCGTGTCATTCATGGAAATTCACCTCCTGATGGTGGCTGATCAAATTTTGCTGCCATCATCACTGGTTTTGCTCAGATGCAGAAATGGTCAAAAGTGAAAAAGGCAGCCTACACTAACATCTTGTTTAAAAATAGTGTTTGCACACCCAGACACTAAACATTCATTTCATTTTCTTCCTAATGCAGCTGTTGTAAAAGGTCCGTGGGGTGGGGAGTGCTTTTCTTCTGTGTTTTATTCTGGGAAAGTCTGAAGTAAAGGGAAAGTGTATCAAGGTGTCACAGTGTGAAATTGTATTAATGATAATTGTCAAGAGGCTGCTGACTTTACTGGACTCAGGTTTTGCCCCATGATATAAATTTCAGTCCTCTGAGCTGCTTCAAAGACCTCTTTCAGTGATCACATATCAGGTTCCCAATACAATTTCTTAATCTACTTTTTGAGAAGCCAAAACTAGGTTTACAGATGTTCTCACAACACAACTGACTGGAGCAGAACAAATGAGAGAACAAAGATTGTTGAAACAAAACCCCAATGTGCCTTTCTTTTCAGGAAAGTTTGTGTCTCATCCTTCCACCTCTGTCCTGCTCCTTAGTCCAGCCTATTTTTGAAAGTGGAGGGACAGGGAAAGTTTGATGATTTTTCTGGAGCAGCTGCTGCAGAATTTGATCCTAACCTCATGAGGAAGTTTACTCCCATAAACCATCCCACTCAATTCTGCCGAACAAGAAAGGCTGACAGCCTTGAATAAACTGTAAAGTTGTTGAAACAAATATTTCAATGGTTCTTAAGCTCTACCTATGAATCTTGGTCAGATCATTCATTATCACTGTTTGCCCACTTAAGAGAAGAGAATGAAATAGATCCCAGTGGCTCAGTAGAAATTATGTGAGCCTTAGTGACACACACAGTCTCCTTTTCCTTCAGGGAATATCGGGTGTATCACTGGATAAGCTGCGAGCACACGCCATGGATTTTGGAAAGTAGGATTGCTCCAGATTCTCTCTGTACTATAATGAGATTAAAATTTTACACTGCACCTCCTGTACAGATAAAATGCTGCTGAAAACAGAGGGCACTTATTTAAAAAAGCCACTACCTCTCTGTAAGGGAAGTCAAGGGTGTCAGAGCATGAAGTTTTCAGAGAGAAGGATGGTGGCACCAAGGTGCTCAAACTGTACCAATACCTAAGTCATATCTTATTTTTAAGCTGACAGGTTCCTGATAACTTTGAGGTCACATGAAACTGTTTAAGAACCTACCTACCTGATAGTGGAGAAACTGCTTTAGTAACTCAGGCATAGTCCTGTGCCTCATATTTTTCAAAACCTTGGCTGATGACTGTTGGCAAAAATGCTGTGCTTTCAGTAAGGGAGGTGGAAAGGGTCATAATTTGGTCATCAACATTTGATGCATCCCAGAAGAGGATCTAAAAAGGTATCCTGCTAGGAGTGATGTGTTGTTGTTGGCTGTCCTTGTCCCCAGCTGGGATTGAAATGGATTCAGCATTTCAGGAGTGAGAATAAAAAAGTAAATTGTCACATCCCTCAGCTGTTTTTTTAACTTGGTTTTAAAAATGATGAACTACTGTGATTTTAAATCTGAGAAGAGACTATTTTGTATGTTTGATTGCTTTGAATAATTGTTAGTGAGAGTTCTTTCAGTGGGAAAAAGAACATGGCAGATGTCTTATTTTGCATACTTAGATTTAAATAACATAAGGCACCCTGCTGCCTTTCTGAACTTAAGCTACTCTTCATCTAGATGTAATTTGTAGGCAGCAAAGCAGCCTAAACAATCTAAAGGGGCAAAACAGAATCCATTCTCCCCACACCTTCTAAAACCTGACCTCCCCTGAAGTTCTTCACCTTGTCTGTCTCTACAGTGCCATGTAAATAGCAGAAAGCCTTGTTTCCCTTTAGTTTCCAGTCTCTTTCTTTAAAGTTTTGTTTTTGTTTTTGTTTTTGTTTTTGTTTTTTTTATAATTTTAGTGTGTTGTTAATATATTATTGATGAAAGATGCCAGGTGTGATGGACAGGCAAGTCAGTTTTCTAACAAGACCAAGTCTAGTTTTTGCATTTCAAGATGATTGTCTAAAATGATGGCCTGAATACATCCCACTTATCTCACACTTTTCCACATAAATCCATTTACCCTTTCTGTCCCCTCAGAACATATGCCCTGAAAAGGATCAGACAACTTTGTCACAGCTGTGCACAGCCCCCAGGTCACAACCCTGCTGCATCTCAAAAGTGAAATATGCTGCAGGGTGGCTGAGGCTGCATGGACTGGTAAAATCACAGGGCTAGGAGTTCAGCTGGGGCAAGAAATTGACTTTTCTCAATTATTAGAAGCTAATACAGAGTAGAAACCATGTTCATAAGTCCTTAGAAAGAAGAGTGTAAGAAGAGACATGAGTCTGTGTTGGGGTGGCTTCAGGTCTAAAAGATGATAGTTATATTTTTTTCAGAAGGATAAGAATTCACTTAGTTCTTGAAGTATTGAATTGACTGATGCCTCTGCAGATTCACCTACCTTTGGCTGTGGAACTAAAAGGAACATGTAAAATGGTTTTAAAAAAGCAGTTGTGGGTGGCATTGCCTTTCCCATGTTGCCTTTCCTTCAGAAGGGTGCTCTAGCACTCCATGATACATTCCTCCATGTGAAATCACTGAGTGTAGGCTCTGAGATGGATTAGAGAAGCAAACTGTTCATGTATAGGTCAAATTTTACTGTTTTACTATATTTTATGGCATGAATGCAGATAAATCTTAAAGTATTCCTTCAATATTATTTTTAATTTTTCAGTGGAGAATTGGGCTCAGTGGGAATACATGCACTACAGAAAACTATATTTGAAAATTCAAACCAAACCTAGTTCAATTAAAACTTTGGGTCAGCTCTAGGTAGACAAATTACAATTATAATGGCAACACCCCAGACTCTTTGATTAGAAGATGCTGTAAATTGTGGTCAGTACTTGAAATTTTACATTTTAATCAAGAGAAAGAACCAACAGGAAGCTTTGTTGTCTTAATAACATCTCTGGGCATTAATGTTAGTGGTGAGTACCACCTCTCTACAGTATGCTGTAGTTTGCTTAAAAGGTCAAATGGTGACAAACATTTGGTTTGTTAGGTCTGAAGATATTCTGCTGTGAAGTGGATGCATAATAAACTGCTTTGAAATCTTTGACCTGAGTCACAGAACAAAAACAACTGCAGTGTGGATATTATACATGGAGTGAAGACATAGAAATAACTTTCATTTCCTGCCTCATGTGTCCACCCACAAGCTCACTCTCCATCACTGAAACTTGTACATGTCTGAATAGTGCCAACAAAGGAGCTCTGCTTTGCTTCCCTCCTCTAAGTGCAAATTCCCCCTGCTGACCTCCTCCACCACCCACTGTATTTTCCATGTCATAACTGAAAGCAAAACACCCTCAAAACAGAAATAAACCAGCAGCAGTCAGTGGCAACACTGGATATCTCACTGCCCATCTCTCTGCCTCTGTAAGCGTTCACTTGGCATCCCAAAGTCAGGCAAAAAAGATCCAGAAGACCAAAGATTGTCCTGGGAAAGGAGAGTCACAGCAAAAGACAGTGAGAAGCAGACTGGAAATGTGTTTGTGCACTGTCAGTGGCACTGCTGAGCAGAGGGCAGTGGTGCAGTCCAAACATGTCCTCAAATCAAGAGCACGTTCTCTGGTGAAGTCATGGCATGGTGAGAATAAATGCACAGACCTCCAGCTCCTGTTAAGACAACACAAGATCTTCTGCAAGATTAGGATTACATTCCCTTTCTTAAAACTGACAAAAAAATGCTGTAGATGATGCCACAGAATTTTAACAAATGGAAGGGGACTTAAAGACCATCTAGTCCCAGCCCTCTCTGCCACAGGCAAGGACAACTAAACCGGGTTGCTCAAGGCTTTAGCCAACCTGCCTTTGAACACTGCCAGGGATGGGACATGCACAGCCTCCCTGGGCAGCCTGTTCCAGTGCCTCACCACCCTCGCTGTAAAGAACTTACATCTAATTCCCAGCCTAAATTCCCCCCCTGTCAGTTTGCACTGATTACTCCTCGTTCTACCTCTGCAGTTCCCGATGAAGAGTCCTGTGACGGTGTTCACAGGGTCTGAGGATGAGGGAAGAGATGAGGATGTGACTCCATGTTTCAGAAGGCTTGATTTATTATTTTATGATGTATATTATATTAAAAATATACTAAAAGAATAGAAGAAAGGATTTCATCAGAAGGCTAAGCTAAGAATAGAAAAGAAGTATAACAAAGGTTTGTGGCTCAGACAGAGAGTCCGAGCCAGCTGACTTTGATTGGCCATTAATTAAAAACAACCAACATGGGTCAACCAAAGATCTACTTGTTGCATTCCACAGCAGCAAATAATCATTGTTTACATTTTGTTCCTGAGGCCTCTCAGCTTCTCAGGAGGAAAAATCCTAAGGAAAGGATTTTTTATAAAAATGTCTGTGACAGAGTCCCTCTGCCCATCCTGTCGGTGTCTTGGGGATTGCCCTGACTGGGTCTAGGACCTTGAACTTAACTTTTTTGAACTACAGGAGGTTCACACAGACCCACATCTGTCTGTCCAGGTCCCTCTGGATCCATCCCTTCTGCACTGCACAGTTTGGTGTCATCAGAGAACCTGCTGAGAGTGCACTGATCCCATTGTCCACATCACTGACAGAGCTGTGGAGCAGAATCAGCCCCAGCACCAGCCCCTGCAGGACACCACTCAGCACTGGTCTCCATGACGTGAGTTAATATCTGGAGTTACTGTCACTTCCAGTCTTTTCTGACTTTCCCATCTCTTTTCAGTAGCTTGCCCGTTTGAAGAATGCAAAGATATTAAAAAATCAGCTGCAAGTAATTTCTCCATAATAAAAACAAACAGAAATTCTGAAATTAATCCCAAGGCAGCAGCAGGCTATGAACTAAGATCTAGTTCAAAGCCGGACCTCTATCTGCTACTACAGCCAGTTCAGCCAAAATAAATCTTTATTTTCACCAGATGCTACATGTGGCTTAAGTATTCCCACACATCTGCACTGGAATAATGTTCAGAGAGAAGATAAGTCCTTTCTTGGACAATGAAAATGTAACTTTTTTGAACCAGTCTTGTGATGATCCTTGATTTTCCAGCCTTTTACACAATCCCCTGGCCTTTCAGGGATTAGCACATTCAACAAAGGTGGGGTCACCTCCCAGACAGACTTGACTGTTGTGCCCAAATTGCTTCTGGTCATGATCCAGACAGGTTACACTGAGCCAGCTGACATACACAAGTGCAGTTGAGTGAAGCAACGTGACAAAGCTAAGGCTAATCATTTTGGTGTGTTAGTCACATTTTTTGAAGGGCTTCATGAACTGAGACTTCTAAATTGCTCTTACTTTTTACAGAGAAAAAAAAAATTCTGGTTTATTTGAAGGCCCAGTCCTCAGTGTTCTTTTTCTCATTAGGATCTTAAATTGAACTGAGAGCAATACTCTTCAGACCACCACAGCTCAATAAATAAAAAATAGAGAAAGCCTGAAGGCATCCTTAATTGGCTTGCAACCTTATAAAAGATTAGTTCACAGAACATATTTTCTTTAAATCACCAATTTCTTAAGGAAGAAATGTTGCTTGCAGAACAGCAGGAATGAAGACAAAACCTGGGAAAAAATGCATTACATTTTACATGAGGAGAGGGAGTGCTGGAATAGCATTCAGATGTATTGAATAAGAGTTTCCAAGACTTCTTGTTCATTTTGCTCTGCCCCACTACTCCAGGATCCTCCTTTCCAACATGCTGCTGGTGTTTGGTGCTTCATCCCAGGTTTAAGTTTGTTAGCACTTACCTGCCATAGAGGTTATGAAAATGAAGACAATGATCTCTAATTTGATGTGGAAGGCAAAAAACAATGAAAAAAATGTGAAGGTGAGGTAAAAAAGATCTAACTGCCTCAAGGGGAACCATCAGTACTGAAAACACTGCACAGAATAAAGACAATAGATTTTAAAAAGTGTTTGAATGATGTGAACTTTGTCACAAACTTTAATTATTTAATTCTGTGTATCGAGAAAATATTTTAAAAAAATCCAAAAAAAAAAAAAAAAAAAGCAGCTCAGAAAACCAGCAATTTTGAATGACAGCTTTAGCAGTGAATGAAAATTCCCAACCCTTCAGTGAGATGTGGTAACTGGAAAAAAATAAATATTAATGGAAAAGTTATAATGAAGGACTTCAGGGAAAAGAGGCAGTTGTCATCTATCCAAAATGTCTGTTGAGTACTCTGAAAATGCAAGTTTCAGAGTCCCCAAGCAAGACTTCCAAGCCTCTGGAACAGCCCAAGCCACATGAATGTTAGGGAAGTGTACAAAACCACTGCTTTCCTTTGGCCCATTCACCTAGAGTTGTTAGAGTTTCCTGCCTAGAGAAAAAGAATCCACTACAGGGAATTCAGGAAAAATAGCTGCCTGGAACCACTGTAGCTTTTTTCCTAAAACTATAATGATGCCCAATTCACAAAAAACCCAAACATGATAATGGAAGTATTTTAATCAACAGCGGGGGATTTCACTGATTCCAACACCAAAATACTGCATTTATTTGAAAATCCTTCAGAAGTAAAAGTATGTCCCCACAGCAACAACAAAATATAAATGAACATTTAATTCTTTCTCACTCATAAAATGTCATCTTTCTATGAATCACTCTTCCTGCCTCTGTTGTGTACTAGATATGAGGCCACATCCTTAAAAAAGCTCCAAGAAAATCTGGTACTAAAAAACGGGTAAGCACAAGGAGAGGGAAGACAGGCTGCAAGAAAACAAAGTACGAAACCCTGCATTTTTACTGAATGTGCTTATTTGCAGAGTTTTTGACATCAACGCAGTGCTTAATAAGACAGTGCCAGAGTGTTGGTGGTGAAACTGTTTGCAAATCACCACGGGCAAAGCGCTGAATGGTGGCTCTGGTTTGAGCCCGTGTTATCCTCTACAGCTCCAACAGTTTCCATCCCCTCTTTATCCAAAGGAGTTCCGTGAAAATGAGGTATTAAAGGCACTATTTATTGTAGAGTCACAGATTGTGCTGAGCTGGGAGGAACGCATGCTTTGAGACTGCTTTTCTTCAGGGTTTGGTTGGTGATTCTTATTCCCTCTTCTCCATCAGATGGACAGCTAGATATTCATTGTCGCCCTGATTTTTTAAGATGTTCTAAGCCTTCTGGTGTTTACATTCTTGTAATGAACTTTCTCACATGCTTTCTGTAAATAACTAATTGTTTTGCATTCTTTTATGGAGGAGGAGAAATTTGATGAACTGTTGGTTTGTCCAGTGTCATTGGAGAGGTGGCACTGTCACCCTCCAATCCACTGTCACTTTTTGGAAAACTATAAATGTTGGAGTCAGATAATAAACTTCCCTTTTTTCTTCATCTTGAGAGCAGCAGTGTGCACTTGTGTTTTTTCATGTCCTATAGCGACTCTCTATCTTCTATTTCCTGAACTATCCCATCATGCCTGCCTCAAGCTTTCTTTCACTTTATTTAATTTCTATGATTTTCCATCTCCTCTACCATTCTCCTCTTCCTGGTGTCTCTTCCAGCTTGTGTTTCCCACAGGCCAGAAACTTCTTTGTAAATATCCATCTATCCCTCTCTCTCATGGAGTTAAACACAACACTAAAGAGAAATTTAAATTTTTTTAAATCTAAAATTCTGTGGCCTTCTTTTCCTGAGTGAAAAAGTTTGTTCAGAGGATGAG
The DNA here is from genome assembly GCF_028018845.1 of Melospiza georgiana. NCBI lineage: Eukaryota > Metazoa > Chordata > Aves > Passeriformes > Passerellidae > Melospiza > Melospiza georgiana. The sequence continues at coordinate 14,963,357 of NC_080433.1, read as the reverse complement.
AGGTAGCACTGGGATAGCTTTTGATTTCTTGCTGGGAAATGCACAGGCTGGGGTTGAAATGGGAAGCTGCAAAAGCGTGGCAGCAGAAACGCGTCTCTGCGAAAACCATGTGTTCACTGATGGGAAATGAGGGGCTTGCCAGGAGGTCCCAGCAGCCTATTGATGCACTGTCAAACTTTTCACCCTCGCCCTTCCACCACACCCTATTTTAAATCCCTGCTCAGATTATTTTTATTTTTTTTCAAACAGCTCATGATTTTGTTGGGCCTACGGCTGACAGAAGCTGCGTTGCCACTAAAAACACACAGCTAAACACAAGCGGGTAGGATTCAAAGGAACTGAGCAGATATATTTATTTATCATCTATTAAAAGACTCTGAACACAGATTAATGTTCCTTACTCAATAAAATTTTGTATTGTTTCACCTGCTATACAGTGGGAATTGAAAAGGCTCTCTGGTCATCCAATCTGGCTGTAGCTGCTTGAAATGTCTGAGGGTTCTCTGAGGAAATATAAACTAAGAAACCACCCGCAGTAATACTCCCCAGCTGCCGTCTGAACGTCAGGGCTCCCTTGGGGCTGCTCCAGGCTCCTCCAAGTCACAGGAGAGCTGCATCCCATGTCCCCAATGACAGCCACACTTCTGCTGGCGTTTGCCTGCTTGGATCGGAGAAGGTGGCACAGATTTGTCCTGCAATTCATGTAATGAGCCAGGAGCCTTATCCTGGACTGCCCAAAAATTCAAAGTACACTTTTTAAAAATTTTTTTTTATACACATATATCTCTTTTCATGCTCTGATGGATCCTCTTACCCTTCTCCATGTTGATCATCTGGAGGCCAGAAGAAGCAAGCTCAAATACGGTTTTTTTCATTCATTCTTGCAGGCATACAGAGCAGTATTTATGGAGTCCTAAGTGCTGTGTTTTGTTTAGAGTTTTCTGTTAATTATCCTCTCTTATGCTCTTACATCTTCCCTCCAGGCTCCCTCCCATTCCTTGTTTGTTTTCAGGTCTGTCTGTTATATGTAGTTAGATCATGATGGCTCCTCTATGACTTCTTTCTTTTTCCAAGGCTATTATTGAACCTTATTTTTGTAATTTCTGGGCCATCTCCCTGTTACCAGAGCCTGTGTTGTACTATTCCTAATGCCAGAGTCATATATACTGTCTTTGGTAGAGAAATCTTAGTTTTTAGTATAATATTAAAGGGCTCTGCATGCAGCCATTGTTTTGCTTCTGTGAACTTAGCCTAAGCAGAAAAATAAACAGATTCATATTTCACTCCATAGTGAAATATTTCCCACACCTAAACCAGCCTGCAGGCACATTGCCCATTGGGCACACATGGAGTCTGTATACCATTTATTTTTTTTTCTGATTTCAAGTGCCAGTTGTCACCTGGTATCTGACCTTGGGATTGGCTGAACATTCTTGGCTTTATATGGAAAAGAATAATTCATGTCATGATCAGGCTTCCAATGGTGAAGAGTATTTCTAAGGTGAAATAAAGAAATTTCAGCAATTAAAATCATTAGACCTAACTCTACTGAGAATGGAAGCCAGGGTTTTTGTTAGAAGAAAGCAGTTTCCTTTTGCTTTTGCTCTGGGACTAAAAAATATTGCATGAGGCAAGCAAGTTTAACAGAAAAAAATTCAAACTATAGCACAAAATCTAATGTCACTTTGGGGTTCAACAGCTCTGTAACAACAGTCCTGCCCCACTGGGAAATTATATATAAATAAATATATTTAAAATACAACAGAAAAGGAATCTCTTGTGAACTTTTGAACCTTTAAACTTTTTATTTCAATAAAAATATCTAAATTAACAGAGGAAAAATAAAGTTTCTAAATAAAGTCTTCCCCTAGGATGGCATTTTTGTCCTGCCAAATTAAACTAACCAAAACTTTTGTTTCTCTAGCAATTTAGCTTCCCAAGAAAAATACACCTGCAGCTATCAGGAGCTTTGCTTGAACACGCAGACCTTCTGTTTCATGAACAACATTTGAGGGCGCTTCTGCATTGTGGGAGGTTTCAGCCAAAGAAAGGGACAAGCCAGACCTTCCTGGCTGAAACATCTGAATTCAGAGGCAACCTGAGATGTGTTCCAGCCTTGCTGGGTTAATAACTTGCTCTGCAGGCAGCCTCTTTGATCCTTTTAAAGCTGATCCTGAAGCAGGGCACGACCTGCTGCGAGGGAAGTGGGACCTGGGGTTTGAGAAGCAGGTGAGTGGTCCAGAGGTGAGGCTGAGACATGGGATCCCATCCTGCCTCCTGCTTTGGCATCTTTCAGCATCTGGTGCTCTTACCTTTGACAAAGGCATTGAGTTATAATGTCTGCCTGAACTGATAAAAAACCCACCAAAATCCCATCAAAACCATATTTTCAATCTGGGAGATTATAGAGGAAAACCTGGAGAGGAGATCTAAAAACCCAGAAGTCAGAAGGTCATTGGAACACAGCTTATGTTGTATTTGTGGGGTGCCCCATGGCAGGAAGGAATGATGCATTTGACTCCATGTTCTTAGAAGGCTAATTTATCATTTTAAGATACTGTGTTATATAAAAGAATATTATACTAAACTATGCTAAATAATACAGAAAGGATACTTACAGAAGGCTAGAAAGATACTAAAGAAAAACTCGTGACTCCTTTCAGTCCTGACACAGCCTGACCATGATTGGTCATTAAGTCAAAAACAATTCACATGAAACCAATCAAACAACCACCTGTTGGTAAACAATGTCCAAACACATTCCAAAGCAGCAAAACACAGGAGAAGCAAATCAGATAATTATTGTTTTCATTTTATTCTGAGGCTTCTCAGATTCCCAGGAGAAAAATCCTGGGCAAAGAGATTTTTCAGAAAATATGATGGTGACAAACTTATGTTTTTAAATTTTTTTAAAATTCCACTACTTTTAAGCCAATTTTTCTTATTTTCTTATTTTTAATTTTTTAAATTTTAATTTTTGTTCTAATTTATTAAATTTATTTATTTATGTGTGTTTATTTTTAAATTTTCTTATTTTGAGGGTGCTCACATTTTACAAAAGTTTGAGGTTAGCAATGCTGGCAGAACAAAAAAAGATTATCAATATAATTAAATAGCTCCAATTTATCTGAAACCCTGTAAGCAGCCTTTTCAATACATGCTTTTCTTCAATGATGTGATCTCTTTGAAAGAGTTGTACAAAGGGCTCATTGAGTTAATTTTCCAGTTCTTGAGTTTATTTACCATTCTTCAAAGCCTGATCTACAGAACTGAGCTCCTGAACTCAAACTGCTGGGGAAATACAGTTGTGATTTACTCAAAGTCTCTCCCCATTGCAAGGCTGGATTTCACAATATGCCTGAAGAGCAACCTTCAGTGTTTATTATTGTACTGGGCAAAGTCTGCTTGGTTCAGGCATCAAAATCCTGTTTGCTCTGAACCTCCCCTTTCTCACTCAGAATGCCAGGGAAATGTTGTAGGAACTGTTTGAATATTTCCTGCCAATCTCCCTGCGGAAGTGAGGAAGCAAACAAAGATGGAACATTGATGGGACTGTGAAAACAGCAGTCATTCTTTTCTGGAGTGAGTGACTCTGGCTTCTTCATGGTGAGCTCCAAATTTAGACCTGGAATTCCAAGAATAAGCAATTTCTTACCAGCATTTGCTTATTACTCAAGCCATTCTTAGCACTCAGCCTTCTCTCTTAACACTGCAGATACACACAGAAATAATGGAATCACAGAATGGCCTGGATTGGAAGGAACCTTAGAGATCATCTATCTGCATCCCCTGCTGTGGGCAGGGGCACCTTCCACCAGAAGAGATTGCTCCAAATCCTGCCCAGTCTGGCCTTGGACATTTCCAGGGATGGGGCAGCCACAGCTTCTCTGGGCACCCTGTGCCAGGGCTTCACCACCCTCACAGGGAACAATTTCTTCCTGGTATCCAATCTGAATCTCTCCTCTTCTAGCTTAGGCGTGTTCTCAGTTATCCTATCACTGTATGTGCCAAGTCACTCAGACCTGGAGCCCACAGAGATTCCCAGCAGGATGTATTGTGTGATTCCCAGCAGGATGTATTGTATTTCCATGTGTGCTGGCTCATTTGCTGTGTGGGGCTTCATCCCACCTGGCACCACTCGTGCTGCATCCACCCATCAAACAGTGAGTGCAGCTTGGGCTGGGGGAGCAGCTTTCTCAATGTGTGACATTTCCTGGGCAGGGGTCCAAGCTTCACTATGGCAATGGACATCCAGATTTTTCCTGTCATGAGATTTTTCTCCAGACTTAAGATTTTTCCTGTCCTGATCTTGAGGCCATCATTCCATATTTAGCAAAATTTGTGAAGCACAGGGAAGGAGAGATATGAAACTTCCCTCAGAAATAACAGGTCAACTCTGAAGACGTTGCTGTCTAGCTGAGGCCTGCATTGACCCACATGGCAGAAGTGCTGCAGAAATAAGACTTGAGTCCTATAAAGGAATGGGGGGTCTGTTTTGTCCAGGCGCAGGAGTGAAGAGCAACCTTGTGGCTGTGTCTCTGAAGCTGCCTGGTGCAATGCATGCAGCTCTGAGGGAGCTCTGAAGATGTTGCTGTCTGACTGAGGCCTGCATTGACCCACATGGCAGAAGTGCTGCAGAAATAAGACTTGAGTCCTACAAAGGAATGGGAGGATTGTTTTGTCCAGGCACAGGAGTGAAGAACAACCTTGTGGCTGTGTCTCTGAAGCTGCCCAGTACAATGTATGCAGCTCTGAGGGAGCACAAACACTTGTGCATCTGTTCATCTCCCCCGCTCCTCCTCATTCAGAAACCTGCCTGTCCCTCATCTTGGCAGCCACTCTCTTCAGGTTTCAACCATCTGATTCATGCAGCAAAAAGTCTCCCCATAGAAAACATGCTGGCTGAACCACTTTGTTTTTCCTAGAGCAGTGCAAACAGTTATTGCAAGGGGAATTTCAGGAAGATTGTGCCTGGCAAGGAAAACTCACTAAATAAATACATGATGTTAATTATCCTTTGCCCATTTCAACTGAGCATTTCAAAGTGCTTTGCAAACCATTCATTAAGCTGCAATTTAGTACCATGTGGTAGTTAAATATTATCAACACTGTTTTCTGCAGGTGGGATGCTATGACACAGGGGATGAAATGACCTGGTTGAAGTCTGTTAGCAGAAGACCTGAGCCCCAAACCTACTAATTTTGTTCCATAGGCTCCCTGCTCCATTAGACCTCTGTAACTGTGAAAAGATGTGGTTATCTTGCAGGTAATGATGGTTTTGAGTCCTTCCTTTGACACTCTTCCCATCAGATGCTACATTAGTTTCTACATTCTCCCACCACCTTAGTCAGCCTTCTTCCTTAGTTTAATCACCTGAAGCATGCTCTCAGTGGAAATTCTAAATGAGTGAAAGGGAAAAAAGAGCAGGAAAAGTTAAGGATGTTCAGCTTTGAGTATTTGTTTGTCAGAGGGACATTTACAGCAAAGACAAGTCCAGGTGCAAATGCTGCAGACTCTGTGTGCATTCAGCCATCCCTCTTTTCTCCAGTTGGCTTGTACATTTCTGGGCCACATGGATATTTGGATTAACAGAGATGGGCAATGTGGCAGATGGACTGATGTGGAGAGCCACTAGATGGGGCTCCAGGAGGAAGAAGAAGACAGCTGTGGGATCCCAGGCAGTCCATCAGGATCAAGCTGAGCTGTGTGTTTAGTATCCTGGTCTGTATGGGATCTTTATTGGTAAAGATCAACCACAATAGCAGCACACAGCACCTGTGCTCTCACCACGGGAAGGGAAGGAAGAGTGCCTTCCAAGCCAAAATGCACAGCATTTTACCAGGCAAAAAAACCCCAGAACATTGTATCCCTTCAATTGTGAACTCTGGGTGAATGTGCTTATACATTCAGAGAACGAGGCAGATGGTAACAAACCACATGCTTGTGGATTATCCCACTTTTTCCACATTTGCATTCTCAAAACCACTTTTGGTGCCCGTGGTTTAACCTCTGTTTCCCTAACTTCTGTTTATGAGTTGAATGGTCACATGTCATCATGTTGAGTGGGAAAGTGTGTTCAGGGGATAAGGAGGCAGAAGTGGTTCCATATGGGGAAAGAAGAGACTATGCCAAAGTATTAAAAAATATATAGAAAGAGGGAAAAGCAAGAGTAAAATCTTTTTAGGGGATCAGGAATCTAAGATGCTTGTGGCCTCCTAGGAAGAAAACAGTTGTCTGCGCCCGAAAGGGAAATTTATGATTTGAAATGCTGATAGTATAAATTTCAGTGTTTGGAGAAGGGTGAATGTTAAACAGATTTACCTTTCTCTGCTGTAGGCATGGTTCAGGCTGAAGGCTGAAAGATTCCAGTCAGAGGCCACTGAGACACAGGGAAACTACCAGCTTCAGTTCTTCCAATTTTCCAATTTTAATCTATTGATCAGAAAAAACCCCAAAAAATACCAAACCAAACCAAACCAAACCAAAACAAAACAAAAAAAACCCAACAACCTAAAATAAAATAAAAAGAAAAAAAAAAAAAACCATAAAAATGAAACCCCAAACTCCACGACAAAACAACAACAAAAACCCAAACAAACAAACAAACCCCCCCAAAACCAAAACTCAATAAAAAACAACCAACAAAAACTACCAAAAAACATCTTAAAAAAAACTAGCTCTGTTCACAATAGTATTTTAAAGTTGCTGGCATGTTATTTAGTGAATGTTTGTAGTTTCTTGAGAAAATTCTGCTAGCAAAGGAGTCCTTATGCTTCAGGGAAAGGCAAAGAAACCACAAAGGATGCCCTCTATTGAGAGAGCAGCATGGGTAAAATTTATTATAGTAGTGGATAGGAAATGAAATAGCAAAAAACTATGAAAAAAGCCCAAACTAAGGAGAAATGGATCTTGTTTGTTTGTTTGTTTTTTTAAATCTGATCTTTGAATAAAAAGCAGAAAACAGTATATTATTCTTGGGCAGGAATTTAATATTCTCTGTCCTGGCAAGGCAAGATTCAGAATCCCTTTTGCCATCATAGTAGGTTACCAGTTCTGCTAGTTTTATTTAGAAAGACCAACAAATGAAACATGATTGAAAATTCAAACCCAAATCATACCTAGACCATATAAACATTCATTGGTGTTGTGTGCCATCAAAATTTGCTAAAAGAAAGGATATTTCAATTACCAAAAGTGTCTGAGGTAACCAAACTTGTATTAAGTGCCTTGAAACAATTTGAGAAGTCAAGATTTTTAGGAGATTTTTTTTAGAAGTAGGGACCCTTCTAAAAATCAAATGTTTCTTATAGATTTCCAGCTGGGCACCTAAAAGGCAAAGTATTTCTGAATATTCAGGTCAAAGGAAAGGACTTTGGTTTTGAGAACCACCTATGTAATCATAAGCCAGTCCCAAAACAGGGTTCCGGACTGGATCAGCTGGCATTTATATAGTTAATTGCTGGTGGTCCTGAGGGTTGCAGGCTTGAGTTGGGAGTGGTTTCAGAAGTGAGACTAAGAAAAGCTGCTTGTGGTTCCAAAGCACTTAGCTCTGCCTTCAAGGGGAAGCAGACTTTGCTATAGTCTTTGCCAATGCAGCAGATGATGCGTAGACATCAAGCTGAAATTCCAATTTCTCTTTGCCATCAGCTTCAGTGTGGCCAGGATTCAAACCCAGTTATTTTAGGGACACATCCAATACTCATTTTATCAACTCAAAGACTCGCATTGACTTAAATGGGAGATGGATCTCAGTCTCAGAAGTCAGTAAATGGCAGCTCAGGAAAAAGTGTGCCACTTCATTAATTCAGAAGTGGAAGCAGAGTGGATTAGACTGGAAATGGGGGAGAAAGCAGAATGATACTCACAGGTCCAGACTACTCCAGTTATCCCCAGGGTGGCAAACCCAAACCTGCTCCATCCCCACAAAAGAGAGTTGGATTTCTCACAGCAGGCCTGAAACTTTCCCTGAGGCAGGTTAAAACCTGCAAATTGTGCAGAAACACTTTCCATCCAACAAGACATCCTATTACAGACCTGTTCTATATTCTGTAAAGATGGCTGTGGGTGGCTTTCTGTTGACTTCCTCCCCACATGCTTTGCTGCCAAGTCAGAAAGAAGAAAAATCATTTATACTTGCATTCACCAAGTGATCTCCAAAGCAACTTAATACTGGTTCAAGTCTTCCTTGTCTTATAAATCGGATTCTTTCTGTAGATTGTTTACCTACCACTTCTAGTGTGTCTCCAATAAATTAAATCCTGCTGAAATGGTAAAATATACGAAAGATATACTAAATGGTCTGCAGGCTGTACAGTAGAGCCATTATTTTAAGAGGAAGTAGGAAAGGCAATCATAAAATTTTGAAAAATTATGCAATAACTTTGTAGTTATTGCCCATCTGTATTCATTACAATGATCTACTTCACAGGCATATAAATAGAACTGGCAAGTAAAAGATGTGCTGTTTGCCTCCAGACATGGCATTAGACTTCAGCAAATGAAATTCAACTTAAGACTTTTAGAAAAAGTGCTGTAAGTGTTCATCCATGCATGGAGACCAATCACCCATCTACCCCAGCTTCCCCTACCTCTGTCCCCCCTCCCCATTTTCCATTCCCCCATGCTTGTCCTTACCCCCAGTCAGGACACCTTCGTAAGAAAGATGACAAAATTTAATTGCTTCATTTGCAGGGCAACCCTGATACACTACATGACTTCATTCTCACAGGGCAACCAGTCCCATAAATCACACCTACTGAGTGCACCCATTAGAGCTCCAGTATGACAACTTTATGCCTAATAGTCTCCAAACAAGGACCACACAAAACCAAGACTGTAAAATCACTGTTGACTCACAGCAGCTTTTATAACATGCACTCAGCTCAAAACTACTTAACTTATATGGGGTTTAATCATATTTGGGCATAGGAGACCTCTCACTGATTCAAGACAACATGTGTTTAAAAAAGAAGAAAAAGCAGAATATATTTGGCTTAGATCTTTCCCTTGCAGATCTCATCAGATTAATGGAAAAATGACTGCTTTATTTTGCAATGAAAGAGGATTCTGAGAAGTGTTTCTTCCTAAAATTTGAGGGGGAAAAAGTATTTTATGCTACCATAGCTTGGGAAAGGTGTAGGAAAGGTGCTGTTTCTGGGCTGGGTGCCTCACTGGTGTATATCTGCATAAAGCCATGGAGGCAGCAGGGGCTGCACACCCTTCTCAGCAGTCCTGGTGCTGCCAGGTGATGTGGCTTAATCCCGGCTGGCAGCTCAGCCCCACACAGCTGCCTGCTCCCTCCTGCTCCCCTGGGGTAGGGGACACACTCAGAAGAGCAAAAATTAGAGAACTCCTGCACTGAAATAAAGACAGTTTAATAGGTGAAGCAAAAGCTGCACACACACCAGCAAAGAAAACCAAGGAATTAATTTCCCACTTGTAATGGGCAGGCAGATGTTCAGCCATCCTCTGGAAAACTGGGCTCCAGCACTCCCAATGGTGACTTGGGAAGACAAACTCCATCATCCGCATACCTGCTTCTTCTCCCAGCTCTATATGCTGAACGCAATGTCATTCCAGTGGTCTGGAATGTCCTTCTGGGCCACTGGGATCAGCTGTTCCACTGTGCAGCCTCATCCTCCTCCCTGGTGGCACGGAATGAGATGCAGGAAAAGCCCTGACACTGTACAAGCCCTGCTCACTGATAATGAAAACATCCCTGAGGTACCAGCGCTCTTTCCAGCGCACATCCAAAAAACAGCCCCACACCAGCTACTACAAAGAAAATTGAGTCTGTCCCAGCCAAAACCAGTACAAATCCTGCCCCAAAAATACTTGCCCTATCAGGCGAGTGGGCAACCTGCATAGTAATGGTCCCACTCATCCTGACTGCATGCACACAATTGCATCGTGCAGCTGCAGCAGAGTGCTAACACCAGAGAGGAGTGAGCCCTGGCTGGGGGAGCTGACTGATGCTATCCACTCAGTTAGAGGAACAGCTGGCCTGAAGAGGCCCTTGGAATTCAAAAATATCCCATCTGAGCCACCCTGCGAAGCCGGGAGCCTCTGGAGCAGAGGCAGTCACTGCAGGCTCCTGCGTAAACAAAGGGTGCCTGTGAGTGTATCCAAGGATTTCCATGTGCTTCAGAGCAGGGGTCTCATTGCTTCCCTCCAACAATGTGACATGGATCACTGAAAATCACTTATTTCTTTACACAATAGCTTTTTTTACCCCACCCTCCCTACGGCTACGGAGGAGACGGAGGGGGTGAATCTTACAGGCTGTCCAACCGACTTCCTTGTATTTGGAAGGCAAAACCAAGAGGTTTATATAATCAGGCTAACATACAAACCAATTGAAATTACAATGGTATGTTAGAGTATATTCCTTGAGTATTCAAACCACAGGGAAAAAAAAAAATCTCTTCCACTAAACTACAAGGGACTGACTGAAACCCGCAAAAGCTGGGGAAACATGGTGAGGTCTGACTGAAAGCTTGTCCTCACTTCACCCCTGAGGAAAAGGGTAGAGAGCAGAGATAATGCTGGCTGCTTTCTGGTGGGCCCTAAACATATAGCAAATTCCCACAAAATAAACAGGAGGCTTGCCACCATATCCTCCCTCCCATTCCCACACAACAAGACTCTAACTCACAAGCATGCAGGGCAGCTGCTTTCTCTCTGTCACAGGCATCAGTCCTGCCTCTGCTTCCCTGTTTTGCTATGCTCTTCTGGTTCCCTGCCCTTGCCAAAAAGGGTTTTGATAGCACCAAATCCAAAGAAAACAACACCAAAAAAGTGCAAGGAGAACATCTTTGGATTCCTGGTTACCTGTGGATTCTTCCCCAGTTCCCAAATTGCCCATTCCCACCATCTTTATCCCATCCACAGCATCACTCCTGCTTTCCCTCTCCATGATGGCACTTTATATCTTAGCAATAGGCTGGGGCAATGGTCCCAGCTATTTTAGGGCAGTGCATGTGCTGCCTGCTCAGCTGGTTGCTGCTTTTTTAGACGCACAAGGAACTGAGTTAAAATTACAATTTCCTCAGTAAAAGAACTATTCTGAATCTTCTTTCTCCATCCCACTACCCCTTCTCATGACAATTCACATGCACCCATCTTCACTTTCATGCCTCTGCCAAACTGAGCAGTGACTTCAGAAGTTGTCATGAGGGGTGAATGAACGCACTGTATGCTCATAGAGAAACCCATTTCTATAGGAAACCAACCTAAAAAGAGCCCCATCACAGAAGCCTTTAATTAATTAAATGAACCAAAACTGTGGAGTTATGCACAGATGCCACTGCTGACAACAGGGTATTTTGTTTTCATCTAAGATTCACGTAACTAAAGCTATTCACCTGTGTAAGCCTCCCCAAAATGTCTCTGAGTCTTCTGAGATGGCAGTGAAGGAGGAATTAGATTCCTTTGTGTTTTCCATCTACAAATACATTAATTTATATTTTTACACATGAATGAATCATGTACATGGCCATGTAGGGACCTCCTTATTTCTTTGTAATTGCAGGTTCCAATCTCTTCAACATGTTCCATAGCTTTTTTTTTTTTTTTTTTAAACTATATTTTCTACTCTCTAAGGTGTTAAAGTACTTTTATTTCTGTTTGTCAGCTGAAGAGCTGAAAACCTTCGAAGATCAGGATCCTAATAAAGTCACCAGTTTCTTTAGCTTTCAGGAACATTAAATTGTTAATATACATAAAATTAGAGAAAAAGAAGAACTCATAGAAAAGAAAGGAATTGTATGTAGCTCCATATTCATCCAGCTCCAGATGAATATCCTGGTGCCATCCTCTTCCATCAATCCTTTAATGAATTACAAAGCAATTAGCTGAGAGTGAAAAGAAAAACCCCAACCAAAATACATAGGAAAATGAGATAAAGAAAGGTTCCAATTTTACTTGTACAGTTTTCCAGTTCTTTGTTACATTTGGTCTAGACTCAGCTGTATTTTGAGGACACTTTAAATCACCGTAGTAAATTGGAGAGGTCTTGAATAAGATGAGGAGGCCTTGGAGAAGACAAAACCTCTTTCTGCCTTCTCAACCCCTCCCGCTATTAAAAAGTTACTTTGGTCTAATGAAAATCAGATTATAAACCTCCATGAACCCCCCAAATTAACATCATTAGAATATGATTTTTTTTCTATGATGCTGTCTTCTGAAGGAGAGGCAACATGCTGTACAGATGGAGGCAGCTTCAAACTCTGCTTGAAGCTGCAGGAACAAAAGTCTCCCTGCAAACAACAAATCATAAATTAAATTTAAAAAGCAATATTTCACTTGCTTTATGGGTTGGCATGAGCCTGCAGGCCCACAGTTTGAGTTATTAAAACCATGGGTGCACCCCATGAAAGACAACCCAAAAGTTCTGACACTGAAGCATAATGGTTGGTGCTGCACAAATATTTCATCTGTTTTTAAATGAGTACATGAAAAATACTTGAGGGTTTTTGTGGTTTCTTTTTTTTTCCCCTCAGAGCAAGGGACAGTATTGTTTAGCTGTTAGACAACAGAGCTGGGAAACCTAAGGACACATGGAATAAATAATAGAGAAATTGGTATAAAGCCCCTTATATCACATGTGGTCTTATCTGTAATCAGCCCTGCCTCAGAAAAAGAGGCAGTTTCCAGGTTGGAAAAATTAGTGAAAAAGAAAGTGAAAAAGAAAGGGTTTCTTCATTTTTAGAGAAGAAGTAAATAGCAAGAGACTAGAGACTATAGAATGTCACAACCATTTCAAAAAAAAGTGAGAACAATCACATTCAGGAAAGTCAAAGGGCAAATCACTTAAATATGGTGAAAATAACCACATTTTAGCAGAACATATGCTATGGGCTTGCAACAAAGAATTTAGCAAGATGAAAACAAGTTATGCATATATATATATGCATGAATAACAGCCCTCTCACTGTCATTTATGGATAAAAGGCTTAACAGCATAATTGTTGGGATTGGAGAGCTGGATAAACATGATTAGTTTTTCACATGTTTGAAAAATTTAAAAGGCACAAGAGACGCTCCTGCGTACTGTCACTTATTGTCACCCCCATGCCCTCACATTGCACACAGACACTTGAGCTGCAGAATTTCTGCTCCCAGGAGAAGGTTCTGAGCATGGTGGGGGGAAAGCAGGAGAGACTGAATTGCTGCCAGTGCCTGAGGAAGGGCCTTGCAAAGACAAGGAGGGGAGGAGTGGAACTCTCATAAAGATGCGGCTGAAGCGCCAAACCGCAAATTTAGAGTAATAGGGTTCGATCTTTTTGAGCGCTTGCCCTTAAAAACGTTCGTGTGAAAGGGGACTGGGGGAAGACATGTACCAGAAATACATTATTTGCCAAAACCTCAGTGCTTACTAGGATCTAAGGAGAGTTCTCAAGAAAAGCACGTCCTGCAGGGATTTGATGCTGGTTTTTTGTGCACCATACCCAGATCTTCTGGAAGATGAGAAACAATGCTTCACGTAAAGCTTGCCTAAGATTCTGGTTTTTCCCCACTTTTTCTGTATGTTCTGTAGCTTCAGCTGATATTTTTAACTCTGCCATGAAGTGAAGTGGGAAAAGAGGAAAGAAATCACCACTAATCCAGGGCATTTTTGTAGAGAGGAGGAAGCATTCCAGTGCGCTTGCTGTGATGCAGATGAATGTATAAATAAATGTGCCATGCCACTGTTGTTGAAACCAAAGTTTATTAAACCAGATTTCTAAATCCCAAGCCTGGCTGAAATACAGTTTTCTCCTAAAAGCTCCTTTAATGCTGTTTTTGTGTATCAGCATTACTACTTTTACTGTTTGAGCATTTTCAAGTAATTTTTTCAAGCTTTTCTCTTGATTTTTGGATGAAGGACATTGAATACCTACTCATGTATATAGCAACATGTAACAACAACAAAAAACAACAACAGAACAGATGATGTTGGAAGCAATATTCTTGCCTAATTCCTCTAAAACAGGAACTGCTTTCTGAGTGACTGACACTGCACTTCAGACACCAAAGCCCTTTCCATCCATCAAGGAGTACATCAGAAAAGCAAGGGAAATACATTTTTTGTCACAGTACAACCTCTTGGAAATAATTTTGTACTACTTAAAACACTACTTATTGAAAATACTTGTTATTCAATATTTAAACAAGTTTTCAATCAGTCGTAAAACCATGGAATAGTTTGGGACTTTGAAGATCATGTCCTTCCAAACCCCCTGCCATGGGCAGGGACAGTTTCCACTAGGACCTTGATGTCCCTTATACATTCTAGAAAATTCTCCTTTTTTTATTAACTATATCCCACTTTTGTTGTGTTTTCAATGCTCAGTTTATCAGCAACTTGTTGTTTGATGAATAGTAATAAACAGCACTTGCTTAAAAGAAATTTTGGAAAACACAGCTTGTATGTGAGACAACTTCAGCAATTGGTCTTACCAGTTAGGAGGTGAAATTCTCCTCTTCTTTTATAACACCAGAGTTGTACTAGAACTTTAGTTTTTATAGGAGGGAACAATAGATTTATGTAATACCTTTGATCTCAAACTTCTGCTCTGAAGAAGCTAGAAATTCTTTATGAGAAAAGAACTTTCTGTCAAAATCCTCTCAAATTAAATTTCTCTGCCCATACGTGTGCATGTAAACACAGTATGGGGTTTGCAGGCTGCATAGAACTAGAAATAATTTTATTGTATTAGATTAATTAATTAGAAGAAATCTGTCAAGAAAATGCACCAAATTTATTTGAAAAATGCATTCAGACTTTGAACTCCAGGTCTTTTTCCCATTGTTTGGTATGGAATATTGAAAGTCATACCAGTGTGGAGTGCTATGGCCTTGGGGTTGTAAGGAGAAAGAGATTATAAGAATACTTATTGAAAAGTGCTATATAATTATGATAATATCTGATCCATTAGAAAATCTCATCTGAAGTGGAAGAAAACACTTGTGGGTATTTGTTGAAGGACTTGTAGACAGGTTTTAGGAGAAGGAAAGTGAAAATAATGAAACCATAGGATTTGCAGGATGACTCAATGGACTGGGCAGAATATGTCCCTTCTGAGGAGCACAGCTTGCTTTTAACTGCACTGCCCAGGCCAGCTGCCTCCCAGCACATCTTCCCAGCTGACAATGTGATGATTTAGGTGAAAGCCAAAATTTATCAGCAGATAAGAATGAAAAACTGGCTTCATCCATGGAGAAGTGGTTTTCACATTTGAACACTGTATTGGCCTCACAGGGAAAGGCTTTGGTAGTGAGGGGAGTATAGGGGTGGGTTTTCTGGGATGCTGTTGGAAGCTTCCCCCCTGTCTGACAGAGCAAATTCCAGCTGGCTCCAGGATGGACCCACAGCTGGCCAAGGCTGAACCCAGCAGGAATGGTAGCTATGCCTCTGCCTCTGAGATAACATATTGCAGGAGGACAGGTATTTAAACAGCCCATTTTGCACCTGGAGAGAGAACATGGGAGAGGAACAGGCCTGCAGACACCCAGGTCAGGGCAGAAGGAGGGGCAGGAGGTGCTCCCTGCAGCCCATGAGGGCATGGGGTTGTACAGATCCACCTGCAGCACATGGAGGGCACAGGGGTGCAGAGATCCACTGTAGCCATGATATTTTCTGAAAAACCCTTTCCTTAGGATTTTTTCTCCTGAGAAGCTGAGAGGCCTCAGGAAAAAAATGTAAACAATGGTTATCTGCTGCTGTGGAATGCAACAGGTGGATCTGAGATTGGTCTCATGTGGTGGTTTCTAATTAATGGCCAATCACAGTCAGCTGGCTCGGGCTCTCTGTCTGAGATACAAGCCTTTGTTATCATTCTTCTTTTTCTATTGTTAGCTAGCCTTCTGATGAAATCCTTTCTTCAATTCTTCTGGTATAGTTTTAATATAATATATATCATAAAATAATAAATCAAGCCTTCTGAAACATGGAGTCATATCCTTGTCTCTTCCCTCATCCTATGACCCCAGTGAACACAGTCACAATCCATGTGCAGCCCCTGGAGCACACAGGGGGGTGCAGAGATCCACCTGCAGCCCAAGGAGGAGCCCAGGCTGGAGCAGGGCCATGCCCAAAGCATGCTGTGACCTGTGGGAAGCTCAAACTGAGGCAGAGTTGTTCGAGATTGTGACCCTGTGAGGGACCCACTCTGGAGCAGCCTGTTCCTGAAGGACTGGCCCTGTGGAACAGTTTGTGTCGGTCTGCAGCCACTGGGAAGGACAACACTGGGGAAGGTCCTGGAGGACTGTCTCCCTTGGGAGGGACCCTGCACTGGAGGAGGGGAAGAGTGTGAACAGTCCTTCCCCTGAGGAGAGAGGAATGGCAGAGATAATGTGTGATGGACTCACCACAACCCTGTCTCCCTCTCCTCTTGCACCTCTGTACAGGAGGAAGTAGAGAAAATTGGGAGTGGAGTTGGGCCTGGGAAGAAGGGATGGATGAAAGAAAGATGGTTTTAAGGTTCAAGTTTATTGCTCATTGCGCAACTCCGATTCAATTGGTAGTAAATTAAAACATTTTCTTTCTCCAGGTCCAGTCTGTTTGGCTTGTCATGTTAATTGTGAGTGCTCTTTCCCTGCCCATGAGCCCTTCATTGTTTTCTCTCCTCTGCCCAGCTGAGGAGGGGGAAATGATGGACCATCTTTGGTGGATACCTGGCATGCAGAAAGGGTTTAGCCACCACAAAAATTTTCTCTGTGTTAGTGACACTCCTAATGAGAAGCTCAGAGCCATGCCACACTGTGGGAAGGGATATTGGCACTCCATTGTATTGTGTAGAAGATTTACAGCAAGACTTGCCCATTTTTTCCTTGATGTGCATTATGGCCTCATGACACTCTGGAATGAGCTTTCCCTAACCCTGCCTCACCAGTTTTGTGGGGTGCAAGGGCTGTGCTATTCTCCTTGGAGTGCTATTGGGCATCCCAGTGATGAGCTGTGGATAGGGCCCCTTAGCAAGTCTGTCTTCCTAGATTGCTTGGGAATGTCCTTTATTTCTGACACACTCCACCTGTCCTGCCTGCCGTGGCTTTGTTGGCTCCTCCATCTGAAAAAAAAAGTCTCTCACTTTGCTGTAGTCACTAGAGATATAAGAGTTACAAAACCAGAGACTGAGCTTCATTTGGGAAGGCCTTACTAAAAAAAGCTCCAAACTCCATCTGCTTCCAGTAAGTTTTGCCTCCTTGACAAGAGCAGGGAGGTGAAAGTGCCCCTTGGATTGGGGTGACTTCTCACTCTTCCAGCAAGTGGTAGAAGGACAGCAAGAGAAGCAGCTAGAATTCAACCCTGGCATTGGGAGAACCATCCTTTGAAGCCTAAAAGGGCATGTTTGAATATGGGAAAAGGTTCTGGCAGATAAGCTTTAGGTAGACGTAAGTTTGTAAAATAGCCCTGTAGGCAGACTGGTGAAGATTTAAAAAGAGATGGAAAAAAAACCCCATTTGCAATAAACTCCAATTCAAATAAAAGTTCGAAAATATCCAAATGCTTATAGGACTGGTAGGTTTTTTAATTCTCAGTCATGTCAGTGGTAGTAGGGCTGCAGAATCTGTCCCTATATGTGGGTAGTAGCCTTTTTAATTCCCAGTATTTTTTAGGGGGATTGAAGAGGTTGGTCTTTCTGTCCCTATGTAAACCCATGATTCATCCATCATGTCAAGAGCATCTTAATAATAAATATACCACCATGGCTGGTGTTTTTCCCTGAATTTGGCAAGCGTTCTTAGAAAGAAATGAAATGAAAATTTCAGGAATTTCCAATTGGGCTTGAAAGCTGTGAAAGAAGAGTGATGACTGCTATCAATGGAAAGAGTTACGAGCTGCCTGGTCCTTCTGTTTTCTGGAATAGCTTAGCCATAGCACAGGACCTACTTCTCTGCCACTGTGGCCTGGGCCTGGCCATGGCCCTAATTTTTCTGAGGATGTTATTCATAAATGTTCTCTTAATCAAGCTCAGGCCCAGAGTTTTACTGCAGAGGCCAAACTAATTGCCAGGACACACGAGAAGCCAAACCCTAGAAGGTAAAGCTAAAATTTGTGTGTCCTGGCTCAGAGAACCACTATGTTTCAAACCTGAAATAAAAAGTGGGTTTTTACATTTCTTAAATAGTTGATTTTTCCACTTCAACAATTAGAACTCTGTGCTCCTCAAAGAATTCACACTGACTAACTACATTTCCTTCATTTTTTAAATCTGACCACAACAAAAATTTCTCTTTTTAATTTTTTTTTGGTTTTTTTTAAGAGAAAGAGGTAAGGATTTATTCCAAAATTATCCCTGGCTAGTGTGCATGGTTACCACACTGAAAGAGACAGCAGTATTCTGGGTGGAATGGCATTGCCCTGTGTGCCAAGACCCACAAGAAAGCTATGCCAAGGACTGTGAAGATTTTTATGTCTCTCCTGCCATCATAAACACAAATGTTATATCTTTCAACTAGACAGCTGGCATGCACCCCATTGATTACACCCTTTAATTGAGAAAGGCAGAGGTGAATGATTTTCTGTATTCTTTTTGCATGTAAAAGCTTCTAGAGGATTAGCAATCTCTTAGTTCTTGATCAAAATGCAGGCTCCAATGCAAAATTCTGTAAGATTTCATAATATCTTCTGTTGATAGTATCATGAAACCCTTCTGCTGGAATAGTCTCATCCATCCTTCAGGAGCTGAAGTGCTATTCAATAACTGGCATAACATCCATGGTGGGTTTTTCAGTTCTAAATCTGCCAGCTCTCACTTCTGTGACAGTGGGAAACATTTTGCTTGGTCATCCTCAATCCCATGGTTAAGAAGAGGTGAGATGAGGAGACATGAGGTGCATTGCCTGGACAGAGGAGGTGAGGAACCCAGGGGCCTTTCCCTCTCTGTATCATCCCTTGGTTCCATAAGAGAAGGCCACAGCTCCCAGCAGACCATGCCTCAGATCTGTGGGCACAACCTCTCCATCCTGAAAAGTTTTGCTGCCTGGGCCCATGGCCATCTGGGATATGGCACATCCAAAATATCCTCTGGTTGAGATAGTTGTGAAAGAGCAGCTCTGGAGCAAAACTGTCTGACTGTGTGAGGCTTCCTTTTCTTGGGAATCACTTTTGTGCTCAGCCCTGTGACTCTCACCTGAGTTATGTTGCTGGTACATCACTGCCCAGTTTAACACCTTCTAAATTTTGACCCTAATCCCATAGATTTTTAGCTTGGTCTCACTCCCATCTTGTCCCTTTGTACTTTTTGGCCAGTCTGAGCTATGAGAATGTATGGGATTTTGTAACCTTTAATAAATGAATGCTACTGATGCAATAGGAATCCTCACCTGTCATCAGGAAAGATACACCACCCAGCAAACCACTGGGCAGATACAATAGATAGATATTGTCATCTCAAAGGAAATATTCCTACCCACAGCATTCTTCCATGAGGCAAAATTGAAATATTTCACTTGTCCTCTGGAGCTCTGAAGAAGATTCTTCTGTTCTGTGCAGATAGTTCAGAACAGAAGAATGGGTCAGATGAGGGAAAGCTGAAAGATTGCAGCCAATGAAGAAAAAGGCTGTAAAGAAACCCCACCAAAACACAGCAGAGAGCAACAAAAAGCACTAATTCTATTTCCTTTAATATCAAAGCCAGACGGAATTTTGCCATAGACTTGACTAAGGACTCCTGAATGTAGAAACATGTTCTCATCAGCAGTTCTTAATTTATCCTTGCCTGTATTCCAGAGCAGTCATTTAACATTTTGCCACTAGCTGCAGGATTGGATATGGTTTGAGTATCAGGAGCCACTTGCAGAAGGCATGAATTAGACTTCCTGCATGTCAGGAGCAGGCTCTGCTGGAGTTAGATCAAAAGCATTCATGCTGGATGTTGGGTTCTTCTATAAAAAAGTCCACTCGAGGCATTACTGCTTTTCACTGCCCTCTCTATCTTAAGAAGTGGTGTCCAAACTTTAAATATAAATTTTGCAGTGATCTTAGATAGATGAATCTTGACATTGCAGATACACAAAAGGTCTACAGATAACCAAAGATCAGTTTTAGTGCCCTAAACCATGGTCACATCTTGGCAGCACAGACAGGCTTTTGTCTTCTGCCCATATGTTGCCACCTCAAACTCACTGTCCCACTACTGCAGGGTCATAAAGAAACCAAGGAACAAAATTAGGAAAAGCTGTGGATTGAAAATTACCCATCAGGGAATATAGGAGTTGACTGAAAAGGATAAATCAAGGAAGTTCACAAGGAATTGTTGCCAGAACAATAGACAGGGCAGTCAGGGAACGGAGATGAGCAGCTGGTGTTGGAAGGAAGGGAAAGGAACAGCTTCAACTGATTTTCTCAATGAGAAAAATGTCTCTGGAACTGTGATGTGACACAGTGTAAGCATCACTGGCTTCAAAGCCTGCAACTTTGGGCACCATTTTCAAGATGAAGCCACACATCCAGGGGGTCAGAAGTGTTACTCATTTGCCACAGAAGTAAAAGTATAGATTTGAGCATAGTATGCAAATTGAAATAAACCATTTAAACAGTCATTTCCCCTCTTTCCATTTTTTCATGGTAGAATATCATAGAGTCATAGAACATCCTGAATTGGAGAGGACCCACAAGGATCATCAAAAGATGCCTGAGGACAGCTTACAAAATTCTAATCTTTGCTTTAATTCAAAACATTTGTGAATATCCTCAGCAGACTGGTACTGTTGTTGAATATTGCATGCAGTATAGATAATCTCCGTGTACACTTACAACATTAGGCACTACTGGCTGCATGGTTGAATGGAAAATTGAAAAGTCATACTGCTTTTGACTATGCAGTGAAATGTTACTGTGGACAGCTCAGAATTCAAACTGCAGTAAAAAGAATGTGTTTTCCATGAGAATTCTTCTGGGAAAGCTCAACCATTCAGTAAAAGTGTACAATGAGGGACACGAAATGCACTTTTGAAGTTAAACAGATAGCTACATGACAGATAAGGTTTTGTTTTATTCATTCAAGTCTATAAACATACATGATATTATAATAATAGATGAATAGGAAAAACATTGTGTTGTTGTTCCAGATAAGCACTCAGAACTGTCACTTCTTATCCATTTGTCTGGATCGTTTGGGCACAGAAAAGCTGGGTGGGGAATTGCATGAGATCAGGGAAGAAAAGAGGAAATCTCATGAGAAAAGGGCTACAAGAATTGCTGCTTAGAGTTTTTTGGCAGTTCCTCAACCCAGAAGCGCAGAGCAAATGAAAACCAGCAATAACAAACTGCAGATACTGCAGATACAATAACAATCTGCCGAGAACAGGGCATCTTCTGGGACCCTGTGCACAGATAGAGGGCTTGTGGCATGCCATGCTCTGCTCAGTTGCTGGTACAATTGTCCAGGGATGGTGTTTACTGCCAACTCACGCTGGCACACAAGCCTTATTCATTCCAAGCATGATACCAGAGGGTTTGGAGTGTGCTGGCTGCAGCAGAGGAATCCTCCAGAGAGAGATCCAAGAGCAGTTGAACTTGAAAAGAATGGCTGGACTCTGTCCTTGCTGTTTCTGCTGAAATGACAGAAGTGAGGGGGATTGCCTCAACCTGCAGCATGTGTTCTGTTCAGAAAAGGGTGGGAGCTTCAGCTGCTTACAAACACTTTCCTGACCTATATCCTAACAAACAGATGAGTCATTTGCAAAAGCAGAGCATGCTTGTTTGCTGTCTACTCTAACCTTTTGCATCATGCTAGCACTGATTTAATGAGCTTCAGTTGCTCTCCCTCTGACACATTCTCTTGTTATGTTGGAAAGGGAACTTTGAACACAAACATTCTCATGTGTTATTTGTTTTACCTTTGTCCTGCGTTGAGTAGAAATTATTACAAGAACCATAGGACAGAGAAACTCAGAGTCTGAGGGTGTCTTGTGGCAACCTGGTAACCTCCCAACCTGGTAACCTTCCAGTTTGGTCTTCAGGACCTGGTGATGTTCTCTTGGCAAGAATCCTTCACAGATGGAGCTGCCATGAAAGGAAGTTGTCCTCACATTGGGTCTTTTTCCAGAATTACAGAGGTTGGCACAGCTTCAGTAAGTCTGGCTCTCTGGAGAGAGACTCTTGGCAAAGGACTGGAGTGACAGGACAAGGGGGAATGGCTTCACACTGACAGAGAGCAGGTTTAGGTTGGATATCAGGAAGAAATTCTTCCCTGTGAGGGTGCTGAGGCCCTGGCACAGGGTGCCCAGAGAAGCTGTTACTGCCCCATCCCTGGCAGTGCCCAAGGCCAGGCTGGACAGGGCTTGGAGCAACCTGGGATAGTGGAAGGTGTCCCTGCCCATGGCAGGGAGTTGGAAACTGGTTGAGCTTTAAGATCTCTTCCAACCCAGACCATTTTGAGATTCCACGATTCTGTGATCCAACCCCAGGCAGAATCAGCAAGACAAGGCCAACAGGAGGGGAGAAGAAGCCTCCTGCAGCATTCATGCAGAGTCCTGCAGCCAAGTCCTGTGAGCAAGCAGGAACAGCCAGGCCTGGACACAAGACGGGACTAGAATTTTAACTGCAGCTGCTGGGGAAATAGCCAGGAGGAAGATAGGCAGAAGCTTTTGGAGCTTTCGGGGCGTGGATACTTGGGTTACAACAGAAGACAAATCTTTATGTGAAATTGTGATAGAAATCTTAAGCAAGCTGGCAAAAATGTGCCGCTAAAAATTTGTCTCTCTAAAAAGGGCAAGATGTTCTGCTCCTAAGTTTGATGACAGATTCATAGTTTAAAATAACTTTAAGGGAAATGGTTAATTTGGAAATGGTACACAGAGCTAAAACCACATCAGTTTCAGGGTATGTACCACACTGCCAAGTCATCAGCACAAAAATGACATGGAACAGTGGACAAGGACTGTACACATTAGTCTGACCTTCCAGTGTTTCATACTTTCACAAGTACAGCCTAATGAAATAGTCACTTCATGAAACTTTACTATCATTTCTACTAATTAGATCTAAAAGTACATGCCTCGTGCTTTTGAACAGGCATTACAGTTTCTTCATATGACAGAACGATGGCCTACAGCTTCAATATCATTACCTATAGATGGAAGAGGAGTTAATTTATTATTAAATAAAACTCCAGTTATTTCTCGTGGTACACATTCTGACTCTCTAAGAGTCATTTGGTTTTGAATGAGAAAGGTTCTCCTTCATATCATCCTGGAAAGAAAAAGTTTTCACAACATGTATTCCAAGCAAATGGGAACTCTCATCTATGTTACTGCTGCAGTACTTTCAAACAAAGGCATCAAAATCAAAGGAACAAAGAGAGGAAGAAGAAGATTTTCTTAGCTAGCATTTCTGTACAATATTGATATAAAATAATTGAAAGCATCCCTCAGAAAAGCTAAATTAAATTATATATACTGTCTGAAGTAAACCTTTGAAGTATTTTGTAATACCTCTTCTACTATTAATATAGTGGGGGGGGGCAAAGGGCATTGCTGCTTTTCTTTATATTAAGGAATAAATTAATTTATTAACAGATTCAAAATTTTTCTGATGAGCTGGTGTAATTTCAAACAAAGTCTGATACTCAGCATGATTTTTATTTTGGAGACAGAGTAAATCAGGTGTAGAAACTGCTCTGTAGAAGACATTATGATGACATCTCCTGCCCTGTAGGCATCCAGCCCTGGGGTGTCTCTAGGAGTACTCACAAGTCCATTTGTGGCTGTTTTCAAAAGAACTTCTGACAGAATTTTTGTGCTATTTGTAAGCCATCATCAAGCTGTGGCTTTAACATTCTTTCGTCTCAGGTGAGATGGATACATTTCCTTCCAACATACATCTGGAAGTTTCTTCCCCCTTTGGAATAGTTCTGCCCAAACAAATTCCATCTTCGTTCAGTACAAAAGCCAAGATACCAACAATTCCCATGCAATTTATGGGAAAAGAATAAAACCCATAACAGGATTGGATTTTATACTTTCTTCACAACAAAAATCACAGCAAAAAAACCATGGCAGAATTAATGATTCATGGGTTAGATCAGGTTAGTGCTTCAGCCAGTTATGTGTGTGACTCCTGCTTGTTCATTGATATAATATATATATATAAAATATCAATGAACAATTGATATTTTATATATATATATATATATATATATATATGATACAATGACTCCTTTGACAGGACCAGAATACATTTGAAATATTATAAACACATTGTGTTGCTCTCCACCCATTACATATGAGACTATGGTAGTCAAGTTACGTGCCACACTCAAGTGTTAAGAGTGGAATTAATATTTGATCTGAATTCTCCTTCCTGATGGTGGATTTCTTTACTTCCCTTGATCACTGCACTTTTGTGCTGCCACAAAATCTGATGAGAACAAATTGATTTTGTCTCATAGCAATGCTTTGGAAATGTCAAGCATTTTGCCAGTATAAGGAAAGCCATTTCTACCCACCTTCACATTTACCCCCAACGAGTTTTTTTTCCCCCGTGTTACTTTGGAACTGTCATGCTTTGTTTCAAGTACTGATGTGGCCTTGCCAGACACAATGACTGAGTTTTGTTTGCCCTCTTTAGTTGCCAGTTGCTGCAGCTGGTTGAATTTTGTACCTCTACTGAATGCCTGGCCTAGAGTCCAAAGGCTGGCTGTTATTCCTCCCCTGAGTGGAATAGAGTTAATTACTAGTCCTGCAGAATAACAGGAAACCCACAGAATTTCTTACAATAAGAAATCATAATAATTTTACCATCTGCGCAAGTTTTTTGAGCCACAGCCCTCCAAAGGCAGGATTTCTGATCTAAGTCCACCAGGTATTCACAGCTTTAATTTAATTAAAAACTGTAAAACCTGTTACTCCACTGGCCCTGGGCATGAGAAAACCTAAATTACCCATGCTTTCAAAACACAGAAAGATCAAATGAATTTCAGGTTGTCATGGAAAAAGATTGTTATTCCAATAGCAGACCTCTGTAGTTGCAGATAATTAACCTTAATTACTCTGATGTAGTGTTACCAAAAATATTTGGCTGCCTATGATGCTTGCAGTGCATAGGTTTGACAATTGTGCTCACTTGGGGCTGTGTGGTTTGATAGCTAGACATATTTCACCAGCAGACCTGACACAGAAATTTGATTGTGCATCATGATAGCATTTTAGCAGCCATACTCAGGCCAACAGTCCAGCTTCCAACATCTCTGTGTCTGAACACATTGAGTTCTACATGTTGAGGCAAATTATTCAGGAAAAAAAAAGAAGTGGCAGCTTCATTTATTACTCTTGAGGGTTTTTTGCCAACAAATATACGCTATGCATCACCTAATTCTTCTTCTTTACTAGCCTGGCAGAATGAGGAGGAAAACAAGTTTTTCAAGTTCCAAATACCAACATGAAAAGCCTGGAAGTCAACCCTGTATTTTACTTCAGTATGAAAAAAATCCAATTTTGCCTTTAAAGAATACTGGGATAGTGACACAGGAACAACAAAAGTCACACTGCTCCCAGCTAAGACCAAGAGCTTTTCTACTGCCATTTTGAAGATCTAATTTTTTTTCCTCCCTTTTCCTCCTTTTATGAGACTCCATTTCAAAGGCTGGCATGCCAGTCTAAACCCCAAATTTTTATGGCTAGTGCAGAATTGAGATACAAATTTTATGCAAAATAAAGTGGTTTGGCAGAATAAGGTTAGAAATACAATTTTAGTACTTAATTTCTTTCTTCTTGTGATGAGTGGAATCCTGTAATAGAAAGAAAGAGTTTAGGGTTCAGGTCACATTCCTGAGACTGACTTAGGACAAAAAATAGAGCACCTTCTGTTGCTTGTGGGGTATTTTAGGTGCCTGGTCTCTGTTTATGTTTTCCTCTGCTTTCAAAAATGTTCCCAGCAGCAGCTGAGGTTGTGCTACCTTCTGTAATTTGAGCTGAGGATATTACACCCCAGGCCATGCTTGCCTCTCCACCTGAGCACCTTTATTAAATTTTTTTGTCTTTTCTTTCCAAATAAGCAATTCTGAGTCCCTCCTGGTCGGTGCAAATATAATTCATTCCTTCTCATGGGCAAAACATGAGAACTCAGGCCCCCAAAACACCAAAACTAATATACAACTATGATCATCCCAAGAAGAGGGTCAGCCTTGTTTTAGAGTTCCTATCAATCTTTTCATGCATTTCAGCACCTTCCTCAGATAATTGTAATGAATTTGTAAGGAACATGTAAGTCTCAGAATTCTGTAGTCTCAGAAAGAAGAATTCAGTAAGAATTCTGTAAGTCTCAGAAATGGATTAACTCAGAACTTTTAAAACCTGCATTATTAATATGCTATTTCTTTTATGACATTATGGCAAACCCTAGTTAAAGGTTTCAAGTTCTGAAACCAAATCAGAGAAGAATATTAGAAAGATTCTAGTAAAAGCCTTGTCTAGAGAGGATAAGTTGCTTGCCACTCACTGTTGGCATCAAAATGAACGCAGATAACAGGCTGCGTTTAGATCAAAGTGCTGAGAATAGAACATATTTGCAACCATATTCTGGGATAAATATTGCAAATAGCTTGCCTTTCCCTTGGCCTGAAGAGAAATTATCTTCAGTGTTGGTTGTGATGTTATATTTTAACAGAGACAAAATTTGGAAGGATAAATGCTAAATAATGGTGAAAAAATTCCACCCTAACGAAAAAACTAAACACCGCCACCAAACAATCAAAACAACAAAACAAAACAACAAATCCCAAAAAAACAAACCAGTGACTGGATAAGGAATAGTGGCCATAAATACAAACACAGAAAGTTCCAGCTCAACATGAGGAAGAACTTCTTTCTATGGAGGGTAGCAGAGCACTGGAACAGGTGCACAGGAGGTTGTGGAGTTCCCCCCCTCTGGAGACATCCCAATCCCACCTGGATGTGTTCCTGTGTCACCTACTCTGGGTGACCCTGCCTGGGCAGGGGGCTGGAACTGGATGAGCTCCAGAGGTCCCTTCCAGCCTCAGGATTTTGTGATTCTGTGAAATGAGTGCAAGAAATGACACTACTGCAGCAGTCCTCATGTTCTTTTTGGTTTGACTTTTGATACTTCCATGGGAAGGTCATGCACAGCCAACCACTCCTGTATTTTATCCATTGCTTGCATATTTCTTTCAGAGAAACAAATGGAATTAGAGTAGGAAGAACTGGCTGTTGAATTTGACCCTTATTCAGGTCTTTCTCCTGGCTCCCAATAATCTAACCCCCAGCATGGCTTTTCAGGTGTATTTCAGTGGTGATCTACAACTGCATCTTATTTACAGAAAGAGGAAAAAGCGAATAGTTTAAACCTTCAAGGCTGAGTTCTGACATCAGCAAAGATGTCTCATCTTGTGACATAAATTGTTATATAATACCAGGATATCTTAAATTAGGTGTCACTTTGAAATGAAAGACATGTGCATTCCAGAATAACTGATACACTTTTAAAATGGAACAATTATTTAAGATCATTATTTATTCTAGGCCAGAATGGCTCAGAAATGGCTTTTGATACATGTCAGAGTGTGCATCTTTGGGAGAAAAACTTTTGTACTAATATTGTACAGTAGAAGGGAATAGCAGCTTTTGGATTATCATAAAACAGTGTGATAATTGAAACCTGAATTAAGTAGTATGCACATAAAATGATTTGTGTTGGGTATGGCACTGCCCATTTTTATTTCTTTTCCATGAGTGAATCATATGAACACAATTTGCTGCCATGAATGCTCTCAATAAATTTTGAGGAACACTAAGAGAGCATTCATAAAAAGCAAACTCCTCATTCTGACAGATTGAATGAATTCAGAATGAATTCAGAATACTCATTCAGCACAGACCTACTTGAGACCAAACAATGCCATGTGATTCATGCATCCAACTGAAACTGGAGAACAAAGATTATATTTCAATTTTTAACAGGGAGTGTCTATCTAAGACATTTATAGATGTGACTTTACAGCACAACGAAGCAGAAGATGAATGGATAATCATTGAAAATTCCTCATGGATGTGCCACAAAATGTGAGAGAGTAAATTGGGTGAATAGTGGTTGTTCACAAAGGAATAATATAGTACTTGACAGCAAGGCGTTGATTCAGACAAATAGGGGAATTGGAGGCTGAGAAAAAGGTAGAATTATGCAGAGTGAGGCAAAGAAAGCCTGGCTTCCAGCAGCCTTGCGTCTCATAGTTGAATTCCTTGGTGTTTAAAGAGGGAAGGGCTCATAACCCACCCTTCCCCTCAGAAAGGCTCTTCCTAACCATTGTCAGAAAGCTTGGTGCAAAATTCCTATGGTGGCTGCATGTCTGTGCTCAGCTCATGGTTTCTTACCTGGATTAAAAGAGCACCAGTAATCACAGAATCACAGAATGGGCTGGGTTTGAAGGAACCTTAAAGATCATCTCATTTAAACCCACCTTCCACTAGGCCAGGTGACTTCAGAGCCACATCCAACCTGGCCTTGAACCCTTCCAGGGATGGTTCATCTGGGAATCTGCTGGATAAACATATGTACTCACTTCTGTGGGGCTGGTCTTGGATGCACCTTGAACTGTGCACAGCATAGCAAAAACCTGGTTTAAATTCTGGAGTCATTTCTCCCAGGGATGCTGTGGGCTCAGGCAGACTCCAGCTGCTCTCAGACACATGGGATTCTTGGGGTGTCCTGCACAGGGCCAGGAGCTGGACTTGATGATCCTGATGGGTCCCTTACAACTCAGGATATTCTGTGGTTTCCTTGACAAGGCTCTTGTTTCTGCTGACACACAATCATCCATGAACCCTCCTCATGTTGGTAAAGTTTTATTTTGGGAAGGATAATTCATTCTAAGAAAGAGCTGAAAAAAAAATGTATAAAAATATGCTTATTTCAGATGATAAATTTATGGATCTGAACTCTGAGGTGGCATCACCACGAGCCTGGGAATGAGATATTACTGCTCTTTGGAGAGACTGTGCGATTTCTGTTGGGTATTTCTAAGCACAAATGTTCCAGGCTGGAGAGATTTTCACAGTTATTCATTAGGCTGGTTGCTTCTTGGGAGGGCAGTTAATCCCTTCCTTTACCTCTCTTCCTCTCAGCCTCCCATAGAGCTGTCTCCAAACAGCCAGGATGCCCTGCCTGGGTGTTACCACATGGAAACTCACAGAATTCCTCCACAGGCTTTCCTGTAGGTGTGGAGAAGGGCAGACATGATGGAATGGTGTCAGGATTACAGCTCTGGAGCAGTGCTGCTCATGGAGGTGATTAGAAGCATGTTTTCTACCACCTACAAGAGTCACTCCGGGCATCCTGCTGGACAGATTCCATTTCCCTTAATACGTCCTTCCATAACAAATTTACAAGGCCACCAGAGGCCTGTTAGCTAGAAACAAATCTCAGATCATTAGGATGCGACAGCTACTCACTCTTTATTATGGAAATAAATCAAAAGCAGGCTTTCAGCAAAAGAAAATCCCCATGGCTAGAGTAACTACTGCCAGGTCCCTGAAGATGCTAATGCCCCAATGCCTTTCACATTTCAGTGTAAGTTTGGGCCTCTGGATGCTCAGTTTTTCAATTAAGGATCAAAAACTCAGCTTCGGGTAAATTTCCGAACCTAGACAATGAGATTCTTCTTCTTAACGAGAAATTGTATTTATTTAAACTTTGAATTTGCATTCCTATTTAAAGAGTGCAGTGGACTGTATCTTGTTTAAGGAAAAAAAAATAAATATGGGAACTGGATTGAAAACAGAGCAAGGGATGCTGACATTTATGTATCATAGGACAAGCGGCCACTTGGGAAAGGAGAATTTCAACTCACATGGATGTGAGGGCGCTTTTGCTTTTATGCTGTCTTGTCTGTACTATGGAATCACATTCCCTGATCAACCCCAATCCCCAGCTCCCTGCAGCCTATAGGAAATATTTTTGTACCACTGTCATTGCAAATACAGAAAAAAATAGGAGGGTCTTTTTTTTTTTAATCAGTCAGAAAATTAAGTATATTCAAAAATCCACATGGGAATCCACATGGGAACAGTTCTTGGACTTCATGTGCTGCTCTCAGGAATAGAAAGGCTTTAGTACAGTACACAGTAAAGTTCCCAATGAAGCAAACCAGGTTTTAGCTGGTTCTGGGGTACTGAAGTAAGGTCTCCTCCCTTCAGAGGAATGTTAATAGAGCACTGTGAATTGCAGACCATTTACCTACTTTTATGCATTTTCAAGATGACTCTCCCAGTTCACAGAGACACCTCTGGGTCCCCTCCCAGCCTTTCCCAGTCTGCAGCAGTAAAGTTGAAACCATAGCCTCCTCTTTTACCCTCTTTGTATTTAAGTCTTTTTCCAGTCGTTTTCCAGCAAGAGCTGGAAAGCTGCAATGCCAAGGGAACACTGGTCAAAAGTGGAAGGGAGAGAGAAATTAATTTATTTATGATTATTATGAGAGCCCCACTGATATCAGTGGGTGTAACACTGTAGAATCAGGATTATTTTCACCTCTACTTTAAACTCAAGAAATCTGAGTATGACAGGGCTTACCAGAACCAATAAAACCACAAAAAAATTGTGGGTGAGATTATGTCCTGTTTTAAAATTATGTCCTGTCGGAGCCTATTAACCCTTTCCTGTCCTCAAATATTCTGCCTATAAGCAAAATACTTTGCTTAGCTTTGGTAGTGAGTATTGCAAGACATTTGTATGGGATTTGAATCCCTGCTTTGAAGCAATTATGGATATCTCAAATATCTGAACTTATAAAGTACAGTTGTCATTTGAA
Source organism: Melospiza georgiana (assembly GCF_028018845.1). Lineage (NCBI taxonomy): Eukaryota > Metazoa > Chordata > Aves > Passeriformes > Passerellidae > Melospiza > Melospiza georgiana. The sequence continues at coordinate 14,932,611 of NC_080433.1, read as the reverse complement.
GGCACTCAGGAATTCCAGGTTCTTTACATACTTTCCACTATCCATGTGAAGAGCTCCAGTATCCATATGAAATAAATAAAGAGATTGTTGCTGTGGAGAAGTCCGTGGTGAGTGACTGGAAGTTGATGGTAACCCTGCATTTTAATACCTGGCACCAAAAGAAAATATCTGATTACCAGTGTCATTGATTGCAGATGGTTTAACAGCTACAGTTAATGAGACAGGCAGGTTAATGTGCACCTTGCTGCACTTTCAGAAACAAGAGCCTTGTGAAGAGATATTAACAAGGCTGGAAAATCTAAGATGCTAAATCACAGACAAGGAAGGTTGGAGTTTAGACCATATAGAAAACCTTCCTTCCAATTCAGGTTATTTCAAAGTAGTAAAAGCTTGCTAAATTTTTTATTATTTAGTATAGAATACAGATTGCACTGAAAACCTCTTTTTTTGAGAACACTGAAGACAATTGTGCCTAGACAGGCACCATTTGCTAGACAGAAGAATAATCAGTGTATCTGTGCAGTACACATCTCTAATTATGAGATAATTCCCTTCTCTACTTCAGTGCTCTCTCACATCTCAAGTCATTCCAATTTCTCTCATCTTTTTCAGCACAGCAGATCATTTTATAGGAAAAATCCCAGAAAAAATTCTGTACTGCACTGAAAGATGTTTTGTATCCATAGTGTGACTTCAAAGGTGAAAACTGAGAGAGGTCAAAGAAGTATTTTCATTGTGTTACAGTCCCATTGGCTGTGTTAAAAACTCCACACCCAAGGGTTTAGTGCAGCTTGGACAGACCTTAACAAAAGTTAAGCAAGCAAGAATTTGCAGTCAGTGAGGACAGGAAAGTGAGCATTAAGCAGACTTTTATTTCCTACATTAATTCACATTTTCTTGATATTCTGCCTGAATTTTTTCAGTTTTCTATAAGGTTTAGATTCTAAAAGCTTCAACATTTAACAAGCTTCAAAGCTTGTTTTTGGAATTTGTGAGTTTTATTTATACAGTATATACTCCAGAAAATTATCATATACTGACTATTTTATCCTCTTTTGCTCTCATTTCCTAAATATAAACCCAAGTAATTTATGTAGGTATAATTCTAGCTTCTATTATAGTCTTTTTATTCTTAAATCCCACAACTTTCAGAGAAACTTAATATTCTTAGTCATTGCTATAAATCATGACCCTGTTGGTTGAGTACACTGAATATGTTCTGTGCAATAACTGTTGCCTGCTTATTTATAATTTAACAGTAAGTCTAATTTTATGCAAAGAAGGCTCAAGGAAACAGATGCAGTCTCTTTCTGAGGGTTAAATAATTTCAACTTTGTGTCATTATCTACTCATAGTCCCGATTTAGGCACATAAACATTCTGATTGTGAACAGGATTGTGTAAAGCTATTTTTATTTTTCTGCCCTCTTAATTGGGTGACTATCATTTAGTTACCTTGGAATGATATCATTTAAATAAGAACAAAAAGAATGATAAGTTAAATGAGGACAAAAAGAATGATATAATTTAAATAAGGACAAAAAGATGAGAAAAATAAGGAAACACCCAACATATTCTTTAAAATAGGAGGCAATAGTAAAGGTAACATTAGATGCAAATATTGCAAGTGTTTGAGTTTACTTTGCTCTTTAGACATTTTACAGAAGGGTGACTGACAGATAAGCATAGTCCAGAGCAAAAAGCATGTTCCATACACTTCATTGTAAAATTCTCATCTTTATTCCTCAGATATAAGAAGCCTCTAACAGCTCTGCTACCAATGTCTATGAGACTGGAGCACTGCTGTTATTTGCTTGGAATCTCATGCATTGGATTTGTGGTTTCCACCACTTCTCCAATCCCTCCATTTGACAGGGCAGAGAAATAAAACAGAAAGGATTGAAAGACCAAGTTAACAAAAAATTTACAGTTTAATGCTGGAGTCCAACAAATTGCTGGCCAAACTTTCAGTTTCTTTAAATAAACAAACAATCAAAAAAATTACAACATAAAAGAAACCTAAAGTACTAAAGTTAATGTAGAAAAGGCTGGAATTGAACACCTAGGTGATGCAGTTGACGATATAACACTTCATTGTGTTCATTAGTGGTAATAGTAGCACAGGCAGTGCTAATATTTTGATTATGGGATATTAAAAGTAAGTAACCAGGATGGGAATGCCATTATGCAAAATACTGTACAAACAGGGGACGACACAACAACACATGGCCTCCTGCTACTTACATTGCTCAAGAAAAATTATTTTCATGCTCATCTTCTTCTGAAAACACCCTGCTGAGTGCAAGGTGCTGGCTCTGTAGAAAGAGGCATGGATTTCCAAAGCAGTGTAATTCTGAGCCCACCAAATTATGAGGCCAGATTCTGCATGTTTTCTCAGTGTTGTGTGTTGACAGAGTGTTAAAATAGATTTTAAGTATAGAGATGAAGTGATTGTCTTGCTAGGTTTTGCACAGTAATATTGCGTCATAGATGTGAGGCTGCATCCTTAGAGCTCATATTTTTGACTGGTGGCTGAAGGTGATGAGTGCACCATGGTGTCAGATTTTATGATGCACTTTAGGTCCTGCAGCCACGAGAGATTTCCTTTTTTTGGGTGATGATTACATTCCTACCCCTGTTCTCCTCCCCTGCTGTTTGAAGGTATCAATACTTAAGGTCAAAGAGCTGAAAGACAAGTAAAAGAATGCAAAAACATTTTTCCAATCTCATGATTCATAAGTCTATCCTGTGATTCTGGGAGCATGGACTTCTGAACTTTCAGGCATTTTGATTTGGCCAATTCCAAGAATAAGAAAGAGTGTACGTAGAAACAACATGCTGGGATGGGACACTGCATCTTTCTGCAGGCTGGAGCTTATGGTGCTAAAATGCCACAGATGGCAGGAGGGAATCTGCACCCCTTGGTAAATGCCTAGAACTAGCTAATTATGGGAAAGTGAGCAAGCATATATGTCTGTATAATTATAATGGTGCATGCTGAGGCAAGCAGGTGCTTAGAGTAAGAAAGTCAAATCCATTGGGCACAAATTTCTCTCTAAAATATGCCTGGAGGAACAGTAGAGGCAACTGACTAAACGAACATGAAAAGACCTTATAATCTGGAGAGAGAAGGAGCTTTCTGCCTGTTGTCCAGTGGCTTGCAGCTGTAGAAGACTGGACTTGGTGTCCTCCTGTGTGGTTCCTCCAGGTGCTCTCTCCTATCCCATCTGACTGTGGAGTTTGGTGCTGCTTCCCACTGAGTTGTAGAGGACAAAAGGCTGGTCAAAAACATCTGATAAGCAGGTTGAGTTCTGCTTCTTGCACATGTGGAGGTTCTTGTAAGGGGATCCAAGCTGCCAGTGCCCTGATATGCAGGAGAATGGAATTATAAATATTCCAGAATTGGAGCTGTGCTGGGTCTGGGCTCCTGATATGTGAACTGTGGACTCTCTTGGTTGGTCTGATGGTCTGGCAAGTCATAAAGAAGCTCCTTCCAAAGAAGGCAGTTCATCCCCTGTGTATTTCTGGCACAGCTCTATGTATTCATAAGAATATTTAAGAGCCAATACTTTCTTAAAGCCATTTTTGCAGGCCACAGAGTGATATCATATCAAGGACTATCAATACAGCTATTAAATAAATGATCAATTTTGTTTGAACCAATTCAATGTCCATTCATTCAAGTTTCATTGTAGACTGACAAAAGATGGCAATGGGACCAGCTGGAACAACTGGAAACTGTCAGCCTCAAAAGATGACCAAAACCAGAAGTTTTTAAAATAAGATTTCCTTTTTTCAAAAAAACGAACAGAGTATTACATGATTTTAATTTGCATTGTTCAAAAAACTGCTTAAAAATTAAATTGCTTCCCAATATCTGAAATTCAGACCTTTGAGAAATCAAAGTGAAATCACTTCAAGCTAGTCCAAAACTGTGTTGATTTTTTTTCCACTCAAATGTATGCAGATGCAAAAAAGAAGAAAAATCTCAATTAATTAAAAAAGTAAGCCAGCTTTTAGATGGTCATGTTGGCTAATTTTGTGATAAACAGAAGTCCTTCTTTGTTCTCCTGAGTGGCTTTGAACATGAAAGAAGATATGGGTTGAGCCACAGCAGCACATGGACCTCACTCCAGCCATGTTCTGCTCTGCTCAAACCAAGCTCTGATGACTTATATTTATAATGCCTCTTACTCATTTGCATTTTGTATAAGATAAAATTTCAGCTTTTGTAACAGAAAAATAAAAAAAAAAAAAAAAAGAAGGAAGAGTATTTGCATTGATTTCTTTTTAAAAGCATCTTGTTTAAACTTCACCTGACATGAGGCCAGGTGCCTGATTGCACTCCCAAATACACATGGGCTAGATTGGGACAGGGTTTTTCACATTTCATGTCTCTGAGGAGGAGAAAATAATTGTTTTCTGAAAGTGGGAGATATCGGTAATTCAGCAGAACCACTATTTCTTTGTCCTGATAATTTGGGGTCGGGCAAACAGTACTCTGCCTCCCCAAAAGACCATGAACAGCAATTCAAGCACACTTTTTTAGCTCTTTCTTGGAAGTACAGGTTGGCAGCTGTAGTAATTAATCAGTCAACAGGAACAGCACTTTAACAAAATTAGCCTCTATATTTGGCAGTTAATAACCCCCTACCTCTGTCTGTTCATGCAAGCCAGCATCCTCTCTGGCCAGTGATGCTACACAGCACACACTTTCTCTGAAGTCACCTCTGTCATGACTCAAGTAGCTCCAAACATTGAGTTTGCACTGCTATGGAGCACTCCAGGTACTGTAGGTCACATCACATGTGGATGGAGTAGCTTGGGTAGCCATGCATAGGAATGATACCCTTGGTACAGAACCTATGAAGTTCCCAGGCAAAAAATTCCCTTATTCCAACTAGCAATAATGAAATAATTATTGTCAACTAAAATGGAACAGTTTCTGGAGGAGGAGAGCAACAAATGAGTAACCAAAGATATGAGAGATTACCTCTGTTTGGTTAAGTTTTCTGACACAGATACCGTGGCCAAATTGTGGGTGTACCAAGCCCCTTAATTCTTGTGTAGATTTCTATTGGATACTTGCTCTCTGTACTTCAGCAAAAAAAAAAAAAAATTACTCAGATTATATGGCCAACTGAACGGATTACTTTGTCTCTTGCACTTTCACTCTGTAAAAGATTGAAGTTTGGGACAGCTCTGGGAGGATTGGCACCTATTTCTTCCAAGCAACATTTTTTTTTTTAAGTGGATACTGAGAGAACTGAAGTCAACCCTTTGAGTGTTCTGTTTGGGATATTTTACGTGATCTCCTAGGAAACCAACTCTCGTTCTACAACCTTCAGTATGGAGCCTCCAAATTTTTCTTTTACCTTTGGAAACATGCAGGTTATTCCTGGAACTGTCCTTTTCATCCTCAGCACTCCCACTTTTGGTATAATTGCTCTTGAGAAACAGAAAAATTTTTCAAATTACCCAATCCTTTGCTCAACTACCAGCCAATGCAATCTGGCAGCAAGATGCATACTTCAAGTTGGAATTGTTAGAGTGTGAAAAATGAGCTCAAAAGTTTTTTTTTCAGAAGTTATTTTTTTAGTTGTTTATATATATATATATATATAAATCTTGGCTATGAACCCACTGAATAATTTCTTTATAGGTTTGTTTCTAATGTAATCATATTTGTAGAGACAAAAGAGTCATCCTTGCAGGCATTCAGGGCTGTATAGCTGGATGTTCCTGCTCACAGAACACACTGTAACAGGTCTCTTTCCTTGGCCACAGAGCTATGCAATGACACAAAGCAGACCTTCTTTTTTGCAAGCTAGAGGGACATGCTAATTATTTATACTTTTCCTTAATGGACCACCACCACGGTAAAGCTATGAACCAAGCTGTGAAAACACCATTGACTCATATTAAACTCATGTTTAGACAGTGGAAGATGTAATTTTTAATAAGCCTCACCCTGTCTGTGTTTTTTTTTTATTTATTAAGGTTGCTTTAGTAGCCATAAGTCTATCACTTGGAGCTGTAGAAATTGTGCTCTAAATTCAAGTGAAACACTGCCTCCACTATCAATATTTCTTAAGCAATTTTTTTTAAATTAGAAAGTATTTTTTGAGAAAATACAAAACACAGTTGGTTATCATCTAAAAAAGCCTTCCTCTTTGGATTTATGGCTTATCCTGAGCATGAAATGGAGCTGGCACAGGCAGCACATGTGAGAAGGACAGGATGTGAAAAATCTCATTTCATTACAAATGGACTTGTCTGTCTTCTGGCTGTGGAATGCTAACAATGAGAACAATTGGGGTGCCTCTGGCCAGTTTTCAGGCAGGCACAGATGAATGGAAGCAGCAAGGAATTTCCTTCGTGAGGAGGAATGAATTCATAGCTGTCAGAAACAGGGAGTCTAAATTTGGAAATTGGAAGTATGACCTAAACACCTGTTTTCCAAGCCCAAATCTCATTAAGAATGGAAGCTGGAGGGAAGCAATGAAATAAATGGGAAGAAATTCCTCTTCATGGAAACATTTTCAAAGACAAGTCCAGGATGGGAAAACTATTGAAGTAAAACTTTGGCTTAGAGGAGGTCAACCTTAAAAATTCCCCTTACCTTTACTCCTGGAATATTGCCCCTTTGGACAATTCTAGGACTGTAAGAGCTGGAACAGGGCATGCTGAGTAAAGCTTAGGCAAAAGCCACAAAAATACCATTATTATAAAAGGATATTAACTTAATGACTATACCAGACCGACCTCAGAGGAATATTAAATTAATTTGCCTTCCCTACAGCAAAACCAATGTGTTGCAGTGGATAAGTCCCTGTACTTCCTGCAGCTGGTGTGACAAAGCAAATTTTAAAATTGGGGAATGCGCCATAACGGCCCGGATGGCAGAGGCTGCATGGAGTCAGCAGCCCCAAAAGCCTTGGAATGAAGGAAACAGAAAGAAATATTTTGTTCTATGTAGCTGAGGAGGACTGCATCAGAAAGTTATGAGAGTTCAGGCCTGAGCCTTGGCCTGAGGGTCAGACTTCAGGTCCCTTGTCCCATCTCTGAGTTTCCAAGCTGAAGTGAGAAGCCAAGGTGTGAAACTCTCAGGCAATGCCCTTCTTTGGAAATCTGTTCCTGCTGAAAGTCTGGAGAGAGGGAGCAATACCCTAAGTCTGACACTCAGTTGGGGTGCTCTTCAGTGATACCTGGGCATTAATTGTGCAGAGGGTTGGGTTGGGATGGGGTTAATTTTCTTCCTAGCAGCCTCTGTGGTGCTACAGCTTGGCTGGGACACTCACACAGTGATGATAACACATCAGTGCTTTAGTTCTTGCTGACCAGCCCTTTCCCAGCCTCAAAGCACAGTCTGTCCTGGCTCTCCATGTCCAGTAAGGAGGCTGAGGACACACAGGTGACACAAAATGGCTGAAGGAATTATCCATACTAAAAGACATAATGCTCAGCAATAAAACCAGGAGGTATTTTTCCAGAGTACCTGTTGCTCCAAGGCTTTTTGGGTGTGAGTCTGTTGGTGATGACTGCTTTATGTTTCTTTGTTCACCTTTTCCCCCTACCTTTATTAAGAAAAACTCTTTTCCCTTTGATCCACAAGTTTGTCCCTGTTCCCTTTCTGATTCTCTCCTCCATCCTGCTTTGGAGGAGTGAGAGAGGCAGAGTGGGGGCTTAAACTGCCAGCTGAAGTCAATATGCCCCAAAACACAAAGTTCCTAAAACCTTGTTTTTAATGGCATTGAATGAATTGGCTGTGTAAAACTTTGTTTATCTGGGCTTTTTGTTGATTTATGGTAGGATTAGGTGATGAGCAAAATTTCACAGACTGTAAGATGAGAAGTGCTTTAAAAATACTTGGAGTAATTTCATCAGAAATTTACATGTCTCTGGATTTTTGAGGATGTTTAGGAATGATTTCAGTGGATGCCATTAATGATGTTATTGCTATGCACCTTGATGACAAATGGTAATATTCAGTTCAGAATTCTTGCTCTCATCACAAGCTTGAAACAGTGACACTCTCAATGCTGAGTTCCTTCTTTTGAATGCACATCTTGTTGAACTGGAAAGCCAAGGCCCCCTTTTACCTACAGAGCAGGGTAAAACTTGTGGAATTAATCTCTTCTTTCAGTCCATTTTGCTGATGACCAGAATGAAGACATTTTAAAGCTGCAACGTCAACCCCATCCAAGAGGTGGGAGCAGCTTCCTCGCTTGAACTGCCTGAACCAGATTAGAGGTGAGCGGTTCCTTACCTCATGGCCAGCCTCACAACTTGTGTGATCCCATTCAGCTTTCACCCCTTTGATATCAACAGCATTAACAACAACCTCTCCTCTTTAAACTAGAATTAAAACCTTTATTTTTGTTTTTATTTGATTTTAAGAACAACAAAGCACACGTGCCAGCAGTGGATAAGACACAGGCCAAAATCCACAGACTTCTGGCACTGTGGCCCTGCTCCTTCCAGCTGAGGAGTAAGAATTTGACACCTTTGAAGCAGCAAGACCTCATATTCTGACAACTGCAGCCTTGTTCTACAGCTCCAAGCCATTGGAACATGTGACAAAAATCACAGTCAGCAACATCCATAGTGGATTTTTTTCCCACCTTAGCAGTTCTTTCTCTCCTCTGATGTGGGCTTGGAGATATACTCTGCGGTATCACTGTTAAGCTTTTAATTTATTTTTCCACGCTTACCTACACAGAATGAAACACTCCTTTTTAGACACCAGTCCAAATTATTCAAGAATGCTTTTGACAGCTGCCAAGTAATTTAGAATGATACCTTCTTAACACCTTCTCAAAACAGGCCTGACAACCCTGAAGAGTAAAAATCCCCCACTTTTAACCATTCAGTACATACTGAATTTATCAAGGCTGTCAATTCCATTGAAGCACTCTTTTTTTTCTTCTTAGTTGGGAAAAGGGACTTAATATTTCTCTGAGCTAAAATGTACCTTTTTATTTATACTATTTACAAATTATTACAGTTTTCCTCCACTTGTCACCATGAAAATCCACAGTTTGGCTGCTGAGAACTGAACACAATGGGGAGGGTTTTAAAGGATATATTTTCTTTCGGAGAATGTCCCCTTGAAATGCTTCATGGGTTCTGCAAAAAACATGCAAGGTGCTGAACTGATCAAACTAAAAAGTCTTGCTTTCAAGAGCCTGATTGCGCCACTTTTATACTTACAGTGCAGGAACTACAAAATCACCTGGTTAGTTTAATTCACCTTCCTATCTGGGTTACCCCTCATTTTATTGTGTCAATCTGGAGTAATTTTAAAAAGAGTAATTAAAATATTTTTAAAAAAATAAGGTAGGATGCTAGTTGATTGCTTTTTCAACCCTGAGAAGTGGTCTATGGGTAGAGAAGGAAAAACTTGGCCTGTGTTCAGAATGAAGGCCATCACAGAGGGTGGCTCACTATCAATAAATATTAATAAAGCATGTAACTTCAAATGGAGCCCTCACAACGATCCCGTTAGAGGGCAAGTAGCCAGGAATGCTTTTAGGTATGTGGTCTTCTTTTGGTGCATGTGGCCATGAGCAGAAACCCTTGGGGGCACAAGTATTTGGTTCAGGAAACAACCCCAAACTGGAAAAAAAAAAAAAAAGCTGCATCACTTACCTAAAACAATACGCCCCTGTGAAATACATGGATATGTAATACCTAGGCAGCATAAACCATGTGTTCATCATTATGGATAAATACATCTCTCAGCACTAGACATTTCAGAAAGTAGATTAAAAGAGAAAGCCCCAAGCAGTGTTTAAAGGAAAATAAAAAAGGTAAAATTAAACAAAACCAAACCCAGGAAAGACCTGTCAGTGCTGCAGCAATTAACTCTTCTACCTTATCCCTCAATCCTAAGCCCCTAATAAGTCTAAGAAGTAGGAAAACTAAATTTTTTATGCATATATATATATATATATGTATGTATGTATGTTGCAATGAGGAGCAGGGCCAGGCAGGCTTAGGTTTAATTTTTGGTGAAGACATTGCTTATTGAGCTGGTTTTTTTCCAGAAGGAAGCTGGGATTTGACATGGAGGTGTCAGGAGAGCACAACAGCAGCTTGCACTTCAGGCCAGCCCTTGAGAGCCTCAGATCCCGTTCCCTAACAGGGACGCAAGCTTTCATTATTGCAAAGGGTGTTACAACCAGAAAAGCACCCAAACCAAGCAGCACTCCCAGGCCACCAGCAGGGACAGCTGCAGAAAGAGCAGAAAGAGGAAAATTTGGTTGCTCTGTTTGAATGGACGGGTCAGATCGCTGGTCGCGGCCTGTTCCCCCTCCCTGCTCCTTAAGAGTGGAGCCATCAGAAATCGTGTTTCAAGCACTTGGTGTGGCACAGGGATGTGTAAAGAGCTCTTCAGCAGCTGCAGCAGGCTGGCACTTGCCCTTCAGGGAGCAGGTGAGGCCAGGGCTGGGGTCATGAGGTGATGCCGTCCCCTCCTCGTTCAGCCCCAAGCACTCGTAGGCATGGTGGGGTCAGATGTCTTAAAGGCACACAGAGATCATGGTTATCACCAAGTTGGGATCTGCCTCCTTTTCTCACTCACAAGACAAATTTGCAATACCTGATCAGATTGCTCCTCTCATTCAAGAACCCAAGGGCCAGACTGAAGAAGCTGCTCACCACCACAGGCCCCCAGGAACATTGCCTGCAGTTCCATTAAGTATTGAACTGACAAAAGCCAATCCAGACCTTTTATTCTTTCATTTCATTGTGCCAAATATTTCTTGGTTTTTTGTTTCTTTCCTTTTTTTTCTTTCCTTTGCAAACTGCAAATACGAAACCTTGAAGGTACACTCTTTAGAAATACAAACATTTTTGGTTTTGTTGCCTTTGGGCAATAAATGCAGCTCACTCTTCCTATCTACAGACACCTCTCCTAGTGTATGGCCAGTGATTTCATAATACAGGGTATAATTTTTTTTCTACACACATTCTTCTTTATATAGGGATGATTTCTCACACTGCCACACACACACACCAAAACCTGACACAAGGTGGTAGTGGAGAGAAGGGAAAGAGGAGGGTGAAAGCATTTAGAAGTATTGTAGGGATCAAATATTTTATGTGTTTTCCATGTAGAAAGCTCCCAGCAGACTGGAAATTAAGAGTCCAGCAATATGAATGTGATATACAACTTTTAAATTTATGTGAAAAGCATGAAATGTTTGAACAAAAAAAAAATAGCATTGATGAAGAAATAGTGTGGGAGTCAATGTTCTGGACATTCCCAAGGAGTGACTTTGGCACAGGATGAGAAGCATGATTGCAGAGAACTAGAAAATGAAATTTAAATCTTTAGAGTTGCAACTGGAATAAGAACTTCGTAATCCTAAAGTTGGAATCCCTTTGGAAAAAGAGCATGGAGGGAAGAAGAGGGAGAGGGTTGGAAGGACATGCGACACCCAGCAGAAGAAGGGGAGTATCTCCTCAAAGATTTTAGTAGCTTTCCCAAACTAGTCAGCACCTTGGAACAGCTCCATGCTGTCTAAAACTGTGACACATCAAAGCACATCATCTGCATCGATATCTGGGGGAATTGTTTGGAACAGAAACTTTGATATTTATTTATTTATTTATTTATTTGGAACCAAAGAAGGAATTTGAGAGTAGGGATACTTGAGACTGATGGTACATTTTGTAGGCTTCTTAAAAAGAAGATCAATTCATATTACAGAATCATAGGATAATTAAGGTTGGCAAAGACCTCCAAGATCATCATGTCCAACCTTGGACTGAACACCACCTTGCCAATTAGTCCAGAGCACTGAGCGCCATGTCCAGTTGTTTCTTGAACAATTCCAGGGATGGTGAACTTCACCACCACCTTGGTCACCACTACTATCCTGTGCAAGCATTGCTCAGTGCTCCTCCATCAAGGAACAGACAAAGCTGAAATAACTTACAGACTCTCTATCCTTTAATTTTCAATACACAAATGCTGATAGAGAAGAAAGAGGAAAGCAGGGAACTTAGGACACAATGAAATTAATCATCATTTTTGGTGCATGGGATGATTAATTCACTGGCTTGGGACAGGTCCCAAGAAAACTCAGTCAAGGTCTCAATAAAACTCAGCCATTTGCTCAAAGCAGCTCTTTCTGAGCAGATCTGCTGAGCAGGTGCTACCAGAACTGCTTCTGGTAGGGTTGTAAGGCAGTTGTGACTACTCAGCTTGAGAACAGCTCATGATGCTGTGCTGGCATGCCAGAGCCCTGACGAGCTATCAGCAGATTCCAAAATGGTTTTGTTTGCCTTTCAAACTTTTTCACACCCTGTGCTCCAGTCCTGGGTACTGCAGGTGCCCTGGTAGCAGCACATGTGCTCACTACAGGGAATGAAAGAGCAGCTATACCCATGCTTTGAAGTGAATGTTGTTAACTGGTCCCTTAGGTGCTCACATCTTTGAATATGACTGGAAATATGTCATTTACATTGAGATACACTGTAAATAGATAAATATATAAATATATGAATATGTCTCCAGTGGCTGCCAAGTCAGCACTGCTGTCCTCATACTGGGTGTGACACATGGGAGTCCCTGATGCAAAGAGCTCTAACAAACTTTAAGTTCCTTGCTTCAAAAGAAGACTGGACAAACGTACTGAGAGGAAGAGCTCTGTAATTAACTGGACAAAGTGCATCAGACTCAGAAGTTACCTTAAGACTGGGAGAGCATTTGGAGAAAATATAATACAATTTGATCTTGTCTTTGCTAGTTAAGCATCTGTTTACAGCCACTGTTGGAGGCTACTCCTTTGCTAGATGGTTTCAGATGATCCTTAGTGCAGCCATTCCTGAGCAGCCAGATGCAAATTGGATTCCCTGGAAAGAGAGATAGATGTAGCATGATTTACATGTACCATGTGTGGACAATACTTGTGCACATGGGGTTTGGCTTGAGACTGAGCAGAATTCATGCAGGAATAGTCCTCAGATGCAGAATCTGACTGGCATCAAGGAACTTCACTAGTTTACTACAGCCCTGTGCAGAACAGGTAAAAAATATGCTGATTAAACACTTCATGTTATGAACTACACTAAGCAGATGGATACAGTTAATAAATTATTTAATTCTTGGTTTTGGCATCTGAAAGAAATCTTTAAAATGCTTAATGGAAGTGCTTTCTACTTTTGGATGAAAACTACTAAAAGGGCTGACTCTGAAATATTTGAGAAGTTTGGTTTGTATGAATGTTTAAAGGTTGAATTCTTATCCCAAACCTTTTGGATATTCATGGGGAGTGGATTGCATGTGAATGAGTTTTCCCATGTGGTTTGTAGGCCTTTTGCTTGGCAGTGTCAGGAATACCACAGGAAGAGCTTTTTCTCATGGCATTTTGGCTTCCGGTCACAGGCGCAGCCTGCAAGTCAAGAGGCGTGGGAAATTAAAGCAAGAAGGGAAACAGTTAACCAAAATTCTGTGAAAAGCCTTTTAGATTCACTCGAAATTGTGGGAAGGTCAGTCCTTTTTGTATCCAGATCCATTCTCCCATGCCTAATAAATTACAGGACTAGGACACCCCAGTTCAATATGTAAAGAAATGCTAAAATGTCTTATGTCTCTCAGTTGGCAAGCTGAGGACTTTTCAGCCACCCTGTGGCCTCTACACGATCTGAGAAAAATGCTTAACACCCCAATTAAGAGAATCCTTATTTTTCTCTCTTGGGAGTCCATATCATAATTAAGTTTGTGTGCCTCAATGCTTTTTTCCCCTCTGGTACTTGGCAATATTGGTTAATTATATTGTGTTTTAATCCAGTTACTCCTCTGAACTCCTTTGGGTTTTATGGATTTAGCTTGTTACTTCTCTGAATAGTAGGAGAACATATTTTCATTCTTACAAAATGCATAAACTATGATGTGCAATAGACTACACACAGAAGCTGAGACAAATCAGGCAACAGAAGTCAGTTGCTCAATTTTTGAACAACATTTAACTCCAAGTTTATCCATGTGCTGTTGGAAGATCCAGTTTGGTCCAAACAGTTGTTCAAAACCACATCTGATTTAGAAATCATCAACCCTGCCCCACTGTCATCATTATCTAATCAGATGCTCTTGCCTTGGGAGTGTACCTTTCAATTTTCTCCTGAGAGAAGATTTGCTTTATCCTTAGTGGTGGTTTTTTAGTGTTTTTGGGGGGTTTTTTTGGGTTGCCTTTTTTTTTTTTCTTTTTAAAAATTATTTTTTGTAAGATTGCTACAGAGAAGCTTTTCCATCAGGGCACAGATCATTCTGTGTCTTCCCTTTATGATTCCCACCTCTGCCTTTTACTGAGTATGGAAAAATCCTCACAGTAGAAATAGAGAAATAAAGGTAGCTTAACCTTCAAGTTTAATGGAAAATTGAAATAAGAAGTGTGAAAACTTCAGCTGCATAATCCAGGTCATTTGGAAAGCTTGAGTTTTCTGTCTGAATTAGAAGAACTTTTCAGAAGGGATTTCTAGATTAAGTTGTCTCTTCATCAGCATCCTTGACCCCATGGTATGGTTCTACCTTCTTTCAATAAAATGTCAATCACCCAAAGAAGGGAGATATCTGTTTCTGTGTGGAGGGAGGTAATTTTAAAGAGGTGAATTTTGGGTGGGCAAAAGCATAGATCTGATTTAGATGCATTTATTTCCACAAGTATGTAATCTTGAAGTCCAGCAAAGAACAACTGGTTTCACCTTCAAGCATTATCACCAATTTCATTCCATAAAGGGTTATATTTTAGTAGTATTTGGAAAAGTAAATTATAGAGACAGTATTTTACTCTTCTAAAAAAAAAAGAATATTGCATATTATGTTAGGGAGAGCTAAACTCATGTGAAATATTCAAACATCCTAAAAGCTGTTAAAATACAGGAAGTCCACCTCATATATGAGTTGAAAGAGAGTGGCAACTAAAGGAGCATTTCAGTAGACCAGAGTTTGGGCTGTATCCAAGGGTTTCTGCTCAGCAAAATGAGCTAAAGGGATGCTGTTCAGCCCTGTCCTTCCCCATAGCATCTTCCTCTTACATCCCCAAGCTGTTAAAATCAACTGTTAAAATCAGCATAAGCTCCTGGCTGCGAGATCCATTGGCCCAGAAGAAAGGGAAGTGGTGGTGCACTTACGCAATGACAGTTTTCCTTGGGAAGATTTTGGTCCTTCCTTTTGATTAAACAACTCAGCATTCGTCTTTCTCCTGGATTTATTGCAATTTATTGCAAAGTCCTTTAAGGAAGACTTCAGGGTGATGGCATATTGCTCACAGAATGCAGGTGAGATAAGTGGGTCTATGTTGGGGAAAAGGTGTGGGAGAGGGACGGTTTCTAAATGCTCTGTTTTGGTCTCGAGTCCCATGACAGCTGGAATTATTGGTGTGCAGAAACAATAGGTTTTAATCAAGATTTTAATCTTTAATCTTTGACATGGAATTTTTGAGTTTGAGAGAGACGTCCTTTTCAATAGATTTGCTATAAATCAAATATTCCGATATGGAAATAGCATTTGTTTAGAAACTGCCTGCTTTTCCTCAGCAGACACAAGGGCTCTGGTTACAGAGCATCCGTCTTAATGTGTTTATCTTCAGAGACATCCAGAAAGTTTCACCACAGAAAAGTGATATGCAGAGATTAAATGACTCTCCCAAAGTCATATAAGAAGTCTGTGGCAGAGCAAGGAAATGAATACACATCTCCTGAATCCTTGGCTACTATCTTAGCCACTTCTTTTTTTCCCTGCAAAACAAATTCTATGTTAGAATTTAAATTTCTGGGTGTACCTCAAGTCTCATTGGGAGTCCAGCTCCATACATTTAGTAGGGTCACTGTAAATTTTATCCAAAGCTCTTCTGACTCAGAAAGTGGAAAAATAAAGTAGGTCTTTTATGTAACTGTGTCAGAGGCAACTTAGACAGCAGCCAAGCCTTTCAAGGAAAGTGGATTTCCCTTGTGTGTTCTGGCTTATAAATCCTGTCTCTTTTATTTTAGGAATATAATTGTTGCACCTTCCAAAACAACACACAAGGAGCCAACTGCAACAGTCAGTGTCTTGTGTGCCTGTAATGGTCTTGGCCAATGCAAGGAAAGACATAGAAAATTAATGAAAAGGAAAGAGAAAAACCAAAACAAGTGGGTTCAATCACCACAAATAACTCACTTTTGGCAAGGCATCATCTGTTGGGTGTACATGGATGAGTCATTTTGTCTCTTGTGATCGCTCTAATCAAAGGGGAGGACTGGACCCTTCCTGATGCTGATTCAGTCCTCCTGAGACAGGTTTCTAAAATAAGTGAAATGAATCATTTTCTAGCAGCTCCTGTCTCCCCTCACTGACTGCAGAGCACTTTACAGTGCCTGTGTCCATGACTTGGACACAAGAGGAGAGCCAGAGATTATTTCTGTCATCTAGGTGCCAGTTGCAAAGCTTGTCCTAAGTTGTGGGTAAAGCAATTAAGGCATCTTTGCATTTTTCTCCCTGATTTGCTCCCGTCACAAGTTCATCTGTAGGCATTGCCTAAGAAGAAAAACAAAACAAAACAAAGCACAGTGAATGAAAAATGTCCAAAATCTTTAAATTATGCAGAAGACATTTTCTTATACATAAATATCCGGACTCATGTACACTTAAAATGCCTTGTGAAAGCAAAAATCTGTTTAATCACTTAGCTGTATTTCTTCTTCAGTCAGTTAATGAAGGAAAGTGATAAACATGAAGTAAAATCAGAATCTACCCTGAAAAGCCGCTGTGTTGTAGAATCTTTTCGTTCTCCAGGAAATCCTGTTTGTCCCATGTCAATACAGAGAAAGAACATCAAAACTCATGAACAGATGAGCTGCTGCATCCTTTTACAAGGACATCAGTGATCAGCTGCTTCTGCTGCTTAAGGTAAATAAGTTCTTTTAAGGAAATGAAAAGAAGTACCTTCCTCTAATTTCCTTCCACTTTCCAGGCTGGCTTTCACCCAACATTATCTTTTTTACGGTATCCATTTAGGGTATTTTTCACTTTAGAACCTTTCTAAAACCATTTGATTTGAGAAGAAATATTTTACAATTCATACTGCCTAATGTCTAGCACAACAGCACTTTGATATTTCTGAGTGCTACATATTTATTATTAATTATTACTAATATAAAATAATATACTGGAATGGATTTAACAAATAAAAATGTTATTATTAATAAATATTCTAATAATTAGTATTTTAATAAAATACATACATGAAGGAAATTAAAAATCCAACCTAAGCGATAACACTACCCACAATGAAAAAGCCCCTTGCAACACCAAAACCCAGTTTCAGTCCCATGATGTTAGGAGTCTCATTCCTGCTTTGAAAGTCTGTAGGTTTATGTAGGGATTTAATATCAAATGAATATTTGAGAAAATTTCTGCAGAAATGTACTTAGGACAAATGTGATTCGTTCACTATAAATTCTAGAAACAAAATGGAAAAAAAAAGATCATACTTTTTCTGTAATATTGTGCAACTGCAGAACAAATAACATAGTTCTTTGCTACTAGATGTTTAACCACCCTGTTTTCCTAGGGAGCTCTTTCTGCCTTTTTCTTTTGCATTGTTTGCATTTTTGTGCTTCCTTTCCTAGCTGTTCTGCTGGTGCAGGTTCCTGCACCTGAGCAGCACTGGGAGCCACCCATGCTGCCTCTGATGAGCTCACCAGCCAAACTTTGACTCCAAAACATCCTCAGGCCTCAGGATTCCCTTCTGGCAGCACAAGGCCTGAGCTCACATCGTTGGGCAAAGACTAAACAAGAACCCAGCTTAAAATAGTAGATGATGCCATACAGATTGTCTGGACTTTATTTTTAACTGGGCCAACCCTGTGCCAGTGGAAGTGATGGCTGAGATGTCCATTTAAAGTCATAAAGCGATCTGGGCTTGCTGGGGAGGACCATCTCCCTCCAGGCTGTGCCACGGTAACCAGCCCAGAGTTAATTCCAAGCCTGACCTTCCATTCTTTCTCTTAATATCCCTCTGTATCTCTGACCATATCTGCTATTTGCAGTGTGCCTCCTTCCTATCCCACTTTGGGATAAATAATTCCCAGTGATTTTGTCTGCAGCACTGTGGAAGATGAAACTGAAACATCCTAATCCTCAACGGGAAATTATCAAGCCTGGAGAAGAAAAAGCAGATGTGTTCAGCACTGAGAGTGCACCTGGGTTCTCTTCATTAGGAAAGCAACTAGGCTTATCCTCTTTTTTAACTAGGAAAGCAAAGGCTTATCCTCTTTTTCAATGAAAATAAAGGAGGTATCCTTTCTTCAGACAACAGATATTAAACTGTGCTGATTGAAGGAAACCATAGTTTTTACTTGCAGGAATAGAAAATTTGCAATAAAGAGTATTTAAATGATTGTCCAAGGATATCTCAGAAGCCTAAATAACATTGTTTCTAAGAGAAAGTGGGATAACTCTAGATGTTTGATAAGAAACTCTAGATGTTTGATGAGAAAATGTGAACAGTTTAAAATTCAGTTGGGACAGGACAAGATGAGCCTGACACTGATCTTACCAAAATCACAGAGAGGCTGCTATGTGACACTATCCAAAAGGAATGAAGAAATTGTAACATTAAGATGAAAATTATGCTGCCATAAAATGCTTGTGATTGTTTTCTGATTATTTCTTTTCTTTTCAAGACTACAGGGTGGATGGTTAGAGGTAATTGTGTAGACATAATTCTTTTAGTACTCCCCAAAGAATGTAATCCTGTGTGACCTGTTTTTATATCTGAAAAATCAATAAACAATGCCAGCAAAAGAGAACATCAACGTAGCTCATGCAAACATTAACAGATTACAGCAGTTTTTGTGAAAAATAGTACCATCATCCACTGCTGCTAATGCTGGTATCCCAGGGGCTCCTTTTCTTGGCTGACTGTTCAGTGTTTTTATCGGAGTTCTCAAAGGCTACAGGCAAAATAAAAAATATGTGCATTAACAGGTGTTGGAACTGTGAGTGATGCCATATTAACCTGGGTACAAATTAACAGAGATCACAGAGTAGAGTGAGTTTACTAAAACAGGTGCATTCTACACCCTGTGAACAAAGAGAGGTGATCATGCCTTTAAAATACCCAAATCAATAGCTCTGAAAAGCATGAAGATTCTAAAAAATGGTTATTTGTGAGTTCTGGTGATGTGTTGAGACTGTCTTTGTTGATATAAATTTTGGTTACAAAAGGAGCAGAAAACTGACTACAAAAATAAATGGAATATTTCTCTTCCATCTGGCACCAGAGAGAATTTTTGGGAGTCATCTATCCAGTTGGATGTCCACCCTGGCAAAAGAACGTAGAAAAACTGGAAGTGTTTAGAAAGAGCTGTGACAATGACCTGAGATTACAAACACTGCTTCAGAAATACCACAGCCTGGAAGCAATTTCATGTAATAGATAGCTTTCTAATCCAGGACAGGACATAAACAAGATTCAGTGACTGGAAGCTGCAGTTAGACATAATCCAGACTAGAAATTTGCCTTTTTAACAGGGTGACAACTCAGCCATTGGGATAATGGTGCATGTCTCTCAGCTGAGAGCTTGAAATACAGTCCAGGCCTAGACACTTGGCTTTTGTCTGCCTGAACTCTGGGCTTGAAGCAGAAATTTCTGGGAGGGATGCTGTAGCCTGTACTGTGTAATAGTCAGTATAATCTATAAATTTCCTGTGCAGCATTTGAGAACTCTGAGAAACGCTGTTTACTTGTTGTGGAAAACAGGACCAGAATTCTTGTATCTTCAGGAGATAAGTGGCCATCCACTGAAGTGCACTCTGCAGAATCAGAGAAGGGGAAGAATTTTATGAGGAATGTGCCCCACTGGATTGTTTAAACTCACTGCATCTGTGGCAGACCTGAATGAGGTTTTAATGTACATTAAAATGATTCCGTAGGCAGTTATATACTGTGAAGCCAAAACATTTCCTTTCCCTCCCCCTTTCCCTCCTCCTAAGCCCTAAGGCTTTTGATTTACAGTAGAAAAATTGAGCCAGTAAATCTATACTGTTCTATAAACAGGGCAGCACAATGTGTGTTAAAATTCTGGGCAATTTCTTGCAATTGTATGTACTTAAGTAAAATTTACATGACCATTATGGGCTGCTCTTGGGCAATGGCTCTTTGTCAGCCTACAGTGATTAGCACATTGGTGCTGCCAGGACAAAATTCTGTCAGCACCACAAGGAGCAATTTCATCAGGTTTCCTTTTACACAGGCTTGCAGCTCGCACTGGCCCTGCAACCTACTAGAATTTTATTTTTTTTTTCTCTTTTCCCTAGCCACGCAGCCTGACTCTTCAGATGGAAATTAAAACAATTTCAAGAATGAGGAGCTCTATCCTATTTCTAAATATAGGCCTGATCTTCAGCAGGGGGTGTGATTCCTGGGCCATGTGCAACAAAGATGACCTCTTTGTCAGGTCTAGCCTGCAGCAGGAAGTGTCTGCTCCTGGTCTACTTTTACATGGGTTCAAAAATAAACAGGCAGTTCCTCTGGCTGGCCTCCCTCTCTGAGAAGGCAGGCAAGGAACATTCTGTACAAGCAAGCACTCACAATCATTCGAGGGGCCAAGCCTAATGAGGTTAATTGATGCATCAAGGACGTGTGTTAATCATTTAACTAGCATGTTCATGGGTTGCACAGCCACATGTTGTGTCAGGGCACGGTAAACAAGGTGCTTGTACATTTGGGATACCCTACGGACGTGAGCTGAGAGAGAATGCATTTATTTTTGCAAAATGGAGTCTTTGTGCTGGGATCTGAAACTTATGTAACATGCCAGGGACACCAGAATATATCACTTTTCTAAAAACAGTTGAGTAAACCAGAAATGTGTGTGATATTTTACAGAAGAAAAAAAAAAAGGCGAATTTAAAAAAGGGTCACTTGAGTTCTATATGAATTACATCTTTTAGAAAAACATAACAGGGAAGGGAATATTTTAAAGTTAAAGCAACATGAAAGTCATGGCAATGTGAACATGGTGGAAAATTAACCCCTCTTTAAACAATCTTTAGTATCCAGGAATTAGAAAACTACATTACAGCAACAGGCTCACTGGAAGAGCAAAATTTGAAGTGAAGAATGGGTGTCCAGTGCCCCATTCTGGCAATGCAAAAGAATTAACTGGAATAAAAGAAAAACGTGCATTAAAACATGAGAGAGCTGCTCAGTACTGTTAGAACAGGAATCTGGGTGGGTCACTTTGACAATTAGCTCCATTAAAATGAGTGGTTGGCACTGAAAATATGTTAAAATGTGATCGAAGTTCATCTCCTCATCTGCACACACAGGGAGGAACAGAGTGGGAGAACCCCACAAACCTCCTCCGAGAAATGAAAAAAACAAACCTCCTCAGAGAAATGAAGCCTCGGGCTGACCCTTCCAAGGGCAGGCACAGGGGACTGCCAGCCCCAGCACACACCAGTGCGATAAACTTGGCAAGATTTTATCTCACCAAGTGGGATAAAATCACCCAGAGCATCTCTCCAGGCCACCTCACAAACGGAGGGGTCACAGCCTGGGGGATTGGGACACTTTAGAGGATGCAGGGGAAGGGCATCTTGGGTCTGTACCAAACTTATGGGCTGCTTTGTGAAGGAAACAAAAGCTGGGAAAGGGAGAAGTCGAGGTGGTTTGGGAAGGAGGAAGTGTGGAAATTAGGGAGGAAACGAACAAAAGGGGCTGATGTAGATGGTTTCTTGCCCATATTCTTTTCCATCTGTGCCCTCTGCTTGGCCATCCCAGTCTGTCCTGCCTTCCCAATACACATATTGCTCCTGAGGGCTTACCTGTGTTTGGAGGTCTGAGAAGAGAACACTGGCCCAGGTCAGAGGCACTGCTCGGTGCTTCTTATGATGAGAAGCAAAATCTGCTTACCCTGTGAAGAAAGCAGATTTTCTTCCATCATCTTTCTTCCAACAGTGTTAAAATTTAATTCAAATAATTGCAGAATTTAGTTTTCTGGATTAATGATTGAATAAATAACTTGAACATGAACTTCAGCAGAAGAGACATAGACAAGTACCGAGAAGAGTGAGTGTGACTGTAAGTACATTATTCAATGATTTTTCTGGGTCTCTCTAAGTATATTTTTCTTTAAAAAAAAAAAAAAAACAACCAAAAAACCAAGCAACCCAGTGATTCTAGGTCACTTGGCACATCATATGGAAAGCATTTAGCAATAAATGTTGGTGTCATCATATAGACATTTGAACAGAGAGTGGTAAAGTGAGTCCTTCCTCTTCCGCGGTCTTCAAGTGCGAGCTTAGGTCTGCTGTTTAAATCCTTCACATTGTGATTCTCCCATTTGTAAAGGTCAGATGTAACTCACAGTCATTTTGTTTGAGGCTAAAAGATGGTGTAGAGTGAGGTGCTGAAAGCTGTACCACTGCAAAAGACACAAGTGTATAGGTAAAATGACAGTCTCCATAAAAAAGCCAAAATCTTTCCTAGTGAACTTCATAGAGGGAGGTTCTTGGACAAGCTGGACAGATAGAAAACTAGGTTCTCATTGTAGATTGTTATTTTATAAAGTTTTTAATCAGTTTTTCTCCACTTAAGCATTCTATTTGTCTCGATGTTTCCCGTTTTCTCTTTCCGATTTTTTTTTTTCTGGCACTGAAGCCACCATCAGGCATTTGAGCCAGAGAATCACAGATCTAAACTGTTTCAAAGGCTGGAAGATGAGGGATGAAAACAGAGTTTTGGCTCCTAAAATGTAAGGTCAGCTGGGGATTCAAATTCCACTGAGTTTCAGATTGTGTGATTGTGAGATTCCAGTTCAAGCCCATCTCTCCAGTCATAAGGTGGAATTCATGACATTAAAATTCTTTCCACAGCACGAAAGGGATGTCATCATAAACACTACATTATGACTTCCCTACAGGTTGCTGCAGAAGAGGAAACTAACCCAGGAACAGCAGAGACATTTAAAAAACATCATGACCTTTGAGTAACAGAAAACATGGGAAAATCTAAGTCTTAAAGAAACTAATTTGATTCTGGTTTGGCACTCTGTGCAAATCCCTGCATAAAGAGAAGTTTAGGCCAGGGATTTCTACTCCGCCGCCTCTTTAAACTTCAGGCACAGTTTTGCATTAAAATGTTCTAAATCTGAAGTCTTCATTTACCCTAAACCAGGCATTGATGCTTCTGAAGCGTAGCAATTAATTAGGAGAGTGTCATTGTGAGAAAGGCAACCACAGTAACACTCACGCTCTGAATCTGGACATGGAAAAAATAACAAAGCAGAAACAAAAACAAAGAAAAGAAACAGAGCCTGTGTTGGAGCCTTTCTAAAAATCATATGCAAGATTCCAGATGGAGAGAGTGCTGGCTGCTGTTCATGTCTAACATGATCAGCAGATAGATGAGTGGCTTGGAGACGTGAGAAGTGGGCTAGAGAAAGTGCCAGACTGCTAGCTGGGATTTCAAGGAGTGTTTGTGGTAAGCCACAGCTCAGATCTTTTTTTTTTTACTGTGGCCTGAGTGCTGTCTTAGAGACCATGAATGGAAACTTAAGGACCAAATATTTTGGGGCTGGTCATGATTTCAAGATAGCGCTCCCATTTTCCAACCTGTAAGCCATTTCCCTTTTAAAATCTTGTGAGCACCACTGAATCAAAAAAAAAACAAGCCAGTCTCACTTCACCAAAATGTTTGTAGCACACAGACCACAGTATTAATAAAGAAAAAGTCTGCATAGGTATTCTTCCCTTCCCAAGTTTTAAATTTTTCTTGTAATTATCTTTCAATTCTCCTCAGCTCAGCCTTAACTACCCCAGGGTTTGGGCTGGGAAAGTCTCTTTCTCTTTGCATCTCCCTACCCTGCTGCTATTGGCAATGCTCTCAGCCTCCCAGCTTCTTCTCCCAGTGGACATTTTATGTTTTAGTGGCCACTTTCAGTCTGTGAGATTCTGTCCAGGCTTGCCCAAGTGGTTTAGACTCCTTTCTTTGCCCTTTCACCACTGCTATTACGTGAGGAGGCAGTGAAAGACAAACCTGGTAAAATTCCTGCTGTGAGTATGTGTGGTCAGGCTTTTGTGGACAAAAGTGGTGGTTTCCTATTCCCAGACTTGCTAGAATGCAGAATAAAAAGGATGAAAGCCAAAAAAGACATGCAGTGTTTATGCCATCCAAAGCATCTCAACCCTTTGGTTGGTGTCAGGTCCATTGACTCAGCCACAGACTTTTTATTATTTGCTCAAAGAGAGGAGCTGCAATTACAATTTGACAGATGGCAATGTCACCTTCCTTGCTTTCTGTACTCTCTGGAATATCCAATACCTCTGGAAACATTACATGGCATTCTGATTTGCAGCAGAACCTGAACTAACCTAGAAAGTGAGGAACCAATTGGCCTACAGCTTATGCTTATTAGTCTGCTAAAAATTCTCTACCAAATGGGAAGCACCAGGAAAGGCAAGGTTCCCAGATGTTGGAATGATGTTCCAAAACCCCAGGGAAAAATAGTCATTAAGGCCTGAGCATTTACTGCAGATGTCAGGTTGTTTTATAGGCTTGACTCAAAGCCCATTAAAGTCAACAAGCATCTTTATCTTGACAGGTTTTTGACAAGGCCTATGCATGTGAAGGGCTCTAAAGCCACAGCTGGCCTGATCAGGACTGATAAAAACTCTTTAGAAAGTGCCATGGAAAGGGATTTCCAAGCAGAACACCCATGGAGTATTTATGCCTCTATACTCATGGCATGGGTTACTGTGATCCAGAAAAGGGCCCAGCACTCTGTGTCTCAGTGCTCCAGCACCATCTATGAGCTGGATAGGGAGAAAAGCCCTTTTCCGGTTGGATTTCCCCCTCAGCACAGCTTTATGTGCTTGTATAATAGGAAACAGCCCTTTCCATTTCTGTTCAAGCTCCAGAGGCTTGGATTTCCCCCAGAATTTTTGATTAGCAGCTGAGCCTAAATCAGATCTGCCTGGGGTCTCCTTTGCCTTACTTGACACATCATAATATCCTTTCATCTGCTATTCCAAGCCAGTCCCTGGTTCTGTCAGGCAGCTCACTCTCTCCAAGGGAGACCACGTCAGTCCCTCTCTCTTTCTTAGACCTTCCTGAGCTGTTTCAAAGCAGGATTTCCATCACAACAGGGAAAAAACTCTTTGTTTGACTGCCTCTGAACCAGACTCCAAAGGACACCAGATTATGCAGGGTGTGAGATGGATTTTGATAAAGATAATCAGCTTCTGTATGCTCAGCTGCACTTCAAGTTTACCTGGGTGGCTCAGGGGCCAGCACAGTAAAGCCACAGCAGTGGATTTTCACAGTATCTCATGTAAATTAAAGCACTCCTGCAGCACTAGCTGGGATCTGTACATCATTCCTCACCATCAGTCACACAGAGAAAATCCCTCTGTGTGGTTTGAACTTGAATAGATTCATTTCTTGGAGGTGGAGGAGACAAGGCTAAACCAAATAAAACTCATTTGCAGTTTTAAATGGGCTGCCATTTAATCATCTCTGAATTAACTGAGTCATATAGGATTTTTTTAGGTTCTATTTCTGTAAACTTGGTGCAGCTTGATAGGACTGGCAATATAAACAGCAAAAACTGTAAAAGGTGAATGGCAAAAATGGCAAGATTACTCATGTGTGAATTGCATGAATAGGAATGCAGCCAGGGCAAAGCCAAAGCTCAGATGGAGTTCAAGCCATCAAGGAAGGTAAGAATGAGAAAGTTTTGTGTGTATATTGGTAGAAGAAAGGGCAAAGACAGAGTGAATCCATTGCTCAGTGGGTTCAGGGTCCTAGTGACAAGCTACAGGGAAAAAGATGTAATTCACAGCTCGCATTTAACGTGTGTGACCTGTCCTCAGGCCTCCTGAATTTCTGAGCCTCCTATTACAGTCTGCCAGTACCCACAGGAAAAAGAACTGGGGATCCTCTCACCCAACAGAGGCAGATCCATCACAACACATCAGGGGCATCCCAGGCTGCTAAAGAAGCTGGCTGATGTCACTGAGGAGCTCATTTCTATCCCCTTTGACAGGTTCTGGCAATGAGGGAAAATTCCTAATGCCTGGCAAAAGGCAGGTGTTGCACCAACCCCAAAAAAGAGTAAGAATTATTCAGGGCTGCCATCGTAACTTCTGTCCTTGCGAAAACTGGTAGCAAATGCTCTGAGAAGCTACTTTTTAAACACATGAAGGATGAGAAAATAAAGAGAGGGAGCTGGAATGGATTTACCAAGGGAATGTGTTGCCTGCCCAGCTTCATTGCCTTCTACAATAGGGCCTAACCTTGTGGGCAACGGGAAGGAGAGGAATGCTGAATGCCCTGATTTTCATGAGGCCCTAAAACAGACTCTTGCGGAGTCATAATGAGTTATGAGATATTGTGAGATACAGCTGAATGGGAAAACTGAGTAAGCTTTTACTATTACTCTTTACCCTTAGAACTCAGTATATCAGACCCTGAAGCATTCTCTAAATGACATAAACTGTCTGTTCCAGATTGCAAGGCAAGATGAATTCCATTACCATCTGTATGGCAGATTATCTTTTGCAAGTGGGCAGTTTGCCTTATCTCTCTCTCTGAGTGACCACATTCACACCTCCCTGTGGAGGGGACATTGCTGATAACAGGCATGTCACTGCATGGTTGATAAGAACTATAACATTCCACTGTGAGATGTGAGCCCAGTGGCAGGGGCCAAGCATTGCTACCCAGATATAATCCTGAGGTTTTATGAGACACCAGCACAGCTTTCTCCTCTGGATTTCCCAGAGGAACAGCTGCCTCTTCTTCCACTGGATCTTCAGAGGAAGAATACATCCTTTTCTACAGGACCCCCTTGCTCCAGCAGAACCACACCTGACACTCCAGGAGGGCTGCAGCCACAATTCCAATTGGACTGCTACCAACACCCTGACCCACAGCGTGTCAGGTTGGGTTCTGACTCCGTCACTGTTGTTCTAGTATACTGCATTGTTTATTTTATCCTTTTACTTTTTCTTCCCTATTAAAGAACTGTTATTTCCTGTTCCCATATTTTTGCCTGAGAGCCCCTTAATTTAAAATTTATAGCAATTCAGAGGGTGGGGAGGGTTTATATTCTCAATTTCAAGGGAAGCTCCTGCCTTCCTTAGCAGACGCCTGTCTTTCCAAACCAAGACACAGTCCCTTTGCACTATTCTTCATTGTGGGACAAGAGGGACAGTGGCTGTTCTAAGGAACAAATACAGAACCTGCCACCTAACTGGAGCCATCTCGGGACAGCAGTAGATGAGACTAGAAAGACAAGAGTGTTTAAAATGCTTTGCCCTCTGGTTATCCTCAGAAAAAACTACAGTGAAAAAGGAAATTTGGCCAGAATGATTTAACAAGGCGCTTATTTAAGCTGCACAAATGTCACCCAAACTTATTCCTACTTCCAAGTAAGCACCAGTTAAAGCCAGAGGGACATAATGATGATGGAAAACCTTCTTCCCACTCTATCAACCCAAGCCCAGCACTGAGGAAAGCTCAGCCAACCCCCAAGCAGTTGTCCCCAATGAATATTCTTCCAGAATGTCACATTTATGCTTTAAATGATGTTGGCCACATTTTCTGACTTTTTCCCCTGAGGATGCACATCTGTCCATCCTGCCTTCTAATGACTCGTGGAAGTTTCAGATGTTTCATTAACAAATCCATAATTGACAATTACATTGCTCCTTCTTACACAAAAAAAGGACACTCAGGTAATGACTTCAGCCATAAGCTCGCTCAAACTGACGGAAATGTAAACAGAGGCATGGAACAAAACTATGGAAAGGAAAAGAGGAGGAGGACATTGCTGTAGTGTTAAATTTTGTCTGGTTATTTAAACAAAAATAGGGAATTTTTCCCAAAAAAATGTGTCTTCTCACTTCACATTCAACACTTTCATTACCTAATGTCAAATATGTCAAAATATCTCCAAATTCCTTCACGCTGACAATCAAGTTATACTTAAACAAAGTTTGTGTGTGTCCTTCTCTGGCAGATATCAATTAAACGTCACTGTTTTAAATGCTGTTTTTAGAACTGGCTTTTATTTGTTGCCAGATGAGGTCACAAACTGCTTCCTGTCAGTTTGCTAGACATTTTCCTAAAACTCAGAACTGACAGCAGACGCGCTCTCTGTTGTTTGCTTGATTGCTTTAGGTAAAAGGAAGAGTTTGGGTAGATGAGAAGCCATGGGACACTGGTTAAGAGGTTGGGAAATGTTCATTTTCTCAGCAGACCCTGCAGCCCAGGAATGCAGCCACATTTCACAGAGAAAAGCAAGACACAACTTCCCAAGAATTTTTCTGGGATTCACATTCTCTGAACCTCAGAGAAAGGAAAAACAGTTCTTATCTCATTTACTGCTCCTGTGTTGTTCCCAAGTAGAATGCATTGAAGAAAACTGTTTACCTGAAGGGAATTAGTAATTAGATTCTAGTGTGAGAGTTTTGATCCACTGACCAATAGAATCCATGTGTGTGTGTCAGGACTGTGGGGTGACAGTCACGAAATTCTGAGCAGTTAAGTTGAGTTGAATGCTTATACAAATTCAGTTTAAATGTAGTGCAATATAGTACAGAATAATATAGTATAATAAAGTAATTCATTGACCTTCTGATAAAATAGAGTCAAATGCATCACTTTCTCTCCCCTTTTTCCCGATCCAGGAAGATTTCAGCCACTCCAGGTTCCAAGCAGACAGCTGTCCCACTCCAGGTGTGCATCTTTCAGGATGTCAGGCTGCTTTATCACTGCTTGCCACAGCACAGCCTTCACACCTCACACAAGCTCCTCACCCAGAATCAGATTTCTCTGTAATGCCCAATTTTTGCCCAGAGGCAAAGCACCAGAGAAAGTTCACAGTCCTGTGTTCCAAGTATGGCCTGATGACGTGACCCTGGGATACTTCCAAGGAACTCACTTCTCCCCATCCCAGCAAGACTGCATCACCCCATCACTCTCAAGGTGGGTGTCAGGATTCATCCCAGCACTTTCCCACTCATATCTTCCATGGTCTGTCCATGTGAGGACCTTCTGTTTACTCCCCAGAGCCCCTGTGTAAACTAACACTAACTCTTGATCGCCCGTGGTGCAGGCAGCCCATAACTCTCCCAGGCCTGGAGTGAAGGCTGTGGGAACATCTGCCAGCTGAACCAGAGGATATCCCTTGTCACACCCACTCTAGGACTCTGACAGACCAGGTGAAGTATGATATTGGTATCCACTACATCTGCACAGGCTGACACAGTGCTTTAAAATGTCTGAGATATCAAGATAAGACCCTAGTTGACAGCATGAAAAAAATAGCTTTTTTAAAAAACGCAAGAAAAATTAATTCCTCACAGAATTGCATTCTATTCACTGGGAAAGGGAAAGTTTTCCCACAGTACTTTACCAAAAGACAGTTAATCAAACACAGCTCCTGGTATAAAGTGCAAATCAAAGCTTCTCTGAAGCAACATTTACCAGATTGATTCCATATACAAAACAAATTCTCAATGGAAATGGCTTAAGACAGCAAGTGAATGGACACAGTACAAACTAGTTGGGTGACCAGCTGATTACAATCAACTCATCCAGATGAGATTTTGTGGGATGCTGTAGTGAAGACAGAGGGTGTTCTATTCAGTCTTTTTGGAGAGTATGTGATCTTAAAAAAAACTCTCATTGCTCAGAACATGTCTCTGAGCAGGAGAACTTAGATGGCATTCTTCTTCACTCCTGCCACAACAGTGGTCTCTGCAAGATTGAAGCTGAGAAGCTTTCAAGAAATCAAAAGAATAAAGTGCTATTTATGTGTGAGGGATAGCAATGCAGTACTTTCCTTCACAGTCCCATGCACACCTGTGCAGACAATTCACCTTTTTCCCAAAACAGCTATCATACCCAAGTCCATGAATTGAAGAGGAGATGATGAATCCAACCTCACTGATGGCAGAGAGGAAGGAGATCTGGATGGACTGCAGCAGCTCTGAGGAATGTGTGTTAGTCCTCACAGGCAGAGTCAGACTCTCAGAAGCTGCCAGCTAATTCCAGCATCCAAAGGAGGCTTAGGAACATGGTGAAGGGCTAGAGGAGAGGCAATATGAGGAGTATCTGAGGTCACCTGACTTGTTCAGATGGAAGAGACTGAGATCAGAGCTCACATCAGTTCTGCAACTTCCTCCTGAGGGGAACAGGAGGGGCAGGCCCTGAGCTCTGCTGTCTGGGACCAGGGACAGGAGCTGGGAACGGCTGGAGCTGGGTCAGAGCAGGGTCAGACTGGAGATCAGGGAAAGGTTCTTCCCCCAGAGGGTGCCGGGCACTGCCCAGGCTCCCCAGGGAATGGCCACGGCCCCAAGGCTGCCAGAGCTGCGGGAGCGTTTGGACACCGCTCCCAGGGATGCACAGGGGGAGATTGTTGGGGTGTCTGTGCAGGGACTGTCGGGGTGTCTGTGCAGGGATTGTTGAGGTGTCTGTGCAGGGATTATCGGGGTGTCTGTGAGGAATTGTTGGGGTGTCTGTGCAGGGATTGTCGGGGTGTTTGTGCAGGGATTGTTGAGGTGTCTGTGAGGGATTGTTGGGGTGTCTGTGCAGGGATTGTTGGGGTGTCTGTGCAGGGATTGTTGGGGTGTCTGCGCAGGGACAGAGACTGGACTGGATGATGTCTGTCTGTGCCTTCCAACACAGGACAATCTACAGTTCTGATTCTGTGAGCTCATTACAATCCCCACTCTGTGTGAGCCAAAGCACATCCCATGGTTTGGTGCCTGCCGTGCTGCTGAAGCTCTTCCCAGTTCAAACCAGCACTGTGCACCAGCACAAGCCCCAGCTCACAGTTCCCCACCAAAAGGATTTGGCAGAGTGCACACCCTGAAGTTTTAGGTCAAACACACCATTCCCACATTCCTTGCAGCTCCCCTTCGGTTCCAGGCTGTGTGGAGTTTGTGGCACGAGTACATCAGCTGTTTATGGACCACAGTGGATAGCTGCATAAAGATAAACCACATAGAGCTTCCTTTGTCTCACACACATACCAGGCTTTTCAAAAAATCCACTAAAACACACTCACACATCATGAATTCAGGATTTTAGGAGTATTGGGGATTATTATGTTAATGCTCTTCACTCACTGCCTCCCACAACACCTCAGTATCTGGATCTCTCACTGAAACCTCCCCATAATCAGAAATTAATCTTTTTACTTTTTCCCAAGCACTTCGGTTGTACTGGAAATATTTTTAAATTATGAATATACTTGACTTAAAGTTGTCTTTCTTATTATTTCAATCACTTTTAAATCTGTCTCTGAATTCCCCTTGGAAGTGCATATGCAGTGACAGAGTGACTGGAGAGAACAGCAGTGCTGGTCTGAACATCTGTGAGATGGGAGAAAAAAGGAAAAAAAGTTCAAGTTACCCCTCCCAAAAAAAAGTGACAGATGTGAGTAAGAGGTACCGCTCATGAGACACCTCTGTGGAGTAAACATTTTGGAATAATATTCCAGGCAACAACTACAGAGGCTCTAACAACAGATTGACCAGCCATTTATTACATTTCAAACAAAATGACTCAAAGGAAAATCTTCCAAACAGGCACCACTGGGCATTTGACTCAGCCCAAGGAGTGTTTTAACTATTTCTGTGCCACACAGCATGCACATGTCTCCTGTAACCCATGCCCTTCTACACAGGCACAGCACATCTAAAGCCTGTACCCATCACAGGGTGCTGTTGTTTCCTCTCAGCGTGGGATGCCAGGTCCAAACAAATTATTTAGCTATTTTAAACTTTTTCTTATTTTGTTTCTTTTTTTCCCCCCCTCTTTCTTAAATAACATTAGCATTCTGGGTTAGCCGAAGAGCTAAAACCTGGTTTTAATTTAAATATAAATAAAACCAGAAGTGACTATGTGATTGTACTAAAAATAAATTGGTTTCTGTTCTAAATGTTTCACTGATCTTAGAAGTGGGGGAGGAGGGGAAGGGGACAGGATGTCCAACTCTTTTTTAGTCAGAGGGTGCCTCAAATCCATGGCATTCTGTCTCTAGAGGAGTGGGCTATTTCTGAGATACTATCACTTTATCTGGAAATGTATTTACCACACTTTACCAGCACATCTACTCAGAATGTGGTTCAGAAGTCTTGAGGGGAAATCACACACTGTTAAGACAGAGCATTCTTGAGTGAGCCCCAGTTATGGCAAATCCAGCAGCAGAAAGAGAGGCTGCGGCGAGCGCAGTTACTGAAATTTTCCAAATAAATAGAGCAAACAAGTTGCTCCAGGAACAAACTGGTACCTATATGATTTATGGCAGCAGGAGCTGGGCCGTGCAGGCAGGATGAACCCAGTGAACCAGCAGTCACAGGCCACCCATGGGCTGCAAGGCTGCCTGTGGTGCCTTTACTCCTTGTACCCAGTCCATGACAGCCGGGACAGAGCTCATCTGCTCCAAGGTGTGTGTGCCTTCCAGCAGGGCCCAGCAGCTCCCACTGCCCTGCAGGCTGCTGATGAGCTCCTCTGTGGGTTAGTATCAACAGGGAAAAATATAGGGATCCTATTTACAGCCTGCTGGCAGCAGATAGGTTAAAAAAAAAAATCAAAATTTCCTCCTCCAAAATCAATGTTTGCTTTACTGAGGGCCTCCTTAGGTGTACATTGGAAACAATTCTGTCTGTCTTCCACCACAGTTCAGTCACCCTACAGTTCAGTGTGCCAGCCAGTAGTAGCTAGCAGTCCAGAATCAACAGGTTTCTGCTGTTTAGCAGTACCAGACCATACTGGCCAAAAGCAAATGGAAAATATTAAATGTGACATAGCACCTGATGAATGGTGATAAAGAACAAAAAGTAAAGTAGGGACTGTGGGGGCCTTGGCTTTTTTTTCCCCCTATTTGTGGCATGGCACACTGGCCCACACTCTGATGTGAGGAGTGCTTCAGCAGCAGAACTCTTCCCCTGAAGCATAAATCAGCTTCTCCTCTCATTCCTTCTCATCAGCCACTCTGAGCTCAAAGGATGCCACAGGATTGATTGTCTGGTGCTGTCACTGCCACCCTGTGCAATCATTTCATCCCTGGCAAAGCCACTAAAAAAATTATCAGTGTGATCTCTCAGTTAATGTCCTTTGGTAGCAGGAGCTTTACCCCGGCTGTTCCAAACCATGGCTGGCCATCCAATGCACAGAGAATGAGGGAGAAGTCTCTGGACACAGGCTGAAAGTAGGACCTGTGTACTTTGGCCCCTTTGTGATTATCCTGCCTACATGTAGTTCTCTATGCCTGCCCCTCTGCACATTAATTTTTCAATGTGAGAGGCTCCCATGTCCAGGAACTGTGTGTTACTAACTCTTGGCATGCTTAAAATAATTTAAACCTTAAAATTTTTTCCTTTACCACTTTAAGGCACGTTATGGGGTTCCAGACATACTCCTTGTGTATCCTGACCTCATTCTTTGGATTCTAGGTGCTAATGGAAAGGTGCTATTAAGGCCCTTGCTAAGGGGTGTCTGTTTTTTCTCAGCAAGTCAGTGGAGTTACCTTTCAGAACCACAAACTCTGTCGTGTTAGATTTGCTGCCTGCTTTTCCAAGTGGCAGATGCTCCTCAGCCAGTGAATTCCATCATAGGAATTTGCCCCTTATTGACGAGTGGCAAAACTATCCCTTGCCCCCTTAAAAAGGAGAGAAGCCCAGAAGTTTCTTTCCTCTATTTGGTGAAAAAGGCATTTCATAGGCTTGGGGGACCTCACCTCAGACTTAAGGATAGCTAATTGGACGGAAGCCAAAAGGTCTCGTTTTTGCAATTTACTAGAAAAAGAAGAGAACAAAGAAACGAATCGCTTTTGTGAGGTGCGTTACCAAGAGCAAGAGCCTCTTGCACCTGGCTCAGGTTTTCTCTGTAAGGAGTTTGTTATTTTGCCTTTTTATTAAAACCTTTTTGTTTCCAACACTGCAACAGAAGCCATCTTGCTGATTTTATACCTCCAAAGGTAGCTGAGCTACCTTGGGTGAGAAATAGACCTCGAAGAGCTTATGAGACCTGGCTCGAGAAGGCTCCTATCACTTTCCATGACAAATGGGTTTGTGCAGGCATAGCAATCTCTGGGTTTGCTAGCACAGCTCTACACCAGCAAAGCACCTGAGAAGCAAACATCTCTGACCCTGCTGGAGATGTGGTGCTGTTGGGTGAGGCTGCCAGATGCAGACACAGAATGGAACAGGTGATGGATTTCTGGAGCTGGTCATGAAGCCAAGCAGCCCCAGGCAGTGAAGGCAGGGATGTGTTACAGACATCTTTTATGAAAAATCCTTTTTTTTAGGATTTTTCCTCCTGAGAAGCTGGAGGCCTCAGGAAAAAAATGTAAGCAATGATTATCTGCTGCTGTGGAATGCAACAGGTGGATCTGTGATTGGTCTCATGTGATTGTTTCTAATTAATGGCCAGTCACAGTCAGCTGGACTCTCTGTCCGAGACACAATCCTTTGTTATTCATTCCTTCCTTTTCTATTCTTAGCTAGCCTTCTGATGAAATCCTTTCTTCTATTCTTTTAGTACAGTTTTAATATAATATATATCATAAAATAATAAATCAAACCTTCTGAAACATGGAGTCAGATCCTCATCTTTTCCCTCATCCTCGGACCCCAGTGAACACAGTCACAGGGATGGACTTTGATTGATGAGATTTCATTGGAGCCAGAAGGAAAAACAGTTATTGGCTACCTAAAAGTTATTTTCCAGTGTTAGGTCCCCTGCTACATGGCCCTGTCTGGGGTCAGAGGATAAAAGTGCCATCCCAGAGACTGAATGAAGCCAAAAGATTCTGCACCACTCAGGTAGAGCGGACTGCAAGGTTAGGCTGCCAGTGTGGCAGGGTTTTTGTGCCACTGGAATCTCGGTGTGGGAGGCTGGAACTCCAGTCCCTTGAGCAAGGAACAAGCCACGCAGTGCAAGCTGACTGCAGGAGGAGAGTGTTTGGAAGAACTCCTCCCTTTCAGCGTGCCACCAAAGAAGCGACACTGCAGGCCAGCGGACAGAGATGCTGGGTTGCTAAAATAGTTATTTCACCTCCAGCTCGCTGGCGGCACTGCACACTTCCCCTTGGTGTTCTGCTAACAAACAACACACTCCTCAGGGCTTGACCTTCTCCAGGCTGGCCAGGGCTTCGTTTATGCGCCTGGCACAAACTTCAGGGAGCCACACTGGAGCAGACAGCTAAAATAGGCTTTTTCTTCCTCAAAAAGAGAAGAAAGGGTTTGTTGCAAATCATTCCAGTATTATCAGAACCCCTTTTCCTACCCACCCCCATGTCTTACTAAAAGGAACATGCATGGTTACTATACCGATACCATGTTGTCATGATTAGATCCTGAAAAGAATGTCAAATGTGCTTTCCCACATAATTTACTGCTTCCCTGTGATTCATGAAGCCTCTTTTCACATGAATAATTGGTCACTTCTTGTTTATGTATCACCATGGTACACAGCTCCTAGCAGGCAAAAAAATAGGAGCAAAGCTGACATTTAATCATTAGAGCCACACGCAACCTTCCCCCCACCCTCACTCCCAGCTTCTTGCTTTTTACCTCCTCCCATATAAAGAAAGCACAGATTTTTTTAACGGAGGAAATAGTTCCTAAAAAAAAAAATCCCAAAAGTTTTACCTTCCTTAGCACTCATTAGTAATTTTTTTTTGTTCCATGCTTATTTTGCCTTTCACATTTTCCAGTGTAAAGAAAACAACTGAAGAGTCCCTTACAAACAAAGTGAGAAGGTGGAGAAGGAGGAATGTTCTGAGTGCATGGCTGCTGGGAATGGCAGCTTTCCAAGTACAAAATTGTTTATTTCTCAGGGGAGATACAGTGAGGACATCACTTACCAATGGTCACCTGAATTAGAAAGCACCTCAGCATGTTTTCAGAATAGCATTTCAGCCTCTAGACACTTTAATGACACTTAGTTTTTACAGTGCAGTAAACTGAGGTACAAATTAACTTATTTACAGTGAGTCACTGCTCAAGCAGCTCTGCAGTCAAGCTTTGATTTGCAGAACTCCTCTCTGCCTTCAACTACAGCTTCTTAAACAAGTCTGCATGATTAGCTCACTGTGACAACATCTGTGATGGGTAAGTGTGGATCTCTGTGTGTGTGGATATTGGTGCTTCCTACATGGAAAGTTGAGGACCACCTTGTGCAGTATTTTGACAGTATTTAAAAAATTTTGAAGAAACAAGTTTATTTGTCTTGACAGCATCATACCACGGCAGGCTAAAAACACATCAGAAAACAGAAGTCAGCAGCGATGCTTAACAGCATAAGAAAAAAATATATTGGCTTAAAAATATATTGGCTATCTATCCAGCCCAGTAGGTCATGTGATTCTACAGAGTGAATGCAAAAAAAATGAATGCAAAAGAAGAGAATATTTGTTGAGAATACACGAGGACATTAATCTCCTTTTCACCACAAACCAAAGCAACATCAGGTTTTAAGGCTGGAGAAAAAACAAAAAAGCTAAGTGGTTTTTACCTCATATAGACATGAGACAAAACCAAAGCCTCGAGATCTGATCTTGTTAAAAAAACAGAAGAGCGAGCTGCAAGTTTCTGTTTTCCTTTTTTTTTTTGGCAGCCAGGTAGAAACAGAAGGGAGTGAAACCTTCATGAGTGTTGGGGGTTAGGACATGGGAGGAGAGAAGAGGACAAAGGAGAGAGAAAAACAACTGCTCAGAGTTGACTTTTCTGATTCAAATACACCTTAGCAGCACTCAGTGGAAAGCAGACTCAGAAGTGGAAAGAATTTCTGGATCCAGATCAAGACAGCAGAAATATCTTAATCTATGCTGGGCCATAATCTCCTGAGAAGGCTTGTGAGAATTTGATCCTGTCATTCCCAAACTAGAATCTTAAAACTGATTTGGACCAGAACTATAGTTGGTTTGAAAATATTATTACTTCTTCCTGTGGAAAAAAAAAAAAAAAAAAAGGAACAAAAATGGAAAATAATTCAGCCAAACCCAAAGTGCATGTACTTATTACAAGCTCAGGAAATCAACTCTATTTAAATCCCTTTCAGCACCACTCTCCAACTGTAATAGTGTGTGAGTGGAAGCAAACATTACACAGAAGTTCATCGCGGTCTCCTCCTCCCTGTCCCCACACCAACCCCAGTTCTGCATCTCAGTGGTCACTATTTGTTTCTTCCTTCTGATCAGCCTTGTCAAGCCTTTCTCTCAGCACCCACCATCATCTTCATTCTTTTTGGTATTGCTCACTCCCAGGTTTCTGTGATCTCCAGTATCTCACCCTTGCTCTCTTGTCTTGGTTCCACTCTCAGCTTTGCTGATTTCCCTGGTGTCAGCTCCCAGTGCTGGGCGCTCCTTTCTCATGAGCTGCTTTGCTGTTCCTTATTTTGTCTTTTCTATGGAATACCTCAATGCTGGCTGAGTTCACCCAACTTTCTGTTTGCTGTTCTCCCGTGCTGCTGGGACTGTCATCAGGAAATGTGTGCCAAGGAAAGGAGCAGCAGCTTTTCCTCTGGCACTGGCACTGCATGCCAACCTCTTCCTCTAGACTATGCCCTTCCTCCCTGCTTCCCCTATTCTTACTCTCCCAGCTTCTGATGGCGATAGAACAACAGAGTGAGATACCGAAAGAGCTGTGGGAGACTCCCATTGGTTTTCCAGCCCTGTTGGCCCCACTGGAGTGAGGATCCGCTTAAAGGAGCTGTGACTGAGGTTCCAGTGTCAATGAGTGTCTGGTGGGTTGTCCTTGGCTGGCCCTGGATGCCCACCCAGCTGGTCACTGTCCTTCCTCAACAGAACAGAGGGAGAAAAACAAGAAGAAAAAGCTCATGGGTCAAGGTACAGGAAACTCATCTTGCTGTCAACAAATCAGGTTCATCTTAGGGAAAATGAATTTAATTTGATGGCAATTAAAATTGAATTGGATCATTAGAAACACTTCTCTCCCTGGCCTGTTTTTTAACCCTGGGTTCAAATTCCCCTCTGGAGACACGCAGGCTGTGTCTGACACAAGGCAGCCTCTGCAATTCCCCTTCACCAAAACTTTGACAACAACACCCTGTACAGTATGTATTTTACTATTCTTTTATTTTTTTATTATAAAGCTCCAGGTTCCAGCATCTAGAAGTTCACCTTTTGTTCTGAATCAGCTCTAACTTCTGCAGGTGGATTCACTGATCTATGCCTCTGCGTGTTGCTGAAAAGATAGAGGAGAATTTGTATAACTGCAAATTAGTAAATTTGTTTCTTTTCAAAGACTAGCAGCATGTTTCTTATTTTGGTTATCAATGTGTAGCTTTGTTATTTTAATTTCATGCTTAGTGCAGTTTTCGCCTGTGCCATTTCTTGGCCTTGGATTGTCTTTGTGTTTAGGCAAATTTTTCTCAGATGCTCTTCATTTCTCTTTAGTGTTTGATACTACTTTCTTTAGGGAAATAAGCAGTTTAAACTAGCCCTGAAAGTTGATAGCCCCTGTATGTTGATAACTAAAAATCACTTTTTGCAATAATTGGGTCTCTTCTCTGTGCCTGACAGGTAACTCTCAGATACTGAATTCACTTTGAAAAGAGCGAACCTCATACATGAATAGAATCCACATGGCTAAGAATTATCACAGCAATCCATGGTCTGATCTGATCTGGAAAGGTGAAAACACCTTTCCCAGGGAACACTAAAACTTGACTACCCTGAGCAAGTTTACCTAGTTGTTTTTTAATTTTCCTCTAAGCTAATGATGATGAGCCATTTGCTCCACCTTCCTTCTGCTCCCTGCAGTTCTGCTGTCCTTGGGAAATGCATAGGAGCAGACCTACTTCAAAGGACAAGAAGAATGACTTTCCAGCATTGCCATTTATTCATGTTTTCCATTATCTTACATGTCAAATATTGCAGCATTGGAAAAAAGAATATTCATATTTCACATTATTAACTCAGTCTTAGTCCAGTATTAAATCATTATTTACTTACAGTACTAAATTAAATCTTCTTACACTGCTGATGGATCATTATTCATCCACAGTTTTTCCTTTTTTTCCATTGAAAGACCCAAGCTGCCTTTTGGTATTGATTTGTACAATGAGAACCAGTAATTTTCTGCTACTTTTCCAGTCAATTCTGGTGTGAGTTGCATGCTCTGGGTGCTCTAATGAGTCAAAGTCCATTGCATTGTCTTTGCCTTAATGAACTTTAGGAGGACACAATAAGCTTTGAAAATTTCTATGTCTGCTGAGAACCTGTGATTTGCCACTTTTATTTATGTTCTTTGTTTTTAATTTTAGTTTAGATATCTTTAGGGTAACCAACAAGGAAAAGGATTACTACTTTTCCTTAGCAGTACCAAGCTTTCCTTCTATTCATTGCCAATCATATTTGAAACACAATTGCTGAGATTTAAGTAATAGATCCTGCAAATATATGTTTTGACCACTCTATCTCTGCACATTTTATCTTGTTTTATTGTGTATTGGAATGAGATAAGACTTGGAATTTCTAATACGTAGAAACTTTCCCTTAAACAGGACCATAGACAGAAATCTGACACATGGAGCACTTGTCAGTTCCCACGTTTTTCTTTATCTGCATCCAAGCTGCCTAGCAGCCTGTCAGTTTTGTATGGAATGAGCTAGACAATATGGGAGTGATTAATTTAGGGTCTGCATGATTTTATTCACATTTGTGGCCGACCATCAACTGGTGCAAGTGAGGACTCCACACTCCAAGCACAAAGGCTGCTGCTCTGGGAGCTGCAGCAGACGCAGTTGGACAATTTTTTACACAAAGTCCCTCTGTTTTCTAGTGTATCCTACAGCAGTGATATTTGTGACATTTTCTTCTGCATAATCTTAGTAAAAATATGTTTGCCCAGAGTTTTGAGGTTGTAGGATGTAGGACAGCTTGACAGAGTGGCACATTGCTTGTGTTGTCTCATTAGTACCAGACGGGCAGGTGAAGTTATGGCCACATAACTGAAGGCCAGGAGAAGCAGGGCAAAAGTATAGTTGGAGTCCTAGTAAAATAAACGCATTGTATAAGTGGCCTTGCCCCACTCCTAGTTGTTCTAAATGGGCTGCAACTGTGATGTTCCTAATTGGGTGGCAGCTGTGGCTAATGAAGATAACGGATAAAAGGGGGTGGGCTGGCCAGTCAGGGAGAGCCTTAGAGGAGCCCTGATGAAGAAGCAGGAACAATACTGCTGTGAAGAGCTGCTCGTGAGAAAACCACCCTGAAGGTATGGGACTCTAGAGATATGATAACAACAATATGAATACAACAAGTGGTGACCCCGACGTGATAGAAGATAGGAGAGCTCAGAGCTGTGGCAGCTTGAGAGCTGGGACTCTAGAAATATGATAACAATGATATGAATACAACAAGAAGTGTGTCAGCTACCTTCAGGAGGGCCACATTCCAGCTATGGCTACTCACCTGGTGATTTTATCACAGAATTCATAATATTTGATGTTTTCTTTAACACTATACCTCTTGCAATCCTGGACATCTCAGATTCCATTAAGGGGGAAAAAAGACTTTATAGCACTTGCATTTCCAGTGGAAAGCTTGAATCTTAAGGAGTTTAAAACCACAAAGCACAATACAAAAAGCAAGATTATTTATTATTAAAATGTCTAAAGCCACTCTGTGACTTTTAAAAAATACATTAAGATCTTGTTGGCATATTTCATGATAATGTTTGACTGGGATTTTCTAGCATTGTCAAGCAGATATATATTGGGGCACTAGTTTACAGGCCATTTAATGAGAGGAAAACACAAGGGTAGAAAGTGAGCAATTCCTCAATTCTGTCAAAAGAACTCTGCTAACATACCACATTGCTACCAAATCTGAACCTATAGTTGAATCATATGTGATACCATTTCTGCAAAAAAATCCCAATTTCCTAAATTGAGGAGGACTCATTCTGTCCCATCAGCCATTTTAAGCATTAAGGACAAAGGACTTGTGTTTGAAGATGCACTGTAATCTCCACACCATACCTGTCACTAGAAGAATGACAAAAGTCTTGCGGTACTGACAACCTCCTCCTTCTCTGTGCAAAGACATATCAGAGATTTTCACTAATAAAAAAGAACAGAAAATTCAAGAGTTTTCGAAGTTTTCTTTCAGTATAGTATCTGAAGTGAGTTTAACACAATGCCCAAGAGGCAGCTACAGAAAATTCAACATTAAAAGGCCAAGACAGTAGCACAGCATCTCAGGAAGCACTGCTGTGTACCAGATGTATCCTCATTGAGCAATTGTGCTAAAACACTTCCTCTGAGGCTCAGAACGCCATAACCTATGTAAAGTGGGGGAGTTCCCACTGCAAACTTGGAGTACAACGACAAATTTGGCTAGAGAAGTTGACAGAATTGTGTCTTTGGAGATGGAAGCACCACATTCCCAGCTGGACTCTAGGCCGCAATACTTTTCAGTGGTTTTCTTCATCAGAGAGTCCTTTCTGAGGGTGGTATAGCTGACTTTCCCTCAAAGCTCCATTGGGAAGAAGGCAAAACATTAGCTAGAAACAATGAGCAAAATCCTGGCCTTGGTATTTAACAGCAGGAGTAAAATCCACCAGCAAACTTTGACTTGTAAAGTCAGCACACACATCTGTTCTGGTCGATTTCTGGACTCTTTCATAACAGCAAGTATTCTTTTCAGAGCACTGTGAGAAACACAACTGACCAACAGGCTTTCTTGATTAACAAAACCAAGCCAGTTGGCATTCCAGTTTTGCCTTCTTTAAAGGAAAAATGTGTTTATTTCATGGAGCCAACAACAGGAAGTCTACAAAGTGTGGACTAACTCTTGCTATAACATAGAAAAGCTTTTTTAAAGTTATTAACTGAAATTTCTAAGCTTTGTCCTGGAGATGGTCATGA
This sequence comes from Melospiza georgiana, assembly GCF_028018845.1. Taxonomy (NCBI): domain Eukaryota; kingdom Metazoa; phylum Chordata; class Aves; order Passeriformes; family Passerellidae; genus Melospiza; species Melospiza georgiana. Next base: position 14,890,706 of record NC_080433.1, on the reverse strand, counting down.
GTAAATTTTGCATAATACCAAGAGTATACGAGGGATACAAAAGACTTTAATCCACTTAGCAGTTTAACCAAGAGGAAAAATTTGATCAAAACATATAATTGCTAGAGACAACTGAATTACACGATTCCTCTGTAAAAATCAGCACAAAATTCTGGATTCTTATAATTCAAAATAAATATCAACATTTGGTCCCAATATACAATCAATCAATCACTCAATTAATCATCCTTTTGAATATTTCCTAAGTGTTGAGGAGAATGACTGTCCCCTCTGCCTTCAACTCACCTGTTCTTTGAAAAAATTGTTGAAGAAGAATTGTGTTAAAAATGTGCTCACACTTTGTGACTATGACATTTATATTACATATTGATATAGCCAAATTGAGTGAAACTTGATGCTCACCCTGCTTGTGATAATCTCTATTCTTCTGAGTAGTCTTGTCATTCCTGTGCAACCATCAGTACCTTCTGCACTTGCTGTCTGGAGCTTACAGGAATTTTTGTTCCAATCTGTGCAAGTGAAAAATTATTTAATTGAGAAGCAAATGTATTTCTGATTCCCAAGAAGATGATTAGATGACACATTATCTTATGACACAACATCTGAATCCTCTTCCATTTTATTTGCCAGACACATAAAGACTTCTCTATTGTGTATATAACTTTGTTTTTAATACTAGTGTGGCAATGAAGCAAGAATATTCATCATCCTGATTCAGTGGTATCCCCAGCAAGCTCCAGAGAAGCTCCTAAAACATCCTGCTCAGGATGCTCAGGAAATCATTAACATTTGTCAGACTAACGTATTTGAGTGTCAACCTTGCAATTCTTCCAAGTTTTAAAAAGCATAAGCTTCCATTTTTATAATTGATTTAATTTAATTTAAATTATTTTTATTTTATTTTGGGGTTTTGGATGTAATTTTGAAGTGCAAATTCTCATTTCATATTATTTTATGACCAGTAGTGTAGTAATAATGACACAGAAGTTTTTCCCTCACCAACATCTCCAGCCAACACCACCAACAGAAAAAGTGCTGACATTTTCTTCAAAGAACTGATCATAAAATCTGCTCCTAATTTCTTGAACCATACAAAGACAGAACTGTATGCATTATATTCATCACGGTCAGAATTGCAAGAAATGTGGAAGATATTTTGAGCTGTAAATAACCACCAGCATAATTCCTGCTGACTTCCTGGGAGCCAGTGCTTCCCAATCATGCTCTAAATATGTAATCTATGATCATTATAAAAGACTGGGATGTTAAAGTAATGGAATATTTAAAATTATTGCCACAAAAATAGAGACTGACCATATATCACCATGACCAGCCATCTTCTGGAAAATTTATGCAGCAACATTGATGTGAACACTTAACCAGTGCCCTAATTTGGTAGTAGCACAAGAACTGGAATATCTCTCAAAGTTCATTCAGCAAAAACAGTTCTGTTTCTCCCTGGGTTAAAGAGCCTCCTACAGCATTGTGTAAAGGGGGTCAGTTAAGACAAGTTTCTTTTTAAATGCAGTGAGGCATTTGATGACCATCAATGGACCATTGCTGAAAAAAGAATGCCCTTTGCTTTGGCTTTTGAGAGAAGACAAAATTTTTCAACATGAGGAAAGAGACTAAATGCCAATGATTTGACTTCTGACCGTGTTCTATACCTATTACTACAGATTCATCATCAAATCTGAAAAAAAAGATAAATTTCCAGCATTTTGTTGGGAATCATATTTTTAGGATATGTGTATTTACAAACATCTCATTGTTTTACTAGTGTTCACTGCTGCACTGTTTAAAATTGTCAACTGGAAAAAAAAGAATAGTTTGAGTGTTTATTCAGTGATAGTTTGTGCATTGTATTATTCATTCCAGATAATGGAAAGCATCTAAAAATGCTGGTTGTGTAAGTCTGAAATGTGAGGAATTACAGGCAATATAAGCTAATGTGAATCTTTGATGCATATTAACATGGCAGTTAAGGCATGGAAAAACCATCAATACCACATCTACTATAGAAAAATATTGTTGCTATTATTACTGCTATCATAGGATAATAACTATAATTATAATTATTATCACAAGAATGATTTATCAAGAATGGTGAAGCAAATACAAAACCTGAGCAACTCAGCAAAACACAAAACTTGATAGTGCAACTTGGGTGGTTTTCCTATGCTGTTCTACTGTTCAAATACGACTCTAATTCAGCAGCAGGACTATTAGCTTTATGTGGGCTTTAAAATTAATAAACAATGAAAACAATGGTAGCCGATGAATCTTCTTGAAGCCTCAAAAGAACCATATTCTTGGGCAGAGCACAGAAAAGAAAACATTTTTTTTTGTCAATTCCCAGAAGAACATTAAATTGTATGCAAGGCATGAATTGTACCAATGTAAAAAGTGTTTTCCAGTATTTCTTTGGCACATTTATGGACCATTGACGAAAAAAAGAATGCCACAGATGTTATAAAATCTTTCTATACAGTATTCAGGATGTCCACATTAAAAAAAAAAAAAATTAAGACAATCCCATCCACATATTATGTCACTCCTGCAGTGGAGTTTCCAGTACCTAAACTAAGCCCATTTGATAACTGCAATGACACTGTGTGTGATCTGAAAGTGAGCATAAATTATATGAGTCCCCCTGATAAACAATTTATATAGGTGGCTAAGTCCTTCCAGGAAATAAGACAAAATCTTATTCATACTCCCTTCATCAAACGAGTAGAGAAAGATCTGTAAGCTCAAATGTGTGCACAGGAAATAGAGGAAGAGCAGGGTCTCGAGTGCTGTAAGGGATTTTTGGTGTGAAAAGGAATTAGGCTCTGTAAGGTCATGTCTGCATGGGTGATTCTAGACAGTCAGGAATTAACCTCACCATTTACTGAGCTGGCAGGACATGACACACTGCTGATCAGAAGCCAATGTAAAGATGCACAAAAAATTCAAAATACTAAAGTGATTTCAGGCTCTGGAATGACTACTGCTTCTTTGTTCTGCCACCTAATCATGGAAGTAAAGGAATTCAATAGTAATTTGTCAATGACATTCTTACAGCAAGGCAAAAGTTAAAATATTCCCATATTGACAGTACACAAAAACCCTTGCCCATTATTCCCTTTTGTGCATGACTTGCACAAACATGGTCTCAGAGCCAATCTAGAATCCTGCAGTGGAAGCAGATAAGGAGCCAACAAAAATCCACAGAAATATAACACAAATGTGTTGGACTGTATGATGCCACAATGTTCAGTATTAACTCTGTGTAAACTATTGGCTACAAATCACACAAATCACAAAGTCTAGAACTGCTCAGCTCCAGACCATGGAGTAAAAGTGTTAAGATAGAGTGACCCTGACTAACACCAAGGAAAGACAGCATTCTAAACACTGGACCTACTGTTGCCCTGCTTTTTAAGTCTCTTCTAATGCAAACTGTCCAACATGTCTTTATATAAAAAGATTTATTGTTTATTTCTAATATGAAGTATATGACCATAAAGATAAAATGTTTATTATTTGAGCTTTGTTGATGTTTTAGTTCTTGCATTTTGATTCTGAGGATTAGTTCCAGGGTTTCTTTTCCTCCCAGTACAGTCTGGCCAATATTTACTACTACATGCCAGGCCTCAGAGGCAGATGGAGTTCTACCCCCACAGACGTACAACTTGGTATTTTCTCTTTTATGTCAATCTCCAGTCTACATGTAGGAATAAAAAATAATTCAAAAAAAAGGATGGATTTTGCAAACTTGCTCCTGCCTTTAAACTGAAAGTGAGTGGGTTCACATTGGATATTAGGAAATAATTCCTTTCTGTGAGGGTGCTGAGTCCCTGGCACAGGCTTCTCAGAGAAGCTCTGGCTGCCCCATCCCTGGCAGTGCCCAAGGCCAGGCTGGATGGGGCTTGGAGCAACCTGGGATGGTGGAAGGTGTCCCTGCCCATGGCAGGGGGTTGGAACTCGATGATCTTTAAGGCCTCTTCCAATCCAGGCTATTCTGTGATTCTGATTCCCGTCTCCCAAATTTCTGCAAACTGCACTTTCCAATGGTTAGATAGAAATAATGAAAAATATCCCTAAGCTTTAAAGCTTTGGATGAGATATGGAGAAGGTGGAAGTTATTGTATGCTGCAAAGCTCACCTACTGAATAGGTGTGGTTTTGCTGTATAAGTAAATTTGCTCTCTGAGAGCTGGAGTTCTGAATGTAACCCCAGCTCCCAATCTGGTCTAGTGAACTAGTCTGTAATTTTGCTTGCAGGATAGACAGGAAGATAAAAGGATTAAAACTGTCAGAGATAAGGAAAAAATACATACAGTTCTGTGTGACCACCACAATATTCAAGAGCTGAAATTAAATAACAAATGATCTAGTGGGAAAGATGCACCACAGCTGCCAGTGAAATGTTATTGACTCCAATCATAAGCTTCTTCAAAAAGTGATTTTACACAGTGTTGCAAGTCAGAATACAAATATCTCTGAATTAGGAAAAGTCTGATTAACAGGCTCTGGCTCTGAAAGAGAACACTTGGATGTCTGAATTATAAAAGGAATATTGTTTCATGTACAGGCCTAGAACAAAATCAAGAAGTTCATCTAGGAATCTGCTCATACCACATTTCCACAACTAAACACACACTGGGAGAAAGCACTAGTCAATCACTAGTACCTTGGCATTCAGAAAATCCCATGGGGACATCTATGTCATCTTTGGTGCAGTTACAGAGACAAAAATTTCACTGGTTTAGGAACAGGAAATGAGTAGGCAACTTGTTACCACTACAGGATTTTCTTGTTAGCCAGAAAAAATGCAAACTGATCAGTCAATCAAGTATCAAAGAGAAGACTGGATTTTAATCCATTTGCAGGGTAAGGTTATCATCTAGTAAAACCAGCACTGTTTACTTCTTCAATGAACCTTTGTGTATACCAAAGACAAAACCTTTGGGTTTGATTACAAAAATGAAGCACAGAAAAATTTAAATAAAAACCTTAACGTTCTAAAGTACATATTTCATACATGTGCAATCATTTGGTGTTCCTTATTACTACAAGAAAGCAATTTATGAAAAGTGCTGATGAAAAAAAATCAGCTCAATGAAAAACCCCAAAACACCTCCAAAGAAGAAGAACCACACTTAAAAAATGTCCATAAGCTCACTGTAAGAGAGATCATTCTTTATTTAAGTACCTAAGCATGAACACTTACTTTCCTTTACTTCATTCAGAGCTCTTTTACAGCTAAGGCCCCAGTTCTACAATCAATAGAGTGTAGGCACAGAAATTCCATTCCATCTGCTGTTTGCAGGACCAGAAAAGTCCTATGAGTGTTCCAAAGTCCAGTAATGTCAGTGGGGAATTTTTCTACTTCCTTGGATGCGCTCAGAAAGGGCATGTGAGGTCAGCAGGCTGCACTCCTTGTTGTGTCAGAAATTCCACTGAGGCAGTGCAGTATCAGTCTCCACATAATTACATACATCTTCTTCCTGAAACTGAGGTCAGTCATATTAATCGCAATTTCATGAGAAAAATGACTTTTGGAGTTGAACTAACTCTGTAAAACAGAAATAAAATACATACTATACATTGGTCATGGTAATGTTTAACACTACCCTAAACAGACAGACTGTTTAGTTTTTAAATTTTTCTGTTCCTAGAGCTGGATTTGTTTATAAATGACTTAAAAATGCCTGACAACACTTATGTTTCAGTATTGATTCTTCTGTTCTACATCAAAAGCAGTAAGAAATAATAAGCTACTCAAGTTCACCTGAGGCAATGGACTTGGGTAGATATTTTAGAAATAGAGATGGATTTGTACCTATAATCAACTAAATGTTTGTCTCCAATTTTTAAAAAAAATAACAGTGAATCACATTAACACATGGTGCCAAATTTAAAACAGACATAACAGGGAAATGTTAAAATTTCAGACATAACACGGAAACTTTTGACATGGGCTACTAGAAAATATAATGAAAGCAAAATCCTAAATAAAACAAACCCTAAATAAACTAATTTTTTCCAAGGATTTTTTTTCCCTCTCACATTTGCTATCTGATAATAGTAGTAAAATAAATAAATAAATAGAAGAACATGATCCACAAACATTTCTATCAAGAATTTCAGATCAATCTTGACTCAATGATACAATCCAAAAAGACTGGAATACAGTTATCATTTGCTAGATGGAGATTTGCAGCTTCACAAATCACACTGTATCATCAGCACTGAGAATGTCAGTCTCTGTTTTCTGCTAGGGTTGGCTCTTCCTTTAATAAAACATTTAACTGCTTCTGTGCACATGAAAGGAAAAGTTCCAAACTATGCAGATTTCTCTGACGGACAACTTCATCAAGCTGTTGAAATAAAATAAAAAAAAAAAAAAAAGATTCATTAACTTTAAGAAAACCTGAAAATAAATGCCAGGGTTTGTCAGCAAAAAACCAACCACATTAAACAACAAAAATTCAACAACTAAAGAACCTAAGTAATTTCAATGTGTATCATTTAATAACAACTTTTCAATGGATTATTTGATTTTCTCCAAAATAAAATGTACACAAGGCTAAAAGTAACTTTAAAGCTGTGAAATTCCACATAATCTATTTGAGAATGCTAAACAGCTTAACTGCCATGCTAGGTAAATCCCCATGGAAATTACAGCTGTTGCTTTTATAGAAACACTGCTTTGGGTTTAAAGTGATCACTACATATGATGGCACATTCAAAATTTCAAAGCCTACTTGTAATTTAAATGGCAGCATATTAAAGTTGTTCCCAGAGGAAAAATTCAACATACTTGCTATTTACTTCGCTTGTTCCTACATTTTATCCCCTAATGCCAAGCAATGTGAACTATATATATATATAAATATATCTTTGCTGTATAGACAATCTTCCCCACCAAAAAAGATAAGAACACCATAGCAAGATTTGGCAGGGTTTATCACATAAAGGATAAAAATATGGTTTACTGAAAAGCATTTGAATTTTTTAAACATTAGTTAATGAATAAAATGCACTGCAAAATTCCTTCAATTTGAATGCTGAAGTTCAGACGTCAAACAAATATTATCACAACTGAGAGATGTTTTCAATGTGACTGTCCTTTAATCAGCCCAAATTCATCTAAATACTCATATAATGACAACACAGGGTAAGAATGAAAAGTAGTGGTACAAGGTTAATATGGCATAAAAATTATGTCCCTCAAGGGAAAGGAAGTAATGGAATTTTGAAGAAGTCAGCACTTCTGCCAGATTATTGTGCACAGGTTCACATGCAATGGAAAATTGAAGGTTTTTCAAGAAAGTGTACCCTGACTTATATATTTCGGACTCACAGCTTTAATTACAGCTTTCAACAAAAACTGATCTGTTTATCAATCAGCAGTCCAGTTCATTGCCCTCGCAGTCACTTGAATGCCCATTTTTTTTAATAACAGATAGCCTTTTTAAAAAACATCAACACAGAATGCAAGGCAAGGATAGTGACAGCTTCCCACTTCACTTTGCAAATGCTCTCAGGAAAAAGCTGCAGCACTGTGATTTAATACACAAAGGGAAACATTTTTATGACCCTGTGCTTTTCTGCTCCACAAGTTCCTCTAATTTATGCAAAACTGGGTAGTTAGAATATTCTGGCAATTTGTTTCAACAGACATGAATGCATCAAATCCAGCCACCAGCAGAAAATACAAGTATTTTCCAAACACCACACAATCATAAAACTCTCCTTCAGTAACAGAAGCACAGAATCACAGGATGGTTTGGGTTGGAAAGGACTTTAAAGATCATCCAGCTCCAATCCCCTGCCATGGGCAGGGGCAGCTCCCACTGGACCAGGTTGCTCAGAGCCCCATCCCACCTGGTCCGCCTGTGTTTCTGCTTCTGCTGCTCAAAATTCTGCATCTCTCTGCAAAAGCAGGCATGAGGGCTCCATACACAGCCTGATGAGAACCTGGCCTGCTGATTTACAGCAGATTTTAAAGCAGATCTACTTCAAATAAATGTAAAAAAAAGTCTGTTCTTCATATATTCAACTAACAGCTGCTACTGACAAGAAAATGGAAGAAACAGCGAACTAATCTCTAAAGAAGCTGTATCTGGAAGAGTGTGGAACAATGGAACAAAAAAAACCCCACTCTTGTGCTGGCGCTTTTTCTCTGATTTGAAAAGTATCTTGCCTCCTCTGTATCTTCTGGACCAAAATATTTTGCTTGGGGAAGCTTGCAGATATGTTTTTGTGCTTGTGATCCAAATTTCTTTGGGGAATGAATGGACAGACAGCACAGTTCACATATCATTTATTGCATGTTAAGGAGGAACATGAGATACCTCTTTCTCTAATTAATGTAATTCTCACATGAGGTCATCAGATTCTCTTGCTTCTGGCAGGTAAATCAGTTGGAGAAGCTCAGCATGAAACTGAATTTTGGTGGTTTCCTTTTATTGCATGTTATATCATTATACTCCTAGACAATTCTTTATTGAGCTTTGACCATGAGCCTTGGCTAAACTCTCCATTTTCTTTCCATGCAGCCTTTCCTTGCGAATTCTGCTTTAAAGGGACCAGAGTAGCTCACCAGATGTGTGTTCTGATATGCTGCTGTTCAATTTCTTTACCAAGGCTGCAATCACAAATTGTATAGGATTAAATTTATTTCACCAAGTACTAAAGTAAATGTTTAATGTGTGTAGTGATTGGCTGCAGCATGAACAAACCAGAATTTCTTCAGGCTTGAGCAAGATTTTAAAAGTCTCAAAGGAATTAAGTACACATTTGAGGAGCCTTTGTTGAACTCAAGTGGTTCGTTGGTAGTTTCCATTTCTGCATAAGAAAAGTTTATTGCTTGTTAAACATTTATGTAAATGCAATAACATAACACTTGAGAATTCAGTTCCCCCTTGTTTGCTCAGTTTATGAATATGCATTGCCTTGAGCAGGGCATTCTAAAAATCTTCAAGGCTACAGTAAATGACAAAACAAATCAGAAAGACTTGGGATCTTCACATAACACAAAAAGAGAAGTAATGATGCTGTCTTTGAAAATGGTACATTTGAATGTATTCAAAAGGAGAACATGCTTGTTAATGGGAAAATTGGCTTGGCTGGGAAATAGAAACAAATGAAGCTTTGTTATATAATATATTGTTTAATGAACTGTTAGCAATGGACACAGCCTTCTTGAAGAGTGCCTCCACATTGCTGGGCTCCTGCTTGCATAATGTACCACAAAATGGGAAAATTTATAAGATATTTTAAATCTCACTTTTCCTAACAGTCTTTCTGTGTTTTTAGGTCCTGCTCCTTTCATGGAATGACCTCATGATTTAAACAAACATAAACAGACATCTGGCAAATTCAAATGCAACTTTTATGCAAATGTAATTGGTATAAACAACATATTTGGGCTGGAGCATTCACACAACCAAACCAAACCAATTGTTCTGATTCTATGCATCAAGTTGGTTCAGATCTGCCAAGAAAGGGCATTTTCCTACACCATACTGTCACTGTTGTCATTGTTCATAGTTCATAGTTCAAAGTTCCAAACTATTTAGACTGTGTCGAGTTGATGGAGCTTTAATTTGCTCAAAGCTTTAATGTTCCAGAACTTCATCATTTTAAGTTACACAACAGTATATTTTAATTCTGTACAGATATTTTTTTTCCCTTAAGAACCAGAGGTTGTCTCTCTAGGCACTAGTATGGATCCTGCTGAGAAAGTGGATATATGGGATTTGGAAAAAAAACCCACTCATTGAATTCCACTCCTTGAATTCCCACTATCCTCCAGACATTTCATTTACCAAAAATGGCCAGAGTCTTGCAGGACCATCCAACACACTCAGTGCTGTTTGTTCCCCTCTCTTTAAAGCCTCAGTCCACTTCTCAGATCTAAGAGCATTTCCACAGTGCTTCTGGCCAAAGGTGCCTGGAGAGACACCCTCAGATGTGGGTCTCACCCCAGTCACATCCACAGCCAGGACGATGTGCCCTGTGGCCATGCAAGGCATGACCTGAAGGCACAAACCCCAGCAGAACTCCTGAGCAGATGCAAGAATTGGATATAAGAAATGGAAAAAAAAAAAAGAAAAATAAAAAGCACTGTGTTACCACCAGGAGAATGCTCCTACCCCAACCTGCTCTATTTCACTTTAAGCCAACCCATCCCTTGAAGTTCCTCTGCATCACTTCAGCCACCCATAGCTCAAACCAAATCACAGTTAACAATCATTCTTAGCTCTACATTTTCCTAGATTTATCTTACCTTTCAAATTCTCTGTGAACCGGGTAAAAAGTCTACATGAGTGATGCCTGAAGTAGAAATTTGTTTCTTACACAAACAACTCAGCATGCACATCCTTCATCCCTTCCCCACTTGCAAATAGGTTTGTTTTCATGGCACTCATACTCATCTTCCTCTATGAAATATTCACCAACTTTTTTAAACACTTCAAATTACTAGAGGAGAAACCCAGTCAGAACTCTATAAATAATTGCTGTATGTCAGAATAATACTCTCCCATTCTAGTAACTAACAAAATGGCACATGGAAAACATAATTTTAGGTTAAGCACTGAAACATATGAGATGAAATCCTGATCTCACCACAATAAAGGTATATTTTATTATTAATTTCACTATGGCCTGAAGTTCACCCAGAAAAGTGAAGAAAACAAAATTAATGTTAAATTTGTCTCTTCAGTTTTCCTGTCTGTATAAATATGACCGTTTAAAAGTTTATTTTTCAAAATTATCTCTCAGATAACACAACTTCTCAATAACAAGTGTATTTTCAGCTGTAGAAATAGTAGCTACATTTATTCAAACACATATTGAAAAATTTACCTGTACTTCAAATGATAATTGGAGGATTAATGTATTCAGTAGCAGTAGCTCACTAAACTGGCTCTGTAATACTAACATGAGTAAAAACTGCATCTTCTTTTTATAATGAAATTCAGCAAATACAATGACCAAAGATTAAAAAAAGAAGAGCAAAGATGTTGAGGAAGAAATCTTTTAATTGTACTTTTATTATTGGTGTCTTTGTAGTTGATCACACATAAAATAAATAAAAAATAATGCCATTATATTGTAATGAAGCAGAGCAATTTCCCTAAGAGCATAAAATCAAAAATAAGTTTTTGAGTCCTGTTATTTTTCCAGGAAAAATGCAAAGAAGTTCATAAAGAAATTATTCCAGCACTGATATTTACACTTATGTTCATCCATGCAGGAGGAAGAGGCAGTGGGGGAAGACTTAAAATCCTCAAAAGTATCCTTGTTTCTCAAAGAAAATCCTGATCATGCAAAGACAGAGAAATTTCAAATGCAAAATGAATGTTTTGGAGACTTGAAAACATAGAGATGGGTGTGTGAATAGAATGGGTTCTGAAGGTAGAATTAAGGGACTGATAATAAGGATTTTCATTTATTTAGTGTTTACAAGTAGCTGCTGGTTGGCTCCTGAATAGGATTAATCACCAAGGCATTTCTTTGAAGTTAAATATTTATTAACCACAGGTAATTATTCATAGACATCAGTCTGGCATAATTTCATCTTTTCCAAAGAACTTGCAGTATAAGCATTCTTATATATTTCCTGTCCCCTCTCTGATGAATGTTCAATAGAAAGGGGACATTTTGACACCAGAGGTAAAACAATTGAAGCTTTGTTTAAATAATTGGTAAAATAGTTTGTCCTAGCTAATTTAGTCTTAATTTCTCTAGGTATTTTTATTGCTGATAAATTTACTAAAGCTTTGTCTGTTTGCTGTTTGCAAAAAAACTGATTTCCATTTGCTATTAGTCTGTATGGTTTTGTATTATATAACTTTACTAATTTAAAAATTTTTCTATAAAAGAAAGAAAGAAATTGAAGAATGATGACAGGCATACTTCAGATTATGTTTTTTATAATTTTGAGAATTATTATAAGACTAAACGAACAATTCCTATTATTACTTGAAAAGACTCTGGAATAATTTTTCATTTTATTCTATAGTTCTGACTTAGCACTGTTTGATCAGCACTTAGATGGATGTGTCCATGGAGAGCAGAACACCAGTAAAAAGTGCTGATGATGACAGATTGCTTTTCTAAATTTTTCTATACTAGAGGAACAAATTTAAATCCCTTTGAAATCAGTGGAATCAGGAATATACATTACTTAGTATAAAGCAGAAATTATAGTGATGCTTGATTTGTTCATGTATATAAACAATTTACTAAAAAATGTTGTCAGTGGCCCTTCCTCCTCTGTGCAGGGACTTGCTTGACAATGACAACAAGTTCAAAACACTCTGGGTTGCATCTGGAGCAGGGAATGCAGATATAACACAACTTCTTGCTTGGAGTCAACCATTGATGTTGCAACTGAATTTGCCTTTAGGTATTTCCGCTTCTCCTAATCACCTGTACATCTGTACCTAAAAATAATTACCTGACAATAGGTAATTATTTTAAATTGATTTTGGCATCAGTCTGAGCTATAAATTACAGTTATGGTCTTTCTGAACAATGGTCTGAACTTCAGTTCTAAGTGAATAAATGGTTGCATTTTAAATATGTGATTCTTTCTAAATATTTTTAGAGACAAAGTATTTTTGGAAAAATAATGGCTTTTCGTGTATGATCAAAACCTTAACTTTTGCAGGCTCTTGCTGGCCCAATGGATGGAGAAAAGCACTATTTCACCTTAGTGCTGAGATTCCACTGTACTGGACATTGGCCAACAAACACAGTCCAACAGACCCTTGCAGTGTAATTAAACACTCATCTGTGTCTTTTCACTGCTTGATTGGTCAATGCTCCTCTTTGAGGAAAATTCAAAGACAAAGGCTTAGCTTTGTACAATTTTTATGATATATAGACAGGTTTTGTTTGGGATTTTCTCCCCACCACAATTAACCCACTCCAGTGAATGAGCCTGACACAATCCTGAAAGGTTCTGAGGAAATTCAGAAATTCAGCCACATGCTAATATTTTCTAGTAAAACTATGGATTCAGAACTCTTTCTCGGTGCACTAACATGAACTTCTCCCCACAGATTGAACAGAAGGCTTTGAAAAAATTCCCTAGCACACTAAACAGACCATATAGAAAAATTATTACCTTGAGGAACCTGCAAATCTGAGAGTTGGATGAGGAAACAATGAGCTACTTCCTCTCATTCTATAATGGATGAGAAGGAAAACAGATCCATATGGTACATATGTGCAGCAGAGCTTATTTTAGAGTTAATCCCAGGACAGGACATTTTTGTCTGTCCACCTGTGAATTTCTACTATTGATAACACTTACTAAGTATATAAAAACAAGGTTCTTCATGGCTGTAATTTATACATTATCTCCTCTACATTAGAAAGTCATCAGTGTTCAAGAGAACCTCTAGGAAAGAGTGATGTTTAATAAATTATATTGCCATGTGAAAATGTTTGGGTTTTTTCCCCCCTTTAAATAAATAATGCTGCACCTTCTAAACCTTAAGGATTTTATGCTTGGAATTTGATCATTAAAATAATACCATATGTTGGACACATCTTTAAAACAGATTTGCCTAGTTTGCTGAAGGTGGTGGGAAAACAGCCTGTCAAACCTTTCAGAATCTCCACCGTCTCCCAGCTGGACCCAGGAATGTAAGAAAATACTAACTTTTCTTCATATAAATACAAGAAAGAAATTTTCTTTCAATCAAGGAAATGAGATCAAGTGCAAAAAGAACTAAAAACCATTGTAGCATCTGCTCAGACTACTGTAGAAGGTAGGCATTTTCTAAATGAATTAGAAAATAGGCATTTTCCAAGCCCACAAAAATAATAATGAACATTAATGTGCATTAGCATATGAGACATCTCTGCAGTGACCTATCTACTTAACAGGTTACAAACATGGGGTTTGTTCTTTTCTAAAGATTATTTATTGAGTATTGCCGTACACTAAAAAATGGAGTTACCATAATTGCTACTATAATTGCTGATTGGTCCAGCAACCTGATTGTTGTGGTTTTAAGTCACATATTCAAGATTCTTAAAACAAACATACAGAAACAAATGCCAGTGTCTTCAAAATCTCTGACTGACAAATAGTTGATATTTGGCCCTGGCAGATGCCTACACAGCTTCTGAAACACAATGGATTACAGTCTCCACAGGGCAGGCACGAGCAGCAGGCTAACCACAATGTGGCCAAATTCATCAGATCACTTCCTCTGATATGAAAAAAGAGAATTAGAGCTTTACAACAGCACCTAAATAAAGGATTTATAAGTGACTCAGACTGATTTCTATCCAGGCTTGCCAGAGCTTGAGCGCTCACAGAGTGTAGAAGTCCTTAATAGTTTTCTCCTAATCTCCAACTGTTTTAAGTAACCAAATCAGTCTTGGGCACTATCACATCCTGATTTAATACAGCTACAAATGACTTGGCAGAGATTACACAGGGCTTTTGTGGAGCTTCATAAACCCAAATTGCCACCTTTGCAGGAAAAATGCCTGAAGACTAGCAGCCTGTGCTTCCTGAAAAGCCCTGAGTGCAGGGCTGGGTGATAGATCTGCTATCAAAGATCTGTTTCATTTGTCAGAATGCAAACATGTTCCAAATTAATCCACAGTAACCACGCTTGGTTAAAAGCAGCAACAATCTTCCTACCCATAAAAATTTCTATTGTTATCTAGCCAAATAAAAAAATGTTATCTGATGGGCTCATGTTGAGTCATGCTCACAGAATTGCCTTACAGTACCCAGATGATATCTACAGAACTGGATTAATTAAGCTTAACTGAAAAGCAAACAGCAAACACAGGCATTAATCAGAACAATATTTTTTGTTACTGTGAATATGTATTTTGCATTATCTATTAATAAATAGGTAAAATAGACATAATCATTGCATCATAAGTTTTTGCAGTGTACACAAATTGGAAAAAAACACCCTAATAATGTGCATGACTGTGAAACCACAGTTGTATGACTGCTACTCCATTGCCATGGGTGCTTTCTAAACATCTCTATCTAATGTGACCCTTCATGAACAGAAGGCTCAGCAGGAGCAAAACTTCCTTGCCTCTAAGAAGGGTAACAGGTGGTTGATAACACACATGGCAGAGAATCACTGCTTTAGGCTGAGAGGTGAAAAAACTGCGTTATATGGAAAGCTGAAGCTACAAAGAACAAAACGAGTCAGGCTGTAATTAATCTGCCTACATATCAAGGAGACTGCAGTTGCATCATGATTATCTGAAGGTTCCTGTGAAATTGTGACACTATCTGCCACAACCTCTAAAGCAAAGTGTCCCCTAACAACACACTGGAGTTTTGTAAATAGCAGCAGAAGCAGAAAAATCTCACCTCTTGGTTTTGAGGATCACTTGATTTAATAGCCAGGTTTCCATTTTAATGAAACTTTAAGATGTGACCAGATGAAACAGGACATTCTAAAAGTCATGGGCAAAGGTGATATCACATGAAATACAGGTATCTTTCTAAAATTACCATTGTAAGCTACAGATGATGGATTCACATGAAGAAATTAAATGAGAAAAAACAACCTGAAGCAAATCTGTGATAAATATAGCATTAAATCTGCGGCAATATAAATGCATTAGGATAAGCAATTATACATTAAGGTTCAGGGAATACAAAATCAATGTCCTACTATTCAGACAGAAATTTTTGAGCCCGCATTTAGTACTGGACTTCTTCAGTATTGAGAAGATCGAACACAATGTTTTTTACTGACAGTAACATTTTACTGGAAAGCTCAGTTTGGAGTTTGAAGCCAAGCTACTGCAGCAAAATTCAGGGCAGCTGCTGGCAAAACAGCTCATAAAGCTGCAGCTGCAGCACTGTCATCAAAGGCAAGCCCTCCTTGTTTCAAAACACACTCAGACTGAGTACCCAGGCTCTCAGCACATCAGCACTTACAACTCCACAGGCAGGACATTCTAAAAAGGAGGGAGAAATAACCAGAAGGACACAACAACAATCTGCAGGTTTTCTGCTCCATGCTGCTCCAAATCCTTCCTGCAGCTGCCAGCCAGTGCAGACTCCTCGACAGCAGGGATAGAGTGCATTGCTCAAAGCAGTTCCCTTTGGGCAACTTATATTATTGCCTGGCTGTTCTGCTGCTTTTCCAGATGCACATTTGTGTCAAGGCTTTGCTGAGAAATTACACCCAGAACATACAATTGCTGTAGGTGAGATGGTCACAATACAAAGCAACACTCCATTTTCAGAAGGCTTCAAATCCTGTTTTATTATAGCATGCATGCTTTTTATACATTCCTACAAAACTCCTAAGATTACTCATTGGTCAGGAAAGACCAACAAAGTGCTTATTGGAATAGACAGTTGCAGGTTTCTCTTATTTATCCTTCTTTCTTTCCTGGTTTCTATGTCAATGACCTTGGTAGAAAATTCTTTCAGGGGTAAACGTGGATCCTTTTATCAAACTTCTCTCTAGCTCACAGAAGTTGCTGTAAAACCTCTTCTACACACAACCACAAACAGAACAGCAGTTTTTCACATCAGCAATACCATGTTTCACATTAGTAAAAAAAAAAAAAAAAAAAAAAAAACCAAACAAAAATCCAGAAGAAACTGTTGCTTAGCAGGGTGAGGCGGGGGGAAAGATTAAGGGAGAGAAAAATATACTTGTCCAAATTATATGAGTCAGTAGCCTGCAGCCAAAGCAGAAAAATAATATATATACTTATAACTATAATTCATTGAAGAATCTTGCTGAATTTCTAACACACAGGTAAATATCTGAATGCAAAAAGCAAACAGGAAACCACATCCCTTTGCTTCGCCTATCCAATCTTGCTACTGCTGTAGGTAAGAAAATTTATTTCTTTACACATTTCTCTAGCTTCACAGACAACTCAATTAAGTCTCAAAGTTTGCTACCACTGGCTTTGCTGCAGGAATCTAATCGCAGGAAATAATTATAGGAAAGATTCATCAAAACACATATGGTAAGGCCAACTTGCCCATTTACTTTTTAAAAATCTGACTTCTGTAGAAGGATAAAAACAGCAAAAGACATAACTAGAAAAAAAGAGCAAAGAAGCTGCAAAATTTGGGGTAAAAATACTCGGAATTTTCCTGCATATGACCAACTATGAAAAGTCTCAAATAATTCCCCAGCTAAAAGACTAAGCAGATAAAACTACTGAGGTTTAAGTATCTCCCTCCACATAAAAGGACTTGGGTGTCCTTTAATGAGAAGCAGCACAAAAACCCCAAAAAAACCCTGAACTATGAATATTCCTCAGCTGTAGGAAAACACAGCTTAAAACAGAATAAACCATCCTTAAACACAAAGATATCTACTCATTTTAATTGTGCAGTGAACAAGAGAAAAAAGCAATTTGCCCTCAAAACTTGACAGCCAAGACAATCTGCCAAATAATGTGAATTTGTGGTGGTTCTGCAAGGACTCTGGGCTTATCCTATCCTGGTACATGGACAGAGAAATTTCACAGAGCATCTCGTTAAAATTACTGTGATTTCTGCATCTTTAAAACACAAACACAGAGACCACAAAACTGCCCCTGCATGTCATGGAAACAATGGGGAAAAGGGGCTTCTGTCTTCTGTCCTTGTCTCTCTGGGCCTCAATTCCAGTGTAATTAAAATGGTACCACAAAAATCTAGGGATGGAAGAGACAGTGACTCAACTTCTGATCTCTGCACCGGGAACTCATAATAAAATCAATCAGGGTGGAACAATTGCCTCTTCTCTTTTGCAGTGTGACAGCCTTGCAGGTGCATGCCAAAAACCCTTTGCTGAGCACAGCCATCATTAACTCTCTGAAACTCTTTAGGATCCCCTTGGTGCTAAAAGAATGGTACAGCAGGGACTTGGAAAAAGCCAAGAAGTTGACCTATGACTAAGAAAATAAAACTGCAGATGATATTCTTAGCTTTAGTTAATCCAAGTGATCATATTGAAATGATTAAACTTTCCATCTAGTACAAAGCAATGTAAAAAAATTACACCAACTTAAAGATCATATTTATAACTGCTGTTATGTTACAAAAATAACTAGTTGTACATTCTCACAAATTCTGAATCAAGAAATGACAGTGAAAAACAAATACAGTTACAAGCATATGGCTGAATTTGAAAGACAAAGACAGCAAATAAGGTTTTATTTTAACAGGAATGACAAAAAAATCCCCAAAGTCCTCCTCCTCCTCCTCAAAACATTCACTTACTCAGTCTAATAGAATATTAAATGTTTAAGCTTCAAAATTCAGCTGACCTAACTTTCTCACTAGGATGGCAAGATATTCATGTTCATTTGCACACATGGATGCACAGATTTTTCTGGGGTTTGTTGTTCTTGTTCTTTTTTTTTCTTTAAATTACCTATTCTTAGTTAATCAAAATGTCTCTTGAAAATGCCCCTGGACAAGAGTCACAAGTTGCACTAAAAATGGTTAATCCCACACACACCTAATCAAGAACTCTGAATTTTTTTCTCTACTCAATAGCAAAACACACTTTGAGAAAGCCATAGAGAACACAAAAGAACTGATCTTCAACAGATGATCTAGTTACAATTCTCACATTTCCAGAAGCACACCATGAAACTCTAACACTGAGGGATGATCAGGAGAAACACAGGAGAGCCTCACTTGCAGGGGGGCAGAGGTGTGTAAGGATGCTTTGCTTCCTCCTGTCACACACAGCCTTCCTGATGGACAACAGAGACTTTTGGGAGCCTCCTGTGCTTTCTTATCAAATATTTGCAGAACAGAGGGACCCTGGGTGTCAGATCTTGCTTTTCTCTGGACCTCAGGTGGTGCCCAATCACCGGATGATGAGAAAACCATACCACTGACAGACAGATCTGGGTGATATTAGCACAGTGCACACTGCAAGTCTTTATTCCTGTGAACACTCCACATCCACAGAGCCAGATGAATAATTGTGTGTTTGCAGAGCAAATCCAAAGTTACTCCTACAGCAATTAAGATGATACACATTGGATTAAAAACACAATAAATCTCAATCACAAGAGTAGCTTTGAAATAGTGAAGTGTCCAGTCATCTCCTTGCTGAACATCATAATTCATCCTGTTATTTTTTTCCCTTTTTGGCTTTGATAGCACAATATTTTCTCAGTAATAACACCACTCGATTTCAGTTTCAGCTGGAATCTCGCCTGACTAAAGAGTACAGGCATAATCTCAGCCTTTGTAGATTAATACACTGTGGCACAAAAGGATATATGAAACAGTTTTAACTAAGAAAAGAATTTCAAACTCTGGCACTTTTACACTGAAGTAATTGCAGAAAACCCTACAATAGGCTATGTATGTAGTTTCAACTAAATCACTTTCATCAGCATAAATGATCACTCAAAGAGTTTGGAAATTATAATTTTGGTTATTTAACAATTTTCTTTGTATTTCAATGAAACTAAGTGGCATAGAATTGTATTTTTTCCCCCTTTCCATTTGTTAAAACCAGAGCACTGTAATTTCCAGGAAAACAAACATTTTCTTGAATGCATTATGTTTTGCTATTGAAAAGGGCAGAAAAATGCCAAAATATCCTCTGAAGAAAAATGCCTGATAGGATCAATCAACAGAAGTACTGCATTCCTCCACAGAAGATGACTATAACTTCCTTTTAATATCAATTGATAGAAATACTACATTCCTCCACAGGAGACTATAATTTCCTTTTAATATTTGGAAACAATAATTTCAAAGCTTATAGAGACCTAAAAGTTCAGGAAGAAATGCCAGGCTCACCTCTGTATCCCCTGCAGATACATCACACTGCTCAAGGATCCTCATCCACAGAGGAGAAAAGGAGAGCCAGGTGCACCAAACTCATCTTACACTACAACATCCCATAAATCCCTGCCTTAATCCTTGGGATTTATGCTGCTCTTTGAGCTGGGTAAAGGAGCAGTGTGAAAACGCTCCTAAAACATCAATGTAAATGTTTCTTTAATCCTATTAAAGCCACAAAACAGGCCCAGCTGAAGGAGCAGGGAACTGAGCTGAGGAACTCTCAGTGACCCCATCTCCAGAGGACTCTCTATTTGCACTGACCTGTTGGTCACAAGTTCAGATGTCCTGACACCAGGTGGATTCAGGACATCACCGTGGGGACCCCGGGGACACACTGGATGGGGGTGATCTCTGCAGTAACACAAAATTTGGCACTGGCACCTTGTGGCAGCGAAGTTATTAAAATAGCTGATGCACAAACACAAGATAGGACTAAATATTTTTGAATTATTGTTGCTTTACACAGAAATTTATGTTCCCCAAACACAACACTGAATTCCCAAATGAATTCAGCCCAAAATGATACAACTTCATTGCTTTTCTTTAAAAGTCAGAAGAAGGGGGAAAAGTTTAAAGGAAAACACTCAAGGTGACACCACACTTTAAAAACTGGGAAACTGGTCTGTTAAAATGTGTTGGTGGTAACGTTTAGGGTTTGGACTCCCATTAATGGGGCCCCAGGGAAAATATAAACACTCTTTCTGAAATTAAATCTTGAGTTTGCCCACCGCAGTCTTGTTTTCAGCTTCAGCTGCTGGCACGTCAGCCTGCAATTGAGGCCTTGCATCAAATGCCAAGCCAAACATTCAGCAACAAGAATGGTAATGACACCCTATTTTGTTCTAAGGCACATTAAAATATAGCAAGTATTATAAAAAAAAAAAAAAAGGCAAAAAAATCACTCATTTGAGATTAATAACATTAAAGAAACTGATTTTCGTTACCTCTCTCACTTGCACTTGTCTTCAAATAATAAACCTTCAGAAGAAAGCTGTGCTTGACTCCTGAAATCAAACACACTTGCAAAACAGTAACACATATCACAGTTCTGATAATAACTGCCTAAGGGCATAAGCTTTACCGACAACAGCTCAAAACTAAATTCCCTGGTTTTGATGCATGATTTTGCAAGTGACTTAACAGGAATGGATCAATAATTGGATGCCACTAATTTCTAGCATAAATTCCTATCCACAGAGATATGACATGCTAATATAAGAACTCTGTCACTGGAACACCTCCTACCAGCATCTCTTTAAGTTATCCCTTGTATTCCCAAATTATTTTCCTAAACACTGTGTTCGAGGTGAGATTGTGTTGCTCCAGCTATTAGTTTTTCATTCTCTCTTTCTCTCCCAAATCTCCAGCCTTCTGCAATCTCTCCATGTAGATGGATCTGGAGTAAGGGATGCAATATAAAGTACAGCCTCTGTTCCAGGCAAGGGATTGGGATCTCTTTCCTGAGAGGGGAATAGTCAGCCCTGCCCATCCTAATCCCAGGATCTGATGTCTCATGATGCATAGGAGCTATCCCCAATGTGGGAAAAATTGCAGTCTGGATCTACAAGGGATATATGGAGCTTCTAATATAAACACTGCTCTAAGACACTCAATCCCTGATGTGAATCTGGGTTGAAAACGGATCTGACTCAGAAAGCAGATTGTACCCATGACTCAGACCAGGGATTAACAATAATTTACCTGTCATGTGTAGGGAATTTGAAGAAGCTGCCAATTTACCAAGGAGACAGAGGAAAGGGTGCACCAGGAATTGGTACAGGGACTTGTTCCTCCACTAACACACAATGTTAACTTGAATAATATAAGATACAACATACTCTAGCCTGCTACCCAATAAATGAAGTGAATTCCAAGCTTTACCTTTAAAATCAGCCCCTCAGTGTGAATAACAAAATGAGACCAAGCACGTGTCAATTCTTGGCTTAACCAACAGCATTGTGTAGAAATCCTGCACTGTTATTTGCAGGCTGAATGGATTTCTTTAATCAGAGGGTGGTGGGACACTGGAGCAGGCTGCCCAGAGAATCTGTGGATGCTCCATGCCTGGAAGTGTTCAAGGCAGGGCTGGATGGTGCCCTGGGTCAGTTAGAGGTGTCCCTGCCCATGGTGGGGGGGGTTGGAGCCCAACATGACCTTCCAGGTCCAAACCAAACCAAACCAAACCAAACCAAACCAAACCATTGTGATTCCATGATTCAGGAAAGCAGCAGATTTGTGTGTTTGATGTACTACCCCTGGAATAAGGAATTAGAAAGAGGGCAAATCCTTATGATAGTTCTAAGCTAGAGCCAAAAATGGTTGCAGCAGACACATTTAAACCATGCAAGCACATCAGTCCTCAACAGGAATGACATCAGCACTCCTGCTGGAACCATAAAGTCAACCATAAATTTAAAAAACCTGAATATTAGATGTAATAACCTGCAGTAACTGCAATACCAGTCTAGTTACTGAAGTTAATGTAGTACTATATGGGAACAGTTCTTTTCTGTTCAAGACATTTGCAAGTAATTTAGAGGCCTTCCAAAGCAATAGTTTCACAATCACATGGAGTACTTTTCTGAAAGGCAGGTATAGGGGTTTCTTATTTTATTTCCATTCATCATCATGTCAGTTGTGTAACTATCTACTTTATTAGAAATAAAATAATTGAGCAAATTTACTTAATAGAAAATAAATACTGGATGTGCACAGTTGAAAAAAAATTAGGCAATTTAAGTAAAGCAAAAGCGGCAATTTCTAATCCAAATGAGATTAGCACCCAAAGAATCTGAGCTCTTGGGTTTAAAGCTACATTAGGATTCACTTTTCAAGAGGAGATTTTGTGGAGTTGCAATGGTTACTGCCAGTAGATGTATCACAAAAGGAGTTACCATCATGCATGGAAGCACCGAGAGGAAAGCAAAGGTGCAGTCAACAACAGAAGGTTTAAGGACTTCTCATCTAAATAGAGATGTTACCCATAAAATTAAAGTCTAGAAAGCATCCAATTCAATAATTTCAGGAAATACAAAATATAGATAACCAGTAGTTGAAGTCTGTGTCAATTCTCAGTTGGACAGGAAGCTAAACTGCTGTTTAAAACACTTTTTAATTTTAAAAATTTGCTGTGATTGCAGTTAGGACAATAAGCATGAGGATTGGTGTATGGGTAAAATGAAAATGGGTCCAGCCTCCTGACACTTCCTCAGTGGCAGAAACACCAATTACATATACAGATTTTTCTACAACAATAAAGTCACCTTTGAGAGTAAGAAATTAAAAATCAATAGCAAGAAAAAGCATGGGTTTTTTTCTGTTTGATAAGAGGGGCCAATAAGCCACAGTTATTTCCAATTAAACTGATGTTTGAAGGTGTTTTCTGGTAGTAATATTGTTTTCAAATCCCTTTTTACAATCACAGTCAGTTTCAGCCACCAGACAGACATCTTATTTCTCTTCTGCTGTACTGACCTTCCTCCTTAGTTTGATCTAATTCTTACTACAAAAAGGGTTATAAATTACAAGGTCTTCATAATGACTACATGACCTATATGATACCTAAGGCATTTATGCCAATATTGTAAAGGACTAAAACCTTATTTCAACTGCAGCACTTGAAATGTAAAGGGAGAACTTTTAGTCAGGTTTGTTTAAGAAAAACTTTAGAAAATTGGCGATTTTCTGTGATAGTTCTGATGGATGAATCACAGAGTAACTATGCTGATGTGCACACATCTTCTCATAGGGTCAGATTTCAGGAGTGAATTACAGACAATTCTTCAGACAATTTGAAAACCCAAATGAATTTGCAGCAGCCTCTCCTCCACAAGGCAGATAAATCTAATTAAACTTGAGTTTCATGTATTCTTTTTCAATCTTTACCTTAAATAACTAAACATAAGATATTAGTTTCATCATAAAATCTTCTCTTAAAATATCAAAGAATGAGGAAATTGCACAGAAAATACTTCACATTTTAAGGAAAAAAAATCTACATAGATAACAGGGGTTATAGCAATTTTAAAATAGATCATCTTCCACAATCTGTATTGGTAAAGGTGCTTTCACAATAGATTTACATAGGCTTTGCTGCTAAATGAAAAAATCAAATATAAAACCCCCAAGAAGTTCTAGAAGTGCATTCATAATAAATCAGATCTGTACGATTATATTTAATTATGACACATAGCAGGTGCCGCTCAAAAAACCCCTAAAATGGGATTTTTTACCATAACCAACCCCAAAAGTCAGTGTATCAGTTAGAAGCCTACTCAAATAGGAAATAAAGGTTTACTTGTTTCCTTCAGACAAAACAAGCATACAAAATACACTCCATAAACACAGTATGCTATTAGAAATAACCCTGAAAAATAAGGATAACCATGGAGGAAATCAGCAGTTTTAATCTGAATTGCAGTCAGATTATGTCAGATATGTCCTGCTGTCTTGGATATAACTTCATCACTATTTTTGTTCCCTTCAAAAGCATTGTGACTACACTGCATCTCTGCACTGAATGAAATGCACAATTCCCCTTTCAAGGCGTAAATACTTGTTGCACTGCAGAATAATCCCACTGAAAGTGGGGAAAGCTATGACTTGCTCTTGCCTGGAATAAAATGACCTTCTATAAAGGTGTTTTATCATGGTAAAACAGTATTTTCCAAATATTCCAAGTCTTTTTCAGAAAAGAGCAAAAACAACTCTGGTTCTTCTGGTTATGTGGCAAAGAGCCAAGCTGCCTGTCCTGGCACATCCCACACATCCCTGGGATGAGCCTGGAATTCTGTTTTCTAAAAAAGCACCTGTATTATTACCAAACTAAAGGGGTAATTCCTCTATGCAAAAACAGAAGAGAAACTTGTTGTATTTTTTTTTTTTTTTTTGCTTTCCTGGGAGACATGGCTTATATCATCTTGCCAGTGATTCTTAAATATAAATACTGTGGTTGAAATAGGCCCTTATTTTCTGTATTGTCAGAAGTAATTATCTATTAAACACAAAACCCCCAAAAGTGTCTCTTTGGCTATTCTCAATTCTGCAGTATTTTGGTAAACATTAGTCAGAGGAATGTTTAGCTCTGTTTTCTTCTAAAGGTTATGAGGCACAGCTGCACAAATCATATGGGAGCACACAGTAGTACAGAGAGTTTTGTTATACTGGTGACATCTCTGCTCTCAGAATCCGACCCTTAAATCAGGATGGGAGTGCATTTATGGCAAGTGTCTGACCTTCAGGGAAACAGGGGCTGCATTAAAAACAGATCTGTCATTCCAGTGATTACTCAAGCCCCAACATGCAGTTTTTTCCTGACAGGCCAAAATATGTCCTTTAAAGCCAGCAAGAGCTGTGTACAATTAGCAGACAAAAGGTGACTGATTAATGTCCTCAGCTTTGCTGTCAGAAAACAAGCAGCAGATTTTCCTGAGGGGAGATGGATGTCAGTGTAAATAGGAAAAATTAAAATTTGCTTGTTGGCTAGCTAATCACCTCATGAAGTGAATCTTTGTGATTTAGAGAAGTTCTTTAAATAACCTATTCAGCACAAGATTTGTTTGGTAGAAAACTTTTCCTCTTGTAACTTACTCTCTCCTTTGTATACCAACTTCAAAAATTATTTTTATCTCTATACAGCTAATGGTCACAAAAATTAATTAGGAAAATAATCTAGATCACTTTTTTGACTGCTAAAAATACATAATAAATAAATAAATAAACTATACTGAATTAATATTTTTAAGTATTCAATTGGAGTGAATAGGCAGTAAAGTACTGAACCATGACATTTATAAATACCTTGCAACCTGCACCAACCTGAATATTATAACAGAATACTTCTGTAAACCTCTATTCTACAAGACTTCCTAACATTTGTGTGATTTTAGAAATAACAAGGCTTAGTTTTTAACAAAAGGTTTTGTTGAAAGTTTTAACATTTGCAGATTATGTTCAAGAGCCCAGAACATTGTCCAAGTATGAAAAAATAAGAAGCAGAGCAGAGAATTTCCTCACCTTTCTAACAACAAATAATTGGATACAGATCTCAGTTTGAAGTACAATAATGATCAATCAATTGCCTTGATCATCAGAATTTTTATGAGACACCTGAAAATATAAAGCTCCACCAGAGTTCTCTGGGTGACATTCTGGTCTGTATAGATGTCCCCTGACAAACAGAAATGCTTGCTTAATTCAGTATTACTTACATAGCTTTCAATATTTTAATTCAGTTATTAGAAAAGAAAATGTATCGAGTTAGTTTGTGTCTTTTACTTCCTATCTGCAAATTAATTTTAAAAAATCTCAGCCAGTCATATAAAATTTAAATATATTTCAGGAATTGTCTTCATAGAACAGCAGGAGTTACAGAAAACTGCACAATATCTGTAGGTTCACAGTATAAACACAAAGAAAAGGCCAACACATAGCCTCAAAATAATATTAAGAAGCAAGGAAATTAATATACTGCAATAGTGATATTATTCTATTCAGATATTGCTTAGCTGCTATTTTACTATTTATCTTGCATTTATTTTCAGTTCAGAGAGGAAGCATTACTCTCTCAAGTCAGCTGGCTTGGCTTCTCTCAGACCCGTGGATTCTGAAAATTCACCTTAGTACCTTAGAGCAATTCTTATCTTTCCATCTCCCTGGGCCATCAGGGGCAGGCAGCACCTCCTTCACATCCTGGACCAGGGAGAGGAGACAAAATGCAACCAGAGGATGAGGGAAAAGCTGTGATCTGGACCCCCCTTTGCACAGGGAATTATCACACTTCTCCTTTGCTCACATATCTGCAATGCTTGCAGCACACCTCCAAAATTTCAGTCAACCTTGGAACCACAAACAACAAATGTGAAATTTCCTTGGAGCTCTTACAAATTGCAATTTGGGAAAAAGCTTTGTTTATATCCACTTCAGCATCAGCCAATGAAGCAAACTGTTTTAGTAAATGGGCCAAAGTCCCATGTGAAGTCTATAAAAAAGTGGAGCAGGGATAGACCCTGCCTGTCTTTTTACTCCTAACAGAGCAGAATGTGCCCATTAATCAGAATTTAACCAAAAATACTGCAGAAGCAATGCAGTTGTACAGGTCAGGGAAGGGCACTGTTATGCTTCTGTTTTGTAGCCCAGGGATCAAAGTTTGGGAGCTCTAATCCTAAACCAGAATTTACAAGGCATTAGGCTCTACTCCTTGCTCTGATGCCCAGGTAACAAACACAAACATGAATGTACACACCTACACTTGAGAGCCTATATATGTACAGACATGTACATTTATTCCACCACATCAGCAAGATGTTTGAGCAAAATAAAACTATTAATCCTTTAAAAATTCTAGTGCTTTTTTTATACTGAACGCTTGTGGAGATATTTCCTTATACAAGGTAGTTCAGCTCTGGTGTTTTTTAAAGGATTAATAGTTAACAATTAATGCAAAAAGCTGGCAAACACTTCCTGCATGAATGGCAAACACTAAGGCAGAGCCTGAGGGGCTGGAATGTGCCAATTAGTGCCAATTGGGGCAATTAATGTGCTGGGGCTCCTCACAGGGCTGGGTGCTTCCAGAACACTCAGGTGATCAGAAACCACAATGCAGAGCCAGAGGTTACAGCATGGTGAACATCAGGCAACACAAGATAGTACTGATAAATAGGTCTGTGAATCTTGAGCTTACATCAAAACAGATGGACTTTGGATACTCAAGGACAAGTGCTTCTTTACTCAATTCTAACCAAACTGAAAGATTTTGCTTCCCTCTACATCTGTGTCTCAGACAGAGCTCTATGGCACATGATATGCATTGAATCCAAACAAAAAATAACATTTATTTGTATGACAGAGGTGAAAGCAGTGGCTTGCCTCTTAGCCCCACTCAGTGCTGTCCTGGATTGCCAAGCAAATTTTATTCTATTTGCCATCTGGATGGCAGCTGTCTTCTGCCCACTTAATGGGCAGTTTTCCTTATCTCTTCGACAACCACTCCTCCCTTTGGGGAGACATCTACTGATAAGGGGCCATTGAATGTCACTGATTGACTGATAAGAATTACAAAATCCCATTGGGAGATGCCCCGCCCAGAGGGAGGAGCCAAGCATTCCTACCTGGATATGATCTGGAGATTCTGGAACACCAGCACAGCTTCTCCACTGGATTTCCCAGAGGAACAGCAGCCTCTTCCACCTCCAAAGACTACACCCTTCTACAGGATCCCTGCTCCAACAGAACCACACCTGACACTGCAGGAGTTCTGCAGCCACATTTCCAATGGGACTGCTACCAACACCCTGACCCACAGGGTGTCAGGTTGTGTTCTGACTCTGTCAGTGTTGTTTTGTATTACTGCATTGTTTATTTTATCTTTTTATTTTCTCCCCTAATAAAGAACTGTCATTCCTGCTCCCATTTTTTTCCTGAGAGCTCCTTAATTTAAAATTTATAACAATTCAGAGAGAGGGAGTTTACATTTTCCATTTCAGGGGGGGCTCCTGCCTTCCTTAGCAGACACCTGTCTTTCCAAACCAAGAAAAGTGCCTTTTTATCTGTGTGCTACCCTTCACCTCTGCCCCCTCACTCATTGTTTTGCCTTCCTGATATTTATTGCAGATGAAGGCAAAGCAAGACTACACAGTCAAATATACCTTCAGGCAATTAATAAAGATAACTTTCTGGACATAGTGTGCACGGACCTAATTCTGCCTAACATGCATTTGAATTTGACTCAGGTGGATTCTTCAAGGTGTTACAGAAGTTGAAGTAAATCTCTACAAGTTTGGTAGCTATGAAAAATGTCTTTGAACACACAGGACAGCCTGACTCCAATTTAGTTTTGATGCCTGATTTGGAATGGTGGTGGCTATGAGATAATCATGACATAACAAACAGTTAAATTCCTGATTGAAATTTTCTTCACATCTTACATATCCCCATTCTTAGGGCATTAGCTATGGCAACAATAAAAAAAATAATTCTACAATAAAAATTTACATTTATTATAGAACAGATGAAATAAAACTAAGACTGCAGTATATAATTAGAACTGCTGCCAACATAGTGAAATATATCTGTAAAAACCTGAGTTCATATGCCATAATTACAATGCATGCCATATCTTCCTTTATTGTATGAAAATACCTGTTTCAATCAAATTTTTTTTTCTTTTTTTTTCTCTCTTTGTTTTAGCTTTAGTGTTCTTTTTTTTGAAGGTGGAAAGACATGCCAACAAATTCTCCCCTAGCTTTGGTGACTTTTTTGGCTTCAATACAGAGGAAGTTCCATTTATTCTTGTCAGCATTTTAGCATGATGATATTGTTGCTTTTTGTTAAGCAACTTTCTCCTAATTCAAAAAATCCCCTGCTAACCAGGTACAAATACTGCTGTGCCAATGGTTTGGAGGGTTCTACAAGCAGATTTTTAAAACAATCATGACACAGAGTGCCCACTACCTTTGCAAGTCTGTACCTGGGACGCCCCTGTCAATCATAAAAACCCAGAAAATCTCTCCAAATCCTAGACAAGGCACTTTCCCTGAGTTCTTTCCAGGAATTCCTTACATAAGCTGCTACCTCTTAGCACAGTCCATAAAGTATATTTATACTCTTACAGGTGTATGAGTTTTGACCATTTCCTCTGCCTCCTATGCAATTATATAAAAGCTATTATGTTACATGATTTGGAGTTAAACAAGTCTTTCACTTCCAACCTGAATATAGGCAATCTTTATAAATCTTATGCCAGAAAAATCTAGTTCTCCTTATGCATGATTTTTAAAAAAATTAATGCATATGTGTCAACTGATCAGAAAGAGAAAAAGGTTGGCTGAAAAATTTGAATATGCTCTGTGAAATGAATTTATGCTCTACCAGATAAACCAAAGATTTTGTTTCTTTGAAGGTGATATTTTCATATATATCTGCACTGGAGGCCCTACTGACCCATTCATTTATGACACTTATGATAAGTAAGTTATTTTAATAGTAGACCTACTTTCACCTTCCCCACAGCTTATCCTTCATAAATAATTGACTTCAGATATGCTCAAACATCCTTATGGATCATGTTTTGCACTGGATTCTGTTTAAATTGTCTTTCCAAATCAAACAAATCCTGCTAAAAGGAAATGTCTCCACACACAGCATAATGGAAGGAACTCACCCAACTGCAATCCTAACTACCAGCAGAGTGAAACTTCTGAAGGTAAAAATCCTGTTATCCATAGTATTATTTAACCTATAAAAGCAGGGAATATAGAAGCAGAGGCCAATCTCATTATTTCTACTTCCTTCTCAGGACAACATTCCCCATTAGATTCAAGCTGAGTGATTTTGTTTATTGAGAATACTGAAATCTGATCTCAGGCTGCTACTGCCCTATGAAAGAGGTTTTTAAAAATTATTTTTTGCTTATGTTTTTATAAAGAGCTTCAAAGGGGAGAAATGTGTTATTTTTTTCTCCTCCTACTGAGAGCAAATCAAAGTCCCTTGAGCTACATTTTACTGTTTATACACAAGCATTAAACTGCCAGGATATAGCATGAATAGAACATCTGAAAACAACTTTCAGAACATTGCAACATTTCATAACAAGACCAATGCACTGACTATAAATCACACTTAATAGAATACTAGTACATTTTCAGGTTCTCATATAATATGGGTTGAGAGGAAAAAATTAATGGCCTTTGTGTGCATAAAAACTGCACAATAAAGTTCATTTGTGAGCATAAAATAACACCTGTTATTTGTACTGAAATGTTTTCTATGATCTGAGCTCAGATCACAATTTAAATCTGATAGACAGCATTTATGCCCCATCTTAATGGTATTTTATGTAATAAGAAATGCTATAAATTTTAACTGAACCATTAATGTCTGCTTTTCAGCTTGTGATGGACTTAAAAGTCTGCAAATATATATGAAGGTATCAAAATAACAAATTGTTTGAAAAAATGAGTGAAAGATCTGAAGACCTAACTCCTGATTCTGTTTTCCTGTGAATTTCAAGAGAGGTCTGAGGCTTAGCAAACTTCATCAATTTATCAGTTCATGATGAAACCTATTATCCACTGGTAACTCACCCTCTTCTGCTCTTTCATGTATTCCATCAGTTCCTCTGTTGTCCTTTTTACTGCTTCTTCAATTGCCTTTTCACTTCGTTTCTGCTCCTCCAGTAATGCTTCCTTGACAAGTTCCTTTCCAAAAGAAAAGCATGTAAGTGTACATGAAAAAAATAAAAGTCACAAATGTGATAAAAGATCATCTCTTTTCCTCCTGCTAAATTTTTATTGCCTCTGCATTCATTTCCCAGTTATAGCTATCCTACATGTATTTATCAAAATCGATAAATTCAGTACTAAAGGGTAAATAAGAGAGAGGGGAAAAAAAAGAGAGAAATAATCACTTTAAAGCTATATTAATAGAAACACAATGTTCCCTGGGAGCAGAAAATAATAAAGCAATTCAGGTTTTACCTTCCATCAGGAGCAGGGTTGGCAGGGATTTACCAGTTGTTGTTATCAGGTCAACAACAAGTCAGCTGGAAGAGCCCTACAAGATCATCTGCTCCAGCTGCCTGAGCCCTTCAGGGCTGCCCAAGAATTAAATTATTAAGGGATTCTCCAGAAGCCATTTCTCAGTAGAGAAAGCCAGGAACCACTCCTTAAAACATCCCTGTCACCTGCAGTATTTGGTTAAGGAAACAAATTGCTGGGCTAAAGTCACAAAACTGTCCCAAAACTGAAGTCCCAAAGCTTCCCAAAGCCACTCATGGAATAAGCATTGACATTATTAATCCAAGTGTTCTGTTCCCAAGATTCAGGAGAACAAAATGACAAGACACAGATCCCTATAAATCCCCAAAATGTAACATTTTCAGAAAGCAAAAAAAGCATCCAGTAAAAGTAATCTCATGATCTTAAATGTTTTTTCAGGGAGATCAAGAGGAAGATGGAGAGTGCCTCAGAAATCAGGGAGAAATTGGCAATTCCTATGCCTTTGTTCTGGACATTCCAAATTGGAAGAAACAGAAGCACTAGTGGTGCACCTGAAGAATTAAGCAGGAAATGGAAAAAAACCTCAGTGGTTCAACCAGGAACACAACATGACTTCTAGTGTATTTATTCACATACATGATTTATGATTTTTTCTTAAATTTTTGAATCAAAACTTTTAGAAAATCAAAGGTAAATATAAATGGATTCCTTATTACTCTTCACTGGTTAGACATAACACTGCACTACCCACAAATTTGTTTACAGGCTTGCTGGACTGCAGAGCAGTACAGACATTTTATGATACATATTTACAGCTTGGATTTGGGGGAGTGGGGAAGGTTGGCTGGAGGACAGGTGGAGTTCTAAGGTTTTGGAAATACAAGATATTTATGAAGTTGTATAATTCATCTGTATATTTAAGTGGCATTTTACAATAAGCTATTAGTGTACTAAATGAATAACCCCTCCAAATTGGATCAAACTATTTTTTTTAAAGAAGTCCCTTCAGTGGAAGTTATTCAACTGAAAAAGAAGGCTCTATTTCTTACCTTTAGTTGTTTGCTCTATTTCAGCCAAAATGGAATAGTTTCTGCAAAACTACACTTTCGCTATTTTTATAGCAGAAAAAGTCTAAAATCCCAAATTTAAAATGTGTAACTATGTAGTCCCCACTGTTCCAGAATGCAGTACACATGAAAATCAGTTGTGAAAAGTGATTATGATTTTTTTTCTATTTTAATTCAGTTTACCAAAGAAAAATCCTGAGAAAAAGGTTTCTTTCACTACAGAACTCTGGCAAGACTAACAGAAAAAGTAGCAGAAAATTACATATTACAGAAATATGCTGTTCTTATAATTATATTTTCATGACAGTTTAATTTGTCAAAAGGTCCCAAAATACTGTCTTCTGTTAGAATGGAGAAAAATCCCATAACCTATCCCATTAAACTCTTCAAAGCAAATTACAGAACTGATAAACTGCTGTATCTAAACATCTAGAAAATTTTACACCCATAAAATACTTGCAATCAATTGATGTTAAGTATCCTAAATATGATACTCGAAACACTACATAGTCCAAATAAGTATTTGGACTATAAATTCCAAACAAAAACACAATTAAATTCTACAAGTCTATTAATAAAATGCAAGAAAACAGAAACCCCTAGCAATACTCTTATGGAACACTAGTTCATTACACTGATATTAAAAAAGTAAAATTGGAAAGAATTCTTTTTAATTTCTGCTGGTATTGGCACAAGTCCCCAGGGCTGTGGTTAGATCACCATCCCTGGAAGAATTTTAAAAACATGTAGGTGTGGCACTTGGGGACATGAGTTAGGGGTGGACTTGGCAGTGTGAGGTTAACAGAGGGACTCAGTGATCTTAAGGGTCTTTTCCAACCTAACTGATTCTAGGATTCATCTACTGTCACAGACATCTTCTATGAAAAATCCTTTCCTTAGGATTTTTCCTCCTGAGAAGCTGAGAGACCTCAGGAACAAAATGTAAACATTGATTATCTGCTGCTGTGGAATGCAACAGGTGCATCTGTGATTGGCCCATGTTGGTTGTTTGTAATTAATGGCCAATCACAGTCAGCTGGCTTGGACAGAGAGCCTGAGCCACAAACCTTTCTTATCATTCCTTCTTTTTCTATTCTTAGCTAAACTTCTGACGAAATCCTTTCTTCTTTTCTTTTAGTATAGTTTTAATATAATATATATCATAAAATAATAAATGAAGACTTCTGAAACATGGAGCCAGATCTTCATCTCTTCCCTCATTTAAAAACCCCTGTGAACACCATCACAATCTACCACATTCTAGTAAACCAAGTTAAGTGCTGATGAATCTTCCCAAATTATAAATCATTCTCTGTTTCAGACACTGATCGCCTCCTGTTACCACCTGAAAGTCATCTCAACACTTATGTCACCAGACAGATCCTGTGGCCACCAGACAGGCCAATCTCATGTGACTGCACAAAAGGACTCCTGCTTTCATGGGCTTCATCCCAGCCTTTGGATTTACCAGACTGCTGGCAGCTGTCCACAACACTTTCGATTTGTTGGGTTTTTTTCTGCGATTAATCACAGGATGAATCACACAGATCTGTTTCTCTGAGATCCCAATATCTGTTTCTCATCTGAGCTGAAATGTTACCCTGCTGACTGGATTCAGGAGAAATGAGACAGTTCCATAAAACACACAACTTTCTTCACAGGTTTTATCTTAAAAAACATAACCCTACAACTTCTGACAACACTTCTGAACTCGTGATGTGGTCTGCACTGTCCCATACCTGCAATTCAAAATGGGCAAACATAGAGTCCTGTGAAACAATGACACTCTTTTGAGACTATGAAAAGATAGCTTTGCTGTGATATCAGTGAATGGAAAGAAAACACTTTTATCCCTTTCACTCAGTTCAGAAGTCTTCAAAGAGCCAACACTGCACAATAGTTCCCTAGTCAACTCAGTCATTTCCTTTTGATCTTAATCATTGATATTAGTTTTTCCTCCTGTGACAAGAATCCTCACTTCTTTTATATGACCTTCCACTAAGTGCTCTCCCCTAGGTACTCAGACACTGTCTTTGCTCTATTTCTGTCATTAGAGTAAATTATCAACTAATATAAAGGTATTTAAATTCAGTTATTACCTATTACTGTTGAACAAAGCCTTAGCTGCAGGTACACTCTCTCAGCATGTGTCTACCTTTCCCTAATGTCTTTGCTCTTTCCTCTAATGCTATATCTACATTTAGATTCTATCCTAACTTAGATTTTGGTTGCAAAGGTAAAAATTGTCCCTTATTTATTCTTTAACTAGAAAGAGTAGAGCGTTATTTGAGCCTCTTAGTGCTATTTTAATAGACTCAAGAAAATGGAAAAACTCCATTTCCTGTAAGAAGGTAAGGAAGAACACTCTACAAAATGGCACTTGAGGTGCAATTCCTCTCTCTCCTCTCTTTATTTTTTTTTACATATTTGATCAGTGGCTGGAGTACCAAGTTATAGTCACAAAATTGGCTTTGTTACATGACTCTCTATATATGTGCTTGAAATGACACCAGTCAGAAGATTAAGAATACCTAATCAAAAATAAAATACAGATATTCAAAAACTCAATCGACAAATCACATTCAACCATGTATTAGAAATGACAACCACACAATCACAACATATAAATCTGTATGAAGACAGAAAGAAAAAGCAGTGTACTTGATACACCAGAGAACTCCAGACAGTATTTAAAAAATAAAACAAGCCATATGTTGCTTTGCAATTTTATAGGAAAATTCTTTTGTTTCCACACAAGGATCAGGTGGCAGCACTAAACTTTATCTAGGAAATGCAACCACAGACTGCAATGTTAATGGTTTTTCAGAAAATTCAGTAACCCTCGAATTATAATGTCTGTGGTTACAAACTACTACAATCTACTTCTGAACTCAGACATGGTTAAGGTCTGTGTGCTGTGAACTGTTCCTTTTCCAGACTTTGCAAGCATATTAAAAATAAACTCATCTAATGGCAGGGATCTCTTTCCACTCAGCCCTACTGAGCTGTGTCCTTCCTCACCCATTCAAGATTACACAGAATTTTCTTCTAATGTGTCTCTGCAAACACTGGCCACACTAAAGTTTCTGCAAGATGGTGGAAAAATAAGAAGAAAGTAAAACTGAAAATAATGGTTTGCTGCCTTCTTGAGAGAAATGTAAGCATACACTCCTACTTGAAGCTGAACAATAAAGGCAAGAGGAAGGGGAGAAGAGTTCCTTTGAAGAGCAAGTTCTTCTCCAGCACATTGTGTGATACCATGTTATCAGACTATTTAGTTAGGAATGGGATATAGAGGAAAAAACCCCAACAACTCCTTGTATGAGTCCACAAAATACTGAACATAAAGAGCAATGTTACAACAGCCCAGGCCTGTTACTGAAAAAACATTTTGTCTTCCAAAGATTAGCACTGACCCAATCAAAATCCTGTGGGGTCATAAAAAGTTATTTCTGAAATTACATTAAGAAATATGCCACTTTGCTAAGTGCTTCAGAAACAGAACAAAGGGAATATTTCAAATTCAGACTCCTCAACAGGACTCTGCAACCCTTGTAAATGATGAAAAAAAAAAAAACAAACAAGTGGACAAAGAGAGATTGATAAACATCATAGTTTGTATTCCCTTAACTGACAATGCACTCAAAGCTCTGTATATCATAAACACAAAGAGCTTTGAGGATAAAGAAAAATTAAATTTCAAGGAAGTTAAGCTATTATTGCATCATGTTAAAGCCCTCCATAGTAAAAAAAAAATCATAGAAGAAGGGCAAGCAATGCCAACACAGGTAAAAGTTGATCTTCTGGTAACAAATATTATAAACAGAGTGATTAATGAGGAAAAAGAGACAACAGCAAACCCTGAAACAGAGGCAAAAAGCAGTTTATAGCCTATTTAACAGCGTAAGTGTGATGGAGTAAAGGGCTAGAAAGTTGAACAGTAATTATAGCAGTATTTACAAAGGAGAGAAAGAATATGCATTAATATAAAAAAAGGAAAAGTGGGAGCTTTGAAGATTGAACCTTGTGTGAAGATTGTACCTTTCTTTCAGATATGATATTTTATCTCTTACAGATAAGATGCCAATGCGTGCTGTAAACAAAAAATTATATTTACAATTAGATCTGAAACAAAACTATGATACACTCCAGAGCAACAAGCAACAGGGTTTGTCTTGAGGGTGCAGAAAGTGTTTAGGAAGTGAGTAAGGAAAAAAGAAAGACTAAGAAACCTTAGAGTGATAGTGGTGCATTTATAAAGAGAGAACACAGAGATTTATCAGGGTTTTCATTGTGTACAGAAATAGCTCACAAAGGGCCCATGGAGGAAAAAGTGAGTTAGGCTTCAAAATTTGATATGAACCAAGAGGCAATCTTGTACACAACAAATTTATTGGACAATGAAAAGACAAGACAGATGTATAATACCATAGATTTCCTCTTTTCCCCTTACAATGTCCACCAAAAAATTTCTTCAATACCTACTCAATTGATGCATGAAATAAAAGTGAATTGGTTTTTTACAGATTACAGGGTTAAGAAAGGGCCATTCAATAGCTAATAAATCTGACTGAAAGCTAGAGTGGGAAATAACGTTTTGGAAAACCTTTTTCTCCTTCTTAGTCCTTACAACCTTCTCAAATGCAGGGCAGTGGGGAAAAATATTTAGACAAACAGTAAATTTCAACAAGAATTAAACAGCTAGTTTTAGCACTTGTAGAAAAGAAAAAAAAGCCAGATCCTTAGGAACAAAGGCAACAGCTCCATGTTTTTATTTACATATCTTTTATTCCCCTACACAACACTGGGTATGGAAATCCTTGAGAATTTCAATACCAAGTTCCTTCAGGCTTGCCAAACTACCACCAAAAGCACTGCCTCAAGTAGATGAGAACCAGAAAAAGTTTTGATAATGTAGCAGGTAAGGAGCCACTCAGTCCTTAGGATTTGGTTAATCTACACATTTTTATTTTAGGATTTAGGTGATCTACACATTTTTATTTTAGGATTTAGGTGTTTAATATATTTTTATTGTACCTTCTAAGCAATGGCATATGCTGCTATTCATAAATCCATGAAAATGAATTAAAAACCATTTAAAGAATAAATTCTTTTTCAACTATCTAGATGTTTGCCAGTAAAATTGTATTAATGCTTTCTAAGACCATAGATTACAAATTTATTGATCTGCAAAGAACACCACAACATGAACCTTCAGAAATGTGAACACACTCAATTGTCTTTAATTCTTAAAGACTTACTCAGCAAAGACCACTGAAAAGTTCCTTTTTTTTCTTTTTTTCTTTTTTTTTTAATAAGTGTTTCAGTTAGCTTTTCTTACAAAAATATTTTTTCTTTGTATATCTCAGTATATCTCAGTTGTGGTTTGGCTGAATGAGACACCACAGCCTCAGTTTTCCTGAAATACTTTCCCATTGGTAAGATAATTTTGCCTTACTGCTTTTCCTCACGTCCAAGAGGAAGCAGAGTTTATGTTAGTTCTTTTAATAAATTAAAGGCTTTTTTTTTCTTTTCTTTCCTAAATATTTTCAGCTTTCAGAACACTTGAGCACTTGAGCCTCTAATGGATCTGCTGTGTGGATTATGGCAGAGATGAACTCAGGCTCTTTTTCCCTGGAGAATCAGGGTAAACTACACTAGAATATATACAGTATTTTAAATTTAAGCCTTCAGGAAATGACAAAGGTGATTCTTTGCTTCAAATGCCTTAGCAGAATTATTTATTTCAAGCTATGAGATGGATTTAAATTTCCAGGGCTCACCCTGCAGCTGCTGGCTTTCCTTTTACTTTTAATGAATTTATTTTAAAGCAAAAATAGTGCTATATAAATTCTCTTCAGTTTCTTTTGCTAATTCTCTTCCACACCATCATGGATTTCACCTCGTTTGTGCAGCTGAGTATTTGGCTCTGTAAGATGATAACAACTGCCATGCAGAGGGCTCTGTGCATTATAGCTATGGGAGCTACTCTTCATTCTCCATTAATTATTAATTGAATACAGCAGCCTTTATTCAGAATTGCATGGATATCACCATCCTATATCCCCAAAGAATTTTTGACTTCAGTTTTTTAAATGAGTAAAAATAAATGTAAAGAAGGATAGAGAGAATTGTTCATTGTTTTTTTCAGTTTAGAATACCCCAGGAGCTTCACTGCAATTTTAGATTCTGGGGTAAAAAGCTTCTGCTTCAGCCAACTACCTCTTATGCTTTCTCCTTATCTTATTTAAGTAGGTGTTCTAGGAAAAAAAATTCTAGTGGAGGAATTTCACCACTCAACACTGATAACTACCAGACATTAAAATCTCCTTTCAGGGAAGATGCCACTGTGTTTTTTACAGTGTTTTTACAGAAAAACTAGAAAAGAAAATACTGGAGACATGCCAAGCTACATCTAGTCTGTTAAACAGATGAGTTCCCAATCTGTGATGAGTTTTCAATGTGTTGAAAGAGGATCACGAGGTTCCTGTGCAAATGAACATTATCTTTAATCAAAAGACTACTAGATCTTTTCAAGGAGAGCTTGTTCTTCCTGATTTAAAATGCAAGCCTGCTCTTCCCCCAAACTGAGAATGCTCTTCTAAAGTAAAAAAAAATTAACAAACAAAAAAAAAAAAAAAAAAAAAAAAAAAAAAAAAAAAAAAAAAAAAAATCAAAAAACTCTTATAAAATCATGGAGCACCCAAAAACCCACAATTCTAAAATCTGAAAATGCTGCCAGTCTTAACCAAAATGGAAGTCATCTGGACTTTTACTACTTCCCAACCTCAAGAGCATGCTCTAAAAACATTTTTCCATTACCCTGTTGATGTAAAATATCTCATTTATCCCTTTAGAGTTATAAGGCCTCAAAAAGTGATACCTTTATTTTAAGTACAAATACCATGTCTTTAAGTAGAGACCCCAAGTCACTGGAACAGGCAAAGATTTCATGAAAAGCTTTCATTAAAAAAAAAAACCCCAAAACAATATTCATGTTGCTGTAATCCTTTAATTTCTTAAAGAAAAAGCAAAGAAGGAGGTATGTCAAGGTTGCTCCATCAAGTTGAAATATTAACTCAGTATGTTTTAGTTCCTACTTTCACTCTAAGTTTATCTTTATTTGGCGGTTTCATATTTGGTAACAAAATATTTGATATTAAATATGATTTATTTATTAAACTGTCTCTAAATCTCCCATTTTTTCTCTGGCAATGTTAAATTAGTATAATACATTTTAAATGGAAGTGGTATTTCCTTATCTGCAGACTTGACAACCATTTGACTGAGGAAAAACTTTTTTTTTTTAGGACAAAGGTTTGTCAAGCATTAATTTCTCACAAGTAGAAGGCATCTGCATAAACCTTCCAGATTTGAATGCCCTGTGGGTCTCCTTCCTGGCCACTCTGCAACAACATCCCCAAAAAGTCTAAAACAATACCTGGATCATCCCTGCAAAGGAAATACCCATATTTTCTTCTTTTAAACAAATTATTTAAGTGATGAAGGAAAATTTCACTAATTCGCACAAGTGTGATCTTCAAATCTTTATTGTTCTTCTGCTAAAACTGCCTCACCAAGGAAGTGTGAACAACCTGTACTTTAATGCTTTTTCCATTTGCTTTTTTATATATAGTCATATAACTTCTAATGCACGAGTTTAAAAACTGGTGGAA
This sequence comes from Melospiza georgiana, assembly GCF_028018845.1. Lineage (NCBI taxonomy): Eukaryota > Metazoa > Chordata > Aves > Passeriformes > Passerellidae > Melospiza > Melospiza georgiana. The sequence goes on along the minus strand of NC_080433.1, from coordinate 14,850,632 downwards.
AAAACCAACATATTTTATTTTAATAAAGAAAATTAATGGATAGCAAATTACTCTTTTAAATCAACAAATCAAAACTCCTAATCATGTATCTCTGGTCTAGAGAGCAAAGGAGAAGCCAACAAATTCATTCCACTTTTACATGGAAATTTATTTTCCCTCACTTTCATAACCTAAATGTTTTGCAGATACACAGTGGTGCTACAGTTTTTAAAATACATCTTTTATAAACTCTTGCATCATGCAGATAAAAATGCCTTTTTCTCTATGGGTTTGCATCTCAAAGAAAATAACAACATTTTCAATGTTTTTGAATTTTTCCATTAATTATTCCTAGAGTTATTTGTGGCACTTTGACTGTAAGCCATTCTGCCTCACCTATTTGCAGAAGACCAAACTGACCCTTTGTGATCTTCCAATTTCACAGATTTACTGCATCAGTGAAGGAAAATTCCTTCCCTTTAATACTATGGTGAATTTCTTTTTTAGTTCAAATCAATAAAGCAAATCTCTTTAAAATTATTTACAGCAAAATAAAATTTTATTCTAGGATTTTTTTATATTTCATTGTCTAAAATGTTAGACTCTGTGTTTGCATTTTGGCCTTTACAGAGCTGACTTAATATATTGCCTAAACAATGACTACAAGAGAGTTCAAGACTGCAGTTATAGCTTTTGTAAGACAAATCTTACAGAAAACAAAACATAAATACAAAACAACTCTGTGTGGAAGGCTCTATATAGAAAAAATTACTGCCCAAACACTTAGTGCCTTCTAGGCCCAAGTGTTTCTCATTGTTAAACCAAAGCTGTATCTGACACCACATATAAGTTATCATTTGGCACATCAGCTCTGCAGGACTTCTTTTGCTGACAGAAAATTTCTGTACTTTGTGTACGCTTATAATTGCAACGGCCTAAAGGACATATGCAAGTTCTTGGCATAGGAAGAAGGGAAAATTTCTCCAAGAAACCAATTTCTCCATGAAAGTCCATCCTCCCCAGGGAATTTGTACTCATTAATAAGAGAATAAAGAGTGTAACTTCATATATGCCATAGATATATGTGATAGAGCTTTGGAAACCTCAAGAAAAATCTGCATTTTTCCTTAATTAAAAATGGATCAGGTGTTTGAAAAATGAACCAGACATGAAGGTGAAATAATCATGTTATAACCAGATAAGAGAGATTATTCCTGTTACAATAAAAGTTGTTAGAGCTGTTTGGTATTAAAAGAAGTGGAATTAACTAATGACACTACTAAAGGAGTACATAAAGTGCAAGATATTTACAACATAATTAATTTCAAGGGCCTCCAACACCTCAGCGCTGTCACCATCTCAACAAGTACATCACTAGGTACTTCCACACTAGGAACTACTTGATCTAAAAGAAGTTTGAGTGGAAAAACCTGTCCTTGGAGAGGCCTGAATTGCTTCCTCAGGGAAACACAGATATGGCAGTGGATTTAGGACTGTATCAAAGAATATATCCATCCATATTAAACTACTTCTAATGCCATCCTGTCTTGTGACAACTTCAAAGGCAAGATCAACCATGAGAGAGTCTGCAGCACCCAGCAGAGTGAAGGCAAACCTGCCTCAAGTCACTGGCCCAGCCCAGCCCACATCTCTCCCATTCCCAGGACACTGAGTGTCCCCAAATCCATGAACACAGAACCCTGGCTGAACTCCAGCACCCAGCCACAGGAATCTTCCACCCAAAATCCTCAGCATCCATCAAAACCCTTCCCAAACTTGGTTACCATAGTCCTCCTCCTCCCAATCTCTTCATGTTCCACAAGCTACCATTAATTACATGTCTCTTAATACCAAGCATTGCTGTCAGTAAATGAACACTTTGCCACTCTCCCTTCCAGGGACAGACTCTCTATACCACTGGCACCAGTTCTGCTTCTGGATACTCTGAATGATATGTATCTAACTAAAGCCCAAGCAATTGTTCTCAGCTTGAATTCAGCTTTGAACCCAGCTGTAAATCCTTCTGTTCTGAAGAAGAGTTTGACTGCCTGAAGGCTTGCTGAAAGTCTTGAAAAGTGACATTTCACCATTTGATACTTTACATTTGAAAGAAGTAAAGAAGATATAAAAAAATAAAATCATTCTATTTACATCAGGAATTCAGGCAATACAGAGTATGATAATGGCATAGCATCAAACCCTTTTTTTGTAGCTGATTAGGTATATGAGGTTATTAATTTTGTTTAACACTGGAAAGGGAAATGGTGTCTGTTTCCAAAGAGTACTTTTATTTTACTTCAAATTCTTACTTTTTTTTTTTTTTTCTTATGCAGCACATAAAAAAATACAGCAATATCAAATTACAACACACCAATGAAATATATACTCCTTAAATTTCTGAAGACTATAACATTCAAATATGCCACCAAAATATCAGTGAATTCTCAGGCTGTCCCTCCAAATACTTCCAGCATCACAGACCACAAAATGCAAGTTTTAGAAGAGTAATTTACTTGCGATTTTAACATATTTGCAATTTGCAGAAATGCTAAAAGCACTGTTGGGAATGTCTCTCTCAGTTTGTGTTAAGTGACATACATTTATTGTTACAGAAGCACCTCTCCAATAATTAGAAACATTTCTGGTTCATTACTGGTTTATGTTTCCAGTTTTTCTAACTTTCTCTTTATTTTGTACCTGTTCTATAAGGAAGAAATGTAACATCTTTAGTCTCCCACAGGTATGGAAGTCATCTAAACTGTTTACAGCATAAATGCCACTCTCTGATCTGCTCATCCTGGGCTCCTTTTGAAGTCAGATGACAAAACCAGGTATGATTTACATCACTTCAATATATGTACCTTTAAAGGTCACAGGAACTTTGTTTTGAATGTGCCAGCCTCTCTCCATACTCACAGATGAAGACAAACTGCTTGCTGTGCATTGCAAATATCAACCTAGTGACAGATGTCACAGGAAAATCTACCACAACAACAGAGGACATACAAAAGTAAAACCAAAACACAAAGCAGGTGCATGGAAGGGTAAAACATACTAACCTGATTCTGCTTTCTTTGCTCTTGCATGGCTTCTGAAACAGCCTGGGCAATCTTCTCTCTGTGACTATCACGTTCTGCTTCCCACAGTTTTCTTTCCTCTGCATGAATCTTCTCCATATTTCTCCTCTCCTCCTCCACTGCTTTCAGGACAGCTTCCTGCACTACTTCTTTTTCAGCCTTTGAAACAGACCAGGCACAATTAGATGGGCAACACACCCAAACTGAATGACTCATATTTATCACCTTCACAAGATATGGGATGTGAACATTTTCACTTCTGAACTACGAGGTTCAATTTATCTTAGAGTGCTACCAAGCAGGTATTACCTCTGGGCAATGACTTGTGTAGTTACAGAAAGCAAAAGGAAGTTACAGGAAGGCCCTTAAATTCCACCTACTGGAAACACAGACATTCATACCTAGTTTGCTTAATAAAAAAAATCAAAAAACCAAAAACAAAACCCAGCAAAACCCATGCATGAGTAGGCACATCATGGGCTTCCCTTGATATTCCCATGTAAGAGATATTCCTGCTCTTATCTACAAATATCTGAAGTGCAAAAACTGTCTGAGTCTTTTTTGTAGAAAATAAGCCAATAGACATTTGATAAAACAAGTGTCTTCCCTCCCAAAGCTCCTTAGCCATGCTACAAGAAGTACTGTTTTATTTGCTCCCCAACCATTGTATTTAACCATTATCTGAAATAACTGGGAACTTGAAGCCAACAGCTCCACACATGAGTAGCCACACTAATATATTTACCAGCAACACAACCACTGCATAATATCTACAAATAAAAAATGGCAAACTGAAGTTCAAAACAAGCAAAAATGGGCTAACAAAACTTAATTACAATTCCCTCAGCTTAAAAATACTGTATTCACCAGATACCTACACTTCCAACTAAAGCTGTTTATTTCAATTCACTGGGACTTGATTTTGTACTTAGATATTTAAAATACAACAATTAAATTAGGAAGTTTTATTATACACACATTTTCCTGTAGATATCAACCACATAAGGAATGTTTGTGGTACTACTGAATGCTATTCAGTGAGGTGCTCAGCCACTGTTCATATATTACACAAGAAAGACACAGAAAATTACAATATAGCCTGATTCCACGTAATACACACCACTAGCTTCCCCAGATCATTACATGCAACTGAACTTTTGTACTGGATTCTACACCAGTATTAGAATTTAATTCCAGCTTAAAATTTACAAAATTATTCTCCTAACACCTATGCACTTAATAATGAAATAGACAGGAGAAATCATATTTAAAAACTGAAGAGTCACTTTTAGCCAAACATCAGCTTATATAAAATAATTCAAAACCTGTTAAACTGTCTCTCTGTTTGTCTATGATTTTAATAACAGTTCTCTCCTCATTGAAGACGACCATATTAAATGAAAGTTAAATAGGACATGATTGTTTTATTAAGTTCACCAGTTGACCCTGAGACCTAGCTCTTCAAATCAAGATGCACTGATGTCAAAGGACCACAAAAACAAATATTTAAGCAACAAGAGCAACTAAACTGCAGTTCTGTGACTTCTTGTTATAAAAAATTCAGAGACTATTGTCCCAGAGAAGGCAGTTACATCTCTGCATCAAGGCATGGGATATAGCAAACATATTCATCTTCAGTAGAAACAGCTTCTCCTAAGCACAGATGAGAACACAGTGCTTGATAAATATAGTTATGAAACAAAACTGAGTGTCTGGGCTTGGCGTTTCTAATGACACACATGGAATCCACATAGCATGCCCACAAATTGATGAGAGATACCTTTGCAGCAGCTGCCAGAGCCTCCTTGCCTCTCTGTCTTTCTTCATCCAAACACTTGTCCAGCATTTCCTGTAAATGTTATGAAAAATTAAACTGCAATAGACAATAAAAGGGTGGCTAAAAATAATTTCAAATAGTCAAAGTGCTTCCTGTCAATATCTGTGACAGGATAATTCCCAATGAACTCCATGATGCTGCTCTCTTTTTTGATAAACGAAAACAGTACCTTGTGCTTTTGTGACTGCTGCATCATAGCTTCTTCTATCTTTTCTGATAACACCTCTTTTTCTGCTTCCAAAATGTCAAGAAGTCGCTGATGCTATAGGGAGAAAACATTCATATTTTACTAACCATGGCCAGTGAATAAAACAGACGAAAATAATTCATCCAAGACACTCAGACATGTCAGTTACTCACAAAATTACTTCAAATGTAGATTCAGTTAAATTACATTCACAGCACTCCTTTAAGTGATTTCATGTAATGGAAAAATTCCAATAGCAAGAAATATTTGGTTTCCTGAATAATTAATATTTCTTTTCACTCTAAAAAGTACTGTGAAAGAAGTTGAAAAATGAATCACTATGTAAAAGCAACACTTACACAACTGATAAAGATGGTCTAAGCAGCACCACACTTTATTTCATTTAAACAGTTGCAGAATTTAAATTAGTCTTGCACTACCTCAGTTGTATGTACAGAGAGTAGAAGGCAGATGTATTTCTTTCAACCATTTGTGATACCATGGCCCTGGAGAGCCAGGAAATGTGAACAAATGACAATTCTGCTTTATTTTTTTGTCAATTTCTTGTCATCCGGAACATTTTTTCAGGGAGAAAATGAACTCTGAAGTGACCACGTATTCTATATGTAGATATAGAACTGTTGATAATCACGTCAATTTTTTTTCTCTGTATCAAGTAAAGAATTTGCAGGATGTGGGTTTTGTCTCTAAGAGCTAAGCTGTTTCCCAAAACCAAAAATTACTGCTGGAAGTTATTGATGCTACGTATTTGTCATGATATAATTGCTAGCAAGTCATTACATTTTTTTACAAGTTATTTAAGAGATGATCTATTATAACCTGAAAGTACAGCCTCAATGCAATAACATTTTACAAGATCACCAAGAGAAAAGTTACAGTAGAGTTTTTTATTAGTATAAGTGTATAGAGCAAACATAAATTTTTTACACATACAGTTAAGCAGGAAAATCCCCCCTTTCTTTCTAAGAAACAGTAATTTGTGTTTCTTAGTAATTTCTTAAAAAATGTTTCACAAATTTTATTATGTTTTAATTTCAAGTGTCTCTAATGGCAGCTAGAAATACATTACCAAACTGCAATACTATGTTCTGAAAAATATTTTTTCATTTGAAGAATAGAAAACTTTAAGACTGCTTTATTAAGTAAAATGCCTATCTGCCCTTCCAGGATAAACACGTAAAGAGGCATTTCCTTGTGAATTTACTTAAAATAGCTCTGAATGTGGTAGACATATTCTAATGGAAAACACCTGTGGAAGGAGTAGCAAAATTCACATCATGTTTATACTTAATGATGTGTAACTCACTTTTCTTGTGTTTTCAGACATCAGCTTTAACTATCAGGACAATTACAGAAATTACATTTTCCCAGCAACGCAAAGATGAAACAATAAATGGATTTTATTATTAAATGCTCTCTGTGACTCCTCACTTGACTAACTGCACAGGTCACAAATATGTTATTTCACAATGACACAATATAAAACAAAAACATGCAAATATTTTTGCAGACATATGCCACAAATTCAAGCTCACTAATCATGCCAAGCAAAATACTGAATCTTTATTTTGCATGTTGAGAATCAGCACAGGAGATTCTACAGAGAGTTCCTTAGAGAAAACCAACTCTATCTTGAAAACACCTGCAACAAAATTTGCAATAAAAGTTGTTTTTTTCAGTGAGAAGAGGCTTTCTAGTTTACACCTGGCAGGCAGTGAATTCCAGCTTGACTCTGACCATCTTATTTCCTAGTTTTCTATGAATCCATCAGATTTCTGGGTTACCTGTATCCACATTTCAAGTTTCCACATCAGGCCAGCTACCAGATGAATTTCACACCATTCTCAACGGGACCAAAATTTTCAAATTCTAAACTCCAGAAGAGTTTTAAAATTTTATTTTCCATGTATGTATGAAAAGGCATTCAAGCCCATCCTGGTAATCCAGGAATGCAGATACTTGCATTAATACAATATAGAACATGTACACATGGAGAAAATCAATGTCAGTCCCCCCGATGATGAAACAGTTTGATGACCAAAGTGCTTCACATAATCTAAATCTTCATGCAGAGTTAACTTCTCATTAACCTGTCAGAAACCTGCAATCCAGCAATTTTCTGCAGGATAAATACAAATATCACAGATATCACAACCAAAACTCTAACTACAAAAAAAAGTTGCCTCAAGAATTAAGTCAAGAATTCCAAAAACCTGAAGGCTGCTCTGACTAAAGTGTGATTACTTTGATTAAGCTAGGCTCTCCTATTTCCTTGGGAGACTAGAAAATCTATATGGTATTGCATTTGGAGTTTTATGGAATTCACAGAAATTCAGTGAGAACTTTATGGAGAATTGCATCTGTTTATGAAAACGTGTTAGTTCATATTTTTCAAGATACCAGAGGCAAGTATTTGAAAGGGCATTTAGAATGCTTTCTAAATGCCCTTACAAATCAAAACCCTAAATACAAACCCTATTAGCTTTCGAAATAGAAGCCAATAACTTCTGTCATAATTCAATACAACTTATTTTACATAAAATGGTATCATTACTTCTCATGGAAATACAGAATTTATCATTTAAATACTGTAAGTCTCTTGTGAATACCTAGGTATGTCCTTTCCTGTTGTAATATAAATGCTTATTCATGTGGAATAATCCTCCCATAGATGATTACCTTCATATCTGAACTTCCAGAAGATCATTTATCATCACAAATGTTGCAACAGCTGTCCAGACAACCCAGTAAAGCAAATTGTCTTGTATTAGTCCCAGAGAAATGCCTTGGAGAACTGTTTATTTGGCTTCAGGATCTATATTTGGTCACTCATGTTTTTCAGAGAGAAACATACCTTAAGCTATTGCATTACATAAATTATATGGAAAAAAAAGTAAATGGAAATGGAAAAAACAGAATAAAATATTATGTGAACTGCTTCTCCCTCAAACAGATCTTAAGTCCAGAAAACCCATATGACATAATTACTATGGGTACCACATAAAAGCTTCCATTCTGTATGTAATTAATATGCAATTTAATAACTAATAAAGAATGTCTTGGGTTTTCTCCACAGTACTTTGCCCCACAGCAGTGTTAGTCCTCATACAGAAGAATGGAATTTCCTGGAAAGATGTGCTTATTAAAATTATGTGGAATTACTGGTGGTATTATTAATCCATCTTTTAGATAAGAATGTACCCAAATGCATCTGAATCCCTTATTTCAGAAGCACAGATCTTTCAAAGGCATATTCAGGGGTCTTGGTTATGCATATCACTTGAGCAGGAAATATTGGAAGTTATGGATAGTAAAGGCTTCTGTCAACAAAAAAGTTTTAGTTCTTTCTGTATAATGACTGTTCAGACAGACTTTGGCAAAAACATAAAGAAAAAAAAGTAATTCAAAGAAAGTTATTAACAATTGATTCAACAGAATTCCAAGCTGTTAGTTTCAATGGATCAGCATCACAAGCTATTCTAAGCCTTTTGGAACTATTCTTTAGTTCGGGCAGCTAGGTTTGTATTTCAGATTTTAAAATCATCCACACACCCTTTTAAGTAGAAATTATTAAAAGCATTTGGTACACTGAATTTCTAGACATGCAGAATGACTTTGGAGTCTGGTACCAAATACTCACAGTGAACTTTACATACAATCAGTGCTTCCTCAGTTGGTCTTTCAGACAAATTTATTAAAGAGGCTTGAAGGTTAAAAACTAACAGAAGGTAAGAGTTTCACTTCAGCACATCCATGTTTGAGAGCTTTCAAGTGCCCTTGTATTTTTAGTTAACAGGGGATTACAAGGAGTTTTAGGTTCATTTATTTGCTTGTAGTTTCTTGTTCTGCTATGGTAAAGGCCTCTGAACAATAGACCACTGCAGAATTAAAGATCTCTTGAGTTAAATGGCTACAGCTAAGCAGCTTTATGACACAAACCCTCCCTTTCTACACCATGAATTAAAGCCAGACAAAGGGTGGGAGTTGAATCAATCTCATTCAGCATTTGCAGTTTCCACAGGTAAGAATTATCAACACGTTCCTCTCCTTCAGACAGTATTAAAGGAATAGTGGAAGAAATTTGAGACTTCACTCTGAGCTATTTATACCCTGAACTCCAATTCCCAAGCAATGGGGAGGCCACTTTCTCCTGGTAATTGTACCTGTCAAGAGCACACTGCCCATGCTTCAAACAGTAAACCTAATAAAAGCTTTCAAGGCAGAGTGATCTGTCTCCTGTAAGGAGGATAATGAGTTCATCAGACCCAATAGTCCTGTGAAAAGTAACCAAGTGTCTCCCAGGTTTCCTGTGAAAGTTAGGATGGTGATTTGCAAAGGAAGCCTTAAATTTGGAAAAAAGCAATTAACCCCTGCAAAGGTCCATGAAGTTTTTAAACAGAAGTCTAGGTGATACTTTTTTTATTAATCAATGACCTAAGAAGCAGAAAAAAGGTAAAAACCAATGTAAATATGCTGGAACTTTGAATCTAATTATCCAATTGTTAATAAAGAAATATATCTTACCAAGTTTCTGGAATGGAGAGCAAAGATGGACACTTATAAAAAGTGATGACTACAGAACTGGAAATGTAGTGTATGAATCAGTGAGGGACAAAAATAAATGTCACTGAAAGCTGCCCTTTGGAGCACCAGGGAAGTTTTCACCCAGTTTTCAAACTTTCCTAGGCTGCACATTCACACTGTGTGTGTTATCTGTAGGCACAGCAGAGAGTTGAACACCACATAGAGATACCCAGAGAGATCTAAAAAACCTTTAGCTTAGGCACAACAAATACTGCAGCTCTTCAATCCATCACTTTACCTGGTTTCCATTGCCCAGCACTCTCACTTCTTCCCAACAAAGCTATAATTTACCTTCTTTTATTCCTTACACAGGGAGTTTAGGGTTAAGAGTGCAAAATTCTGAGTTGTAAAAATTCTGAGGAGCAACTTGTCTCATGACATGATGGCCCAGTAAAACATAGGAAAGAGATTTCCAAAACAAATAGAAGAAAACCCCCAAACTTTTCTGAGACGTGGTATTCCACAGTGGAGAGAAATACTAGTATTTCTTCCCTACCCTCTGGAAAGTAGCATGAGAGGGTCAAGAAGAGTCTTGTGAAAATCAGCTTAAAACAAAAGGCATTCAAAAATAGGTTATAATGTTTTCCTCCCTGCAAGAAGTTCTCTAGGCAATGGTTCCAAATGAAAATCGTTTGATGTAGATTCAAATATAAATACAGAGGTCCTGTGGTTTTTCTTGATTCCTGTAAAAAAGAAATAAAAAAAAAAATCTTTCTTTTTTTTTCCTGGAATGTGAGTCAGAGAAGACATTGTAAACAGATTTAATCACAATAGCAACTAGTCTGTCTTTTTTGTTATTTTTATATATTAAATTTATTTCTGAAGAATCGTGAAATTTTTCTTTCAGGTAAGCATAATTTGAAGGATTACACAGAAGATATTACACTAACTTATGGGGTGAATGAAATAATGCATGAGATGAGCTCCTTTACAGCTTAAATGATGCATTAAAGCTATCAATAACTAATTCTAACTTAGTGCAGTTATAAATCCTTGTATATTCCTATTAATACTAAACTCCAAATATAAAATAAAAAAAATAATTGGGTGTCTTGCATGAACTGGAATGCTTTTTTAAAAAATAGCTTCTTTCTGAGTCCTGTACTGTTTCCTTTAAAATTAAATGTGTTCAGGATTTAATCCATAAATAAAAATGGGGGTTTTTTGCTATAGTAATGGAATCTGCAGAACCATTACCATTCTGCAGATTGATTCCTTCTCAATATTGACTAAATCATCATGCAAAGATCACCAAATTTGGCAGGGATTAATTAATTTTGTCAGCTGCTATTCATAGCTTATGTAAAAGTAGTCAGTTAGATAATAATCCACAAATAAAACAGCAAAGAACATCACAGAACAATCAAATATCCTAAAAATAAACAGGAAAAGGAGTCCTTGCATTAATTGGTGTATCACTACAAGAAGTTATTGGTGTTTCCCTCTTCCACAGATCTTTCATCTGAGGAGACAATTGTCATACACTAAAGAAATGATACTTGGAAACTTACTTTAATGCCATCATCACCAAAACCAGTATAAGACAGTAATATGTCTAATTCAACCTCAGTGAAAGACCAGTTTTCCTTTTAACAAGTATCCACTGAATTTTTTAAGCTAATGAAACTGCATTGTAGTTAACTGTTTAATAGAGAAAAACAAAATAATGTCATCTGCAACACTGCAGGGGCTTTTTTGTACCTTCATAATATATGGACATAGAACCATCCTGCTCCTTCAAGACTTGGGGAAAATGATCTTCAGGAATATTTAGTAAATGCTTCAGCACTTCATTCTCCAACATGGAAAATAAAACACTGGATGAGGCTTTTCAAGAATTCAACACTTCAAATCTGTTCACCTATTTTAAAAGAAACCTTAACTCACTAAGTTCTACTTTTATTTCTGTCTCCCATGAAGGGATCTAACAGTAGGAAGAAATAACACAGGTCATGGGAAACATTATTATCTATGTGAGAGGAAGGTGATGTAACAAAAACACATCATGACTTTGTAATGTTATCAAAATATTCCCATTTCTAAACCCTATTCAAAATATTATCCTGAGAAAAAGGCAACCTTATTAAAATACTAGCAATGGTTTTCTGCTCCTTTAAACAAGGCTGTCTACATTTAACAGCATTTTCTTTTATACTGCACCTTTTCTTCAGCTCTGCCTAAATCAAATGACAAGGACTGGTAATTTTAAATGGTTTCTTACCCTGTCCTCACTATCTGTGGCATCTCAAGTGTTTGGCAGTGCAAGGTGGAAAATCTGTCTGCAGAATTCCAACATCTGGTACATATTTCCACTTCCTCAAATTATAACTTATTACTGCCTGCATGGTTGAGCTGTATCTTTGTGCCAGTTTGAGGTCCAAGTGTCTCCTAAAGCAGCAGAGCTTTTCCAAGAGACAGCTCAGGAAACAGCAAAACATCGTTACATGAGAAAAGCTGAAACAATGTAAATATAGAGTGTAATAGCAGTAATAAAATAGCTAAGATAGGTTTGTACTCAGGGTTCCACTCAGCAGCATACAGTGAGTGCACAAACTGCACCATTTGAGCCACTGAGAGGATGAAATTATGTTTAAAACATTTTGCTGCATAAGTACTTCATAATTTTTATAAATAACGTAGGAAGATATATAAAGACATCTAATAATGAAAATACTTTTCTTGGAAAGCATGCATTGTAATAGAGATCATTAAAAACCCAACACACTTCAAGCTCCTGGGGATACAGAGATAAGCAACTTCATAAAAATGTGACAATAATAAAAAAGTATCAATGACTTCTTCTATTTTTTGATCTAATTCATTTCCCATATGAGTTCTCCACAAATCACTCAATTTATCAGGAAGAAATAAAGGAAATGAACTCCTAAAACATGACCAATGTAAAGAGCGAAATATTCAATAATGAAAGACAGCAAAAAAGAACAAACCCAATTTTTTTTTTCAACTACAGCTGACATAAAAATAAGTGAGGAGAAAAATCCATTCTGTATTGCTTAGCTGTTCAGAGTATCAACAAGAGTCGAGGGTGCAAATTCCTAACAAGTAGTGAATGTTTGAAGATAACAAGTTATATAAGCAAAAGAGAGAGAGAAAAAAATCACTCTAAAGAGCTACTTTCAAGTGCCACTTGATAAATTCAAGGAAGCAAATGTAATTTCCAAATCAGATTTTTGGTGGGGACACTAAATAGATGAATTAACAGTGCAAAGGGACTGCAAAATCAACCTCCAACTGGCATGTGAGAGTGGGTATATTGAAATTGGGTTAGTAAATTCTGGTAAGGGTTTATATTTAAAAAAAAAGCTACCAAACAGTTCTGCCTGTTGCCATATTTTTAAATGAAAGTACAGAATCTCAGAATGGGTCAAGCTGGAAGGGAGCACAGTGGGTCATCTGGTCCCACATCCCTGCTCAAGCAGGATAAATCCTGAAAAAATTCTAGAATTAGGAATAAAACAAGCAAGGGAACAAACAAAATGCCATCCCAGCACAGGAAAAGCTGATTCTTGCTCTTTTCATTTTGATTCCCTCTATACACAAGGAAATCAAGGAGGCGTCTGGAATTCAGGAATACATTTCTCAAATTTGCCACAGCATTTTAATCAATCCTTGTTTTTTGCCCCTTTAAGTTCTGAGAAAGTGTAACTTCACTCTTGGCAAAAGAGCAGCAGACCTGAAAACACACAGCTAGATGAATTATGTGAAGGTGAATTACATGAAAATGTAACAGGAAGGACTGATTGGAAGTACTTGGTTTTGAAGGGAATGAATAAACAAATATTTCTACAGCAGCAAATGACAAGATTTCTGGGAATTGAGAGGAAATGCTCAAAGAAGGGGACATGGTAAATAATCTAAATAATTTCCAGACCTATCATAGTTGGAATTATTGAACTAGAAAGGTTATGCCCACCGCAGTGTTGGTATTTTCAGTCTGTAAGTCTTTAGCATTACTACTCTCACTGCAAAAATTTGGCCAATGTCTCCTAAAAATGCAAATATTCACAAGACTCTCAGAATCTAGTCTGCATATGGCCCCTCCAAGATCAGGCATTAAAAAAAAAATTCACAATTACTACCATCAGATGGGAAAAACACAGAACCTCTTTCAAGAGAAGAAAAACATAATCAAAGTTCACAAAATAAGCATTATTAGAGAAACATGAGGCACATTTTGAGTAGTTATAAAAGCAATTATTTGGAATCAAAGAAAATTATATCACCTGTGAAATTAATTTTCCAATTGAAGCAAACATTTTCTCTGGCATACAAACAATTGCTGTAAAAGAACTGTCATTCTACATTCTAGGAGTTGTTGGGAGACATAGTGGTACTTTTCACAAAAGGTTGTGCAAAACACATCAAAATGAATCATCCAAATACAGAGAAGATAAGATACCTATCACATTCCAGCAGTTTGTGGCTATTGTCACACCAGTTTCCTGCTTGTCCACATGCTGCTTTTGAAAGCATCATAAACTTTAAAAGATGAGCTCCAGCCAAGGGAATTTTTATTCTGACTTTTCAGCAGTTGTTTTCATATTGAAGGTAAACCAGTACTTCTCTGAGTGAGTCTCAAAGAGTCAAAAGATTTCATGCAAGAGATTTTGAGCTACTATTTATCGTACAAATCACAGCCAACATCATGATAGAGTGGAAAAAGCATTAAAGACATGGGGGTAACCCTAGTTGTCTTAAATGCTGCTGCATTTAAAAATATGTTTCAGACACATAAAATCATCATAAAAAATAACCGCTTTAGGTGTTCAAGATTTTATTTTGATACACATATCATTGACTCCTTTAAGAAGAATAAAAAACTATACCTTGCTATAGACACATTTTAACACCATCAGCTTTCACTGAATAGTATGACAAATTGCTGAGTATTAAAAAAAGCTATTCAGAAATTTGTTGATTATGTTTTTCACCATGTATTTTCACACAGCACATGAGTAAAACCACAAGATCACAGCTGATGTTCATTTTCAGAAAGCAACAAAGGTTTCAGTATCAGAAAAAGATGAGGATGGAATTTGTGATTTTTCCAACATGTAAAGAACTGACATAGTATTTTCTGATATTTTCAAACTCTAGAAAAGTAAAACTGACAAGCATAGCATAGATCATCACCCAGGATGCTTCCTACAGAGAGCCAGTTTGCTGACAAGCCTGACACATAATGATCAAATATCAGCTGCAGGTATTTTCCCAGCTGGAAACTGGGATAGGACAATGCAATGAGGTCGTTCACTTCTTTCCCCATCCTGGAAAACACAACCTTGCACACTGAAGATTATCAGCAGGACAGCACCTCTCTGGAGAGGATTTTAACCTGCACCTCCACCTGATATAATTAAGCCTCAAAATCAGAAACTTCAATAAACTTTAACAAAAGGTTAAAGACAAACAGAGAAAAACAGTGTTTCCTCCATCTCAAAGAGACTTTTGTGAGGAAGGAGCATGGGAATTTAGGGGGGAAACAAGAGTAAGCAGAAGGCATGACAAAGGAGTTATCATGAGATAATCTGTTTGTGCGGAACTAGAAATAAATAAAACAGCAGAAAATTTAAAAGGAATGGCAAAGGAACACAAAAAACTATGTGGTTTGACAGTTTTACACAAGCTTAAAACTTTAAAGTCAAAATGGTGCTTGTAAGGGCACAAATATTAGAAGGGAACAGAAAAAGAAAGCGATTTTTGTGTTGAGTGTATGCTTGCACTGTGCGATTACTGCTGCACCAAAAAAATTCTTTACAGTGATACAAACACTCACAGATCACCATGTAAAGGTGGTTATGCAATCCCATAACATAAAACAGTAATGAAATCTGTGTACAAATATCAGCAGTAATTTCATCAAACTCAACTGTTAGCACATAAAATCATTTGAAGAAAAGGAAGTGTGAAAATAAACATGAAAACATACATTTAAGAATAGGTGTGTTCAAAAATAATAAAAAAACATACCGCCCATTTCTCAGATCTTTCAACAAAGTTTTATGAGTGAATAAAATCTGCCAGTATAAATCATATTTAATCAAACCTGATAGCTCAACCACAAGCACCCACACTTGTCTATTTGATTAGGCTTCAAAATCCCAGTGTTACATTACAATGAGAAGTGCAAAACCTCGATCGTATTGAATGAGAAATGACTTGGAAATTAGTGAACAAAATTTACACTTTTTCTGGGATCCAAAGGGGTGTTAAATGCAGACATGATGTGAACTGGGCACTGTGTTTTGTCATAACCACTCCCAATCCTATGACCAAGAATAGTTTTTTACATTGTTGGGTTCTCCCCAGGTAAATCTGAACCTCTACAGCATGTTTCCACACTTCTGTGTCATTTTTGGGGTTTTGATGCAAATCTCACTGATCACAGGTGCAAGTCATTGGTCAGTCTGTAAGAACAATCTCAAAAAATCTTCCTGTGAAATTTCTGCATTTCATGAGGTTCATTCCTTTTTAACATTCAGAAAGTGGTATCAAGTTAGCAAACAATGTGTTCATTTCAAAAACACAAAACATTTTTTTTTAATTAAGTTTACTTGTTCTTAGAGCTTTAAAGCAAGCATTAAATAACTGCAATTCTGTGCAATAAAGTCACTCATGATACAATCAATTTCTCCACATTATGACATCTTTCCTTTATACTGTTTACACAGATGCTTATGTATTTAATACACATTTGCACTAGGTGTTAATTGATATGGTTAGCATAGTCAAATGGTCATAAAACACTTCTGGAAATAGTGGAATCCTTCAAAGGGACTTTTGATGTATTTAGGACTAAGATACTGCAAGAAAATTTTTAAAAAGTAATCTTTGGTATTTTTTGCAGAAGTGTTGCTAACAGTACTCAAAAGGTAACTTAGTTGCAATATAAATGACTCCAGGGGGCTACTGACAAATTAACTTCTTGGTTTTTAGACTTTCATGCTCATGGCTATTATTATTTTGATTATAGAGCTGCACTTCAGTCAAACCAAGATCTTACTGATAACAAACCAGGTTGACACTGTTCAGAGACTCATCTCTAATTGCTCTGATCTCAAATACTTGCTGTGCAGTGTGCTTTTACTCCAGTCATGCTAAATGAGCCAATTTAGGCCATTAATGCATATATGTATATATTTCTGGATATTATATAACTCATAGCTTTTTTATTTTTAGGTAGGATTTCTTTGAAATAAAAGCAGGTCTGGACAACATGTGTTTTCATCTGCCATCTAAGAACCATCTCAAAATTTGGACCAAAAATTTGTACAAATCCCACACAATGAAATCCTTCATTTATCTACATAAATGAAAAATAATTGAATGGTTTTTCCAAGACCACATAAAATGGCAGCTGTTAAGAAGTATTAAGTTGCTCTTAGACTTTTTCTCAGTGCTACACACACTCCTTGAATCTGTTCCAAGCAGGCTCTATATATGTAAATATAGAACATTTTTGATCCCAACAGATGAAGAGTCTCTATTTATATAGCATTTTTAAATACTCGTGTATAGTGGCATGCTGAGGAAACAAGGTGAGAGATGGATCATTTTTGGGGGGGATCATATGTGTTAATATTCTTTTCAAACAGGAAAGAATTGACACTAAAAGAAAATCATGGAAATTCTTGCATGTGCACATCCATACCTGAGCATCAAGGAGCTCCTGACATTTGTGAGAATGCTTTTCAATGGCTAATATATACTGCTTTTCAATAGCTGCTTCTTGCTGCTGAACTGTAGATTGTAGCAGTGCCTGCAAAAAAAGGGCACAAAATACTCAGCAAATATATAACTGGGATGTTTATTGGTAACTGAAGATCCACAAAGACTTATCTACAACCAGAATGTGGAAGGCTGTTACAAATTTGGAATGTGCAATGATTAAAATATCTTTCTGTGTAACACTACCTTGTTTTCAGTCATTACTAACATTTTTTGTATCTCAAATTTCTTATACAGTCTGCCTAAAAGACAGCAGCACACAGAAGATAGAGAGAGGCAGAGTATTTCTGTTAAATATACTCAGTTTAGTGGGACCACACAAGAAGAGGAGCATATGAAAGCTGCTGAAGAGAAGAAAAAAAAAAAAAAAAAAGAAAAAAAAGAAAAAGCCAGACATATTTCCCTGGCTGACAAAACTCCACATCCTCTCGGCACTGTGTAAGATCCCATGGGCCAAGCATGATCTTCACAACCACAAGTCAAGTAAAAGCAGATGGAAATTCTGAGCAACATAAAACATGAAAGAATGCCCCCCCAGGATGTTCACACTTGAATGTGAGGCAGTGGAAGCCGAAGTGTGGAAAGTCAAAGCACCAGGGCAGTAACAGGCAGCTGATGGGAGCAGGAGCTGTGAGTGTGCGAGCGCGCGTTTGTGCACACGCCTCAACTCACGCGCGCGCAACTCAGCCCTGCAAAACCTCCAGAATGCAGAAATGGAAAAAAGAAAACTTGAAGATACATGAAGAAACCAATTTATCATTTGGAGAATTATGCTCAGGTTTCCCTAAGCAATGATGGCAGCTAAACATTTACCTGGCTCACGTGATTCAAGCCTATATCCCTGGTAGTATAAAGTCTTCTGGCCACTTTCCAAATATTCATAGGGCTATTTATACACAGTGTACCAAACTATTCTTGACTAGTAATCAATATACTGAAATAGTAAAATGACTGGGTAAGTTAAAACAGACACGACTTTTACAGAAAACAGACCTTTGGCCCAAATGCAGACAAAGAAAAAAAATCCCCATCTTTCAAACAGTCTTTATTTTAGAGATACATTTACTTCATGGAACATAACACACACATCAAATAAAATTTTGAATACTTAAAAAAAAACCCCAAGAATGTATAAAAAAGATAAAATCTTCTAACAATTTTTCAATTACCTTTCCAAATTTTTCACTAACTATGCTCTTATGCCAAAATCGCTGTTCTTCAGTAATGCTGTACCAGGGTAGCAGTTCTCAGCACAAGCTCAGTGATTAAAAAGGTTAAAATTTGTGCTTAATCAAAGTATAAGAATACATTTACTGGTGTTTGCAAGGTATTTAGTAAACTGTAAGTTTACTTTCAAAAACGACAATTTATTTCTTACTAAATTAAATTCTTTCATTCATTAAATTTGAGCACTCAGAAAAACTGAACTCTCAAAGAAGTGTAACCTCTGGACATGAATCTTTGAACTCTGCCTGAATTAGAACAGCCACATATCACTGGCAAAAAATTAAGCCTGGACCTTGGGGTTTGGGTTCTTTCTTTTGCCTAAATTATTGTAGCAAGGAATTTTTCATGTAACCAGTGCAAAAGAAAACAAAATAATTCTGTTCTTAGGGAACACAGTCACAGAATGGTCATCAGGCTGCCATGGCATTTCTCAGACAGATCTTGCTCATGCCAAGGGTTGAGTCACCTTATGCACTTTGCTGTGCAGCCTTCACTGGCAACTGCTAAAATCCTATTAAATGGTATAAAGAACATTCAGTTTTCAATGAAATAAATATTATTCATTGGATGGCATGTAGAGGCTGTTAATTTTTTTTTTAATTAACCTATTATTACTATTTTTCTTTGGAAAATACATAAAATTCCACATTTGGAAACAAAAGTCTTCCTTTTCTGTCATACTCATTATTATAACACAGTTTAAATAGTACCACAGGGTTGATGCTGTATCTGACTGTTCCACTAGTTGGCCAAGTGAGGAGAAAGAGAGAAAAATCTCTCTATGTAGCACAGTACTACAGGTTTCTCAATGGTAAATACAGCATAGATGTGCAATACCCATCCAAATCTCTGGCAAATTTCAAGATAATCAATTACTAATCAATTTTTTTTTTATCATTTACCAATTAGCTCATTTGCTAAACTGAAACACACATTTGGCTGCTTGATGATCATTATCTCTAATCTTGTAGTTACAACAACAATGACATCAAAAGTCTTTTGATTAATTGCTATCCTGGGCAAACACTCTTATCACTGCTGAAATACCACTTTCTTCCTTAATTATTTAAGGAGGATTTATTAATTATACTGCTGGGCTGACATTCCATAGATCTACAGCCAATGACCTAATACCAAGCTGGCATTCTTGAAACACTTTCCTTTCAATGGAATAATTTCAAGTGAGGTTACAGCACAATGAAGCCTATGGCACCTGTTGTGTGAACTCAAGGGTAGGATTTCAATATGAGCGCTCTTGTTAATTCATTTTTCCTTCTATGTATTGTGCAATGAACTTCCCAGACATGGATGGGGAAGGATCGTCACAGAATCAAAGGATCATAGGATTTTAAGGGTTGGAAGGGACTTTAAAGATCAGAACTCCCTGCTACAGGCAGGGACAGCTTCCACCAGACCAGGTGGCCCAGAGCCCCATCCAACCTTGGCTTCTTCCC
Organism: Melospiza georgiana; assembly: GCF_028018845.1. Lineage (NCBI taxonomy): Eukaryota > Metazoa > Chordata > Aves > Passeriformes > Passerellidae > Melospiza > Melospiza georgiana. The sequence goes on along the minus strand of NC_080433.1, from coordinate 14,830,517 downwards.
CACTTTCTGATCCCTCTACTAACCCAAAAACACTGTCAGAGAATTGACACTGCTTTTCCTTCAATAACAAAAACATCATGGTGGCTTCTTACAGAACAAATAGAGTGAAGCCCCTTAAATTCTCTATAGAGCCTTCATTTCAGTTTGATATGTGATGCATTATAAAAATCAAAGAAAAAAACATTATTTCCTCAAACCATTATAAAAATCTTCACACATCTAAATGACTGAATAAAGCATTCTTAAACTAAGTAAATTAGTCTGAATCCCTGTTTGAGCTCAGATAAAGAACTAACCTTAGCCATAAGTTTCATACATTGAAATAATTTTAGAAGACCTTGAGCTGAAAGTAAACTCAAATATCATCATAAGATCCATGATCACTGGTCAGAGTATTTAGTCCTGGAACTGACAGCACACTACCTGTGCACTGGGAATCCTGGAGAACAGCATTCCTGCACACACACCTGGGACTGAAAAACTGCGCTGTGCCCAATATGAGAAGAAAAGCTTAAAACCGCAAATGATCACAACACTTCATCCTGTATTTCTACAGTGTGTTATGCACTGAGCACCAGATTATCTCTAAAATTTCTCCTCATACTTAAAAAGGCAAAAGTGCAGCAACTACAGTTTTGCTAAAAGTGGACACTCCAGCCTATTTTTAATACGAACCTACTTGCACAGCCCTAGTGCATAATGTCTTCATTCCACTGGCAATAGAAACCACAGCTACTTGCCCAGACAGAATGTATTGTTAGGCCAGAAGCTAGAATTTATGAGAAACCCTCTTGAATTAAATAGCCAAAATAGGACCATTATCCCAATTCTTCCCGAATTCCCCAAGAGTAACAAATTACCAAACCCCTTTCTTTCAACTCTTTTTACTACAGGAAAAAGCTAGTCAGAATAATGGCAACAGGAAAAACAAAGCAGAGGTTATTATCCTCTCCTATCTCTTTTGAAAAAAAAAAAAATTAAAAGCAATTCTAACACATGCAAAACACAGGCTTCCCACATACAGATACATAGTATTGTGTGTAAATGTTAAACTCATATGTAACATCAGTATGAAATACAAATAATGGTGCACAAATTGCTGGGTTATGTTTTAGAATATTCCTTAAAAGCCACAGATAACCCAAAAGAATATCCTGCTCAAGCATCATTGGCTTGTTTAACTAGCTAAATGGAAGTCAGTACATAAAACCACTTCTTTACTTCAAAATTGCTGAGTCAGGATGACCAAAACAAGTCATCTTTAAAAATAAAAGTTACTAATGAGAAGTTACCACACTGCTTGGTGAATTGCATTAAATACAGCAATAGTGCTTTGCTTTGGAATTTTTTATGCTTTATAGCATTAGACAATGATTAATCTAATTCAGCATCCTGTCTCCACCATTTAATAAATTGCTGCTACTTAATTTAAGAGTGAAATGCAATTAACCAATTGCTGAACGACAGAGCAGAGGACACAATGCAAATTCTTTCCTAACCCATGGAAAAGATGCATTAACTCAATAAAATGCAGTATTTGACTAGTTGGGTTTTAATTCAGCTATTAGCTAAGACAGAGATTATACAAATAAAACTATTTAGAAGAAGTATTTTCTGCAGTGATATAAAAAATTTAATTTTTTATTTGTTGAATATTTGTGGATATTTGTTGAGTATCCACAACCATATTCAACTGCTTGTGGTTGAATTCATACCAGTAAGGATCAACAACTTATAGTTTGAATACTATGCTGGATTTATCTAGATAGCTCAGTTTTAATGGTATGTGAGGGCAAAGGATTTATTTTCCACAAAACAATGTTCCCACAGACTCCTACCAGACACAAACTGCAAACTCACTCTTAATCTTCTATTAACCTTCCAATTTTTATAATATTTAACACTCTATTTATTATTCTATAGTTAGAAGCACTTACAAAATTCATCCTTACTAGAAGGGGAGGGAGAGACTCCTTGCAATTTTTATAATTGCTTTCAAAAGGTAAAGGCCATTTAATCAATGATAAAATATTTTAATAGCCAGATCTCTGAAAGTATGAGACTTGATTGCACCTTGCTTTAACTGGAATTCTCTAGAGAGACTTCCACAGTAGCATCACTGTTGTAAAGAAGTACTCTTATACTGTAAAATCCCAAGGAATCTCTCCTTTTCCAGCCACCAGAGAAAAATGAGAAAATACTCTCCATGAGAAAAAACAATGTTGTTTTATATTCTAGGCTCACTTGAATTCTAGTGTGACTTGCACATGAACAAGCATAGAAGTTGGAAGTGAAATACAAGCCCTTGCAACAATTTTGGATTTTTCCTTTTATTCATGTGTCAGGCTTTTCTGAGCCAGGATGTCAACTTGGAAACTTAATAAGCTAAGCTGATGTTTAAAAGAGCTGAGAACTGGCCACATTTCAGAGCTTTCCCTCACTAGGGATAAACTATGTCTAAAAAAAGATATCCTGATTCTAGATTAACTTCTTTTGTAATGAAATCCTTTAAAATTTCCTTTGTTTATTAGAGGGTAACCTTTCAGTTCAGAGGTGTATTATTGGCACAAATATTTTTGAAAGAAAATCTGATGGCCCCCACATATTCCATGCTTTGAAAATCTGTCTGTTCTTACATTCTGAAAATCTGAAAAAATCTCATCACCTTAAACTGAAAACTGGTGGACAAAACTCTTACTGCAGCAAGGGCTGGGAAGAACTTTGCACCTTTAAGTTCATTTCTATAAAGGGAACGCACATCTGATTCATGCAGATTTTCTTTTAGAACACTATTAATTGCATTAAATAATCTAAGGAAATAAAACCCATCAAAATAAATACACCTGCCTGTAACCTTATATTCTTTAAAGCTTACATTAGAGGATACTTTATAGGATGAGAAATAAAACAGATCAAAACTATTAACTCATCTATTTACAGAACTGTGACAATTTCAGAACAAAAGCTTGACTAAACAAGCACAGGAGAAATTCTTATGTTGCTTGGGGTAAATATCTTCAGATGTGATGTGATCCCACAAGCAAAACTTCCAAGATCTACATTTACTTTTCTTTACCGTGGTTAATTACCAGGGATAAAAGTTTAAAACAACAATGACATGAAAGACAGAAATTAAACAAAATTAGGTAAACATGAGAAGGGGAAACTTGGCCTACACAGAGCACTGAGTTAATTTTTAATTTGCTTTCCTGTGGTTTTTAATACAAATTTTGTGACTGTGTTGTGGATGGCTTATTTGTTGTAAGGAAGATTAGAATGTGAGATGCTAAACAATGGCCAAAGCTTTTGAGAGTTTGTGCTACAAATGGTCTCTATTAATGGATTTCCAAACACATTCGACAACTGAACATTCCAAAGATAACTGAATTTAATTCTAAGGGTTTTGGTATATCCAGGTCGTTGAAAACAGGTCATTAAATTTTTGGCTTCTTGTATAAGCTGTGTTTTCAGCACTGCTGCCATGTTAAGGACCAGTCAGGAGTAGGAATTGAGGGGGTTTGTCCTCAAACTTGAGTACCTGTTCTGCCCAGGGATACCACACTAGTAAAAGATCCATGTGGAGAAATACTGTCCCTTCCACAACAAATAAATCCTCAAAATACAGGAAAGGAACTAGAAGGAATTGTAAGCCATTTGGAAGTACAGGAAGATACATCAAACACAACAGAGGTCTGCAGCAGCACATCTGGAAGGAGTAGACTTAGCTCTGAATGAAAGAAAACTCTGTTTTTCTGGTTACCAAAATGGCAACTCTCTTTTCCTCTGTCAACCAAGAGGAAGGCACATTCACAAATCTACCAACAATAACACTCACCTGTGCCAGGAACACAGAAAAGACAAGCCAGTCAACTTTCTTCCACTGTTGTTCCACTCAAGGTTTCAATACCTGAGGATTTGGGGTTTGAGGCATTCTGGGGATTATTTCCCGGGGCTAGGGATGAACTGCTCATATTTTTCACAAGCTATCCTCAAACAACCCAACGATGTTGGGCCTTTTAAGTTGTGCTGTGGCTCTGCTTGGAGCAGCACCACAGAATTATAATTGACTGGTTTCAGAGAGGATTAGTCAGAATTCCAACACTCCTGACTGCAACACAACCTAATTAGGGCCTGAGCAATCCCCTGATTGGAATAACCCTCATCAGTTCCCTTTATTAAATCCCCAGGAATGCAAAATAAGCTTGTTTTCATCACAAACAAGATCTTCCTTCCCACATCTTTTTAAATGACCCATAGACTTGTTTTGGTGAATTTCCACACTCAAGGTAACATGGGGATTAATTAGATAGCACTTACAAAAACCTACTGAAAATGGAAATTACTTCTGCATATAAACAATACGTATTACAGTAACACAGTCTAAATTCTAAAGAAGACATATTTCAGCACAAAATTAAGTCTGGCTAATCATGAGTAAATTAAAAGAGTTAATGAATCTCACGATTCTGTCTTTCACTAAAATGACTAGTCAGATTTCATTTACATTGCTAAAAAATGCTGCATTAGGAACCATTATTTGGTTATCTAATTGTCACCATATCTGAAAAACAGAATTAACTCCTAAGGATCTGAGCAATTAAAAAGACCCAAGAATGTAAGATACTACTTTTATAATTACAAAACCACATTTGACTCGCTTACTTAAGAAAAAACAGATCTTAGCCCTGTTTCATATTGAAATATGAACAATGAATTAACATTTTAAAAGAATCCATGAGATAATTTTCTCAAACAAAACTACAGAACAGATTTTATCTCCACTGATGATACAGTGTTACTTTTTTATTTAAAGTACATAGCAAAGTATTACAAGAAAGGTATTAAACAACCAACCAAAAAATGCTTGGGTTTTTTTAAAAACCCTGATGAATAAGTCACCTCATGTTTGCAGACAGGGCTGATTGCAGTAATTTACTCAGAGCTTGGCATATCTGATATTATTTCTCATCAGAGTGTTCAACTAACCACATGATGCAGCAGGAAGATTTGTATGAGGCATATTCATGTCATGGTTCCATGGTATTAAAGCGTGACTTTATGTAACTTGAATATAAACATTCTATGAGAAATAATACACTAAATATAAACATAGTTTAGAAACACAGGGTTCAATTAATTCCCTACTATTTTGTGCCAAATCACTGAAACTGATAAACATAAATCTTATTTTCCAGAGGGCATGTCTGATCTACCCAGCTGCTGCTGACTGGTAAAACAGCTCTCAAAAATTATTATGGCTCATAAATGTATCCCTTTACCCAACTATACAGGAAGAAATTATTCCTTTAAAAGGCAAATATAACCCATGCAGAGCTTTCCTTTAGTTGACACAAATCCATTAAAATGGTAAAAAATTACACCTCAAAAACATTCAAAACTTTCATTCAACACCATAAAATTGTTGTATTTCACAATTTACCTATATTTTCAGAACTAAAAAGAAGGAAATGTAAGGGCAGCAATTACCAAAAGCTCATAAGAGTTTTCAAATATAAGTCCACACAGAATAGACAGACATTTTACACGTATCTAGAACACAACAGAAACTAAAATTGCTGCCATTGAAGTGGCACATCCAAAGGTGCACACTCCAAATAAGATTCCCTTTTGAGAGCTTCTAAGGTAAAGGGGTCGTCAAAGAATTAAGGGAAGAGGAGCAAAATTCTCCCACTGGAGAAGTGGGACACCACCAGTGGCCATGTTTAAGTTTTCTCAGGAATGGAAACGTTTGAACCATTTTTTCTGGATAGGTTCAGAATGAAATTACTATAAGTCATATTGATGGAGACAAATATATTTCCACAGAGAGCCAACTTCAATATTAGTTAGAACACTAACAGTTAATTAGTTAGAACACTACTAACAGTTACTAGCAAGATTATTAAAAGGCTTTATTACCACAAAATCATGAATATTGGAAATCATTGCTAAAATCATCAAGTCAATCCCTAACACAGCACTGCCAAGCCCCCAACTTCATCTTCCTGCCCTCCAGGCCAGATCATTCTTTGGTTACAAATTGCTGCTAACAAACAGTTAAAATCTGATATTCCCCTTCACTAACAACATTGTCAGATTTGTGTTCTCAGCTCACAGTTGCCTACCAGGTCTTAAGTTTCCCTTTTCATTTTCAAAACCAGCCTTAATTTCTGTTTCCTATTATCAGTTTAAAGTCTAATTAGAATTCTTAGCTTTACCTTCTCCTCCTAACTTGACTCAGTTTTTGCCCCTTGTGAGTTTCTTACCCAACAGTTTCCACAACAGAACAAAAGACACAGATTTATGCTCCATGGCAACATCCAGTTCTTTCATTTTACAAGCTGACAGGAACCAAAACAGCATGAAAGAAGAACTACAGATTCAGCTTTATTTCATCCACAATTCCCTCCCTCAGTGCTGTGTGGATCAAAACCTGCTGAACTGCTCTGTGATGCTGCTTGCCTGCAAGTGCAGCTCTGGAGACTGAAGAGGTCCAAAACGCAGATTTGTGATAAACAATCCAACCCAAAGTTTACCACAACTGCCTGAGAATTTGGGGTTTGTTCTGGTTTTAAGTTTCCTTACTGAAAATGGCTAACCAACTCTATCTGAAGTTTTCCAAAGTGCAGGCTGGGAAAACAGGTCATGCAAAATTTCAGACCAAACAATCTAAATTGAAAGCAACAGAACAGACAGTGGGAGAAGTCAAGCAATCAGCACAAGAAATACTAATAATTGTGCACTGCAGGCACTCATCCTGTTCATTACTACAATAACACCATTTGGAAATTGTGTTAGCTTGGCAGCTCATTTACCTTGAATTCTTCAACAATAATAGTTAAGGCTTCATGTCCAGCTTTTTTCATGTCTTCTAATTCCTGCTTATGCTTTTCCTGTACAAAAATAGAGAAAACATTAGGCACATGACATAACAATTTTAATTCAGGAGAATAAATAAATAAATACCAATTATTTTCATGTTTTTATATCTTTCATAAAGAAATGCACACAGATTGATCCTTTAGATATTATATATATAATGTACATGAATATATATGTATATATCTATATACATATATATATGTATATATCTATAAGGAGGTCCCACTATTAAACTTATTTTTATTTCTTAATTTTACTTCATAGAACACAGATGGTTCTACATGGTTCTTCAATTTTTTAGGGGTTTTTTTTCACAACTTTCTATGTTTTTTAGTATACCTGTGGATGGTAGGACTTCGAAATCACCTTCTTAGTAAATGTTATTTACTGCCCCGACCAATAAAAATGTTGAGATAAAGTAGTATCAGATTGAGTTTCCTTAGAAATGCACATTTTTCTTATTTATTATGTGGCTCCTCTTTTATCATTTGTTTTACTCTTAAGATTTCAGGGAAAGTCTTCTTGCAGAAGAAATTTTAAATAGATTTTTCAGAAGAAGCTACATTGTTCACTTTTTATTTTCTGCACAGTTATGTAAAAGGAAACTGGAGAAAAACATTCTAGCATTTTTTCCTTTACCTAATAGTTTGCTAAGGCTGCAATGCGAACCCTCATTGGATTTTCACCAGCATTTCCCCCTCATCAGTGAGAAGCACCACTTTTTCCAATCATCAATTAGTAAGAAGATAAAAAACATTCCCTCTCTCCCTGTTCTTCAGGGTCTGTTCTTGTATCAGCTCAAATGGCAAGATGTAGTTGTTTTAAATCATCTTGGATTTTAACATTTAGCATCATAATGGTTCTGTTAAGTTCTTATTTGAAGATATAAATATTTCCTTCAATTCACTCAAGTGCAGAGAAAAAATAGCAGTAATACTGAATGCAAAGGAGAAATTGAGGTAAACATGATGAAAACCAATGAGAAACTGAGGTAAACATGATGAGAATCAGTCCATAATGGCTAATTAATACACACACTAGAGTGTGCTATTGTGTATAAAATAGAGGTTGGTCACTATTTCTGTTCATGTGAAATGAGAATGTGAGATCTACAGAAGTAAGACACGGGAGCATCTCCAGGTCTCCAGCAAATCAAGTATTTCCACATTGGTCCTATCATCAACATCCTAGTGAAAGATACAGCTAAGAACCTAAAGATAAGGAAAAATTCAGGGAGGAGAGAAAGATTTCAGATATTCCAAGATAACCAAAACCCCCACATTATACACAGCCTTAAGCTCACCACAGGAAGCAAGGATACACTGATTTATTTCATACAAGTAAACATAATTTGTACCTCAAGCATAACAATGGAAGACTCTGAGGTGAAAAATGAAGTGAGGTAGCAAATAAACTTTCACAAGCAAGTGCCTAACATCGTGGTGGTGAGGACATTTCCTGCTGAGTTAGAAATGAGTTGAGCCAAAGCTGAGTGAGTGTGAACAGAGCAGCCTGCTGGGAATATTGTGACTGATTAAATGTGAAAAACTATGCAAAGGAAATAGTATGGAAGGGCCTGCACATGCCCCACACTGAAACAGAATTACAGTTCCCACACCACACTCTGAGTATTTGGGGGGTATGACAAGGATCTCTACCCTGTCACATTTAAGACATTAATATTTTGTGAAGAACATATCTGCTCTTTCTTCTTCCCTACAGGATGTGCATACAGAGATCCTCCACTGAAGAGGACACTAAACAATAAAAATAAGTGCTAAAGCTAAAGTGTTGTTAGTATGAAAGCACATTTTACTACCAAAGCTGCGTGATATGGTAAATAGCACCTACACTTGGCTCAGGAAGCCTTCTCTGGCTGCCTTGAGGTTCTTAAAATATTACACAGATAGTTCTTTGAGATGAAGCTACAAATGTGCCAGGGCAATTTATGTCCTGGATGCTTTCCTACTTCCCCACATAATCTAAATGGTGGGACAGGATAGCAAGAGGAAGCAAGGAAGGAGGGAGGAGTGAGCAGGAGAACAGTGCCAGGGAAGATGACAAGAAGAGAACATTTTAATTAAACAACACAGTAAGCATAAAAGGAACACTCAGCTTCATTAGGATATTTTTATGTCTCTTGTCTCAAAAGCATCAGTGTTCAGATCAAATCAAATTCCACCATTTTCCACAAAGAACAAAATATTAATTTGGAAAAGTGCGCCAGCTGTCATCGATGGCTACTGATACTGACACCAGTTTTAACACCCAACACAACTTTACACAGTGCAGGTATTAAAAAAATCTGTATTTATTTACTGTATTATAATATCATAATTTTAATTATAATTAAATAATTATAATTACTGATCAAAATATATCAGTATTTCTTTACTATAGTACACTTCATGATACATATAGATATGTATGAAAAAAATACATTTGGTTTTTCTGAAAACTTTTCCACAGAAAGCACTAAAAAAGATCTTACAAAGCAAACAACCGTGGTGTGCTGCATATTTATCACAGCATACCATAGGTGAGCCCTTCCAAAGGAACCACTGCATACAGCTCACTACAATACAATTTATTCTGGATACAATCTTTTATTACCAGTTTCAAACATATGAAATGTCAAATGTCAAAACTAATAGTAATCAAACCCACAATTTCTATCAACAAAACTTTAACTAGAGATACCTTATGCACCAAAAATTGGTAACAGTTCCATCTGCAGCTCTGTTAACCTTTGAGAAGTAACTAAAATATGCTTCAGAAATATAACCAATTGAAAGAATGTATATTGAATTTTCATAGAGTTGTACCATTCATAACACATAATGATGTTCACAGCACATTCCTTGAGGATACCTTCAGTCTTTTCATGGATGTTTAAAAACCCAAGACATCTACAAAGAAACTTGACACTCAGTAAGTGGCTTCAAAAGCATGCAGGAATAAATTTCACTTCAGCATGAGTAAAAACTTTCCAAGACTTACTTCTAGAAGATATAAAAAAAGAACTCATAGCGTCATTATGTATAAATACTCTAATAATTTTATGTCAAGCTGTGAGATCACCATATCTTTGAAATTTTTCCAATGTAATAAAAAACCTAATTGTTTTCTTCCTTATTTTTGAAGTTTAGAAAATAAGTTTCATTATAACATCAACAATCATACTTAGCAAAAAATCAGCAGAAAGATAAGTTACATCTTTACATTTGAATATCCTTTCCATTTTCAGTATGTAAACCATTTTCTTTGTCTGCCTCTTTAGTTAAAACTCTGGGAGCAAACAATAGTGATGTACTTGTCTCATCTTTTCATCTTAATTCATTTTCTGATTTGTAAATATATTGTGGAACACTAAGAGCATTCCAAAGCCGACATACTATATGAAAACTAGCTGAACAACAGCTCTTTTCCCATCAAAGTATAAGCAAAGCAGCCTCAACACAAATTGTTGCCATGCTCATTCTGGGTTACAAACACATTTTTGTTTGTTGCTTTCCAGAAGACAAGTGACGATGTGCAAGCTGAACAAAACTCAGAGAATTCACGCGACAACCAGAGACACAAGTATCCATTTTTGCATCAACTTGCTGTATTTGTTTCATAAGAAAATTGACAAGAATTTAGATCAAAATAAATAAAATAACCATCAGCTTGGGAAATTGAGCATCAAATCAAAGAGTTTGGGATAAAGTAAATACCAAGAAATACAGGCACTGAAGATGACAATACAGCCTTTTAATTCTTTCTTAGCTGACGATCTGCATGAAAAGCTTCTCTTGACTGTGTGGTTGCAGAGAAAAGAGGGATATGAAATAAAATCAGATGCTCATCAGTTAGACTATACTGTCCAAACCAGAACGTGAATATCATCTGCAACTGAACTCCCAAAATTCTCCTCCATCAGAGAACTGCTATCAAGCTGTCAACTTCAAGATTAATTTGTTGGTTTTTTTGTTGTACTTCCTGAAAAAGTCAAAAATAGTCTAGGCATGAAGGGGGAAAAAATCCAAAGAGATAGAAGTTACACTTTTACCAGGGAAAACAAAGAAGTACATAAAGAAAAGAGGAAAACTAACTACTGCTTCCTTATTTTAAGATACTGCTATGAATTCTGCAAGAAAGGGATTTTTGCCTAACCTCAGAAAAATTCCAGCTGGAAGAAAGCATCTCCCACAGGCTAGAAAAAGGTATCCAAATCACAGATACACAGATTTTATAAGAAGTCCTTTACACTTCCAGTGTATCTTAGGGAACTTTTAATGCAGCTGAACAACTCTATTTTGCTTCCTGTAAAACCTCACACTGAACATGGATAGTTTTCATAGTACAAGCTCCTATTCTTACATGGCAGATACACTGAAAACCACCAAAAATGTTATATTCCATACAACAATTATTTAAGTTTACAGTAACTGATATTTTGACAAGTTTACCGTTTCAAATACTGCATTAATCAGATTTTTGGTTCAGGCATTCCTGACCCTGCCCTTAATTGGCAATGAGGTAGGCCAGATTGGAGTAAAATATTCCAAATAATTCAGCCTGGGGAATATCCCCTGGACTGGACTTATAACTTTAGTGACTGGGAGTAGGCTATTTATTTTTCTCAGTTTGTGACCAAAGTATTAAATCACAAAATCACACAATCACTCAGGTTGGAAGGAACCTCTGGAGGTCAACTAGCTTAACCTCCTGCTGAAAGCAAGATCAACACTGAATTCAAACCAGATTGTTCAGATCCCTGTCCAGTGAGATCTTGAAAAACTCTGAAGATGGGGATTTCACAACATCACTGGCTAAGACATCCTAATAATTATCTTCATCATAAAATACCTTTTTCCTTATAACAAGCTGCATCTTCCCATGCTTCAAGCTATCACAATTTCCTGCTACACACCTCTACAGAACGTGCCTAGCTCCATTTTTCTGACAACTTTATTGGTATTGACCATCTGCTATTGGGTTTCCTCTAAGCCTTCTCTTCTCCAGACTGAGTCAGTGTAAATCTCATCCAAAATCTTGGAGTTTCACCACAGAAGGCAATCAGGCATAACTTGTCTTTTGGTAAATCCATGTTGGCCATTTCCAATCACCTTGTTTGTGTGCCTGGAAATGGCTGCCAAGAGCACCTACACCATGATATTCCCAAAGAGGCTGGTGTGCCTGGATCCATCCATCCATCATCCTTCCTCTCTCCTTCCAACAACCAGCAGCTTCCCCCAGCCTCTGAGTGGATGCAGAACTCTCTCACAGCCAGCTCTCTCATCACTCCTGAGCTCTGTGGGCTGAAGCTGCTCGTTTTTACAAATGACACCTCTTCTCTCCCATTCCTTTTTGCTGAGCTGGTGAAGCTCAAGTTCTGCTGGCTTCCTAGACACCATGCATTTGTGTGTGTACATTTGGCATGGGTCCCCAGAATCCAGCCAATTGTTGTGCTGGTTGAAGCATGAGAGGCTGTTTTGGGTTATTTCTTTCACCACCTCCCACCTCTGAGGTGAATAAACCCCCACTTACAAATAGATGCCAAATTCACATGTGGGAGGAGAAAGAAAGCCTTGCTTAGCTCTTTTACAAACAACAAATAACATGGACAAATCCAGATGACAGTATTTAATTCTCAAGAATGTGTTAAAGAATTGGGCTTGATTAGCAAAGATGAGGACAACATCCTGACATCATCAAATGGCCTGACATAATGAAGTTCCAATTCTATAGGATTTGTAACGAACAAACAAACATCACCCTGATATCTCCCAAAACCCCCTTATAGTCTGGAGACTAGATATAAACCTGGGCATCTAAAGAGCAACCAACCCCAGGTGAAAACTATAACATACATTTATTACTGTCTCTATTTTAATTACTGTGAAACACTGATGGTACTGAACTGACCGCAAAACTACTTACGTCAGAGGAGAAAAGTTACGTTTGAGGATGTGGGGTAGGTGGTAAATATAATCAGTCTCTTAAAAAAAAGATAAATTCAACCTAATCTCTTCCTCAAAGCAAAGCAGTCTCACTAAAATCACTAAACCAAAGTCAGAATCAATTTTTATTTTCTAAGTTAAGCCAGAAAACATCAGATGGAACATTCTGAAAGAGTCAGCAGTGATTGATACCACATTAAGTTTCCTAGAGGTAACTAAAAGCTATGTTGGGTTTTAATTGTTTTTTGGTGTTTTGGCTTTTTTTTTTTTAATTAAACTGTGATTTAAGAAACACAGACATTAAATTTTTAAAATTACAGATCTCTAAGTTATGTCAACTATTCTATTTTAATATGTATTACTACTGACCACAAAAAGCAAATGGCTTCATACAGATATTCAGAATTCTAAAGGTACAGTGAAATTAACAAAAATACACATATATCTGTGCTTTTTGAAATATAGTATAAAAGTAATATAACTCAAGATTCTTGACATTTTTATACACCCCATTTACTTTTTCATCTTGATGATATTAACATGATATCATCACTTTCAATTTTTTGTTGAAAGAAATAAATTGAAAGTTTATTGAAAGAAATATTCTTTGATAAGCGCATAAATATGAAGCAGGGACTGACTTTCCCATCACTGTATCTGACAGTCACTCACTCTCCAGATCTTTTCCTTGTTGCCTTTTCCCTGTTTCTAGAACACCCCTCACTTTCTTCCACCCCTCACTCTGTCTTTCCCTCCAACGATGTTAAAACCACGATTCTCATATTTGAATTTTTTATTCTGAATTACAGTAATTCCACAGCTCCCTCTTTAATCTATTCAATATGCTGCAGTTGAGAACAAAAAGGCAATCTCCCCCTTTCCCCCCTAAAAAAAAAAACCCCAAAACCAAAAAACCCCACCAAACATCCCACAGCAGCCAAAACTTTCCCTCCCCAGTAAGAGCCTTGTTGTTGCTGAAAGAATGAGAGGGAGAAGCAGAGGGATTCTAATTTGGACACAAATATTGTTTCCTCTAACTCTACAAACCCAGACCATAAAAATGCTGCCCCTTTCAAAGTCCCTCAGTTCCTTTCTCCAAGCCAACTGGCAAGGAGGCAAAAACAAGCTCACTCTTCCTCTGTTGTACATGAGAAATTAAAATGTAAATACATTTCAAAAAGGCTGTAGCATTAAGACTGAATTTGATAGAAATCTTGAGCTGTGTTTTAGCTTGGTTTGAAACTTCTTGGTATTTTACACTACGTCAGACCTCCCACAAATTGGCCTACCCAGATGAGAAAAATCATGATTAAGACACGTTCTTGTTCTGAGCAGCTCCCCTCTTCAGAGGGGCACAAACATTGCTTACAGTAAGGCTCTTGGCTAAAAGTGTTTGCAAAAAGGGAAAGCAAATCCTGCTCTAATATAGCCTTCTCAACTGGATGTATGCAGATTTATTAAGCATATATAAAGGTATTTAAAGCGATGGAGGCCACATTTAAAAATGTAAAGCAGTGCAGCAGCAGTTAAAAATACAAAATATCATAAAAATGAATAAACATTTTGTTCTTCCTTAAAAAATACTACTGTGTTCCTGTTGTGCAATGGAAGATTCATCAGCCATGTCAGTGATTGGTACAGGAGAAGGTAATTTAATTGGTGGTGACAGAATGGGACTGTGCTGAAAGTTGATAAAATATTGTCACAAGAGTTGCAACACACTTCAAAGAGCTGCTATTTTTATTTAACAAATAATCATTTCTCAAAAAAATGTGAAAGCAAAGACAGACAAATTTGATGTAAACAGGATGGCAAGTGCCACCAGACCCCCATTCATGAGAGAACTCTCTAACGAAAATATTATGCGAAACATGAGATTTTTTAAACTATTCCTGTAGTCTTTGTTAGCTACAATATCCCTTTTCTTCTGGCATGGGAGATGTCCACTGCATTTCTGGCTGAATTCCATATAGCCCTGAATAATTTTCCTCAGCTGACAACTGTCACCACATTTATAGAAAATAACAGCGTGGGATATCTAAGACAAATCGATCTTAAACCACCACTGAACATGTTGGAGTGACACAGAGTTGAAATGGGTCTTTATAAGCAGTGAGTCCAAGCCCCAGGGACTCAGGGAACTCCCCAACAAGCCCAGCTGAACACAGCTGTTCTCCCACTGGGGATTCTGTGCAGGTAATGGAACTCCCAAGGGCCAGATGTAATCACACTCCATAAGAAACCCCAGAATTGTTCCCTCTACTGACCCGTCTCAGTTTGTTTTGTTTGGTTTTTTTCCTTTATTTACTCTTTTAAGCAAATTACTTCACAAAAGTATTTCACTAAGTATTTTCAAAAAAGTAGGCGTCACATACTGTGTGGAATTAGGTTTTAGCTCAAAAAGATGGAAATGGATCTCCTCTTCTGCTTATCACTAACAAGAAGGCTCTTCAAGCATAAAAAGTACCTTTCCAGTTATAAAGTTTGAATATAAGGGAGCTTCAGGACATTTTACATTCTCCACTGCTTATGAGCTCAATAGGTGTTTTCCTTCTGAGCTTCCCTGAATTATCAAGACTTATTGCAAATTCTCTGCCTAGCAAGTAAATGGAAATTTGCTTTTCAACAACACACTCACTTATTACTTATCTCAAAAGCCAGACAAACTCAGCCCTCTGAAAACCTAGCAAAGAAACTTTGCATTCTCCTTACATAAACATGAAGTACATTAAGCACAGACTTACTGGCTGAAATTATTCTTAAAATATATTTAAAAATATAAAAATTGAAGAAATTCAGAATTTCTCTCAGTCCTTCATCACAATGCCTTAGATTATTTTTTAAGAATTATTCGTACCTTCATTTTCATAATTTCATTGTGTCATTATGATATTCATTTCTGGAAATTAATGTTGATCATCCTAACCAATTATTTGCCTGAGAATGGTTTAATTTGTAATGCATATCCAAAACCAAAACACTGCATTGTGTTTAAAAATACCTTCAAGTAAGGTAGGTTTATTTTTAAGGAATTACATAGAGCTGGGAAAATCTGTTCTATCTCAATATCCTCCAGGTTTAAGAACAGATGTTCTGGTTTTCATTAATATCAGCTTTCTTTCAGTGATAAAAGTTTTGCCAAGAATAGTAAAAAAGTTCTCAGTAGTTTAAGTACATGATTATTTTAAATGTCACATGCCCTTCTGGACCTTGTGAGTCTTTAGTGAGGAAAAAACCTTATACAAGTCTCAGCATTAAAATTTTATTTATTTATTTAAGAGCAGCAACAATAAAGTAACCAATACTTTATCTCTGGAACTGCTTTCTCAATATCAGGAGTTATACAGAAGTGACCTGATACACACCTTTAGTAGTAGTCTAAAATAGTAGTTATTTGTTGACACTTTGCCTACATATTAACATTTTGGCAGTTCACTCAAATAAAAAAATGTATAGCCGTAATTAATAAGGAAGTTTCCAAGGGAACTTAGAAGGGATGAATAAATTCAACTTTGATATGTAAATCACATGAGCTTCTTGGCTATAACTTCCAGTGTGTGAATTAGTTGGATTAGAACACATTTACACAAATAAATTTGCTTAATACATGGAAAATTACACATTTCAGCTGGGTTTAGAAACACAAGTAAACGGTGTTTCAACACCAAGTGTATACTATAGATGAATAAAATTTATTAGAGATTGAAAAAGTAAATTTAAAGGTGTAGCAGGTTAATTTACCAATAGAAGTTTCAGTAATGTATTAAGCTGCATTCTGCCATCAGTCATAGTTTATTAATGAATTATAACCCAAGTAAGATGATTTAACTGGTAAAGGACAATGAAGGGACAATCTCCCAAATTTCTCCCTAAAACATCATCCTGAAATTTGCAGTGCATCTTATACCTTGAACTGTATAAAAAGGAAATACAAATTCTTTTAAAAGTATTGACTAATTTTGGCTAATATTGGCTAGGATTTACTATTTTGGGGGTGAATAATGCTCAGGTACAATAATTACCCCGTCTCAGATGCCTCACACTGAACACAAACAGGACTGGAGTGGACCCAGAGACATGGAGATGATTTGGCACCATTCCTCACATGTTTTAAGGTGTTGTAACTGTCCTGCAAGCATTACAGTATTTTCCTTTAACTCCTAAATCATCTTGTCTAGTTCACAGTTCATTAATAAACTATGAGAGGCTGTAGATTGCTGAAAATTTTATAGCTCATTAACCTGCTACACCTTTAAACCTTTTCCATCTCTATTAAATTTTATTCATGTAACAAATAACTGGCCTTAAGTATTGTCTTAGCAATACAGCTACTCCTTTCTACACAGGTTTCTTTTTAGATAAATTTTGCAGATTTTCATCATTCCCTCAAAAATCCAACCAGATACTACTCCTATCCACAAAAGAAAAATCTTGATGCAGAAATCTTGATGAGACAAGACTGGTGGTACAGAACCCCAACCAACCAGTGCTAAATATATCTGGGAATTTCACAACCTTCTTAAGTAGAATTTCCATATCAAGTAGGAGAAAAAGTAAAAGATGAATCCCTCTGAATGCACTTGATATAAATGCGCAAATGAAGACGTGCAGCAGCTGTCACAGACTTTAACACACTGAACATAAATCATAAATGCACTCAAATCCAGGGTGCATTGGCAAAAAGCAGATCAGGACACAAAATGTGGTTAAAAAACACAACTGTTTTGCTAGCACCTACTTGCACACTAAGAAAATGCACATTATTTAAGCACAATTTTTTGAATGCTTTTAAAATCAGGGAGGCAAAGGAGGCACAAAAGTGTAAAAAAAATCCTTGTCATGTTCTATGACTGAATATCAGATTATAAGGCAAGTTGGACATCTCAAAGCTGTTAAATAACAGTACAACAGCATGAGAGAGATGGATTTTTAAAACAAAATTAAAATGCTTAGTCTTACATCCACTCTTCTAATAAATAATCCTGAAACAAGACAACAAAACAATTAATAAAAGAATTGAAGTTTAAAAGGAAAACATAAGGCAAAAGAGCAGAATTTTTCTGTAATTAAAATAAAAATTTATTTTTCCTCATGAATGGAAAAATAATTTAGAGGAAATAAGACATCAAAACTAGGAGACGAGAGGGGGGCAGGGAAGGCAGGGGGGAAACAGGTCAAAATGTAAACAGCTCTGAAATTATTAATAAATAAAGACTTTGAATAAAAATGAGTGTCTCAAAGAAGAGTACAGAGAGTAACATTAAAAAAAATTAAAGGTGAATAAATAAACGTGAGGTATCTGGCACTCACTTGAAAAAGAGGTGGGCAAGGGATTGTTGCCATATCCATAAATACCTTTAGCAGTTCAGCAAAAAGATGCACTGCTATCTGTTAAAGTGTCTTTTCTGAAATTCCCCCTTTTTTTCCATATTCCATAATTTTAAACCCTGCTGTGACCCATGAAATTTCCTGGAATCTCATTTATAAATCTGTTTGCAGGTACAGCACATAAACTTTTTTTCACACCTATTTTTTTTTTTTTTTGTTATTAACATTCTGTCTCCTCTATGTCTGCACCTAAAACCAACCTAAATATTTTCTTAGAAGATAGTGTTTAACAGGATGTAAGTCATATATTAGTTTTGTAAGAAAACATACATTTTCTAGTACTCCAGCCATAAAAACCACCTACCTCCAAGACCTGTTTCCAGCCTCCTGCAGAAGAACACCTTTTCCAGGATCATAAATGCACTCTCCTGGAAGGAAAGGCCAGGAAGGCGATGACAGGGTGGGCAAGGGAGGAGCTGGAATGTGTGGAGCTCTGTCCTGGGCTGGGGGATCAGTGAAGGATTTGGGGGTCAGGATTAGCAGGCAGGGCCAGCTAAGTGGGAATTGCTGTGCCAGACAGTCTCCAGATGGATGAGGGCAGGTGAGACCTTCTCCAGACAACAGGAGGGAGCCTCATGTGATTCCTCACAAGGAGTGTGTCCAACCCCGTAGCATCCCATGAATTCATCTTTCTTGGCCAATTCCCAAGCCTTTGGCCCTGGAAACAGCAGTAACTACTGACCATAGAGTTAGCCCTCCTGGGGGGAAAAACAGACACCCCCATGGACTTCTGTGCCCAAACTTCCCCTAGTTTCTCCTTTCCCTGTCCCCTCACTGGCTTAGCATCCCTGGTGGCTGCCCCCCTTCCCCTAGAGGCCAGTCCCTTCTGCCCAGCCCTTAGCTCTGCCTCCCACCCTGCCCTAAGTTAACTATATGATGCTTTTATCCCCAACTGTGTGTTGTTTTGCACCTTTAAGGCTTGTGGGTGGCAGAGAGAGGCAGGGGGGCAGGGAGATAAATCAGCAGCTGCCCCACTCACTCAGGCTGCAGCCAACACCCCAGCTACTCAGGCTGTAGCTAAATCAGACAGTCACCCTAAGCCACTGGCTGTTCTCTCCCAAATTTGCCCTAAACCAAAACAAATACTTCTTCCCCTCCTTAAGCTGCCTGCTCCACGTGGTTCCTCCTCTTTCTCCCCAGGTTCCCCTTCAGCTGCGTGAGACCCTGCTGGAATAAAACCTTGCACAAGAGCCTTTCTTGCCTCTATTGCTGAGCCAGCTGTGGTGAGTGTTTAGTGGAGGTTTGACTGCATTGCCTGAATGTTCACTCAGCTTGCTTTTCACCAGGAGAGGTGGGTTGGGAACAAGAAATAGGCTGCAGCACCTACCATTCTAACATCTGCATTTTTACAACCCCAGAATCTGCCAGTGGGACAAGGCAGCAATCCTGGGGCATGCAGATAACAAGCCCTGGAACACAAGGCAACTGAGGAACAATCCATGAGGTACTCTGCTGGACCCAAGCCTTAAAAACATGGGGGGACTCTCTGAGGATGTGAAGATCTGCAGTGACCATGAGATGGTGAGTTCAGGAGGACAAAACCAAGGATCACAACACTGGAATGGAGGGAAGAAGGGTTTGGCCTCTTTGGGATCTGCCTGGGACATGGGACATCACCTTAAAGAGAAAGCTCCAAAGGAGCTGGCTCCTGCTCAGGGATTATCTCCTCCAAACCCAAGACTGGTCCATAAGGACAAGCACAGGCAGCAGGAGGCCTGCATGGATGAACATCACTAAACTCTGACATAAAAGGGAAGTGGAAGCACTAACTTCAAAAACAAGGAGACAGACACCACCAAATATGCATCCTGGCTCATGTGAATTTGTGTGATAAATGGGTCTAATATATAAAAACCTGCAGAACAACAAGAGATATTAATCAAAATAAAGTCATCCTTCAGAATTAAGAGGGAACAAACTGGCCCAAAATCTCAGGTTTACCATTTTCTATCTTTATATAACTGTGTTTAAAGATTTCTTCTCATAAATTGAAGCTGTATAATTTCAATATAACATTTGTACAGGTACTCAAATGAAAAATCTCCCAAAACATCAACAGCCATGGAAATACATAAATGAAACAACACCTAATACCTGCAATGATTGAAATTAGGTTATTGCTACCTTTATCCCAGCTAGGTCTTACTGCATGACCCAGTGAACTTCCTTTGGATCATTCTGTACTGTTCTGTCAATGTTTTCCTTAGGGATAATCTTCCTCTCCTGCCCTTCTGAAAAACCACTCATACAAGGAGTCTATCTGACCTGCTTTCTTACACACAAAAATGTTACATAAAGTGAAGTCACACTAGCAACCAATTCATTTCCAATCACTACTCTTTCCAATAACTGTGATACTGCTGCATAAAATAAGCATATTAAAGTCCCTTTTAAAATAAAAATTTCTAAGATGCTCCCTAAAGAAAGATGGAACAGAAACAATGGTTTCCAAAAGAAAAACAAAAACAAAAAAAAAACCAAAACCTGTTGGTATTTTCATAACAATTACAGGTTTGATAAGTTGGAAGAAGAGAAGTCTGCTGTCAAAAGATAAAAAAGAGGTTTATTTCAAAAAGAAAGGTCACACCACAGCAACAATATTGTTCTTTAGAAAAACAGCCTGCTTAACTTCCAGAAAGGGATGATGATGGGAAAAAATGTGTAAAACCGCAGCGAGAATTTTCCAGTAGCAATGCAGCACTTCAAATGTGAGTGTGTGGTAAATCAAACAAATAGCAGTGAAAAGTATGATCCAGTTCTCAGTGAATCATCAAAACCAGTTGTCTGTAGACAGACCAAACATCAGGGGCCTTATCAGCTAAACAATCTGTCCCAAGAATTAAATTCCTGATCAGAGGAGTGGAAACCAGGCACTATTTTTCCTTTTCAAATTAAGTGTTCCCTCAGTGATTTGTGAACAAGAGAACATCACCTACTGAACAGAAATTATAATTTTGCTATTGATGGTTTTCACTGTATTACAAATTGGAGTTTGGTAGTTTTAAAATGCAGCCTTTGCCCATCTCTATAATTTATTGCAATGCGGCTACAACAAAATTTTAGATTTCTAGGATTAAGTGACCACTAAATCTGCATTATCTCCAAAACCTTGTATGACTTACTAGCCCCAAATGACTTAAAAATATGTAGCAATTCACACCTAAGGAAGAGCTGAAGTTAAAAGTTGAGATGAATATGTAAACTCTGATCAAAAAAGGGAAAAATATAAAACTTACATACCAATCAAGAAAATATAAAAATCAGACATACATTTGTACCTGTTTCTCTGCTGTGTAAAATAAGCAAGGAATTAAAAGGCAAAGATTGCAACTTTATCATTGCAACACTGCACACAAGTCAAAGCCCCTAAAATTACACTTCCCACAGCAATTTTAACTCAGTTCAAATTTGCAAGTAAAGAAGTTAGAAATATACTCTGTTATTCTGCCTCTTAAGTAGTACATACACTGAAGGAGGAATGTGGGAATCATAACTCTATTTTGATAAGCTTATATGAATTCAAAATCTCAAAGAGACCATTGCATTAAATATCCAAACAACTCTATAATACCAGTTAATAGCAATTTGTTTATTCTGTTTATGAACCCACTGCTGCCCCTTTACTGTCTCTGGTTGTTGCAGCTACATATGGAAATAATGTTAAGAACGCGAAAATACTACATGGTCTGTTCAATCTTGATATTTTTAAAGCTAATTTTATTTAGGTGAAACACAGAACTTTTTACTTTTTGGTTTTACACAATGATAAATGTGGTATGATAACTCTATTGTCATCCATGGGTTAAATATTAACACTATTGCAAAGATTTGGAAGTCTGCCTCCCATGCTTAGGAATAATGATTATCACTAGCCTTCAATTTTTCAATTTTTCAGAACTACTTTTTTGCACACCTATGAAAAAGAAAGTTTGTGACTAGTCCAGAACAAAACTTGCTTCATTAGAATGGTAACCCAGCTTAGAGAAAATATTTTTATGTTCCTGCCTTGCCTTTCAAAGTTATTTTTTTCTATATCAAAAAAACTTAAAACATATTTAATTGATGCGATTTTGTAAGAACAAAACTGTGGTGACATAACTGTCACCCTTGACAGATGCAGAAACCAATAGGAAAAGATGCAAAAAAATTAGATTAGTGACTTAGTTGACAAAGATCACTGAAATCTTCTCTCAGAATTAGGTACAGTAACTTCTTCTTCAAAAAAAGATAGGTCTTCTCTAAATATCACCTTGTTAAAGCGAAGTTTTAACAGATTAACTGAGTGGCGTTGTTACATCTAGAGCAGCTTTTAAGAGTTCCCTACCACAAATGCCAGAAGCCAGTAAATTAGTAAATATAAAGGTGAATGAAACCGTGCATGTTCATGTAAAAGGCAGTAAGAAAAGTCTCCCGAGGTATTGGTTTTATACTTTTACTCAAACATTAACACAGCAATTTTGTTTAAAAGGAATTAAGTCAAAGCACATCTACAGCTTTGGGTGCTGGCATCGGTTCCATTGGAAATCTCATCCAGAGAGTTCCCAAAGCTGTGCCAGAGGCACCACTGCAGTCTTCAGGTCAGCAGCACTGATAACCAGCACTCATTACCAGTACTAAACAATTTTTTAAAAATTATTAATTACTAATTACCAGTGGAAAAGGCAGAGCCAGGGACAGACATCTGTCCCCAGGAGCTGCCAGCTCTGCTCCGTGTGTGACCACAGGTGGTGACCCTGGTGCTGCAGGAGCCAGGGGAGAAAGACAAAAGAAACTGAAAGCTGTAGTGACAGAAGGCATCCACAATTCAAGTCTCATGAAAGTAACTTTAACAGGCAGCTCTTGGAAACATGACTCACTTTCCTCCTCTGGTTTGATTCCTGCTGTAGCCAGAAGACATCAAGAGGAGGCACATGAGCATTTCTGCCAAGTTAAAGGTTATGACCCTTTTATTGCCATTTTTGAAAACTGCAGCACCTGACTCAAAGAGTTATGATATAGGCTGATAGCTGCAAACCTTGGTAGCATTTCCACTATTCAAATTCACAGTGATCTTCATGCAGAAGTGAGTATTAACAACATGAAATCCACTCATTCTATTGTTTAGGATAACAATAACTTTAACCCCTGTGGTACTCCATAAATCATGACGGTTTTAAGTTAAACTTCCTTTTCTATAATGGTTAAGCAACAATTCTTTCATTGAGCAAAGTGTTACACATAAAAAAGGAAAAAACACCAGTATTAGATTATTATATTACTGTAAATTCCAGAATGTACTGCTATAAGGAATTCAAAACAAATTACTACAGCAACCCTTTAAATAAAAATGGGAAACAGTGCAATAGCTATTAAAGACCATCCACAAAAAAATTAAGTGAAGCTGAGTAACAGACACAAGCGTCTGAAATGCTGAAACATAGTTTGCTTTGCTCTAACACTGGAAGATGACTGAAAACTTCAATGAAAATTTTGTCTGGAATGTGAAACTTTACACATGTATCTAATGGAAGATGTTAACTTTTACAATGCAAACAATTCTAATTGCACTGTCCATCATCTAATTACACTTAATTTTTTATTACGATTTTTATTATGTACATGAGTTATTCCACAGTGAAGTTAGGTAAAACAGCACAAAGAGTTGCCCACATTAGAACATGCTAAGTCATGCTGTTAAACACAACCATTGAGCAAAGCGGTGTCCTTTTCATCTGTTTTATGAAATAGGTTCCTAACAAGGAAGAGTGCTCTGAGTTACAAAAATGTTATTAGGCAAGTGGGATATTAAACTTACATTCCTGCTAATGTAAAAGATCAGGTTGTGATCTAAAACCTTATTTATTCTTTAAAATCAAAATGCTTTGGAGCAGGCCCACAGATGGCGAAAAGAATATTTGTTGGACATAAATATACTCTATAAAAACCCTCCTGAAAAACAAAGATGCTACAAGAAAGAAATTACCTGGAGTGTCTTGTAATGGTCTTGATGTGGAAGCACTTTTTCTTTTTTTTCCTTCAAAAAATCCATTTCTAGAGCACTATGTTTTTCCAGCAAATATTCCAATTCCTATAAAGTTTGTAAAATAAAACACTTGAAATTACAAACATCTGCAAATTTTGAAAATACAGATTCATTAAACCATTCAAACTAATTTAATTTCTGATAACTGTGATATTTGCTCTAATAATTATTCCAGAGATAAAGGGTTGTGCAAGAAAAATCTGACTGCAGTCTTTTAATTGGCACAGTATTTTACAAGTGTGAGGCATTTAAAACCCAAGGCATGTCTCATGTATAAGGAATGACCCATGTGAAGTGGCCAAGGTGCCCTTTATAACATCCTCTAACTCCTTCTGAACCCTGAAGGGTTCAGGCAGCTGGACCTGTTGTCCCAGGTCCCTTCCAACTGGAACTATTCTATTCTGTTCCAATTATTTTTTATATTTTTAGTATCTTGCTCTGCCTTTCTGCTCTTGAAAAGCAGCATATTAAATGTACTGTCAGCAAATGTTTTCACTGAAAAGGCAGGAATCCTATGACATTTATGCATGTATGCAATGATCTCTATCTACATCTCCAAAATGAATAAAATCTTAAAATATTCTGGGATCTTGCAGAGAGCCACTCTGGAAACCTGCCCAATATGAACCTATGGAGAGGAAGGAGAATAACACCACTGACAATAAACTTCGAAATTATTTGCTGTACAAAGAGCTAAAGATTTTTATTTTTCCTTAATGCAGCCATTGCTGTTGGACATTGCTGGCACCCTTTCAGTTGCTCAAGAGCAATTATTCCTCCAAGCCATGCAGGAAGCCAGTATAGAAACAAATGACCTGCCAGGTCACTGCACAGCTATTCAAACAAAGGCAGGACTGGGAGGGTCATGAGGAGGACAGAAAGAGCAGGTCTTCTTAGTTCAACCCTGCTTTTGGACAGAATAGTCAAAACAGTTTCAGAGACTTCACTGGTGAGATAGAAACAGACAGTGGATCACCAATCTAAAGCCTCTCTCTCAACCTGTCTCCTCTTCCAGTTATTCACCCTCATTTTCATTTCCAAAAAGATGATTTCTCCTTCCCCAGCACAGCTTGAGGCCTCCCAAGAAACAGTATTAAGAATAACAGAAAGTTAAACTCACTCTCCCATGCCTCAGTGACCTTTTGCTAACTCTAGATGTGTAACTGCAGGCACAGCCCTGCTTGGTGCTCATATTGTATTCAGGTCAGAAGGAATATGAAGAATTTAGCTACTAGAACTCCCATCCCCCCAAAAAATCAAAACAAACATCATGCTGAGAAAGCTGGTATCTTCTTTTTTTTTTTTTCTTCTTTGTCCCCTTTTATTTATCAGTTAGGCTAAAAAAGTTTTGGGGTTGTTTGGGGTTTTTTTCTGACAGTTTACAAAAATTCAGCCTAAAATAGACACCAGACCTAAAACAAAAAGTATTTCAGCTAAATTGAGTGGTGTGCCCAGTTCTGGCCAGTCTCTAGAGAGCATCCAGAAAAGGACAATGGAGATGGGGAAGGGTTTGGAGCACAAATCTGATGAGAAGAGGCTGAGGAAAAACAAAGACTCAAGGGGACTTTATCTCTTGTAGCCAGGTGTGGCTGAGGCTCTGCTCCCAGGACAAAGGGACAGGACAAGAGGAAATGGCCTCAAGCTGTGCCAGGGGAGGTTCAGGTTGGACATCAAGAGGAATTTCTCCATGGAAAAGGGAGGCAGGCCCAGGGAGGTGGTGGAGTCCCCATCCCTGGATGTGGCACTCAGTGCTCTGTGCTGGTGACAAAGTGGGGATCTGGCACAGGTTGAACTTGATAGTCTTGGAAGTCTTTGATTCTAAATTTGGCCAGTTTCTCTGGAATTTGCCTAATCTCTAAGAAAAAAATTAATTTCAAATAAATTTTAAACCTCTGCCAGCTCCACCTATATTTAATTCCTATATAAATGCCAAATGTTTTCCTTCAAAATGACTATTCATACCTTTTTGATTTTTAGCTTTTCTTCTTCAGCACTGCAGAGCTTGGTTTCAAGGTTTGCAAGAGCTTGTTGAAAGCAGCTCTTGGGTTCATTTGTTCTTTTTGTCTCAACAGCAGCTAAAGCCTTGTCTTCAGTTGCATTTGAAGAGGCAACTGGAACATCTGCTTGAGCCTAGTTCGGAGGAGAAAAGTGGAACTGAATCACCTCTCTCAATGCCTCAGGGAAACAACCTCTCCTTGGATTAGTCATTCCATGTTCGCAACGAGTGCACGCTGCAATCAGTGGTAACAGAGAGGGAATACAAAGGGTTTGGGCTAAAATAAATATCTAAAATAAATATCTCAACCTTAGGCTAGACTAACAGACTAAAAGAAATCCAGGCATCTCTAAACATTTCGTGACTGCTGTTCCAGTAACTGTGGAAGTACAGAAAACAGGTGAAGCACTGATGGTAAGCCCACACTTTCAGAAAAGAACACAAATAAATTTGTTTAAGATGTTTAAAACATTTTGTAGTATAGATAACAAAATTCAAAGCTTTATTTCTCCCCTTAAAAAAAAAATAAGGGAAGGGGCAAAAACTTGTTTTTTTCACCACAAAAGAACTCCAAGGAAAGAACTGGTACATTAATTCAGCTGCCATTTTTTCAACAACCTGAAAGCCAAGCATGCTTGAGATTTGAGTGGTGAAAGGAACATCTCAGTGTCTTTATTAAAGAGAGCTTTGACTGATCTGACCTCATCCACCCCCTAGTACCCTTTATTCCAAACATACATTTAGATAATGCATGGTCTTTCCCATAAATATCTCTCAAATTATTCAAATAAAGTAACAAACAAAGCTGAGATCTTGACTGTACATGAATATATAAGACACAGCAGAGAAAGCAGACAGAGAGAAAACTGCAGTTTGTGCTTTGAATTCTCCTGTAAGAAGGAAAGGGGAGCCATATGTGCCAATTCCATGTCTGAGTACTACTCAAGATTAGAGTCTGGCACCACCAAAAACTGTGAGTATGGAACCTGTAACAGGGAAGGATTTTTTTACCTGAAACCTCAAGAGGCTTTGGAGATAGAATAATAAAATACAGTTCTAATAACACCACCCTCTAATAGGTATAAGAATATTTTATTTTAGTTTTCTGCCCACCTTTTTCCTTTTGCTTACTCCTTAGTGCAAAGCCATCTCCATCTCAAAATAATGTTAAAGGACCTGCTCCCAACTCCCTTCAGCAGGACTTGCTGATAAAGTTTTTTAATTTGGACTATTTCCTGCATTACAGAGAATTTATAGAATAATGGGTCTCTCAGTAGCTGAACAGAACAAGATGAGAAAAACTGAAACATGAACCACAACTAGAATTTGCACACGCACTTAGTCTGAAGTAACAAAGTGTATTTTTTATTTTTCTGTTGGATTACCTAACTAAATTTCTTTATAGTTTTAAAAAATACCCCTAAGCCTTAGTGTTCTGGAATAACCCAAGTGCTCTTTCCAGAGAACACAAAAGCTGAAATTGCTGGCCTAGCTCAAACGAGAAAGGTTGAAGGTTATTCACTGTTCGCCAAAATTTAAAAAGGCAGGATCTGTGGTGGCTGAAGAAAATCACTTTTTGATCAGACTTCCAGTAAAAGAAATTTACTTATCAAAACTTTGTCAAAGAGCCAGATGAAGAGCCTTCAACACAGAAAATTACTGTGGCTGGCATCAGTCAAAAAAGAAAACAAACACTCCTCACTCTCAAGAAAAAAACCCATAACTTTTGGATTTATGCATTTCTTTGATATCATTTGCATTTGGTCTGATTTCTTCTTCACTTTTACAGGCTTTCCACACTACATTATCCTGGGAACAAACAAAACATGATAACTTATTAATTAATTCATTCACAATTTGTGCCACAGACTTTCTGGAAGTGTGAACATACAGATGCCCCTCAAAAGAAAATTATAAGGCTCAGTTAAACCAAAACCTGTATTTTGTGAATTTTGTTTAAATAGCTCTAAAGAAACGAATTTAAATGATCAGAAATTGAAAATCTGACTTAATCATGAAATTCAGCAGCCTTAAGACTTGATAAGTCTACCTGAAGAAGAAAAAACCAAGGAAGTGCTGAAAACAGGAGGGTTTTGGGTTGACAAATAGCCCAAAACACTGATTGCTACAGAGTGAGAAAGAGCCTTTTCTAATTGAAGTATGTGCTACCCCACATCCTGAAACAAGGAAGTTTACAATGAATTAACATGTCCAAATGGGGCAATTAATGGCAGTAAAAAATTCAGTAGGGTTAATCTATTTAAGTCTCATCTGCAGAAGCTCTTGTGATTCTGATAGAATTCCTATGATAATCTCCAGGCAGAAAGGCTTTTTCTCTCCTTGCTCACCTAGTTGTTTAGTTGAAAACTAAACATTTTCACACCCCAGAAAGAAACAAAGCTCAGTTCTCAGCAGCAGAGATTAAGAAGCCACAACTAGACCACCAAAAAAAAAATCTACTTTAAAAGTAATGGGGAAAAAAACAAAGTAAAGCAATTTAACCCCCCCTAAAATTAATATAAACATAATTAGGTAAGGATTAAATGTTAATTATTTAATCATAGAATGGTTTGGATGGGAAGGGACCTTGAAGATCATCTTATCCCAATTCTCTGGCATGGGCAGGAATAGGATTCCTTTCACTAGACCAGGTTGCTCAGAGCCCCATCCTTGAAAATCCTAAAAACCTAGTTGAGAAAACATACAAGTATGACAAGCTTTAACAGTTTTTTTTTTTTTTTAAGGCAACCTTCCTGCTGAAATTTCCTTCATACATGGAAAGAAATGAGCATGGAAATCACCATCAGCATGCCTTTAACTTTTAATAACTCCAATACAGTTATCTCTCTTGCAGTTCAGATCAAAGTAGCATGGTTTCCATCAGTTATAGGTTTCATAAACAATCTAAAAATCATTTTACTTCAAAGTCTGCATCACAGAAATCCAAGGACCTTTTGCCCTTAAAAAGCATTTCCACCTAAATATGCACAGAAAAGATGCAAAATTGATATTTATTCCATTGAGTGCTCACACTGAAGATCAGAAATTTACCTGCTCTTCAGGAACAGCTGGATTTATCACACCCTTGCCTGTTTGAATAACTGTTGTCACATTGTCACTTGATAAAATGAAAGGGTCAGAAGGAAGCAGGCAGGAAGAAGGCACAGAGTGCTCCAGGAGAACATCAGCAGATCTATGGACTTCAGGTACTAGAAACAGAAAACACACACAATATGAAGAAACACCCAAAAATTAGTTTTGTTTCTGGAGTCCATGCCTAGAAAAACCCATCACAAGTCTAGTCATAGCAATGTAAGCTTATGTACCTCTTATAATTCAACTTCACTGAAAAGTAATTCACTTAAAGTGCCTGTGTTTTTCAGTAGTATCGACTTAAGGACAACCAAAATCATAATAAATTTAGACTTACACAATAAATTCAGTCACAATAAATTCAGACTTTTAATTTACACAGAGGTTTTACAAGACAGCAGCTCTCAAAAGGATCAGTTTTAACTCTGTCTCTTTTGATTCACACAGCCTTACAGCTTCAGCATGATCTGTAAACAGTATCAATCTACAGGAAAAGTATACTCATAATTTCCCAAGTTTTATACATTTTTAAGTTAAAAAAATCCACAAAAGTCTTAGAAGCCACATACAAGCAGCTTGTCAAGACACACACTAAAACAGTTTTATATTTTTTAAGAGATGAAAAGACAACAAAGTAAATAAGTCTCTAGCTAATAAACTTGAAGTGGAATCAACTCTGGACCAAGCGCTCTTCTATACCAAATTAAAGTTATACTATAAAAACCTTCAATCAGCATTACCAACCCAGCACAACAGAAAATCTTGGTTTAAAAAAAAGACATAAACTAAACAAATGAAATACAAAGAAAGAAAAAGAGAAAGTTTTGCATACATTGTTAATTTAACAGCGAAGTCCTGCAAACTTTGACACCGTCATCTCCAGGTGTGTCTTTGCAATAGGCAAAAACACACATCCAGTTGTTTCAGAAAAAGCAGCTCCCATTTTTATTACAACTCTGGCAACATGTAAAAGACGCCACTAGCCTGGAGCAAGGCTCAGCCTCTGGATATCCCTGTGTAATACTGCGCAAGTACTCAGCACAAAGCAGAGTGTATAACTGGCCTTAAGGCATTTGAAAAAACACAATAATTCCTGGCTCCAGGCACTCTCTGTCCCATCTTCTTCAGGTGCCAGTTCTAGGATTCAGGTATAGTACAGAGGAACATGCAAACCACATTGAATGAGAAGAAGAAAGAAAATACACCATGAGGCAGAAAAGTATCAGTAAGGGAACTGCAATGATAGTAGATCTGGACGTGGCCAAAAAAATTGGAAAAAAAAAATCACAGTCCAGCAGAAGATGGAAACTTGGCTAAAAAGCTTAGAGGAGAGTATTTCAGCAAACAGAATGGGGACCAGTATAGGTAACTGCATTTTAACAGTTAACTTTTCTCCAGAGCTGGAAACAGGACTTCTGTGGCTTTCTTTTAAGTACCTTAAGATAAAACTCCCCCCCCCCATTCCAAATGTCTCCTTTCAAAGGCAGCTCCCAATAAAAATTATCTACTCTGTTCAAGTGGCAATAAAGTGACATAGAAGATGATCTCTTTGTATCTAAACAAACCTTAAATCTTCAGCTTGATGCTATCACTTAATGTCCTGAGTCTCAGTTTTAAATCAATTTTCACCTGATTGAAAAACAGCTAAAATAATATACCAGGCAATTTCTGACCATGATCCTTGTGATGAGAGTGCTCAACCTTTGGTGAGGATTACCATAGCACAGGCATAGTTCACATATAAATAATTTATCACAAAAGTAAAAACAGCCATGGAGACTGGGCACATATTTTAGGGCGTCCAATCCTAGAGATAAAACTCCATTTTTCAGGTAGTAGAGTTTTATGTGGAATCTTCTACAATCAGGTGGAGCTTTCAGTAGTTTTATTATAGTAATGAATGCTTTGCATCTTGAAGGGGAGAAAATAAACCAGAAAGAAAATCCCCACTCCTTAAGTTGTCAAAATGAAGCCTAGGAAATGAGGATCAACCACTGGTGAGCATTTCTGAACATTTTGGTTTAAAGTTTTCAACTAAACACATGACCTTGCAGAAGACAAGAAAAGGTGGCAACTCTCCAAGGTATCAAACATCTTTTTTTACAAAACCTTCTTTTCACTTTTCAGCAATGCTAAAGATTGATAAATTAGACATTCCTAGAACTGCATGTGCTATTTCTGTAATTCAAGCTCTCTTAATTCATTCCTCTTGTGTATATACTGGTGAAATTGCGTTTAATTCAGCTCAAAATTCGCTTATAAAGAGAACTCCTAAATCATTCCTGCTTACCATGCCTTAGCTACCATAATGGAACAGTTTCACAACCCCTGAAACAAAAACTTGCCTCTGTTGGAACTACCAGACCTGACTTCAACAGGTTAAGTCTGATGAATTTTCAAATAAATTTATTGTTCAATGATCAGAGCTGCAGCACTGTAGAGAAAAGACGCATTCACACAATTACAGGTATATCAAAAGTCATACACCTGAAAAGGCTGAAATAGGATGCAGATATAATTAGTTGCCAGAATTGTACCTTAAAAGTATCTAAAAATTTCTGAAGCCCAGGCTTCCCAATATTAAGAATATTCTGTCGGAATTTTCTATCTAAGAACTGCCAGAACCGTGCAGTTTGTTAATAGCAGCAGAGATCAGGGGCAGCCTGCAATCTTGCTAATGCAAGGAAAATTCTGTCTTTATGCTGGTAATGCAGCTTAAACAATTATTAAAATTTCCTGGGGCATCAGAAATTCTGAAAACAAAACCAAATGGATGAAGATGAACTGTTAAGTCAACATTCCAATTGAGTCTTATCCTTCATACTGAGTTTCAGAATGAAGACATGAAATATCAAATGTATCACATGGGTAATATTTACTGACTGGATGTTAGTTATATCTAGCAATTAAGAAGAAATATGACAGCAGGGCTCTGAGAAAAAGACCATATAAAAATTATTTGACATATTTTTGTAGATGGTTGCAAATGACTTGTAGTACAGTTCCCCTACATGTAGGTTTCAGCTGTTAAAAATGAAAGACACCTCAGAAACAAAATCAAATTTCCTTCCACAACTCCCCTTTCTTGATTTTATAATTAAAGGACACTTTCAGTTATACTGCATACACTGAAAACCAAATCCCTGAACATTTTCATTAAAAGTAACATTCAGGTAGAAAGTTTGAGTTTAAAACTGGTTTTTTGACCACAGTGGGAAAAACCACTCTGTTGCACTCTCAAGATGATTTCTGGTAACTCTTTCCCATATTTTATTCCTCCAAGGCCAAACTATTCTAGAAGAAAAGGAATTGCATCTACTATCCTCACATTTTAAATCTACAGCCACGTGGTCCATACTACCAAAACAACAATAAGAAGCCCAAGACCAATTTCAAGGGCAAAAACTGCAATGAAGTCACCATTGAGGCCTTAGAAATAATTTCTGAATTCTGCCTGCACACTGAAAAATACAGCCACAGGCTTCAGTGTTTTGTTTTGTAACTTCCAAACAGCAGACATGGAGGAAATTCACAAGATTAAGAACTCCTCTGGAACATTTATCAAATCTTGTGGGTATGCAATGTTATCACCCCCCGAATTTATCAAAATCACCCCAATAGCCCCATAATACATTTGAATTTTCCAGCAAGACTTACTAAGAAATTTGTAGGGTAAGAAAGTTACATGTTTATATATACATAACATTGGGCAGACAATTCAGTTATTTCTGTTACTAAAAACATCCACCTACAAGTCAATGCCCAAGAAGCACTTGGCCAATACTATTAAAACCTTGCCTATTGCAACAAACTAATTTATTCACAGCAATATTTGCATGATAAAGTCACATAAAGATTCTACAGTAACAAAATATCCAGAACACAGGAGTTTTCTTTTCATTTTGAAATGCTTAAAATACCTTGGTATAACTTATCCTAGACTTCTGTGTCACTTAAAATCATACAAAAAACTTCTGTGTTATGTACAAATAATTTCAATTCTACACACTTTAAAGGATTTTAATTGGACTTCACTGACAGACACTGCACAGCTCTATTTGATTTAATTTATTAAACACATTAAAACATGCTACTGAATTTCAGCAGTATTTTTAAATATCAGTCAAAACGACAAGATGAATAATAAAGTTATTTGGAAAAATAGTGTTTATTTAGTATTTGTTTTCCTCTGTTTCAATGACAAATAAAACTAATTATTCTGTAAGAGATAAAAGCTAGAAATAAATTAATAAAAACATTTTAAGAGCATGATTTATAGAGAGCTCATGTTAAGAAAAATCCCTGCCTTATTTTGCAAAATTTATTCTTCACAACAATACAATGTGGGTTGTTGGTCATTTTTTCCTGGTGCAGTAAAAGTGCTGTTGTGCTTTGTGAAAAGAGTGAAATCTAGACCACAAGAAAATCAGTTAAGACCTCCATAATGTTTTTTGTTCCACTGATAATATTAATTTATCAATAATCTTCTATCAATTTCCTAAAATCCAGACAGGCACCAGGCACTTGTATAAATTAACACAACAGTTACCTAATGTTTCTGCTTCTGCTTGAGATAAAGAATATGTAATATATTTTTCAACTATATAAATTGCTTAAGTAAAAACAAGCATTCTCTTCCCCAAAGCAAGTAAAAGACTTCATCACAATCCCATTTTTAACTTTTTCTGTTTTCCCACAATTTGCAACAGATCTTCCACACTCAGTAGAAAAGAATAACCTTTGAATGAAGAACTTTCATTCCTTTTCTACTGTATAAACTGAATTTCTCTTTCATTGCTCAATAAAGTTTAACTTTGAGAAGTGCAGCTTCCCAAAATAATTGCTCAGGAACATCCTTATGATCAAGTTTTGACTGCTGGCTATTCTTTTATTGTGCATTATTTTACTGTATACATCCTTCTAAGCCCTGATATTTACAGTGTGGACATAAAGAAAGGAGTAGAAAATTAAGATTTTTTTTTACAGTGATTCTGTCAATACCTGTAGGAAATGCTGCCCAAGCAATAGCAGGAGATGTGGTCTGCTTTTCACCATTTCCAAACTCATAACTCTCTGCTGCCTGGAAACAAGAAGAAACCATTACATATTTTACACAATGCTATAAATGTCCATAAAATAGTTGAAAATTGTTAAATTTCAAAGCAAAGTTATCCAAACAGCATACCTCAAATCCTCCAAAGTCATCATCATCCATCTTTCAGCAGGCACTGGAACACAAAAGAAATCTTGATTTTAAAACATTTTCATAACCTCATCCCCTGCTCGCTCAGAAATGAGCATTCAGTCCTTCCCTCCAGTCTCATCTGCACAGCCCAACTGAAGTCTCCATGATTTGTAAGCCCTAAAACAGATCAAGGGGTCTAAATAAGAACTTTTTCACACAGAGGATGCAAGGCCAAGAATTGCAAGATATCGCTTAAGAAGCGCTTTTTTATTGATCGAGCAAAATACAAAACATTGGGTGTTTTACAACAGAACTTAAATATCTTCAGGGGAAAACATAAGCACTGCCCATCAACATAGTCCAACATCTTTTGAAAGCAAAAATGCAGGAAAAGCTTCCTCATAGAGGAAAATATGAAGATGTCACCTAAATGTTATATCTAAATATTTCAGGTATAGCAAACAGATCACCAGTACCTCAATAAATGGTACTAGAACCATCAAATAATCTAGTCTGGATATATACATTAGAATAAACAAATAAATACATAAATATGTCTAGGAAATAGGATTTCTGACCACCAGATTCCAAAATGAAGGGTTATCTTCACTCATAAGGAAAACAATCTATCTTAATGCAGTCGTGATCTACCATGGACCTCGTATAGTTTTGTGTTTATGATTTAAAGCACAAAAAATATTTTCCATTGTTAAGTTGCTTTTCCAAATCAGCACTGTGATTAAATCCAAAAAGATTTCCTGCTTCTCCCATATCTTCTTAGCTGTCTGGCAACATCAGAACAAACTGCAGCTTGGAAAAAAACTGTGGTGAATTTCTGGAAATTCTTCTGCTACCACAGAGGTCCGTCCCTAGGTTTCACGGAGGGAGTGATTAAGATTTTACAAACTGATCAGCATTTTTGACTTGTAGCCCTGAATTCTGTGGCATTTGGATATATTTATAGTTAAATTGCAGTTCCTTTTAAAAAAAAAAAAAAAGGCAGGCAAAGTTACTCAGCTAATGAAACTAACTCAAGATATACAAAGCTGTTGAAAGAAAGGTATTATGTATTAATAATATATATATATATATCTGTAATTCTGAGAGGTAAATGAAGGATGATCCAAAAAACCTATGAGGACTTTATAGGATGTTAAAACGTTTATAAAGCTAACTGACTTCAGTTAAAACAGTCTATAGGATGGATAAACTTTCATTACTGCAGAAAAGATGGAAAGGGACTGTTTACAAGAGATTTACAAGAGGTTCAGATTGGATATCAGGAAGAAATTTTTCCCTGTGATGGTGCTGAGGCCCTGGCACAGGGTGCCCAGAGAATCTGTGGCTGCCCCATCCCTGGAAATGCCCAAGGCCAGGCTGGATGGGGCTTGGAGCAACCTGGGCTGGTGGAAGACGCCCCTGCCATGGGACTGGGTGATCCTTAAGGTCCCTTCCACCCAAACCCCTGTGATTCAATGACAAATCATCACTATCACAGTGTAACTACAAATATTTGTCTAAACTGAAGTATTGTTCAATAGCCTCATGTGGTATAAGAACTAAGTATCTTTCTAGGGACTAGGAGGGGTTTTGTTGGCTCTGTGTCAGCTGGGTTTTGAGTCAGTTGGGTTTTGGATTTAGCTGGATCATTTCCCAAGAGACAAAGAAGGTAATTGAGTATTTTTCCAATCAGTGTTAAGGTTAATTGGTCAAACATTCATGCAGTCTATCAACATTCACAGCTTTAACACACAGCTCAAGAATGCAGCAAGTGTGTGCACAAATGATGGATGGAGGTTGTGTGGACAGCACAGGACTGCAGATGGAGACAGCACAGACTGAGAATGTCACTGTATTCATGCCACATTCTGGGGAAAACCACCCAAACCAGACTGAGGATTGACACAATCACTGCACAACCCAGAGTTCAGGCACCAGGCAGAGCAGCCAGCTGGAGAAAGTGAGCCTTTAGAAAGGCAAACAGGTATTTGATCTATCTTATCTGCAATACATTCTGTATCACATCAACAGGTCTTACAGGCTCTACACAAAGTTCCTTCAAAGCAGATTTTCTCCACAAAGTGCATGAGACATTATTCCCATCATCTGAGAACTGGCTCTGTCTCAACCAGGGAAATTACATTCAGCACTGTATTTTAAAAACACAAACTGGAACAAGTTCAGAGGAGTTCAACAAGAATTAAAGCAATTTTGGAAAGGCATGCTAAAATGGAGAGTCTCTAAAAAAATAAAAGGCAAACAAAAATAGAAAATATGTAAAATCATGTTCTAAGAAGTGATTAACTACTTTGATTTCTCTTCAAGTACAACACTGACCTGAGGCAGTAAAGACAGAAGGCCCTGAAAGGAAAACATGTGAGGATTTCCATTTCTCCTTCAAGAGCATTTATAAGAAACTATGCATAAATAAAACAGAACTTTTGATAGGGAAAAAGAATGTAGGGCAGAAGAAAAACTGGAGACCAACCTGTTATTGAATCCATCATCTTTTTTACAGCATTTCATATACAGTTTTTTAAGCCTGGTAAGAATCCCAGGACTATTCTGACCTAAGATTACCTTTAACCCCACGAGTTTTAAACACAGACATTTTGTGGCTGTAACAGCGTGATTAATTTATGAATTATTCCACATATCACTCCAATGGAACAAAAGATAAACAAACCCCCAGGAACTCTCTGTAGTACCAATGGTGTTTTCACACCTAGATGCTAATCCTCCAATTCCCAGTTCTTCAGAAACCCCACAGGAATTCCAGGCCAAGTGATTCCCCCCCAGGTGAGTGAATTCTAGGTCTGTGTGCTCTTTAGGTGTGTATAATATATATTCATACATGTGCTTGCACCTCTGTTTCTAAAGGAAATCCTGATTTGTTTCCATGCTTTGATTGCTGTGGACAAAAAAAAAAAAAAAACCTAAAAATACCAGAAACTGGTAAATTCAACGTGTGTCATAAATATGCAGGCAGCAGATTAGGATAGAAAGCATGGAATAAATCCTGAGGGATGCTGATATAAGGCACTTCAAAAACTCAGAGGCTGAGGTTCTCTTCAGAGAATGTTGGTGCAAGAGCTCTTGTTAGGCAATGCATTTCCCAAAATATGATCTCTTCTTGCATAAAAAGGGAGCCTTCTGCAAGGAAAAGGGCCACATCAATGCTATGGGAAATTTTAGAAGAAGAAATATGAGACATTCACAGTCCTCAAAGTACATGTGCATTTAGCTCTAAAAATGTATTAATAATGCATTATAAATTTGACTGATAACAATGCCGAAAATCTGACCAAATACAAAATTCCTCAATTCTATCCCTTATTTTCATTATGTAAATGTATTTCTGGTACAAATAAATAACAGAAGTAGCCTAACACCTCTCCTTAGAACTGCAAAAAATCTGGGAGCAAGTTCTTTTAATCAACCATTTATTCCAAAATGGGGAATCAGACTTTTCTTTCCTCACTGGGTAGGAAATTATTTGTGGCACCAGAATAGGAAAGAATACATTAAGTGCTGACAATCTCCAGGATTTGGAAAATACCAGAAAAAGACAAAACAACCCACACAGTCTTACCATGACTAAATGTGGTCTCTTGAAATATGCCCGATACTGGAATTAAGTAACTGTAAAATTGGGCAACAAGAAGTCAACCTCAAAATTACAGAGTCATAGAAATTATGGTTGGAAAAGACACAGTAGGTCATCCAGCCCAGGTCATTTCCAAAACATTGCAGTTCTCAGACAGCCATGTCCTAAAAGGCTTGAGAAGCTCTCCAGTCACATGCCATGAAAGGAAGGAAACTTTCCACGGACAAGGAATATGCAAGCCACTGAATTTTGAGAAGGTTTTATCAACAAGCTTGAATCCACCAAATGGAACAGTGAATTCTGCCAAAATTCAGACCAGCAGGTCATCCAACCCAAGCTCCTGCTCAAAGCAGGGTCAACACTGCATTTCAATGCTCAAGGCTTTCTCCTGCATGGCTGGTAAGGCTGCATGATGGATTTATTCAGAAGCTCACGATTTCCTGTGCCAAATCCAGTCACCAAAGCCTGGCCAGCAGCTTAAAACAGCTCATGAGAACTTTGTGAAATGTGCTTACCTAACAGACACACCAAAAGCATGTTTTTATACACAGGAAGATCAAGAGCCCTTACCAAGAAATAAGGCAGAAAAATGTAAGCTGGGGGAAAAAGGCTTTTCCATTCCAGCAGTTAGGGGGAGAAAGAACATTGTAATCCCACCAGAAATCCTGGTATTCTTCATATGCAAAAGGCAGAAGTGGTGGAAAGACCAAATGGTGAATTAGGAAGAATTTCTCATTCACATCCACCTCTGATAAGTGAGAATTCAAATTAATCAAGTTTTGATAACCTAAATTTGTCTAAGTAATAGAGATCTGATTCTGCCAGGTACAATCAAGTGACTTCTGTACAACCTGCCCTGTAAGTCTGAGTTTGAGGCCGAATTTTGTACATTTTAATGGAACACCTGACAGAATATACTGCTTTTTGTTTTGTCAGAATGGTGTGTGTGAAGCTGCCTGAGGGTGGGGCTGCTGCATTTGTATTTCTGGCAAACCCCAGGGTAACTCCCTGTCTGTGACAACCTATCAGTTTTATTTTTATTCCTATATTTCCTAAATGCCTCATCTAATGTGTTCAGTCCAGGATAGGCTTATTAGTTGTTCCTTGA
Organism: Melospiza georgiana; assembly: GCF_028018845.1. NCBI lineage: Eukaryota > Metazoa > Chordata > Aves > Passeriformes > Passerellidae > Melospiza > Melospiza georgiana. The sequence goes on along the minus strand of NC_080433.1, from coordinate 14,791,291 downwards.
CAGGACATTATATAGGCAACGGCATTTGAAGAATAAATCTTTGGCCAAAACTGCAGGTTCCAAAAAGTCTACTCAGGATAAGTATGAGATGTAAAAAAAAAATAAAATAAAATAAAGAAAACAAAAAGAAAACAAAAAAAAATCCCAATAAAACAAAACTAAAAAGACATCATTTAGAAAGCATCTACAGCAGCAATACCTTTGTGATAAAGAGCAGGGGAGATGACAAATTTCTGTATCACCAAGATCTAACTAGCTCACATGCACTTTTCCCCATGGCAATCACCAAAACTCCAAGTATTCCTTACAAATTTTAAAATTCAGGAACAAACTTCCTTCTTTTTACCCGGCTGATACAGGCTTTCCTCCTGCTCTATACCAATTACAGCTGCAGGATAAGCATTTAGCATCTTAAGAACTTATAATAGTATAACTAAGCCATTAATTGGAAGGTCTTTTCTAACCTAAATTATTCTCTGATTTCACTTCCAGTACTGACTCAATAATCACTTAGTACATTACTTAATGTTAAAACTTTTCTAATAGAAAAAAAAAACAAAAACCCCAAAAAAGCCAGCAGTTGCACACCCATCTATTTTGCAGTAGTAGTTGCTTATATTACAATTTATTCCATTCAAATTTATGGTATTTTTAAGAAAATATTAAAGCCTGGCCCATTGTAATGAATTTTCTTCCACAGCCCAAATAATGCAGCTCAACATTAAAGTAATCACAATTTAGTTTGCAAAGTCTTTCAGGACAACTCATACAACCCAACCTGAAAGCAAGGCCAGCTCTGGCACTGCCTAAAGCCACACACAGTCAAGCTCAGAATATCTGCAAGGACTGAGACCTTGGTGTAAGATGCAGCAGCAGCCAAGCACTGGAGAAAACACCCTGAGAATTTTCTTTTCCTATTCACATTTCAGGTCTACCCATTGATCCATTTATTCTGAAGAGTTTCTAGAAGGTTTCAATGCTTAGAGATGAGAACAGCAAAGGAGGAAAGGGGAAAGGGGAAAGGGGAAAGGAAAAGGACAAGGACAAGGACAAGGACAAGGACAAGGACAAGGACAAGGAAAAGGAAAAGGAAAAGGAAAAGGAAAAATATTTTTTTAACCACTTAGTCCTGTTGTCAGGAGACCCCCCGAAGTGAAAGATCCAGTTCCTGCAAAAAGCTTGTAAGATTCCATATCCTATGATGGAATGTTCCACACCTAGCATCACCAATAATTTTGAAATAACTCTACTTTCACATGCCAATGCTGCAACAAAACAGTTACAGAAAAAGCTGTAGCATTTGTATCAGCTTCATGTAGCAAGACCGTTTTACACAATTTGTAAGACTTCCATAACTGCCTTTCCCAATGTTAAAAGCCTTTTTAGGAGGAAAAAGAACCACATTGTATAAATAAACATCTCAGCTTCATACAGCCTTTATGAAAGAAACTTGAATAATCGTTAGAAATAATATTCTCATCTTCAAGAAGCTGAATTTGTATGAGAAAAAAACCTCAGAAACTCCACAAAAATTGCTATTAAGATAATCTACAAAATCGATTCCACAAAAATTTGTGGTTTAGAATTTGAGGGCACTATTCTTCAGCATATAGCTTTTGGCTTTTTTAAACCGTGAGCAAAGCACGAAAAAACAATGAAGTCCATTTCACTTCTATAGTTCAAACTCAACCACACAAAAAGAAATTAAGAGTTCTACTTTTACCCATAAGAGAAAAATGAGCTCTGAGAGCTCCTACAGAGAGGGCAAGTACTGGTTTTTAAATTCACTTATGACATAGGAGGAGGGAAACAAAACAACCCACAGCACCACAGCCTTGTGTGGAAAACGTATTCAAGAACTGTCAATTTCTCAACCATATCCTAGAAGAAACTAACAGAGAAAACTGGGAAACCCATGTTCCATGAAATTTCCCCCAACTTAGACAATCATCTACTTAAAAAATACCAGCTTCTTCTCTCTAGATATTCAAAGATGGTTTCAAGTAATACATTACCTACTCCAGCAGAATTATTAAAATACGGTATTATTGAGCATATTTCAATACCTGCAGAACCTATCTTTCCCAAGACTTAATTCTAACAATTTCAGGAACTCAAGGATTAGTGCTTCAGTCTTCTCCTTCTTAAATCATTAGTCTTCTCTATAATTGGTTTCTTGTGACCAGAACATGGAAAGGCTAGTTTTTGCTTTATAAATCACACAGTTAACCATTTTTCAAATTTCTCTATTGGCCTTCTCTAAGCTTACCCTATCACAAATATCCTTTTACTTCAAAAGCCACATTTTTACAAAATGCACATAAACTTCTGCGAGAACTCTGGCAAAGTGGATACAATTCAAACATACTGTGCTTTGGAGGAAATCCCTTTTCTTTCACCAAGCCTTCTCCCCACCCACCTCCAAAAAAAATCTCAGAAAGCAGCTTGAATTAAACTGGAATTAAATATTTGTGTTAAGTACAGCCAGGCAATATGTATAATTAATCAACAATAAGTCCAGAACAATAATCTCTGAAACCTAATTCAGACTGATGATAATCAGAAGGTCTGGAATTTAGTTCGTATTCTATAACAACAACAACAAAACACCAACAACAACAACAACAACAAAAAAAAAAAAAAAAAAAAAAAAAAAAAAAAAAAAAAAGAGAAAGGTGAGAAAAGCCTGACTTGTCATGTCCTAATTAGGTTACAAAGATCAGACACCATGAGTCCCACAAATGCTTGAGAAAAAGTGACCATGGTAGACTAAAAACTGTCTTACTTAAAGTATTCTAATTTTACTGGAACCCATAAATTGAACACAGACCTCTAAAAGACAGAGCAAGGCTGTTCTCAGAGCTGCACTGGGATTAGAACAAAACCCTTGGGACAGAACTTGGAATAGTGAAAATTGTGACCAGATATTGGAAAGGGCTGCCCACAAACATGTTGGACCTGAGAATAATCACAAGGAATTACCCTGAAGAAGTACCCTGCCACAGAGAATCATTCCTGAGGATAATCACAAAGAATTTGACTGGACATGGCCCTGACCCACCTGTTCTAACCAGATCTGCTTTACACAGTGGTTTGGATTAGAAAACTTCCAAATGTTCCAAAAACTTCCAAAAATTCCAAACTTTCAATCCTTCCATGGATGGTCTATGTTGCAATGTATTCAGTTTAACCCACAACAGTACCATTAAAAAAAAAAGTGAATTCACTTTTGACATTGTTCTTCAGCTGAGCCGTACTTGTAACTACCAACATCTGTCCAAGACCATTTATGACTGGGTTTGCTGATAACAGAAGAACCAACCTCAAGAAAGGAGCATGAAAGGGAAAGAGTAGCCCTAGAATCTTCAGTGCTGTATGAGGAATAAAAGGAGTGAAAGCCTAATGAAATAGGGAGCCCACAGGGAAGATGGAGACAGACTATTGACAAGGGCCTGGAGTGACAGGACAAAGGAGAATGGCTTCACACTGACAGAGAGCAGGTTTAGGTTGGATATCAGGAAGAAATTCTTCCCTGTAAGGGTGTTGAGACCCTGGCACAGGGTGCCCAGAGCAGCTGTGGCTGCCCCATCCCTGGCAGTGCCCAAGGCCAGGCTGGACAGGGCTTGGAGCAACCTGGGATAGTGGAAGGTGTCCCTGCCCATGGCAGGGGTTGGAAATGAATGAGCTTTGACATCACTTCCAACCCATGATCTTATGTTTCTAAGAAATATTTTCATCATGAGTTCAAAGAAAACCTATCTTACAGAAATGTTTCATGAAAAAGGCTGAGGTGAACTTTTGGCATTAAGGAAAAAATATCCCCACAAGAAAGCAAAACTGCACGGGGATGCTTCTTCTTTGGAAGCAATAAATTACTTTGTAAATTCATTAACTTATTCAAAACCTTTCCTAGGAATCATTAAATGGTACAATTTGATCATGAACATGGCAAGACAATTACAAATAACAACTCTTTTTCCCAAAAAGAAAAGTCTAGCGCTTCCTAATGAACCAGTGGCTCTTTGAGCCAGGTTCAGTAGTCTCAGCCTTTATCTTCCTCTGAACAGACACAGTGCTTTGCAATTCAGGGCTTCCCTCTCAAGAGAAGAGCTGATACCAGTTCCAGAATTTCATACAACCAGTCACTCCAACTACATGCTTGATTTTTCTTCTGTGAGTTAGGAACACAACCTTTTTACTCAGAAGCAAATAGAGGATACAGAAACACCTCCTGTTAAGAGTTTGGGAATGCCAGAACAAACTGTGGCCTTTCTTCTACAGTTCATGTCTGATAAACTAAAGAAATGGAGGGTTTAAAAGCAAAAAGAAAGGGTCACATGTTTCAAATGGATTCCCACTTAAAATATTATTGAGCTTCAAGAACTCAGACTGAACCTGAAATTCTCCTGCTTCTCCGTGTTAATAAGCAGCATTAGCAAATGCAATGAATATTTTTACCTGCAAATCACAGTAATGTGCTTTAAGAGAACTTAAAAAGAGGTGTCTGCACAATGGAGAAGCTTTCAAGAGTAAAAGGCACCAAGTTCTGCCTCAAGGGAACTTTGTCACAGAACAGGTATGTGAAAATAGAAGGTTTGACACAATCTTAGTAACAGTAAGAGCATCACCGCAACACAATTTAATGTAACAACATGTCAAACAAAAATCTAGGTCTTTGAATGCATGTTCATATGGATGTGTGGCAACTTGCACTAATAAATGTCATTAATGTTATGAAAAGAGTGCTCAAGACTTTTCACATTAAAAAGGAATATATGCTTCACAGTAAAAAAAAAGTAGAAAAAAACAACTAAACAAAACCAAACCCAGGGTAATACCAGGTTTTGGCACAATGCAGTACCTAGGAAAATCTGGTGCTGAGTGAATCACTTATTCTAAAAACCAACACTCCTTCACAAGAAGAAGAATCTTTGAAGTAAAAAAAGAAAAAAAAAAAAACAAAGAAAAAAACCTTTAAAAATTCTGTAGATCATCTTGTCATGCACTTAAAAATGAGGCTTTTTTCTCTTATTAAAAGTAAAAAAACAAAACCAAAAGAACCCAAAGAACCAAAAACCTCCACAAAATCAGCATCACATGGTAAGATAGGATTATACTAAAGAAATACATTATTTAAGATACGATTGTACTAAATAAAAATACACAGCATTCTTTTATCATTCCTCTATGTCTCCCAATGAACTGGAAGACTCACTTTTCCAATTAATAAAACAACTCTCCTCAGCTTCCTCCAAACCCTGAAAGCACAGCACCTCTCACAGGGAAAGGTACTCATTTCAGGCAAGAAACAAGACACTAATCTATTTCTCTGACATTATGACATTATGTCTCGGATTTTCAAGTCTTCCTGATTTTATAGGAGTCAGTTGCTGGTCTTGAAAAAGAAAACCTTAAATAACACTGATAATATACATTTTGCCCCAATCACCAATTAGAAATTCAGATTTTATGGAAGTTTAATGCAAAAATTAAATACAACACAACTGATCATTAAAAAAAACCCTTTTAATCCTTTGTTTGCAAGCTCTAGCTATACTGTTAGAAGCAGATCAAGGCCAGATATTACCCTCCCTCCCACACAGAAAGAAGAATGTATCATTACTGCACCTTTTGCTCCCTTTATTAATACTTAAAAAGAAGACTTGATGACTTTCTGTTCACATATTAAGCCGATTAACTTGATTTTCCCTGCTCTCCAAAGAGATGGTCCAGGTCATGAAGAAGCAACTCGCGATGTGACTTAAAATTCCTTTTCATATGACTCTTATGAAGCAAACTGGAGAGGTTTCACATTGTCCAACTCCCAACTCATAAACAAGTAAAATCAAAATGCTAATGTACTTTCTCCAACAGAAAACACTGCTGCCAGAATGTCTGTGCACATTATCTTTCCTTTTTTCATCTTCGTTTTTGGTCTGCTCCTAAGCGTGTAACGCAACACTTTCCATCACATGACCTTTGACCAAATGGATATTATCATAATTGTATGTTCTCTGTTGCAATCAAAAAATATAAAATATTTATTCCTCACAGAAAGGGCTGATTGCCATCAATGCCTTTGTAATATGCTGAGGGAGCTGCAAACAGAGATTCCAGATTAAACCAGAGCAAAAACAGGATTTGAGTTCAACACCTACATGCTTTTCTTTTAATCAGATCACAACACTTTAAAGTAATTTATCACTTCAGATTGATTCTTTATGCCTACTATGCATTTCTAGAATACAGCTCTTCTCTAAGGCCCAAAGCTTTTGACAAAGATTTGTCAGAACTACCAGGCCCCTCTCAGAAAGAGGGAGATGTTTCCTAAAGGGTTCCAGACTCAGCAAGTTACTGAGATGTTTCCTGAGAGATTCCATACTCAGCAAGGACATTCAAGGACCAATTAAGTGAGGAGGGCACATACCAAGAATATCACAGGTCAGTTAACAATTAAGCAAAAATTATTTCTCATTCAAGAAGAGTTAAACTCCCCTCCCAGCCCCAAACAAACAGACAAAACCAAAATGCTTCACATCTTCCCAGTTTAAAAGAAACCAATTGTTCCTCCTCCCAGCTAATTTATTTTAAACCACAATTTTGTAAGTCCTCTAAGACTTTTGCTGAACTGGAAGCAAATGCATGCCTAACAGATATTCATCCTAAAGTATAAAACTTCCAGGCATGCAGAATACAGGTAGGTACAAGAACAAACGAGTAACAAGTTGCAGTGGACAGTTATTTATACAAGCACACAGTGAAATTAGAAATAATATACTTGAGACTCTATGGAATTATTTAAGGTAACAAGGGCCTTATGTATTCATGGCTTTTGACACCAGCACTGTTTAAAGAGGACTACTGAAATTTATTCAAATTACTATGGCTTCTGGCAATGCTGCGAAAACCAACAGAACCTTTGGATTCCAAAGTGCAAACTACACACGACACGTAGAGTGATATCTTTTAACTATGTTAATTACTGGGCAATTACACAGTCTTCAGTCAGCAAAATTCCCAATGAAAACAAGTTCTGCTTGACTAAAGTCAGCAAGAAAAAACTTGAATATCACAACAATAACCATTAGTGCCCTACACTTGCACTCAATAGTAATTAAAAAAAAAAAAAAAAACCTCATTTAGCAATTTAAAGTTTCAGGTGATAACTATAATCTTCTGTAGAGGCTTTGACAAAGAAATGTATGTGAATGGCCAATCTCAAGCTAATCCAGCCATCTTCTAAAATATATGATTGTAAAAAAAAAATCAACTGAAAAGCTCACAACTATCCTCCTTCACTCATCATTAATAGGTTATTCCTGCCATCAAATGACTAGTTGCACACTGCACAATTTACACAGAAAATTATTACTGTAAAGCATTTCACTAAATAGGAACAAAGAGAAAACCCTTTTAAATGCCAAAATAATTTTAAGAAATTCAAACCCAGTGCATTTCTTGAGAGCAGCTGCTCAGGAGGGAGCCTGGCTGGCTGGCACCAGAATTCTGACCAGGAGCCTGCCTGTTCTAGTCTGCCTAAGACTGGCACTAAACTCAGCTCTGAGACTGCTGGTCTCCTTTCAGCTTTCCCTCACTTTTTATTTGGTGTGTGGGTTTATAATTCAAACCTTCTGGAGGAACCTGGACTGGATTAATAAGCAAAAACTAATCATTAGCCCCTGCTGTACCAAAGACAATGTCAGTGTTCCATCCTTTGTTAGCTTTACCAACTTCACATGTTCTGCAGTCATGTGGAGTTAAAACAGGTTAAATACAAATAATTTTTAAATGCAATAATTTTTCCATAGGATTCAATGCTGACATAAAATTTAACATAAAAAAATCTTTTTTTAAAAAACCCCCATTAAAACCCTCATTTATTAACTAGAGACTCTAATCAGATTATGGTGTATTTTACACCATGAGGAAGTTGGAAAGACAACCATTTAAAATCAAAATGTATTCTGTTTTTGCAACAACTTTGTTAACTTTTTTCCTTTTTTTAATTAAAAATTATTCAAGAATGTTAGAAAGATAATTATTTCATTTCTGAGTGTGTTTTACATATATTACATCTAGATTAGAACTTGTAAAAAGTGATTTACATTTTTGTAACTATTTTTGAGTACTCTTGCAACTCAGTATCCATCTGCTTTACCAAAAATATGTCTTTAATACAATTCACATCACAATAACTCAATAAACTAACCTCTTCCATCTTTCCTTAACACACCCTGTAATACATTAAGACAATTTAGCAAGCCAGTATCTTGCAAAAACATTTTGAAATCTTTTACTGATAAGTTCATTTTTAACAGTATTACCTTGGTCCTCTATAAATATAAATTACAAAGGTGGTAACTTCTAAAGGTATGCTCTGAAAATACTAGGGATTTACACTACATTATTTCAACTTGCTATAATAAAAAATGAAAAATAAACAAATACAAAATAAAACCCAAAGAAACTAACTTTGCTCAACTGTGAAAATACCACTGAGGCAATACAGGTGTGTGTACCTAGATATAGATATAGATGATATAGATATAGATATATAAAGACAATGAACACACTGATTTTCAGATAGTTAAACAAAAGGATCTATGTATAGCAAAGTCTTCAGGGCACACAGTCAATTTAAATGAAAAAGTTTCCAAATATAAGTATAATTTGACTCAGTTTTTGAAATTTTCAAGCATATTAGTTCTTGTCTCTTCTCCACTTAAAGACTCTTAAATCAATATTGTTCTTTCAACCCCAACAAGAGGGCAAGTCAGGAGTTTTTATAAACATTAAAGGCAGTTCATAAGTGCATTTGTAAGGATAATTTAACCAAATACCAGGTGCATTCAATATTGATGGAAGTTAAATAGCTGTATCACACACTTTCTGAGCACTCTTTAATTAGAAAAAGTATTTATGAAAGTCCTAAAGCAGAACCTATTTTTTAGCTCTCAAAAATAAATTTCATCTGGTCTCGGAGCATCAGTATCTCATTTTATCATTCATCACACTGTGATTAACCCTAAATTTCTGTAAGCATATTTTTTAAGTGGATTAAACAAAAGTGGTTTTGAAGTTCTCAGTTTCTGAGACCCCCTCCAGAGTCAGTTTACAATGCTACTGTCCATCAGTGCTAAACAACTGAGAATCCTTCCAGAGCAAGTTTAGAATGCTACTGTCCATCAGTACTAAACAAATGTGCAGGAACTTTTCCAGAGGAAAAGAAAAAAAAAAAAGAAAAAAGGGGAAAGGGGGCAGAAATTTTGGGTGAAAATCAGAGGAAAGGTGACCAAGGCAGATATTTCAGTGGGAGTGTGTTACAGCCCACCCAACCAGTACGGAGATAGATGAAATATTCTCTAAAGGACTTGAAGTCTCACAGTTGCTGGCCCTTTTAGTTGGTGTCTGCCAGAAATCCAGCCCAGCAGAGGGGAAACAGGACTGCAAGAAAGGCATGAGGTTCCACAGGGAGGAATTCAGGGGGGCCCAAGCCTAACTAAAACTTAGTTAGGCTCAAGCCTAACTAAAACTTAACCTGGCTACCACCATAAAAGACAATACAAAAATGATTTTATAAATACAACAACAAGAAAAGGAGGGCTAAATCTCCATCCTCACTGGATGCAGTGGAAAATAATAGTGAGGAAGAATGAGGAAAAGGCTGAGGTACTTAGTGCTGTCTTGGCCTCAGTCTTTGTAGCAAGACCAGGTGTCCCCAGGGTAGCCAGCCCTGAGAGGGAGCAGAATGAACCCCACATTCCAGAAGATGATGCTGCTGTGCCTCTCACACACACACAGATCCACAGGGCCGGCTGGGATCCACCTGAGGGTGCTGGGCAAGCTGCTGAGAGAGCCACAGAGCCATTTCCAGCCATGCACCAGCAGTCCTGGCTATTTAGCAGTTGTTGGCTGGACATTAGAAAGTATTCCTCCCACCTACCAACAGAGAGGGAAGGAGGATCTGACCTGATCTCCTGTGACAAGGTGACCCACATTTTGGATGAGGGAAAAGCTTTGGATTTTTTTTACATGGACTTTAGTAGAACTTATCTTTTTCCAATGTCTTCACCTGGAGAAACTGGCTGCTCCTGGCTTGAACTTGTGCACTCTTTGCTGGGTAAAATAAATGGCTGAGTAAAATAAATGGCTGGGTGAACAGGCCCAGAGAGTTGTGAACAGAGTGGCTGAGGAAGCTGGGAATGTTTGGTCTGGAGAAAAGGATGCTTGGGGGGGATGTTCTAGCTCTCCACAACTCAGGAGAATTCAGCCAGATGGGGGTCAGGCTCTGCTCCCAGGGAACAAGGGACAGGAAAAGGGGAAAGAGCGTCAAGCTTCACCAGGACATGTTTAGATGGAATATTGTGGAAAAAAAATCTTCCACAAAAGGGTGGTCAAGCACTGGAAAAGGCTGCCCAGGGCAGTGGCAGAGCCACCAACCCTGGAGGCATTTAAAAGATGTGGATGTGGCACCTGGGGACAGGGGTTAGGGGTGAACTTGGCAGTGTGAGGTTAATGGTTGGACCCAACTATCTTGAAGGTCTTTTCCAACCTTAACAATTCCATGATATGAAACTAAATACAACTTTTCTTCAGTCTGTAGTGGATCAGGCCAAGATACTGATTTTTCACTGTGGCAGTTTGGGAACTAAAAGCAAGCTGACTGTGGTATGTGCATCGTGTGGAAACCTCTTCAGAAACTCACACTATTTCAGAAGCTGCACCCCATGGAAAGTCCTTTTAGAAGCTTAACTGGCAAATGCATGCTAAAATATTTTGGTTTCCATCTAAATCTACACTAAATTCCAATCCTCAGAGACAGGATTTCCACTTTATTTCTCTCTATACACACACACTAAGCTCAAGAACTGTAACACAGTAATGTGTTGTTAAAATTTTGAAAAAAGTAATCCTAGCACAAAGAACTTGACTGTAGGTCTCTCTTCCTCAGAAATTTTTTAAAAATCCGAAACATCACTGTGTTCTGCAATAAACAGAAGATACTTATATGAAAACATAGCTATTTATTAGAAATGGACACTAAAACAAATTCAAAGTAAAGCAATTCCATCTTTCTGTAAACCCACCTCAAGATAAAAAAATTCTAGCAGTGGGTTCTGGCTAAGTATTTAGGAATAAAGAACTACAAGACCAAGTTTTTGCAACAATACACAGAATATTGGATAGCTCTTACCTGCATTCACTTTATTCAGAAACCTTAAGGAGACACAGAATAAACACTAGGGAAACACAGAATGAATTCATAACATTTAGTACCTCTATTTACAATCTAACGGAAGTTTAGATAACAAAATAATTTCTAAACCTTTGGAAGTTTTGTATTGCTAATATTTAAATTTGATGTAGAATCATTTCACTTGAATATAAACACCTGGGAAGGAGACAACAAAATTACTTATGAGCTTCTAACTTTAAGGCTTATAACGTTGTTACAAAGAATCCTTTCATAATATTGTATATTGAGATCAAATTGCTTATGAATTGATGTAATGGATTGTTAGTTTCTGCTTCACAGACGAAGGGGGTTTGTTCAGCTGAGTTTTTAAATGTTAAACTACTTCCAGCACTAGGTTAGCTCCTGTTTTGCTGCAGGAGATTATATTTTCTTTTTGAGAGCATGGTTATTAACTGATGAAGCAACTCTAAACCTGTTCACCTTCTTCCAGATTTCTTCTGGCTCCAGTTGATGTGCCCAAAAGCACATGTGTACCAGCAAGGATGTCTACAGCAGTGATTTTCTTGAAATGTCCACAGCTTAGGGCAAGCATCTGTCATCCCTTTCAGCTCGTAATTATTCAATATCCTCTCCCACAGCTGCATCCCCTCCCCAGAGTGCTCACAGAACAGAATAGCTCCAGCTACAACAGACCTACAACAACCATCTGGTCCATCAGCCTTAGCCCTCACCAAAAGTCAGAGCACATTAGGAAGGGCATTGTCCAAGTGCCTCTGGGACATGGACATGCCTGGGGCACCGATCTCGGAGCCTCTGCCCTGCCTGGCCACCCTCATGGAGGCACCCCTCAGCCTCCCTCTCTCCAAACTGGACAGACCCAAAGTTTGTCTGGCTGCTCCTCACAGGACATGCCTTCTATCATATCCGTACTGAAGTATGGAATTTCCACTCCATTTTCATACATGCTCGCCGTCACTTGAAAGAGATGATTGTTACTTGTGAATTTTTCATCTTCTACTCAGATCAAAAGATGCAGTGGATTGCCATTTGTGAATTTTTCATCTTCTACTCAGATCAAGAGATGCAGTGCTTTGATGTGGTTGTGCTGAGACCTCACATGAATGCTATGGTTATAACCAGAGTGCAATTCTCCAGCATGTACAGAAACAAAACCCAATCAGCCAGCATGCTCAAACACTGACAGCAATGTCCCCGAGAACTTCTTTTCTGTAAATAACACAGCACATTAAGTCCCTTTTTTAAGTCCTTTGTTGAAGGAAAAGCAACAGGTCTAGTAACTGACCCTAGGCTACAGCTTGAGGTTATTAGTTTGCACACTGGAATAATTTGAGTTTGGATGTTTTGCCCTTCAAAATGTGCTTGTACACCCTTAATACTTCATTTCCAAAGATACCAAGTTTTAAATGCTGTCAGCCCTTATGCCAAATTCCAACTATACTCCTGCAAGCAATCTACTCTCCAGCAGAGATTGCTTTGATTGATCTGCTACAGCCAGAGGAAAGATGAAGATAAGCAAAAGTCTCCATTTGGAACCACCTCTGCTACCAGAGAGGTAAAAATTTAAATTACATTTCATTTAATTAAAATTAAATGTTTTAATTACTTTTCCTCAAAGGAAACAAACAGCTCCAACCATTACTGCTGCACAGGCACCTAAAACCAATTTATGTACACGCACAAAAATTTGCCATCTTTTCCAGGACTGCACTAAAATGAGAGGAATATTCCTGGAGTCTATGGAAGAATAGGTCTAGATGGGTCTTTGGAAGAATGGGTCTGAACCTGACCTATGTTTCACTGCAAGTGAAGACTTGCCTGACTATTTCATATTTGAGTATTATGATGCCATATGTTATCAGATAAAGAGGTTCAAATTTGGTCCTTTCATCAAGGAAAATGCTGAATACATGAAAACTCTACATTCTAAAACTTACCACAGTTGTTCATGGAAGCCCTAAAAATCAAGATTTAGCCCTATATCACTTTCACTGAGTGGAAGGTTTTTAAAGACCTCAGAGTTCAACAAACTGCCTGAGATTTTACGTCTTTTTATTCCTTGTACTAAATTAGCACTATAATTTAGACATGCTTGATTTTCTTAAAACTAGAACTTAAGAATTTTTGCAAATACAACACAAGACATATTTTTAAGCTAAATCCAAATTTTTCTCTGAAAGACATTCAAATGAATGAATTTTTATCATTCCAATGACAAATACAAAAACCTGCTTTTCTCTTATTGGCATTATATAGGTATGAGAACTATTTCTCTTTCTGAGGATCTAAAATAACTTTATATATGCCCATTCCTCTAGTTGTGATTCAAAGGATGGGAACATTTACTAGGCAGTGTCTGTAACAAGGTGATCACAGGAAATTTCAGCCTCATGAGTGCCAACAAACTTAAGGCAGACACAGACGTCACATAAATCTGATGGGAAACTGCAGAAAAACTCAATAAAAATTTCATCCCTGAAAACCACTTGAGGAACATCCATTGCCACTTGTATGTGTAAGTAAAAAAACTTAATTCACTTTTTCTTAATTCAGAGTCTTCTGTGATTACTTAGAAAGAAATTTATGGGTACATAATTTTGTTTCTCCACCCACTCCCTAGAATGGAATTTACAATTTTAATGGTTTAATTGAAAGAGTGGACAGAAGCCCCAGAATTCATTTCAGTCACACCTAAAATAAATCTGCCAACTGAACAATGAAAAGGAAAAAAAGCCTGCTATGTCAGACAAGCAAAATTCTTCACACTGGTCAATCCCAACTCTTCAGGATAAAGTAATATAAATCCTACTGCATACCAAGAAAGTTTAGATAATATAATTCTACATTAAGAAAATTACAAAGCACTTGATTTTTATGTGTAAAAATAATACTACTTCTGAAGACTCAGGTCTAGAGAGCAGATACCTTTGCTTAAAGGATGCAAAGTAATGAGAGAAGATTAGGTTTGCAAGAGGCCTTATCAGAAAAGATAAATCCAACCTTCAAATTTAAGGTATTTATTTTTACTAACACTAGCAGGGGTTATTTCCACATAATTCTCAAGTCTTTAGAAGTATGAGGTAGAAAAAAGAAAAACAAGTCCTGCATTTTGAATTTCTGATGTATTCTTGCATTGATAAATATCAAAGTAACGAAGTAATGAAGCATAACAGATGTTAAAATACAGTGCCTGAAAGTCATCTTGAAACACTTTTCAGATGACCTACCACTTACACTGCGCTTAAAAGTAGATTTAGTCCACATGACTTAAAATTTAGAGTCTGTAGCCTGAGACTTGGAGTGTACTGAGGGGAAAGCCCTACACAAAAAGCAAGCAAGCAAGCAAGGAAACAAACAAACAAATAAACAAAACCCAGCTGTAAAAGTTCTGAGTATCAAAACTGGTTTAACAAGATTTTTTCTGTGTCATTATTATAACCAAATTTGTTTTCCTTGAGCAGAAAGAACTTCCCTGTAAGGGCACTGGAGCATGAAGCACTGGACAGACATGGACAGCAGCAGACTCTACCACACATGAGGACATGGGGCCCTGCACACACAAACCACACCTCAAGTACCTGAACATGGGCAGGAAGGCACTGTGAACTGTACATTTAAGAACTCACAGAAGGTGTGTTTCCATCATACCACAGACCTTTTCCCATTTGGTGTTGCAAGCTTTCCTGGAAGCTGGGTTTCCAGCCAAGCCCTCAGAGAGACACCACGCTTAGGTATCTGTCTCAGCAGCTTCGTAAAGATTTGGGGAGTTATTGCCCTTAAGATTGCAATCCAACTGTTCCTCTGGAGCAGAAATATGCTTCATAGCATAACTGCATCTTGGCATCTCTCAGTCTGTGTGGTTGCCATTAGCCTGACACCAGAGAAACAGCTAACAGTACCCAGACAGCAGATACTCCTCACCAAGCTCTGGCAGTAGCTGCGTCACTTGGAAAGAAATGTGAAGGAGCTGCCTCAACAGCCCATGGCTGTTTTCAAAGATGTGCAGAAAACAGTCAAAGAGCTCCTAATCAACTGCAAAAGGACTAAAACTGCACTGGGAGTTCTAGTGAGGCATGGTCTGATCACTGTACCTCCAAATCCTCATGGAGGTTTCTGTGTGAATACAACAGAAGCAAATGTGTCATCTGGTATGCTCAGTTTTCAACCACTCCAGGTAGAGTCAAACTGGTAGGAAGCCTTAATTATAACAATGGTCAGAGAGAGATCTGGATGAAATCCAAAGGCAACAGATCCTATTTTAATGCCAATTGTCTCAATCTGGTGTGCACATGACCCACCCACCCCCTCAGCTGAGCTAAAACACCATCTCAGCTTCAGTGTCCCAGACTAACAGCAAAAACTGTTACTGGTGGATCAATTCACAGACACACTGAGGCACAGAGCACAGAAACTTATCTCCTGTATTTAATTGTTTTCAAAATACACTTAAGAATCTCTTTAAGAAGCTGTTAAAAAAGGCTCTGGTATTATCTACCCTTCATTGAGCTTCCAAGCATCACCTGTTTGAACACTACTGTGGTTTTCTTCTTTCAGATCCTACCAGCATGAGGGTCACTACTGCACTCAACAGACACTGTCTGCCCTGCAGTCTGTGTTTGAGGATGGTCAGCAGTCTGCTTCCAGAACTAGGGAGTGAGAAACTGATAGCCCCTGAAGGAAAAACAAGGAAGTAATTACAACACTTGCATCAATATTTACTCTAGACAGTCAAGCCATGGATGTGGAGGCACTCAGATCATGGTCATTTATTCAAAAAATACACATGGAAGAATAAAATCTAAAGAACAGAAAGGCAAACAGCCAGGAAGTGCTGAGAACAAAAACTATCAAGCAGGTCTACTGAAACAGGTGTTCAAGAACTGTGACAAACACTACTCGTAACTCCACCAAAATGCTGCAGTAAGGTGGCAAAAGATGCATTCACAGTGTGCAATTGACTGGCAAAAAGAATTGCCAGGAGAGAAAAGAAAAACTGTTTATGAAATAAACTAGAGTCTACTGACAAGAACCAAAGCTGCAGGCAGGGCTCAGCATGACAATGTCCCAGAGCAGAAGGGTGGGCTCGGGCGCTGAGGAATCAATAGGACACAGATCAGAAGCCTCAAAACTCCTAAAATATTTAAAGACCAGATTTACAGAAAGTGGTTTAGATGCCTGAAGATTCTGAGAGATTTTCAGAAGTACTTCAACACCTAACTCCATTTACAGTAACAGATACTAGGCGCCCACGCACCTCTGAAAATTCATGCAGGATATTTCACAACTGAAAGATTCTGGACAATGCTTGAAAATTTGGCCATGTACAGTTTGGCTTTGGAAGCAGATGAACAAAGAACTCATAGCCAGGATTTCCAAACCTCTGGGCTAGAGAACTACTCCAAGGGTTCGCCCCTGGACAGGGACACCAATTTTCTGGGGCAAGAGAGGGAAAACGCAGGGAAGGAAGGCAGGCCCCTGCTGCTCCTCTGAACTAATTCTAAAATCCCTTTGGTAGCGATCCTTATGCCCTGTGAAAAATGCATGTATTTTATAATTGGCTTTTCGAAAATATTAAAATGAATATTATATGTGTTGAGTTAGAAAGTAATGCTGTATTAATTCTCTTAATTAAATATAAATAAATAATAAATATAGTTTAAATAAATATAGTGTTAAATATAGTTTCAGGTTATAAAAAATGTTAAAATAGAAACTATGCTATGTAGGATACTTTTTTAAAAGAAAGGACTCGCAGCAAGATATCAGGCAGAGGACACCGAAATCTTTTAGAGAAAAAGAATGCATTGCCCTCTTATCAGAAGAAACAAACTTCTTCCCGCCTTGAAGGCGCTGTCAGGATTCTGATGAAGTTGTTGATGACCAGACAGAATCCTGTGTTTGAATGGAATTTATGCATCATGTATGAGATGTATGAATATGCAACAGGCTGTTGTTTTTAAGGGTTAATCCTTTGTTAACGGGTGTCGTTTTTCGGGCTTGTACTGCCCAGAAAAAGGTACCCGGACATCCGTAACTCTTTGTCTCTATTGTCTCATATTGTCCTAATTCAATTTGTCAAAATTATTATTACTCTAATTGTATTCCTATTTTTATAACCATTTTATTACTATTAAACTTTTACAATTTTAAAAACAAGTGATCGGCGTTTTTCACGTGCCCCATCATTAAGGGCATCACCAGCGCCACGCACGGTGTCAGTGCTGCGGCACAGGGAGGGCTCCACAGGGCAGGCAGGTGAGGGGGCAGATGAAGGGAAGAGAAGGCAGGTGCAAGTAGGAAAAGGCAGGAAAGGGCAGGAGAAGGCAGGTGGAGACAGGTGAGGGCAAGTGAAGGCAGATGGAAGCAGGTGGAGGCAGGAGGGAACAGACGAAGCTGCAGCAGCTCGAGGCAGGAGAATGGCGGCAGGTGGAGCCGGACCTCGAAGGGCCCATCCCTGCGGCCACGCTCCGGCCGGGCTCTGCCGCCCGCTCGGCCAGCGCAGCTCCTGGCTGTGACCCGGGACTGCCAGGGCTCGGACCCGGCTCGGGCCGGGGCTGGCAGGGCTCGGATCCAGCCGGGACCAGCGCCGCTCCTGCCCCGGCCCGTCCCCGCTCCCCGCCGGCGCGGCCTCACCCGGATGTGGATCCGGCCGCCCCCCCGCTCCCCGCGGCCGAGGTCACCTTGATGCCTCCGAGCGGAATTGTCTGTCCCCAGGCTGGGCTGTCTCACCTTGTGTAAACGCAACTGATGGCGTCAGATAACTTCTACAATACGGGTTGCTTAATGAAGGAAACAACCTTGTGTTTGTAGCATTGCGTAAGATTGCATCACCGGATAAATATGCATTAGGTAGGCGGAGAGCGTGGATTAGATAGGCGGGTCCTCCATGTGTGTTTTGCTTTACAAAAGATTGCGAGTTGTTACCACCTGAGCGTGGTTTGTGGAAAGTCCCACTGTGCGCCCTTTGGAGAATAAACAGAATTCATTCTGTAAACTCTCTAGACTGCTGTGTTTGTGTTTAGGGAGCTCTTGAATTAGGGAACAGCCCCCGCAGCGCCGGGCGCTGCTGCTCTGCTCATCCCGGCCGGGCGCGGGGCCGCCCCCGCCGCTCGCTGATCCTGCCGGGCAGGGCTGGAATCAATCACAGCTGGCTGAAATCACGGCTGGAATCAACCCCGGCATCACCCCCGACCCTCGATGGAACCTCTGCCCCTTGCCCTTTGGTTCCCGGACCGTGTTTGCTCACCCAGCCCGACTGTGGGTTCGGTGAGTGGCAGAACACCAGCGATGTCTCTTCAGTGTCACCCCAGAATCCCCTCAGGGATCCTGAGGGTTGGAAGGGTCCTCTGGAGACCATCCAGTCCAACCTCTGTGCCAGGAGAGGGTCAGGCAGAGCAGGTGGCACAGAGGTGGGTTTGGAATGTCTCCAGGGTGGGAGTATCCACACCCTCCCTGGGCGGCTGTCCCAGTGCTCTGCCACCCTCAATGGGAAGGAATTCTTCTTCATGTTAAAATGAAACTTCTCATGTTTTAGTTTATGGCCTTTGCTCCTCATGCTGTCAGTGGGTGCCACTGGAAAGAGTTTGGTCCCTGCTCTTGGCACTCCTTTGAGATACTTATCTGCATTAATGAGGTTTCCCTCTCAGTCCTCTCTTCTCCAGAATAAACAGACCCAGCTCCCGCAGTCTCTCCTCACCAGACTTGCTTATCACTCATCACCTTTGTGGCCCTTCTCCTTGTCTTTCCTTTGCTGAGAAGCATGGAAATGAATCAGGAACTGGCAGGACAGTGAGGATCACGCCAGCCCTCGGCTGGACAGGAGGAGATAAGAGTTTGTGCCATTCTGTGAGAGGACATGGCATAAAGAGGCCAAAGGAAGGGCAGGCAGCTGAGCTGTGAATGACACATTGTGATGAACTGGGAAAACAACTCGTTAATTTCACTACTGAACCTTTTTTGTGAACAGAACTGTGTCAGTATCAAGTAGAAAGTTACTTAATGAACAGTACATTAAGAATCAGAGAATGAAAAAGATGTAGCATTGTGCCACTGGAGCAGTACCTTGCAGCAGTTTCCTGTTCCATACTACATGAAGAAACATAAGATCACAGAATTACAGACTGGTTTGGCTTCCAAATGGGCAGCGACATCTTTCCATTACCCCAGGTTGCTCCAAGCCCTGTCCAGCCTGGCCTTGGGTATTTCCAGGTTTGGGGCAACCACAGCTGCTCTGGGCACCCTGTGCCAGGACCTCACCAAAATATTATTAAAATGAAGAGATATTACAGTGTAGGTTTTGTGTCCCTTATATCTGATTGCAGTGTTCCTGAAGGTAGCTATAGGACATGATTTTTTGGAGGGGTAAATAGCATACAACTTTATCAGTCTTCTTCTAAGATACTCCATGGGAAAAAAAGCTTGTGCCTGTGTGCTGAGCAGTATAAAATTTAAGAATTTGATAGAAGTTTCTGAAATCATTCATACTCAGCAGACAAAACAGCAATTAAGGGCTTGCTTTCAGCATTAGTTAATCTCCTACTGCTGTGTTGCCCCAGCTAAAGACCATTATATCAGACAGACAACAGAATTTCTTCTTCGATATAAAGGGGAAAAATATTTCCCTAAAAACACTTTCTCAATATTCTATATTAATGTTGGTACATTGAATAGGTTTTTGAAAGTTTTAATCAGTAGTTATTTGGTGGGTTTCTGTAATGCTGAAAGTGAATGTTTAGATTCTCAGGACTTCAGGAGGTTCTTTCCAGGGTGGTCTTCTAACCTGCTCTGAGGCGTGCAGTGCCTGCTCCTGTTTTGTCAATAAGTTGAAGATTTCACTTGTTTTTGCTATCAAATTTTACCATATTATTCTCTTTGTACAGATCAATGTAAATTTGGATTACTGAAGGCAGTAATCCACAAGTATGTTATTTATCATCAATGTGTTCTTGTATTGCATCTCTAACGTGTTCCTTTTCTGTTTTAGAATTTGCTATACTGTTTTTTAAAGAAGGGATAAATGTATTCTGGGCAAAAAGCCAAGAAAAAGTAGCTCTTACCAAGCCAATTTAGATAATTACAATTTCACTCTGTCTTTAAAGCACAGCTGTGCTTTTTGGGTTGTGAAAATTAATATTTAATACACATAACTTTACACTTTTCTTCTTATCAAAAGAAAAATGTCCCCTCAAAATGTCGACTTCTCTAATTACTTTCTCCATTTTGAAATTTAATAGAAGTAAATTATTATTATTATTATTATTATTATTATTATTATTATTATTATTATTATTATTATTATTATTATTATTATTATTATTCCTGATTTTATTTAATATTTTTTATGACCAATAAAAGATTTCTCTTACTTTTTTTTCCATGTCAGAACTTGGTAGATGAGAAAAATGAAAGCACCTTTGTTTTGATTTTCCACTGAAACGGCTGCATTAATTTTGTATCTTCTATCCTTAATTTATATACCAGGAGCACAAGAGGAACGTGTGCCTTGTATACTAGAACTGTTCCAAGAAAAAATTCAAATATTAAGGGTTTTTTGTGAATGATTATATTTAGCTTGTCCAAAAATCCATTTCAACATCTCTTCCACACAATTTAGATCTTTGTAACACAGGCCTCTGTCTCTGGTTAGGATTTTTTGTTTACTTATTTATTGGGTTTTTTTAAGGCTATAATTTTCAAAATATCTGTATTTTTGGTTTCCTTGGGGTCTGATGTGTTGGAGTTTTTTTTGATAATTGTCTTTCTATCTTTCCTACTAATTTGCCAGACTGTAGTCCTTGAAATAAGCTGCTCTTGGTGAATCTACTTCAATTTTTTCTTCATCTGACCTGTCTCAAGGCACCCATGAGCTCACTTTAAAAATCTCCCTGGATAATGCCCCTTATATTTTAGGAGTATTTCTTCTTGTAGCGTGCCCTGAGGAAACAGAGCCAAAATTTTATTACTGTCCTGCACTGCATTTCATTGAATACCTCATTTTGGTCAGTCTGTCTGTATAAATTGTTGGCATTTTTTTCCAAAGTAGTATTGATTCTCGACAGCCACTGTATTTTGGGAAACAGAAGAGCAGAGAAGCAAAATGGAAAGAAGAAGATCCATTTGTCTCAGCCTCAGACTCATTCCTTGAAGTGGACAATTTATTAAGTGCAAATTCAGCAAGTAGAGAAAAAAGCAAGAGGAGGAAAGACATTGCAAATTATACTCTGATTACAGCTCTTAGAAGGAATCAGGAAGAAGTTGTATGGGAGGCTTGTATTTTGGCTTAAAGTTGCATGTAGTAAATAGCAAAAAGTTGATTGTTTATATTTTTTAGCTGTACTCAGCTTTAAACTATGTTTCTCTCTAAAGCTTTATGAAATATGAAAAAGACCTTTCATAATACTGAATAACAGAAGGTCCAGCATAATTGCACCCAAAATAGTTTGAAACAATCCAAGACCAAAAAACATCTTGATTTTGGCTGAATGTTATTGTTTTGTCTCCTAGAGAGCAGAGTTTATAGAGATTCCTGTCAGTTCTGGAACTTTTATTTTTTTTTTAATTCATTCAGCCTTACATGGTAGCACTGGGTGGTTATAAATAGGTGGATGATACCCCCCTTCATTTGAGCATTTTTGTGTGGTATGAAGCCAGTCATATTTGTGGATCTTCCAAAGGAAACAATGTTTGTAATGCTGTTGGACTGGAGGCTTTTTTTAAATCCTAGTAGAGAAATAAGCAAAACTGCTAAACAAGCATGATTTTTAAAGTAGATATGGATTGATTTACCACTGTTAAATGCCATCATTAACCTACAGGGCTGACTTCCATACTGAGGGAAGTTGGTGATAGAACACAACAAAATGAAGTATTTACTTTTCTTACCCTGAAGCAGATGGAGACAATGGGGTGTGGGACGGTGAGATTCTTTATATGAAAGGTAACCACAATTTTTTTATTTTTTCAAACACAGCCAAACCTTGGGGAATCTAAAGTCTTTATGATCCATTGTTTGGTGATTAGCAGGGAAAAATGGACCAAGTTCATCTTGTTGCCAAACTATCATTTCCACAGCAAGAACCAACATCCTCTCTCATTCTTGTGGCCACTATTAGGAACAATGTCCAGTCAGCTTGAAAGGGCAGGAGAAGAAAATATATTAACTATATTAACTGAAGAATTTCATTAACTGTCCAAGTAGCCATCATGTGTAGGATAATTCAGTCTGTTTCAACTTAAATCTCTGATTTTTACCCTACCAAGCTACTCACATACTTCAGACCTCACAATTGGCAATAAAGCAAAAAGTGTATTTGTTGCTAGACCACAATCCAGCTTAACAAAATTCTGCCACCCTTTTCTACCCACCAAAAAACCCACAGTCAAGGCATACCATACTCGTTTGCCTTTTAGGGTTTTCTAGGAAAAGCATAGTATAGAAGTCATTGTCATTTCCTTTCAAGAAAATTTACTAAAAGTAGACAGTTAGAACTCTTGCTTAACATAAAAACCACTATAGAGTAACGTTTCTCCTCTACCTATTAAAAGCTATTTCTTCTCTTAGATGACAGAACCCAGAGGCCACATTCTAAAGTGTTGGTTTTTGGTTTGGGGGTTTTTTTCACCATTTATAGAATCTGTTTATTGGCAGAAATGCCAGTGTTTCTGCAGCTTCACCAAGAGTCATTCTGGCAGCACGTTGTACTGTACCTTCCATCTCAAGTCATGCAGTCCTGTCCTTGCAGTTAATTAGTAGTATCTGCCTAACTAACCTTCCCTAATTATCACAGCTTTTGTGCATTTAAATAAGCACTGTACTAGGTGGCTTAGTCTTTTTCTGAGTTGAGTGGGTTTTTTTTAAATATTGGATCCTGCTGGTTTTTAAATCTTGTGGAAGTACTTTTGAATTTGTAATCAGTGATCTATTTTTCAGCTACCTTTTTTCCTGGTTTAATTGATTTTTATGTTAAGTGCATTTATATAAGCAGCAATGCTACACTGGAGACATCTTTTTGAAATCATGTTAAAAGGTTTAAGACAGATTTTTGGGTCACAAGCACAATTCTTTTTAAATCAGCTTTTGCTTACATCTGCAAGAGCGATTATGAACGGTGCTTTTACTTCAGGTAGTAATTTCTTACAGTATTTTAGCTTCCCTTATTTAATGTCAAAATATATAAATATTTGAGCTCACAGAAACTCCAGTGTAAACAATATGGCACAAAGAGGTCACCTAAAAACCACAGAAAATTGCACAAGTGCTGGGAGAATGGTTTAGCTGTGAGGGAAATGTCCAAGTAGTTCTGTTTAAAGCCATTATGAACATACTTGGGGCACTTAAAATCAGCCAGACCTCACCAACAAGAAGTAGGGCTGGATTCTTCAGCTGGCAGAAAATGTGCACATGTTTTGTGGGTGTTTGAAAGAGTGGACAAACAAGGTCCATAAATTCTCTCAACACCTAGGGTAAGAACTCCCAGAAGAAATCGTTTTGGAGGACAAAAATATTGCCACTTGAAAACAATTCTCTTTTCACACTTGGCTTTCTTAGACCTTCAGTATTGAAGGCTTCTGTGGATAGGATTGAAACACAACTTTATTTATGACATCAGCAGTATCTTCTCCACAATGTTGCCAAAATACAATGAAGTTAAGTGTATGGTTAATGTCCAGTAGCAGAGAAATTCAATGGACCAAAAGATTTTGCTCCTCTTTAAGTTTTTGCAGTGTTGCTGTTCTTCTGCATTTATTTTAATTTTTAATAAATACTTGAAAAGAAAATGACAGGCTTTGCAGCACTACTGGATTTGTCCTATCGATGCAGTTTTGTGGAGACTAACTAAAGAAATGAGAGAGTTAAATCATGCCACTTCCTTACATTTAGTAACTCTACTCAGTGTACCTATATTTGAAAGATAGAGCTTTATCATAGCAATTTTGGTTGTTTATTATTATTTTGCTAAAATTACTGAGAAAATTTATAATAATCAGTTTGCTGTTAGTAGTAATGACTTGAAACAGACATTAGGTAATCTAGGAACTTCCCTTAAGCAGGAACTGGCACAGTTACTTCTAAGCTGTGGAAAGCCAGAGCTGAATCTCAGAAATTCTAGAATCTCAGAAATGCCAGGTAAATGATCCAACAGCTAAAAAGGTGGGTGTAAAATATTACAGAGAACTTTCATGAGCAACTATTCCAGTTACTCAGGGGATGAGCTGGAGCCCCAAAGAAGGACAAATACTATTGTTTTGGAGCAGCTGCTTGGAATTGTCTGTCCTACTGTGCAATCATTACTCTAGTGCAGTAGCTGTACCAGATGCAGTGCCACATTATTCAGTCCTGGAATCCTCTCTGACCAAACTTGCTGGAGCCCGGTACTGCCTGAAATTGTTCAGCATATTAGCATGTAATTCCTTATGGGTGTCTTAATGTCCACTGTTAAAAATAGCTTGTGGTAAGACCTAAAAATCTTCAATCTGAGTGTCTGAATGCAATCCTGGAGTTATTTATAACCACCTATGAATTTGTTGTGTTTGAGACAGACTCAGGCAAACAGCCAGAAAGGTTCTGGAAGAAAAAAAAACCCTCAATTAGTTCTCGTTGTAAAAAGTGAGCACCTTTTTGTGAGACCTGGATTTTGTCAGCGGCGGTGGCTGCAGCCATCCCTGTTGGACAGCTCTTAGCCAGGGAATGGCATTCCTTCCACTGGCAGTCAGAGGGGACTGACCATTCCTTTCTCCAGCAGTAATCCAGCAGCGCTGGGCCATTGCACCGCCAGGAATGTCATATCCATGTCTACATATAGTCAAAGACTGAGCTTGACATTGCAGAGCTAAAAGGAACACATGTTCCTGTCCCACTTCTCTTTCCTCAATGAAGACGTGTTTTGCCATCTCTTCATGCTAAATTTTATGGAGAATGATTAACAACGTGGTCCTTTTTGGGGGGATAACATCCTAGTAATAACTAGCTGATCAGAATTCTGATCCTGATTATTCATTCATAAACTAGAGTTTGTTTTTCCACTTGAAACACTTCCAAGTAGTTAAGCTGCTATGCAAGAGTTTAATTAAGACCATAAAAAGATAGTTGGATGAGATATTTTTATTGAAAATAGGTAAATGTTTGCTAATGTGCAAGTGTATCAGAGAAACCTCCTGCCAAGCAAAGAATTTCAAGTAGCATTGGAGACTTTTGGTACTCATAAATTACATGATCACACAGGGAAAATGAGTGAAAAAGACACCCCTAATGATTAATTTTTAAGAAAGGTTTTTTGGGAAAACCCAGAAATTACTAAGCAGGTTCTAAATGCTAGCAACTCTTACTGTTTTTAGAGGGAAAATCTTCCATTGATGCAGCTATCAAGATATTGCCACTTCAAAAAAAACCCATCCAGCACAAAACCCTGTTAATCATTTAGCAAATATTTTAATTACAAAAGAAAAAGTAAACTATTTGGTGTACTATAAACTAAGGTTCTTGCATCTAATCCTCAAAAGATGCCATTATAACATTAGAAATTAACCTCTACTCATGATCTGCCAGTGGTGCTTGAAATGCTTGGCAATTATTTTTACTAAAACCAAACGATTTAAAAAAATTGATTATTAGCTTTCTGGTGATATATTTCAGTGGGCAAATCGTGATGGCCACTACTGTTGGTGGTTTTCATGAACCAAAATTTTCATTTCACAATGAGCAAAAGAATGTGCATGCTACAGATAAATTCATGGCACCAGAAAGTTGGGTCCCAATGTTTTGTAGTTTTGTACCCATTAAGATCTTTGAATGTTTTGGGTTGGAAGGGGTCTTAAAAACCATTTATTTCTAAACCCCCTACCATGGGCCATATTCATTGCATAGAATTACTTTGGGCAACCAAAAAGTTTTGAGAAAGTATTGAACATCTGGCATGGCCTGAAATGTTACAATCTCTCAGTTTACTTACAAGATGTTTGTAAGACAACTTGTGCATATAAACAAAATTTGCATTTTTCAGTTGGACAAAAGATTGTTAAACTTTTAAAGTAATTGAAACATCTTTCTTTTTGAAAATATGTATTAAGAAATGTGTCCACATGTTAAAAAAATTAGGATGAATCCTTGCAAAATTACTCAGGAGAATTTTGACCTTAATCTGTTGATCCGCGTTTTAGTACACTACATACTTTAGAAATAACATTATTTATTAGCACGTTGTAATGGAATATCACACCAGTATATTGTTTGCATGAGTGAAGAAAGCAAAAATGAATTTCCAAACTTGAAGATTTCATGATTTAAACAAGTGTCTTGGAGAAGCAGTTGTGCTAGAAAAGTCTTGGGAGCTCTGGTGGACAACAAATTGAACGTAAGCCAACAATAGGCTCTTGTGGCAAGAATCTCAGTTTCTACTGCAGCAAGCATTTTACTTTTTCTTTTGTAATTAAAATACTTGCTTAGTGGTCAGCGGGATTTTTTTCTTTGGTTTTGGTTTGAATTGTTTTGTTGTTTTGTGGGGTTTTTTAAAGAGAAAATAGCCTGATAGCTGCATCAAGCGCTTACTAGCAATTGGATATTGCCAGTAGCTTGAGGGATGCTTCCTCACAGATCTGGTTTTATTAGTTGGGATCAAAGGAATCACTGGGAAGTTTCATGTGGGAGAGATCTCAGACCATAAAAAAGGACTGTGCTGGCTGCTCCTGCTGACAGTCAGCAGGTACTTCTCTGTTCTGGGGATTATGAGCTAAGTATCAGGACAACCCTCAGGTTCTCTTCATTGTGTCAAAACACTGCTTTCCTTTGCAGCTGTGTATAGAAGATTTCTTCTTCCAATGCCCCAAAGCAAATAATCCTGCACAGTGGTTTTGTGGCCTATAGCTGAGGTGGAAACAAGACTTGAGTGTTAAATACAAGAGAATCAGATCTTGTAACACATAATCACCTCAAATACTCAGTTACTATCAAATGTCTGCGTATTGCTAAAGGAAGGGGATTTCTGCTCATTTGTTAGAGAATGAATGAATGACTCTATTGTTAATTAGAAACAGATTGCAAAAAGTGTTTGCATTTCTGTGAACAAACTTCGGTTTGAAAAGTGGCTGTTCAGTCTTGCCCACGGTTTTGTGCACATACTTTCTGAAGTCAGCAAGTGTTGGCGAGCTCTGCAGCGCATAAATGACACTTGCATGTGTGTCTCGTGTGAGACTGACCCACAGGCTGTAGGGCTTACCTCCACCTAACCCTTCACATTCCATAGAAACTGCAGGGATAAACCCAGCTCACTCTCATAAAAGTGCCTGTACTTTTAAAAGTTCACTGTTAGTAAAGATTTTCTACAGAGCTTGTACACCTATTTGTGAAGGAAGGTGTGATATCCCAGGTAATGTTCATTTTCTGTTCACTCAGGTTTACTTTGTGATGGTTTTCAGTTTATCACACTATTCTAACTAGGTTTGTAGAGAATTCATTTTCAGTCATGCCAAGGTAATTAGGAAATGTATGTAGGATAAGAATTTTCACCAGATAATTGCTTAAATACCTGTTTCCTATAGTATGATACCTATTCTCTTTGCCCTTCTAGTATGTCCATATTTTTGTGTTTCACAGAAATATGAAGGATCTGAAAGGTGCAGCCCACAGAGTTGTGCACAGACTGTCCCCACAGCTTATGTTTATTCATCCTGGGATCAAACACTTAGGAAATTTCCACAATAGAATTTTAGATTTCCCAGTTTTTCCATATGTGCTGCGCCTTTCGTGACAGACCTGTGCTAACCACTGCAAATATCTGCATTACACCTGTGCAACAGCAGGGTTTGCTCTACAGGACCTGCAGTGATGGTCTGCAGCTGAGGTGTATGTAGGACCCACAGCTGTGGCAGTGGGATTTCCAAAATCCACCTTGTTAGGGTCTGATGCCCTGTGGTCTCACACTTTGAGTGCATCGTGGGGGATATGGCCCAACTTACCAGTTTCACTTGTGATCCTGCCATTGAATTACAGAGGCTCAAAAATTAAATCATATAGGTTATATCCACCCTGCTTTCCATGGAACAGGCATGTGTGTCCCTGCAGGGCTGGTTGATATTGGGGATCTGTATGAACAAATATGAAATTGTTCATTTTTTAGTCTTGTATTGTATTCTCCTCTTGCATCCAGATCAGAATTATATTCCCTCTGTGGCCTTCTTTGTTTGGTGGTTAGAGGAAAACTTTTTCTTCCTTTAAATATTTTCAAAAATTTTATTTTTCTCCTAGGCTCACATAATTCTCTTCTATATTGTAATTCACTAAGCTGCTTCATGTAGGAGCTACGTAATCCCATCAAGACTCCCTCAGGAGGCACAAGTGTGTTTCATGCCTAACAGATTTTTAATAGAATCCTGAGATTATGTTGCTATTGAGTCATGGTGGAAGGACATGGCAAGCTGATATGGTTTTTGGAGGACTGGAGCCAGGACAAATTAATTCAGCCATGCCCATTGCTTTCTGTAACAATAGAGCTGAATCATAAATCAGATCCCAATCCTCTGATCGTGTTCCCTCTCCAGCACAGAGTTTCCAGCCAGTGAGCATGGTGGTATATGCTGAAGCTGAGTCTGAACATGCATTTACACACAGACAATAAAGCTGTTGCAGAAAATACATTTAAAGCTTGAGATTGTGCACACATGGCAGTGCAGGTCTGGTACCAGGGCTTGCTGACAGAAAACATCCTTTATTCAGGAGACAGCTGTCATTCTGAAGTCCACTGACACATTTCAGGTGTACTGCTCTGTTTTAGCAGGCATTGTGAGAAGCTGTGAGAGTAATTATGTGGTACTGATAGAATCTATCCAGCTTCAGGAACACAGGACCGAACCTGTTCTTAGTTTTGGGAAGGGATTCATTCTCAGGGATTCCATTTTGTTTAGGGTGGGTTGGTTTTGGCTTTACTCCAGCAAATATCCTGAGGTTTGACTGAAGTAAAAATTTGCTTTTTTTTTTTCCTTAAAAAAAAGCACATTCATTAAGTACATTCTTTTGAAACAAATGTTAAGACTTACATCAACACTGCCAGTTATGATTCTTTTGTGCAGCAAATATGAAATGAGAGAAGAAAACCCCCTATGAATGATGTGCAGACAGTGTCTGGTTATGATAGACTGGCAGTGGCAGTCATGGCTGCTTATCAGGGATTTGAAAGGAAGGGTACTATCAATAATCATACCATTGATTATTGGTAGTATATATATACCATTATGACATTCAGAGGCAGGGGTTTTAGTGGGAAAGTGCTTATGGGTTCCAGAAATGGGTAATAACTTACTCTACTGAAACTGGAGAATCTTGAAATTATTCACGTTCTGTATTTTTACTTATATTTAATTTTACTTCTTTTTTTCTCATTTTTATTTTTATTTTTGTTTTTTAAAGCTAAGTAGTTGAAAGAGGCCTTTTCCTTCACAGAAAATCAAATATCCTGCCCACAAAATCCCACAAAAGATGCTCTTCTGTGTAAAGACAATAAATAGAGCAGGGCGTTTGTGAGACAGGCAAGTGGCAGACACTGTTTTTCTATACTTACTTTGTCTTACCATCATGGAACTCATGGAACTTGGAAATTATTAATTATGATTAATTACTGATCACCTGATTATGCTTCCCTGATCAACCTCAACCATTAGTGGTTTAGCAGTAAACAACATGGTGCTGTAATAATAATGATTATATCTACCTAAAGTTCACGATATTTATTTACTGTATCTTTCCCTTACAAATTACTTTTAAGTCAATGCCATTCTCATAGACAGCGAGAAAAGGAAACATTTAATGTGTGGCTATGGGTGTGCCATAATAAAGATATTTTATATTGTTGGACCATTCTCTAAGTAAACTTCAGGGGTTTTTGAGCTTAATAACAGTAGATAATAAAATATGTTGCCACAACACTAGTGAAATATCTTCATTTTTTCAGGTGGGAGGGAAATATTCTCATGCTAAAAGGAGGTATACTGTTATTCATACTGCATTTAACATTATTTGTTTATAATTGCTTTCCTTGATTGCTCCTACAAGGCTTTCAGAGAGCAGTAAAAGAGAAAAGCACTATCAAAACATGGTTATGAACCATTATATTTAAGTACTAGTATTTCAAGTTCATTCTAGAAACACACTGAATTTCATTCAGCTTTGCACATGGCACATTTAGATTTTTGTTTCCCCTGGAAAACAAAATAATCAGTCAGTTTGTGAAATGTTTTAAAACAAATCTGAATTGCAGTTTCCTTTTCTGAACCCATTTTGTATTTTCAGTGGAAGCGTTATCAAGTTACATTTCATTTTGGATGCATGAAAACAAACTTGGCAACCACTTTCTACCAAAATAAACAGCAGTAGAGGTGATTTGTCATGGAATTATCTACTTAGCCCACGCTGTTATCTGTGTAGAAGATGTGTCTGAATGGCTTCCGTAGAGCTTGAGAATGCAGCATTTGTCTGCAAATATTTTACTTGGGGTTTTAATTGAATATAAACATGAACTGCATGAACTTTGGCACTTGAAGGACTCCTGAGAAAGAGCTACCACCAGGAATATAGAAGTGTAAGTGCTCATATATTGTGAGGATGTTGCATCAAAGCTGTCGCTTGGTAAGCAGATCCGCCTTTCACTTCTGTCTCAGAAACCAACAGGATGCTATCTAAGTGTATTTAGCCAGCTGAAAGCTATCAGAGAGTTCCTCCAAACAAACACTGTTTGAATTAATATGTTATTTCCAAACCAGTTACATTGGCAAGGTATAAGGTAACATGTGGTTTAGAAAAATAAACCTAAATAAAATGAAAACAGAAGCAGCAGAAACTCTGTTTGAGTCTTCTATGATCTGTGTGTGGATTTCGTCTCATATGGCAAATGACCGAAAATTAGAAGCAATATTCTGAGGAGAAAAGGTCAAAACACACAGGGGAAATTTGAATATAGTGGAAGCACCCATTAAGTCTCAGTTAAGTGTGGAAGTATACATTTGGTAATGTGTCAGTGAAATTGCTATACCTTGTTATGCAGGTATTTTTCAGTTCTCATGGTCCTGCTGCCACCTGTTTAAACAGATTTCCCTTACATTTGAGATGTGATCCAAAGGCCAGCAATGTCCATGGGTCATTTCTGTGATTTCTAATGGCCAAAGATGAATATTTGGAGAAGCTGAGAGTATTGTTTGTGGTTCAAGGATGACTGACAGTCAGGCTAGGCTACAGACACCTGGGTTCCCTGCAGGTTTTCCAGTCCTGCCTTCTGCAGCTTTGGTTCAAGGCGTTCTCTGATAAAGCACTGGTTGATCAGACACTTCTCATGCCAGTAGCCCTCAGTTATGAATAAAAAAGCATTGTGAAAATTACAAGGGATTCCCTAAATGCAGATTATTGTTTAGTTTTGGTTTTTTTGCGTTTTTAACCTGAAAACAGGTGAGGATGGTGATAGGTGAGGTTTAGGGATAACTGGGGAATGAATCTATGAGGCCACATTTCTTTCAAGACACTTTTTCTGTACAAGTGTAGCTCATTCTGAAAGATCTGAGCTTTGGAGCCGCAGCTTAAAGGATCAAACCAGTAAATAATGCAAGAATGAGAGATGAAAAACATGACATACCTCACTTTCTAATATAAAAGAATATTAATGTGGGAGAGGTTAATGGAACAACAACTTTTTACTGGACTTAACTGATTTTCTGTTTGCGTGTGAACTCCTGTTGATAGTAAACATTAATTTCTAGAACCTGTACAAATACTTAAATTTTGAAAGGCTCACTGAAAATAATTTATATTCTCTAAAAGTTGCTACTTTTAAAAAAATAAAATCACATTACTTTAGTATTTTTCATTTGGTGGAATCTGTCAGTAATGCCATGATATCTTTAGCATTCAGTAGATACCAGAGCTCAGTTGCTGATAAATAAGTAAAAGTGTTTTTTTCAAGAACAAGGTACCATGTGGTTTTCAGGATTTTTTTGGATTTTTATTTCTTCTATTAAGGTACAAAGTTTTCCTGTTCTCCATTTCATTATGAATTACATTTCTTTTCATGGCCATGTAAGTAGACAATACAGGTGGACCCTCAAAATGATCTGTAAGAAACCATTTGTTAAAAAGAAAGAATAGTCTTTTGTGTTCTTAATCATAGACACACACAACCAAATGAATATTTGTTGTTTTTTAAAACATCCTAATCTTCTCCATTTATTATCTCCTACCACAAAACTGTTTCCAGAAATTATTTGGATTCCTTGATGAGAGTTTGTGCTTTAACATTCTTAAAATAATAAAATCTATTGCAAGATGTTTAATCTGTTGAATTACAAAATGCTTCTTTCCACTAACAAGAAATCAGCTCAGTGAAAATATGTTTTATTTTTTTTTTTTGTTTGTTTCTGAATAATCTTCCTTGTTTAATAACAGCACAAACTAGTAAAGGATTAGGGGGAAAAAAGGCTGAGAGAACAATTAAAATAAAGAAGGAAGAGGTGTAAAGTTGTGTTACCCAATTTCCTTCAAGTTGTTCAAACACTGCTGTGCCCCTTTAGGTCTGTTTGGAATTACACAGCAGGTACTAGAGGGGAACTGACCCCTCAGTTTCTGATTTGCCCTAACCTTTATTCTGAACCAAAGTCTAGAGGGACCTCAAGTTTTGTTTGAATCCCTCTGTATTTATCTGAAGAGTCTCTTACTGTCCAGGCTGTAGGCATGCCACTTCCTTTCCATGAAGCATTTCCCCCCTGGAATCAGAGGAGTTCAAATTCACTGGATAGAAATATCTGTTGAATATATTTTCAGTGGAGTTCTCCTTGGGAAAAAAAATAGAGTAAATTACTACCAGAGGGTTAAGGGAATATATTTCCAGTGTCCCCTTATCCTTGCAGATCTTACCTCCTTTATTTTTTTTGATTTCTAGTCTTAAAAGAGCTCTGTTGTACGGGCTAGATAGAGATAGGATGATCTCCTGAGGAAGCCAGTGATACAAGATGAGAAAACCCAGGAAATGACAAAGAAAGTTGTTCTTTGACAATGCTGTAATTATTCATCCAAGCCTTGTAGGCATGATTGTATGTCCATGCAGGTTTTACATACCACTATTTTTACACTGTCTTTTGGAGAATTTAAGAATTCTCTGGGAAATAATTTGAATGATTTATCAAGCATGGCACTTCAATGAAATCTCTCTTCCATTTTGTCTTGTATTTTGTGTTCATTCAATTTCATCACCTGCTAAAAGATATATTTTGGAGAAATTTAGATCAACCAGTGAAAATTTAAATTTCCAGCATCTTCCTTCTGGACCTCATTTTGATACTCTTGCTTAATTTTTGCTGTTAATCTTTGGTTACTGTGGAATAATGAGTGCACAGGTAATTCCATGCCATCCATTACATGTACAGTGCTAAGGCAAATTGTTTTGTCAAATGCTTCTTCTACACTTAAAGAGGTTAAAATGGCTTTGGAACAAATGACTGGATTTCTTAGACTTGTACTCAGCAGCAAAACTGGGGGTCAATCTTTATTTTGTAGTCAAAAACTGAGACAGCTTCAGTCTGAATGTGATGTTTGACTGCTATGTCTTGCTCTCCAGAACACTGGTTTGAGTTGTATCTTCCTTTTTGGGACAAGTAAAACATATTAAATGTTGGGATCCACGTATTTAAGCATATTGCTGCCATCATATGGCTACATACTTATTTGTCAGAATGGTATAATGAAAGCAGTTCTGCATCTGAAAAGAAAGGTTTTTACATAAGGGAGCATAAAGCTGCAGAGAGAAGCAGTAATGAGTGTTATGATGTTTCTAATCCTTTTTCATGTTTAGGCTGTAACAACTCTGCCTTTCCCAGAGTGTGAAATACTTGTCTCCTGAAGCTAAATGAGTAAGATCTGTGTGATCCATAACAAGGTGACATGGAGATAATGTACATAAATATTAGTCAGACCGTGGGAGAGAAGTTAGTGGGAGTTTTGCCTGAATAATGAGCAAATAAAAACTAGGAAAAGCTGTCAGAACTCATCCCAGGTTGTTACAAAAGTAGTTGTGTCAATGTATTACAGTCATTTAAATCAAATTCACTCTTATTGCTTTTGTCTCTGATCATCCCCTTTTTTTGGAGCAACTTCCAACTTCCATCAATTCATATGTTGGCAGTCTTTGATTTAAAAAATGAAATAAATTGTATTTCCATTCTCAGGCTTATATTTGTGCTGGCAGGCACAAGTCATGTTGAAGCAAACTCTATTTCCTTTCTCCTTATTTGTCCCATAAAGGTGATAAGCACAGCCAATCTGGCAAACACAGTAACAGTGTGGCTAGTAAGGAAAAACAGAAAGGATGGGACAGGAAAGGAAGAGTATACCCTTATGAATATGTTATATAAAAAATTTACTTGGAGTAGGGAAAACTAGTTCCAAAATTAATGCAATTTTTGAACATTTTTTGGAAATAATAACTATCAGTAGGATGAAAACGCTCAGTAAAAAATTTCTTTTTATCTTTTAACTTCCAGGAGTATAAAATTTCACATGACCAGACCTGTTCAATTTACCTCAAATCATCTACCCTGCATTAATTTTTACCACATATTATTATGTATTTTGAAATAATTCCATAGGAAGTGACAGACTTAGGGTTAAACTAGATGGTTCATAGGGTTGTGTGAAATGTCTCCAAGACAACTTACTCAGCCATCATATTATTCTGACTCTATAATCATATTAGAGGAAAACAGTAGAAGAAAAATTATAGGAAGGACAATAATTAAATATTCTGGTCCATCACTGTAATGAACTTTAAAAAGTTCAGAAAGACATTTATGTAACATAAGGATCTATCATTTCCACTCGAGCTTTTTTGGATTGGTCCAAAACTCCAGATCAACAGAACAGTGCATTCAAAGGGGATTTAAATCCCAAATAAAACTGCCAGACTGAAGCAGACAACAAAGATAAGCCCAGCTCTCACATATATTGGAAACAGATGTTGAAAGGATGTAACAGTTTTATAAACATGAGTTTGGAATTGCTACATTGCTCATGAGTGATGAAATAACAAGTGCAGATTCTCATAAGTTTGCAGGGTTTTATTGGTCCAAAGAAAGGAATGACAGAAATAAAAAACGTCTCTGTGATGGTGTTCTCTCCCTACAGAAGGATTTCCTTCACCTTTTTTTTTTTCTTTTTTTTAATTCATGGGGTTGCAATCTGAAACTGGTCTTGCATCTCCCATTGCTCATGTAGTGACACATGCCAGGCACCTTCTGTGTCCCAGGTATCTTCAACATTTGTGTTGAACGAGACTCGCAGGAAAGCACAAGAGGAAGGCTGTGAATCCTCTGGCTATCCCTGCCATATATCACAGGAATATCATCCCAAATCTCCCTCAAAATCCCACTCCTGTGGCACTCAGCTGAGTGCTTCTGGCATGCAGTGGGGGTCAGGAGGAGAGGAGAGGAGAGGAGAGGAGAGGAGAGGAGAGGAGAGGAGAGGAGAGGAGAGGAGAGGAGAGGAGAGGAGAGGAGAGGAGAGGAGAGGAGAGGAGAGGAGAGGAGAGGAGAGGAGAGGAGAGGAGAGGAGAGGAGAGGAGAGGAGAGGAGAGGAGAGGAGAGGAGAGGAGAGGAGAGGAGAGGAGAGGAGAGGAGAGGAGAGGAGAGGAGAGGAGAGGAGAGGAGAGGAGAGGAGAGGAGAGGAGAGGAGAGGAGAGGAGAGGAGAGGAGAGGAGAGGAGAGGAGAGGAGAGGAGAGGAGAGGAGAGGAGAGGAGAGGAGAGGAGAGGAGAGGAGAGGAGAGGAGAGGAGAGGAGAGGAGAGGAGAGGAGAGGAGAGGAGAGGAGAGGAGAGGAGAGGAGAGTGGGTCCTTCCCAAGCTGAGGATACTCCATGGATAACATGCTGTCCTTCAATCAAGAGAAATTTTCCAAAGGTATTTCCACTGAGATGATATTTCCAGCCTTTGGTGACTTAGGCCAAAAACACACAGTGTGTCTACTCAGGCCATGAGAAGGCAGTCCTCGGGACTCACAACCAGCACCTTACAGCCAAAATCAAGTTTTTATATTCCAGCAAGGAATCATTCCACAGCAGGAAGCACCAGGAGCACATATTGATCTGCTAACAGCTACAGATCTTCCTCTGGTGCTGTGTATTGTAGGATTTTTGGGTTGCACACAGTGTAGTTTACTTTGGGGTAGTTCAGTTGTGAAGTGTGAAAGCAAGGATCCTAACAGGAAATTCCACAGTTAAAGGTAATGCTTCAAGCATAGGCAATGCAGCATTTTGGTAGCTTCTGCTCTATGATCAGAGAGCAGCTGCTATCCATCAAAACCACAGGTTTACAAAAATAGTGAAGGAAATAGTGAAACAATGAAAGATTTAGGGGATTTACAAATTCAGCTGCAATGCTCAACCACGCCATCAATTTAATCCCTGTTGCACTGGATGCATCAGCAGATTTCACCCTTCTGCATTTTGCCCAGACTTTTGGCAAGGCACTACTGCCCTGATGGTTGGGGGAGTGATAAAATTGTGATAACACCCTAGAAACAATACCTGGATCCTATGTACCTCCCTCTCACCCAACAGTCTCAAATACACATTGGACAGGAAATATGACAATGCAGATCTCCAGTGCAGTCCCTCCTCAGAGAGCCTTCAGGCAAAGGAAATGAATTTTGCATGAGATGTTCTGGGAAGAACAAATCAGGGGAGAAAAAAGCAGTTCCAAAGCAATGTTCACCACTGTTGTGTAATATGAAAGCCAGTGAAATGTGAATGTGGAAGAGAAGCCTTGCAGTGTTACCCTAGCCATGAAGTCATAATTCAGCCTCAGACTGATGGAGCCAATGCAATTTCTATCCCATACCTGCACAAATAAAGGGACTGAGAAGGATCATGGGGCTATGACATGGAGAGGTCTTTGAGAATTTTCTTTGACGTGATTTAATGTAAAATAGGATGCAAATAATAGGTTGATAGTTAATCAAGTCACTCAACATTGTGTCCATCTTTCTTTGTTACAAAAGAACAGTTTTTGCATATCATCACACATGGGTGAAATTGAGTTAAAAGCCTTAAAGTTTTTATAGTATGATGAAATCATAAGGTACCTAGACTGTCCATTGAGATTGTGAGATTAAAGACCATATTGTTTTTTTTATTTTCTCCAGGGAATCTCTGACTCCTTGAGGACAGAGGGTGGGGAGGCTTCAGTTAATGAACAGGCATCTTTAATACAGGGTTTTCTTCAGCATGTGATTTAGTGCCCTGTTTATTGCAAGCCTTTGAATCCCTGATGTAAACCCAGAATCGTTCCTTTCTCCCTGGCCTATTTTGTTTAATATTCATGCCTACGCTTTATGAATGCTTCACAAATATTTCTGGTATGGTTTTCACAAGACAGTCTCATGGAACACAGTATTATGGGCAGAGAAGCACAAAGGTCTCAAGGTCAGAAGTTTTCATTTATTGTGGGTTGGATCTTTTCAGAACTATCCACTGCTTCATGTGCTCAAAGCACAAGTCCCACACATACCCAATGTGGTCTTGAGCTGCAGGCATTTCTGTAAGCCAAGCAGACACCTAAAATATGGGGAACATATTTGTAGATCATCTGGGAAAGACAAATTTAAGTCAGCTGTCTGATATTCTATGGGAAGTAGCAGAGTCTAGAAGAGAATCCTCCAGGCTAGTATCTGATAGTCATTAGGATATTCTCTTAAACTGTTTTCTCTGCCTTATGACTCCCTTTGCCTTGGACTTATGCTGTAGCTAAAGTTTCTTTCATTATACTGAAAAAAAAACTGGGATCTTGTGTATAAATAACTCTTCAAGTATGTAATTAAATATGATATTGCAACCCTGCATATGGTGGCCAAATGAAGGTTTCAAAATAATTCTAGTTTGAGCTTTTCATAAATGTTAACAGTTGACATTATGACCCTAGTGCATAATTGCCATGTAATGTTTTATTTCTTCTTAAGTTTTTAAGAAATGAATTGGAAAAAAGTACTGTATTCTGGCAGCATGTGAAATGTCAGCAGGATTGGAACCCAAATCCACTGTACTGCTTTGCCCTACATGAACTGACAAGAGTGATTGATTGCATGATGACTAACCATTGTCTAGGTGAACCAGCATAAACAGAAATAATACTTTTTTTTTTCTACCAAAGTAAGAACATGATGCCTGATAAATCCTGATTCCATTCAGGACCAGTCTCTTTGCTTCTCCCTGGAATTTTTTTTTTATTGATCCAGAACTCTGTTTTGGATTGCTGGGGTTTTTTTTCCTCCCCTCTATGCATTTTGATCAGCTGCTTTCTTGTTTTACTTTCAATCAGCATTGTTTTGGCTTACCTGTTTTCAGACATGTACAGGACACTTAGTGTGCTGTGGAGCAAAAATGCATTCTTAACCAGACATAATCAAAGTTTGATCTCTGCCTCATGCTGTAAGTTTGAGCAGGACTGGTTCTATCAGTCCTTCTAGTCCCCACCTTCCCTGCAAAGAGAATGAGATTTTACATGCAGAATAATAGTTTGTGTAAGTTTGAGGCGATGGAATATCTTGCCATTATTGGATTAAGCTTATAAGGAGGTGCAAAGAATTCCCACCGACAAAACCTGGTGATTAATTGGGTATTGTGGGTGCTTGATGTTTTTAATTTAGGCTTTCAGAAGTTTGTGAGCCCTGCTGTCCTGTGGTGAATGTCTTTCTTCATCACAGCCTAGTAAGTATTCACAGCTTTTGAGCCTGCAGACTACTGAGTTATGGAATTTAAAAAAAAAGAAATGTTGGTCTCTATATTTGGGAACATTAGCCCTTGCATCCAGACCAATTTTCAACATTGAAAACTCTGCTTACTTGATTTTTCTGTTATTATTTTGAAGTGGATGGGGTGTTATTCATCTGTTTCGAAATCTTATTAAATGACCGCATTTCGCTGGGCTCGCTTTGTGAACTCAGCAGCAGAAATCCTGGGAACAGCTGCTCTGCAGCCACAGGAAGGCCTTTTGGGGAGAGCTGGGGGCAGAGGAGGGGAGGCAATGTCAAAGGTGCTCAAGGTTTTCCAGCTCATCCTGGGATTGCGCAGCAGAGTGAGAACATGTCCCGCTCGCTGCACATCCTGGCAGAGCAGGTTCACTGCGACCCCACCCCTCTCTCCATTTGTGGTCACTTTTCATGTGCTTTTGATTGCCTTCCCACATGAAGCAGATGTTTTTATTAAGCTCTCCAAGGTGACACACGGGTCATTTTATTGGGTGGTTACTGTTAATTCAAAATTCAACAATGTGTGTTAGTAATATCCTTCCAACACACCTTATTTTGAATTTTCCATCATGAACTTCCTCTGCCATTGTGCTGCCTAATTGCCTAGGTTTGTCTTGACTAACTTAAATAACTGCTCAGTTAAATAATTGTTCCTTGTTTAAAAAAAACAGTTCCATGGCAAATCATGCCACCATGCTGATTAAGGCCTTTTCCAGGACAGCCATGAATTCACTGAAATTCTGTCAGTGCTCTGTGCTGTCCACTGCCATATTGAAAACTGAGCTTTTTATTCCATTCTGTTCTCTTCCAGCTAGCTTGTGATCAACACACAACTACAACTCCCACAACTACAACCTCTCAGTTTCCTTACTAGCCTCTTGTGAGGTATATTGTCAAAAGTGCTTTCAAAATCCCAATAAATTATGTCAGTGAAACAATTCTGGTTCCTCGTCCAGCTGAATTCTTTCAAATGTTCTCTGAAAACGCTCAAAATGAACTAATCTAATTCAGAAAAAGAGTCAAGAATGCTAGTAAATTATGGTTGACTTGCTTGTTTTTAGTAGTTGGCAGCAACTCTATTGATGCTGTGACTGGCTCCAAGCCATTTAGATTCCTGTCAGAAAAATTAGCAGCATTAATCGTTGCTCTGGGATTCTGCTGAATCCCAAACAATTTCCGGTACCAGAGGGAGGCACAGAGCTCACTGCACACCTGGTCTGTCTGGGAACTCTGTGTTCTGGGCAGTAGCAGCACTGGAGATGCTGGGCTGGAGGTCAGGGAGCAATTTCAGAGACTGGATGAGGTCAAAACTCTGTGTGAAGTGAGTCCCATCGCATCCCACAGTGTCTGAATTCCCACTGCCAGGAAGGCTTAATTGCTTCCATGGAAACCTCTCACAGCTGACCCAGCTCCTCACTGCCAGCTGCTGTGTTTGGGGGACAGGAAGTGTTTTTGGCAGGGAGAAGGCAGAGAACATGCTGAAGGTACTGCAGAGAAAGCGCGGTCAAAAAGGGCTGAAATTATTTTTGGGGAGTTGTTAAATTATTTTTGGGGAGTTGGTGGTGGGCTAAGGGAAAGTAACCTGGTTCTGCAAAAGATAGGATGTGAGATAAGAGTGATGGTATCATCTTTACTTCTGAGATACAATAATCTTTAGGGAGAATTCCTACTGTCTATGGAACTGAGTTCCACTGAGCCTTTCAATTTCCAGACTTGAATTGACATTGAAAATCTCCCCTCAAAGATCTGGCTTGGAATGTCTGCCTCATATCAAAGTGGTCTGAAGAAACAGTCACAGCTCTTTTTAAAATTTCATTGTCACTCATCAGTATGCACATTTGCTCAATAAACCTCCCTAGCTCCACCAAATACATACATTCGAAGCAAACCTCAAAAGGGAATAACTTAGTATCATGGAAGTAATTACCAGGAAGTCATGTTATGCTTCCTGCCAGTTCACAAGAACCCTATTTTTCCAAAATGTGAATGTTATATTGCTGCTTAATAGACTCTAAACTTCAAAAGAAATGATGAAAATCTTTTATCTTGGCAGAGGAGAAAGGCAGCTCTGCCATACTCCCCAGCCTCAATCTAGAGTAATATTTAAACTGAGTATATGAACTGAACATTGCTAAAAAGTGGAAGGTGAAAATTGTCCAGACTGTCCTTCTGAATACCTTTAGTTTTGGTGATATCAGGGAACATTGCTCTCATATTTCATATATTTGCAGTTCCTATTAAGTCAATTTTCCTACAAAGTTACCTTTTTAATGTATATATAGATGATTCACTACTCAAATTTCATCTCCTTGGTTTCTTCCAGCACACCACTGAAGCTCCTAGAAGCAGTTAAAAATGGGGGGGTTGAAGCCTGGCTGAGGGGAGTTGCACCATCAACAATTTCTTTGGAAATGTGATTTATCAGAGGATCAGGCAGTGAGTGGTTCTGGTGCAGTGATGTAAAGCAGGAGCAATGCCACTGAGGTTCTTCACACAGTGCCAAAGCAAAGTGGATGGAAACCACTGCAAAGCACAGCTGTTGACTCAGTGGCATTTGTTTTTCTTTGCTAAGGCATCTCTGCACTTTTGTCAATAAGGGGGCAAGATAAATTAGTGTTTGTTGAAATATGTGCTGCCCTCTGTTACACATTGCTGGCAGAGAAGCTGAAGTGCCACTGGAGCTCACAGCAGAGCTGCTCCAAACTTGCTTGGGAACATCCCTGTCATGCTGCAGGCAAGGGCTGTGATGGATTGTCCTTTACCAATTTTATTCTTGTTTTAACACAGAGGTTTTTTTTTCATAGTCCACAGATGGCACCTGAAAGTACAGTATGTGTTCCAAAAGAAATTCCAGGCTCTTTTTTCCCCCTCATCTTCTTCCAAGAGAAAAAAAGTACACATATTTTTTTGTGTGTTATGGCCTTCTGTGGGACACCACCCTCAACCTCACCCTTTTTTCCCCTTCCATGGATAATCTTTTCACAGGGTGGAGAGGGGATGGGATGGGATGGGAAAGAAAGAGTTGCTTTCATGTTTTCTAGCAATGATTTTGTCTACAACTATTTCCTTCTTGACTTCTTACTCACTGTTTATAAAATCTCCCTGTACTTTAACAATAGTATTGTTGCCACAGCTGCACTGATTATATTTCTCTAACTTCTCTCATTTTGGGGCTTGGAATCAGTGTGGTTTGTTTTCATACATGGTAACTTGGAACAGCCTATAATAACATTACAGAAAGCCTTGATAATATAATTGTAATGTGCACACACACTACTTTCTCTGCTTTTTTGTCTCCAGGATCAAATATCTAATTTGTTGGGGTTTTTTTTTAATACTCTGCCTACAACAGAAAAGTGAAGAGTTGATTCCAGATAGGACAAAATGTAGGGTTTTGACAAGCATAATTAATAAGGGGTCAATGAATGTTTTAGGTGTTTCATTGCATAGCCAAGTATCCATGAATCCATGATATCTATCTATCTATCTATCTATCTATCTATCTATCTATCTATCTATCTATCTATCTATCTATCTATCTGTCTCCACATGTGAGATTTAGGTTGGTTGGTTTTTTTGGTGGTTTTTTTTTTGTTTGTTTTTTGGGGGTTTTTTTGTTTAGTTTTTTGGGTTGTTGTTTTTTTTTTTTTTTTTGGTTTGGTTTTTTTGGTTTTTGGTTTTGGGTTTAGGTGTTTTTTTTTTTTTTGTGGTGGGCTATTTATTTACTTATTTTAATCTGCTATATCCATTCTCCTCTTCAAGATGATAATAAAAATAACACCGAGAAAACCATTAAAATGTGTAATGTATTTTAATTAGTTTTATTTTAGGTTATAAAAAATATTTTTCCTCCTAAGGTCTTACGCAAATGAAGATGTGGTTATTGTTTGTACTGAAAACCTGCATGAGAACCTTTGCAAGACACAGGGTCCTGATGGTGCAAGGTTCCTCCTCACATGGTTGAAATTCAACCTTTGAACTTCAGGACAAGTACCCTCTTTGCTGGAACACCTCTCAGTGTTCTTGATATCCTTATCTTGATTCTTATCTTAAATAAGAAGCATGTATATTAAATATGTCAGATTAGAGAGGCCTTCACTTGCTAGATCATGACCTGGAGGTGTGGAGGAGTAAGAACCTCATGAACAGCTCGTGCAATCAGCAGCTCCCCAGCACAAAAAAATGGGTTATGGGGCATTCCTTTAGACATGTTAGGTAACGCAGCAGGTCTGTCTCCCTTTCAGATTGCATCAGATGCCTGTGCAAGTCTGTGCACACTGAATTCCCCTCTGTTTTGGGGCTGATGGGTGCTGACAGACAAGGGCTCGCTGGCGTTTCCTTCACCTGCAAAGCCCAGGCAGGGTGAAGGGAAGCCAGGGCATCCCCCTCCTGTCCTGCTCTGCTGCACAGATGCTCTCAGAGAGTTTTAAGGGGTGTTCTGAGCTGTCCTGCTGCAAACCAGCCTCTGGGATGGGCACAAAAACCTGGGGCAAGCTGGGCCGGCCCCTTGTCACCTACAGGTGAGACAGAAGGAAATGTCCTCCAGCACAATAAAAATCTCACTCCTGAACACTGATGTCACCCAGAAAAGCAAGAGGAATTGGACACTAATGGTATTCCATTGTTACCACTGAATCAACCAGTCTCAAACAAATATCTTCGAAGCAAAGCAGACTGGCGGTTTTTTAAATTATTCCATCAATTATTCCATTCCTCATGTTTTATATAATCCATCCCAATTACAATATTTTTCCTAGCATGTGGGATATAAATAAGGTGGTTATTAAACCCAGAGTTGGTGAATAGCTTTAAATGCTGGCTTGGCACCATTTGCTTTTAGAGATGCTCCCCATATGACGACTTCTAATGAACTAGAATTGCAGTATTCACAGTTGCTTTTTCTGGTGTCACTGCAAATATTTAGCTGATAAGAAGCAGGAGGCAGCATGCTCAGATTCCTGGTACATTAAAGGAGAAAGTGAATTCAAAATCCATAAGGCAAGTTTTTCTGCCTCTTGCTAGTAATTGCTTTTTGGCAAATTCTATTTGAAAGAAGAGCCAAAAACTCTTTAGAACCAAGCCTGTGAAACAAGCATGTTTCCAGGTTAATCGATGGATCAAATCACCAAATGCTCTCAGGCACTGTCTAGCAGATTCCAAAAACCCTTAACACAATTAAAAATCTGGATTGTCTGCACAGGCCATGATAGATTTTACTCTCAAATAAATAGCTGGTTAAAAAAAAAAAGTCTGATGTTGAAAGAAAACATTTGCACTGAAGGAATTAGAGAGGTCATCAGTCAAGACTCTTTAATACAAGTCAAAATATCACTATTGCAATAAATTGGCAAACTGAACATCAGTTTGAGTTATCTC
Organism: Melospiza georgiana; assembly: GCF_028018845.1. Classification (NCBI taxonomy): domain Eukaryota; kingdom Metazoa; phylum Chordata; class Aves; order Passeriformes; family Passerellidae; genus Melospiza; species Melospiza georgiana. The sequence goes on along the minus strand of NC_080433.1, from coordinate 14,746,941 downwards.
TTGTTGTAAGCACACAAGTTTTATGTGCCTAAGGGAATCTGTTGCAACTTGCATATACTTAAATCTGTTTCAAATGATGTTTTAATTTTATTTTATGAGCAGAGCTTTCTATTGCTCTTCTCTTCACAGATTGGGTTGCTAGTTACCTTATTGAAGGTGTTTGGAAAGTACAAGATGCATGTCTGCAGAGAAGCAACGCTGGTGACTGCAGGCTAAGGCCAAATTATAAACCTGCTGTGAAATTAGTGTATTTCTTAGGAATACCTTACACAAAATTGCTTTATTTTTATTGAAGTCCAGAGCTTTCTCTCAATAATGTTTAAACTCTCTCATCAAAGTTTACAATGCCCCTTGGATGCACTGCTCTTGTTACTCCAGTGGAAAAAATCCCAAGAACCACATGTATGTTACACTTGGGATTTAAATATCAGCCAATTGTCACAGGGTTTGAGCACAGCCTCAGTTCACCTATGAGCTCTGAGCAATCCATTTCCACAATTCCCTGGCTTTGCAAGCATCTGCGCTTCCTGCTTTCGTCCAGCATTAGAGGCAGGAATCCTGATGCACACTGAAACAGCTCAGGGAGGAAATCAGGCTGATTTTTCCCTCCCCCCACTAAAATTTCAAAACTACATGCCCAAGAAATCTGGGCAGTGTGTACTTGCTTAAGTGCTTTCCTGAACATAAACTACCAAACCTTTCAGTACTGAACAGTTTTGATAATGTAAGGAAATTCTTCCAGAAGAGACACTCTTGCTGGGATTAATGTATAGGTCAAGGGGCATGAAAGGCTCAGTCCTTTTTCTTCCTCTTCTGATGTTCTGAAGAGAGGGACCTATGGCATCCCTAGGCTGTGTTCTATAACCTCAATGTTGACAACCTGGGGGAACTATTGCAAAATTAGATCCTTCTCAGTATTAATGAAAGGGCACCAGCAGGTTTCTCATTTTTTTCAAGGCATCCCAGAACTTTGATTCGGTGTAAATTGGACCTTGGTCCCTTTGGTAGTCAGAGTCTCTCTCTAGAAATTTGGGGTAACTAAACCACTTAAAAGAAAACACTGACACCTTAGACTTTGGGGCTGTAGATGTTTCTGCAGATGCTCAGCTTTAAGGACATGAATTGATTCTCTTATGTTACCCGGTCCCAGATGCAGCAACTCAGAGGTTTATGTAAAAATATAAATATTTGCTGGGCAGGAATTTTATTTTCTCAAAATCAAATTACATTCAAGACATTTTGGAGGATGCTGGGAGCTATGGATCCCTTTGCAGCCTTCTTAAGGTGTGATGTGATCAATATTCACAGAAGGCAACATCATTTGGTGTAGCTCTTACAAGCAGGATTCAAATTTGAACTCAGAGATAACTGACAGCTCAAACTCAAAGATAACTCAGCTGTTATCTTTTCTGAATGAAAAGATAACAGCTTCTGCTATTCTGTGTCTCTGCTTAATGGGAAACAATTAACTCTGTTCATTTATACCCTCATTTGGTGAGGAATACCCAACCTAAAGGGCAAATTCTCTGTATTTGTCTCTTTTGTTTACCAAAAAGAGAAAGAAAAGGTTAGTTAATATGCCATTTGAAGATCAAGTCAAGACTCTTTATCTTGATGTTCCAAGTGTATTGAATTTTTTTTCAGAAAAGGAGTCTGAGTAATTGGGGCAATATCACTGCCTGTGCTGTTTTGGCAGTTTCTCCAGTATTAGATGCACATTTTGTTTTCTCCAAAAAACACATTTATAAATTTTAGATCTGTTTCTGTTCTAGAGGTAAAAGTTGCACAACTTGACTTTGTAAAACAATGAAGTGGTGCTGTGCATCTTTTAGGACTTTACTTCTCTACCTGAAGGTATCCTTAGGAAAAACAATTCTGCTGTTTGCATTCCTGCAATTACCCAATATTCTGTCTAATTGGAAAGAAGCAATATAGTGCTTATTTTAAAAATGCATTGCAAAACTTGTGGTATTATTTTCTGAAGCACAGTCAGAGAGAGGCTAGAATTCTTATTTTACAATTATAAAGACAGGAAATGGCATTTTCCTTAAAAGATAGGTTTAGATTTTCCAAGAGGACTGAAATGTGGAAATTGCCACCAAAAGCTTCAGCCTTAAGAATGAGTAATATGCTTCAGTCACAATGAGTAATATGCTTTGCAAAATACAGGAAACCAGGTGATGTTCATACAGCCCCCCGTGAGAAAGGGTAATTTTGCATTTTAGGGAAGTTTGTGTATAGAAAAGGTAGATCTGACCAGGCTTTGTTGCAGTGCCTTTGGGAGGGCAGTGCAGCTACTGCAGGCAGCCTGTGGGGAGCCTGGCAGTCCCTTAATCACCTCCCCTCTTTGTTTCACTGCTCAGACATCCAGGCTTTGTCAGGAGAATGTTATGACTCCTTTGCTCCATCATTGCCATTTACCTTTGCCAGACTTTGCTCTATCAAGCTATCTGTCTTCTGCTTCGCGCTGCAGGAAGACAAAAGCCAGGGATGAGTCTCGTCACTCGAAATCTATCTCACTAATCTCCAGCTTGTTCCAACAGGAATCTGCTTTCCAATAATGTTACTACTGGGGCTGGTTTTTTCACATCACTTGTCTTGCCTGTGGCAAAGAACACGCTAGAATTTAGACATGCCACAGAGGTAGGTCGCTCAGAGCAGCTTGCGCTGCACTAAATCACAAAATAATCCGGAGGGACTGCTCCAGAGCATGCTTCTTTCTGGGGAAAAACATCCCTCTTCTGTGCTGCCTCGATGAAGTTAAGGACTGTAGAGCCTACTGGTGTTTTGATAGCTATATTTTTTCCAAAACAGCATGGTTAAAAGTTCCATCTTTCCCTCGGTTATAAAGGAGCACTGGGGGATTGTGAGCGGTCAGGCAGGGAAGTGATTACATTTTCATATGCCATCAATAAGCATTAGGGTTTTTTTCTGTAAAAAGAGAGATGGTGAATCTTGGAGTTGTCAAGAAAATTTGAATACTTTTGTAGTACTGAAAATCTCCTCAGGCATGCTGGATCTAAAAACATCTGAAGAAAGGGGATTACACAGCCCAAACGTTACCAGCCTGTCTGCTGCCTTGCAGAGAGGTCTCAGCATCAATGAGGGAGGGCTTGGCTTTCTTCTGAAGTCATCAGTTACCATTACACATGGGTGCGAATGTTGCTGAATAAATGAATTTTTGAATTTCAATGAATTATGAATGAATGAATGAATGAATGAATAAATGAATGAATGAATGAATGAATTTTTTTCCTACCTAAATGATTAGGAAGAAGAAGTGTCTGAGTGATTTGGTGCTTGCCCCAAAAGGGTTTGAAGAGAACCATTGAGAGACCTGAACTCTTCCACAAGCACATCCTCCCTACCCTGTATCCCTGTGGTGAGGACCTTGTGGTGGGAATCTCACCACAGATGGCCACAACAGGCAGATGTAAGAGGAAAGAAGACACAAGACTGTAATGCTTCACTCTTTGTTCTGATCTTACTGATTACCTCCAATGTTTTTATTTTTAACTCCAGTTCTAGTTCAAATATGTTCATAATAGCGATGGAGTGGGGTAAAATCTCACTAAGAGGCTCCCCTTTGTTTCCACACCTCCTGGCTTTGATCAGATTTTCATTAGTTCCTGTTCCAGCATGGTCAACATTGGCACCGCCTTCAAGTTTTTTTTTTTTTAAGTCCTTTATATGCTTTCATGATGATCATGGAATATACTACTTGCTCTGTGGGAGGAAGATAAAATCACAACAATGAAGACTGGAGTGATATGGAAACAAATATGGGATCTATAGAGTGAGGAGGAAAAGTGGAGCAAATGTTGAGTTCAAGAAACTTTCGCAGTAAAGTGGGAAATCTGTGGGTTCACAAGAAAGGACTTCAAAAATAAAGTTTTGAATATTCAAAGAGATAATAAATTATATTCTAATAATTATCCTAACAAAACAAAACCAAATGGGGGAGAAAAAGCCCCAACAAACAATACAAAAACCAGAACAACCCCACCCTCCCTCCAAAAATCCAGCAAGGACAAATAACAAAGAGAGTAGGTTATTTATAGCTGCCATGTTAGTCATGCTGCATAACCTTAGTTCGCATTTAATATTTAATAAATTGTGCTAGTTTCTAACCCACAACAATTTCTTCCATTGCTTCAAGAGAGTGAATGTTGTATGGCCACTCATCACTTAAGATCTGAATTCTTTTTGAACAGTATCAAAAATAATAGTGAAAATCATAGATTTTCTGACACTTGCTTAGAGTTCTAAGGTAAACTAAAGCACTTTCTTTGGATGCAAACTTTACTTTTCCCACACAACTTCTAAATTTAAATGAGGATAATCAACATCCCTGGTAAGAACTCACCTCCTTTTTTTTGGCTGCAGATATTACCATATTTCATTGCTTATTATGTTACAGCAGTTTTCCGATGGCCCTTTCTGTGAGACACATTTCATGAACACAGAGCCCTTGTCTTGAACAACTTCCAATCAATGCATATTTGGACTGACCCCAAGCAACAAGGAAATAAAGCCACCACTTAGAACACTGGAGAAATTCAGGGTGGGAGCACTGGTACAGAGTCATTATCAGATTTTGCCCCAAGCCTGCACACATAGTTACATTTATATAATCTTAAATGATATTAATTTCTAGAAAATAAAATCTGAGAAGAACCTTTTTTTTTTTTTACAAATGGAATCAGGAACCATCCAATACTGCCATGTCTGCCATGTCTGGATCATGACGAGTATCTTTCATGATTGGTGTGCAAAAATGGAGCTTTCATGTTACTCAAAGCACCTTAAACAAGGGGAACATCAGAAAATAATAGTAGACTTGTTCATATTAGGGCAGAATGTATAAACCACAGTATCTCTGTGAGGAAATAGACTTCCTGTCTGCTGGTTTTGTGTGTCTAATTAAGTACAGATTTTTTGGCTACTAAAACATTTTTCCAGAGCTACCAAGAAATAAAACCTAAAGAAGTCCAGTAAAGCCATGAATGGATAAATTCTGTGGGAGCCTTTCACAGTAAACCTTGAAACCCCCACATGCAGGTGAGCCCAGTTCTTCTAACATGGCTATTTTTTAGTCATGGTGTTTCTAACAAGCTCTTACTTAGCCCTCGTGGGAGAACCATCTCTAAGCAAGTGTTATTTGCTCAATAAAATCAGTGCAACTCACCTTTTGATCCTGCAACTGACCTCTATTTAAGAATAAATGCTTGTACCAATAAATGCTTGTACCAAGCAGACCATCATGTCTTCCAAGCCACCTAGAAGATAAAACAAAATTAGAAAAAGGAGAGAAATGGGCAGAGGGAATGGATGGAGCAAAGAATTAAGATTCCTATTAATGAAGATTGAGGTTCTGCCCCCATCTTGTGAACTCCTAGGCTCCATGGAAGGAACTACACAAGTATTTGTGTATATCCCCCTTTAGCTGACTGACATCATATGGAGCAGGGCTGTACTCCTTGACTCCTACAAGAGCTCTGAAGGGTCAAATGTTTCTCCCTCCCTTCAAAATATTTTAAAATGGGTTTTGTACTGTTTTCCTTGCCCTCTTATCATGCAGCAAGGACACCTGAAGGAAAGAAAAACTCACTAAAAGGTTTTCAAAAGCATATTACCACCACTGGCTGATGGGAGTATTTTTGCAGAAGGAAACAAAGCACCAAACTGTCCCAGAAAACACCTGAAGTGATTTGTGCCTTTTCTCGGAAGTCCCACAGAACCCAAAGCAGAAAGGCTTAAAATGACAGCAGAAAGCCCAATCTTGGGAGATTCTCACCAAAGTTCTGAAGGGAAGAGGCTTCTCACCAGTGATGTCAGACTTGGTTTTACAGAGGCATGTGGGAAGGGACGCACAGAGAACCTGAGACAGCTGACAGATTCCTTTAATCCAAATTATTCTTACAAGTTTATGCAAACTGGTCAGGGAGGCACTTAGTGCTTAAGATAAGAAGTCAAAGGATGGTGTCCTAAATGAGGAAATGATAACAAGATCCTTTTCTTGCTGGTTATCCACCTTTACGTGCTCTGGGACATCCTTGCAGCAGCAGCACTGGGCTTTGTGCACTTGCACAGTCTCACAAAGGGTCAGGTCCTATTTTGCTCCTTAATGAAATAACAACTCATTAACTCTTCTATTTCCAGTTCCAATGCTTTCACAGTACAATGGGCGTTAAAATGAGGCATTTTCTTACTTTTGTAAGATTTTCTCTATTGGCTAGGGAGCAAGTTCTCAGGTGCAAGTTTGCCTCACTTACTCTATGGATGGACTGAGAACTTCATTGAATCTCCAGATCTCAGTTTTTACAAATGGGAAAACTGTAAACAAATATCTTATCCTGAAACTTGGAATTTATCTATTCTGCATCCAGACAACATCAACAGGAGACTAGTCATAACAGTCAAGCTACTAATTTCATTTTCAGATAGGAGTAAGTTGAGAACTTGGATGCAAAAACATGGGATTTTGAGTATGTGTGGTTAGTGCAAGAGTGAAATAAGATGAAAGGTTCATCTTATTCATCTTAATAAATGCAGGGAAAGCCACAAATAGTATTCTCATGTTCTTTTGTTTTTGAGCCATGGGCCTAAAGGGTATTTTTAATGCAGAGGAACGTAACCATGCTTGTCCAATGTATTTTCCATCAGCTTGAAGCTGTATATCATTGTGCACATTTACATGTATTCAATCTTCCTGCTGTATCTCTGTGGCTGGTAGCCAGTGGGATTAATGGAATGTACGAAAATGCAGAGAAGCTGTGTAGATTGAGTCCCAGAAACAAAAGCTGAAAGGCAGGGTGGTCCTCTGAGTTCAGTTTTCACTTAATCTACTGAGTCATTTGGTGACCTTGGACAAGCAGGCTGACCTCCTGGCACCATGGTGAGGCCAAGTGTGAAGCAGGGTGAAAACAAACAGGGAGGATTCATTAATTGCTGCAAACAGAACTGAGTCAGTATGGCAGGGCAGTACCCCCAAAGCACCCCTCCTGCTCATCAGAGAAATCCCAGATAAGGCAACATGCCAATTTGTGTTTGCTTGTGTCTGTAGTGATCAAATTTGAAAAAACAGTTATTCTTTGGAAGGGCTTGCCAAGCCTTACAGAGCTGCTTCCTCTCTCTGCAATGTTTCTTTTCTAGAGCTCTTCATTGCCAGATTGAGTTATAGGCTCAATGAAAAAAAAAATGAGGAAAAGATACATATCTGCCACCAGGCCTTTTGATGATCCCAATTTTCCAAACCTGGGAATCAGAAAAGCTGTTTTAGAGGAAGCTAATCACTAGCTTCCCAAGCAAAATTTTGAGGTTTGAGGGGTCCCTCTGGTTTTGCTTGTTTTTGGTTTTGATTTTTAATGTCTGTGAGGTGAGCCCAAGGCCAGACTGAGGATTGCATCAGGAAAATGGAAAGATGAAGAGAAGAGAGAAAGAATGGCCTCAGCCCTAAAATAGCACTGTAAAGGGCGTTTTACTTGGAACTTTCTTCAGCTGACATCAGTCAGAGCAAGAAAAAGATATTAGTTCAAAAGTGTAAAGCTAAAACAGAGATTCAAGGCTGGAGGTAACACTCATATCTATTTGGTGTTGTGGGAAAAAAAAAAAAGAAAAGATGTTCCACCTGGGCCATAAAGATGTTCCACCTGGACCCAAGGCTTAATGTTTTTCAGCTTCAGAAACATTTGTTTTGTTTGGATGTCTTTGACCCTGGACTAGACAAAGGCAGCACACACATAAAGACACACTCAGAAAAACAAGAGCAACTGAAGTGCAACAGAAGCTATTAGCTTTTTTTTTCTTTTCCTTTTTTTTTTTTTTTTTTCATTCCTGGTGAGCTGGAAATTTCAGGAAAAGCTAGTTTATAACAGGAGGTTTTCAAGCCAGGCTTCTGATAATCTCTGATGTCCAAAGTCAATGCCAGTGGGATTTTTCCATCAAAGCCAACAACGCTGAAATTTTTCAGTGCAATATATAAACAAGAAACTATTTTCTTTTTGTCCAAAAACTACAGTTTCATCTGTGGAGCTCCTTCAGCCATGACTTGTAAACCAAAGTGGGTTTTCAATACATATTTTCACTAAGCAAGTCAACATAGCAGGCCTGGGAGCCACTGTGGCAGGAAATAGGTTTGTTTGAATCAATATTTGCAATGATGCCTCTAAGGTCTACCCCATGCTCGGAAAATTGAATAAAACTAAATAAAAATAATCCCTTTCTTCCACCAAATTGTCTGTCACAGGTTCAGATTGTAGTGCATAAAACTGACAGCAACTTGCTGAAATGTGAAATCTCACCCAAACCTCAGCAGTGAGCAGCCTCCATCCACCTGGAGCAATGGGTGGGAAAAACAATGCCAGCAGCATGTTCCTGATGGGAAAAAACAACAGCAGGATCTTGGGCCAAGAGATGAGACCCCTCAGTGAGGAGGAATGAGAGGATTTGTGGTTGCTCATTCCATTATTTTGTGTTTCTCATATGGTTTTATGCACCTAGAGGTGCTTTTCAACCCTGAATAACTCTCAATGGGCAAACCCCAGCTGTAAAGGAATGCTGGAAGGAGTGTTCTCAAAACAGTGTCAGCTCCTTATTATAAAACAGCTCCTTACAAAAATGAATATTACCTCCAAGAAGTTGTTTTTTTTTCATCATGAGGATGACTTATGTGGATAAAGTGGTCCACTGGCAAGTGAACAGATTGAGAATCTGCTGATCAAAATTCTAACAGTTGTGCTACTCCTTCTGTGTTTCATCTTTGTACTAACATTGAACAGAAAAGGAAGGGGTGAGGGAAAAGGAAAAACAAGTCTTTTCTTAAGGCAGGTTTGTACATGTTTAGCCAGCTCTTCTGTTCTAGTTTTAGGGCAAAAGAAAAAAAAAAAAAAAAAAAAAAAAAAAAAAAGCAGTGAAACATAAAGCAGTGTGGATTGTATGGAAAATTTGACTCAGATCGAGTGCCTGGCCAACACCACAAAATGGACCGGAGACAAATCTGATAATTAGAAAAAGCAGTGAATAACAAAATATTTTTGACTCATGCCATATCAGGCAGCCTCTGAGAATTCCCAGAGGCAAGAAAACAGGGTTTTAATTCCCTGCAGCTTATTGCAGTTTTATGTTAGAGCAATGCCACTGATTTCAGAGGCATTATGCTGGTGTAATACTGGAGCTGGCAGGTAAGCCAAAATTCACCTTTATCTTCCATGACAGTTGATTTTGACAGCAATTTTGCACAAAGAGCCAGGTAAACCAGGAGGGACCATACTTACGTCAGCCTGGTGCAGCTGACACAAGCAAGGTCAGAAACACTCCTATTGTATTAATCTAATTTACAGTGCCTGAGGTTTGTTGTTGGTTTATTTTTACACCAGGTGGCCAGGGAAAACACATGTGCTGACCAGTCCACAGCAAGGGTGGGATAAACATAGTGACCATCACACCAGGGACGCCATATAGGGGTAAGAATGCCTGGTGCCTGTTTTCCATCTCGTGCTGCTGCCACTGCCCCTGCCAAGTCCAGCAGGTAGTGAGGGCTGGGAGGCAAAGTGATAAGAGCTAAAAAAGACAAAACTTGCCAGAAAACAGTCAAATAGGAGCAAGAGAAGGGTAATGCCTGAGAAGGAGCCAGCACACACAGCAAGGACAACATAAGGGAATAGCTGGACAAGGCAGTAAAGTGAAGGGATGTGGAAAGCCTCCGGGAGAAGCCAGAGCTTAGAGGAGATGAAGCAGGAGGAGGTGTGAAAGGGGAGAAGAAACGCCTGAAATCAGGTAAGAGGATGCACAACAACATCTTGTCACAGCTGTTGCACACTGCCTTAACTCCACTGAGGAAAGCAAGATGAGAGTAGCTGTCCTTACCTGGCTGCTTGAAATGGCTACAGAAGATTAAGGTCAGTCTCTAGAAAGGAGTTCTGTGTGCCTCTGCTTGAAGAGAGTCAGAAAAATCCAGCATGGTCTCATGTGGCACGGTTTTTCCTTTGGAGATATATCAGGAACACATAGAGAGATATATTAAGATATATTCAGATATATTAGGATATATTAGTCAGGTGAGCAGAGATTGAATTCATGCTGTCCCTCTCATCAGAATTTTTGAATTTTATAGGATTTTCAACTGGATTTTCTCACTTCCCTATATATTAGTGAGCACTCAATGCTGGAGATGAAGGAGGAGAAGGATAAAGAGGAGGTGCTTTGGGCAGCAGACAAGACATTCTTCTGAAGACTGGGAAGGAGACCACAGTGGAGCAGAGAATCACCAAGCTGATGGAAAGGACCATGTTGGAGCAGATTTCCATGCTGCAGCTCAGGAAGGATGCCAGGCACCCTTTCACCATCCCAGGGATAAGGGGAAAGATATAGAGAAACTGGAACTGAAGGACAGAAGTTGTGATTGAAAAGAGAAAATAAGGGGGGTGTTGGGGTTTAATTTTTTGTCTGTTTCCTGCAATAAATTGATTTCCTCTGTTGAGACTGTTTTGCCTATTGTCAATAGCTGCAAAGTTCTCTTTGCATTTACCTCCTCCCATAAGCTTTTCCACCTTGGGGATGGGTAGGGAGAAAGCTTCTGGATGGCAGCTGGCTGGCAGACAAGGTCAGCCCACCATAGTGATACACATTCCTGTTTTGCCTCTTCCTTCTTCATCTCATGTCCTTTCGCTTCCTTCCTCTGAAGGAATACCGAATCCTAATAAAGAGGGGTAACTCATGATGCCCACAAAGCATCAGCTAACCTGGAACAGAGAGCTCAATATGTAAAAACTGATCAAGATTTTGACTAGGACCACATTCAAAAAGAACACATAAAGCAGAAAAATGACAAAGTCTGAATAAAACTTCCCCTTTTTGATTTGTATCCATGTGCTTCTAGTGTTGGATGAAAGGGAAATCCTTTTTCCAAGTGAGGCACAACTGAACAATCACCTGCCAAGAGCTGAGTACTCACTGCTTGGGAATGCTCACTTGCAAAGCAAGTGAAGGAGATTTAGGAATGCTCTTCACCTTCATGTGCTGCTCTGCCATCTGCATACATCACACATGGAAGCAGCAATGCCAAATTTGAAAAGAGTTTTGGCTCACAATTATTAAAAAAACCCAAAAAACAAAAAAACCTCAAACTGTATATGAAATCCAGTGAAATCCAGTAGGTGGAATTCAATTGGATCCTTCTGAAGCTCTACATCAGCTGTCAATGCTGAAACCTTGCTGTGACCAGTTTTTCTAAATCATTTGTGGTGCTGAGAAAGTACCCACAGGAATCAGGAAATTCCCTCCTTTCAGACCCTCTGGATGCTGGAAATGTCCATGGCACTGAAGCTGTTGGAGGTCCACTACACTAGAAGTCATTTAGATGTAAATTTTGGTGTCATCTTGTAAGCGCTGTTAATTCCCATCCATTCCCAGCCATTCCCATCTGCCCTACATACATTTCTGTGATTGTGATCCATGACTTCTTCAAGATTTCAGCTCACACCGTGATGTGCCTCCAACCATGTTAGGCTTCTTTTATCTGGGCCCCCCTGAAGTCTGCATTTCTATCAAATTAACTGATTATGAGATGATTGCCACTAAAAAAACGCCACATCTCCATCAACTTCCATGAAAGGATATTAGAAATGTATTTTTACTTCTACTTGCAATTATTCACAATTTTATGACATTTTTGCAAGTAATTTGCTTTTGTAAGATGTTCTAGATAGTGCCTGGAGAATGCTGAATCATAAATTTAGAGAAATAAATTAATTCATGTCTCCAGTTACAAATATCATTTCCATTTCTCTATAATATTATCTACTAACTTCCTTAGATTGCCCAAAGATTTATGGCTGAAAAAATGATTAAACAGAATTTTCCTGTGATTCTTTATTCATGGAAGGCTCTCCTCAAATGTTGCAAACATCTTCTGAAATCTTTAAATTCACTATCCAGAGGCTGGCCTGACACAGGCACATTCTAAACCAAATACTTTTTCTTGTAACTCTCTGTTATTCAGGAGTACACCTAGGAATGTTTAACAAGTGAGAGGAACCTGCAAATGAGGCACAATGTTTGTTAGAATACTTTTTACCATGAAAACAAATTGAAAACTCTTTAGCAAGCAGCTATTCCATTTAAGTAAAACTGGTTAACGTAAAAATAAATGTCTAGTCTTTTCATCATTCTTGGGTTTGACCTTTTTTGAATCTCTATTAACTCATCAATAAGGGATTAACAAAATAAAGAAATTTAAATCAATAGGTCAAGTATTTTCTACATTTTAGTGTAGTATTTTATTTTACGAGTCATAATTTCTGTATCTTGGATGACCTTGGTTTCTTTATGTGTGGTAGTTCTTTACATCAGACTGACAAAATTGCCAGTATCATAAAATTATCAAGGCTTTTTGACTTCATTCTGATTTGGATGAGAAACTGAACATGTCAAAATTCTGTGTGAAATGGAAACAAACTACAAAAAAAGATTATTGGAAAAAAAATTAAAGTTTTAAATCCAAGAATCCTGTCTGAATATTATCTGTCCAGATTTATGCAATGAATATTACTCATGCAGCATCCAGATCTCGCTGAAGTCACTGAAGTGGTGGGAGTTTTTTCACTTATGTCACTGAAATTTGGATGACACCCATAACACTTTATTAGCATCTATAAAATGCTTTAAAAATAAATGAGGTAAGGAAAATTGTCAGTTATGGAGTTTTTCCTTCTACTACTTTGTGTCAGAAGCAAAGAATGCATTTCTGTGTGGGGAAGTGTTTTATTAACATATGTCAGGGGTAGATGGAACAAAGTTTTTAAAAAGCAAAGGGGTTTTACTATTCTCAAATCAGGGATTAGGGTACAGAAAGTGGTTTTTTTTTGTGACTGGATGGACGAGTTGCACTAAATGGTATAAAGAAGGTCAGGTTCACTATGAAAAAAATAGTAAAATTAGATTAATTATTGAATTAATGGAAATACAATCAGCAATCCTGCCCTGAATTTTATGTTCTACTTCAGTGGAGACCGGTCTTTGTAGAACATTATTCCTGGGGCAGTTGCAGGCCATGCAAACTTTGAGTGCTTTTTACAGAGCAGATAGAGTTAGGTCCAGAATATCCGGGCTTTGGAAGGAATGTCAAGGATATAAAGAAGCTGCTGAATTCTGATCTGTGGCACTTATGCTATTCTAATCTCTAATCCTCATATGGCTTTTCTAAAGCGTCGTAATTTTAACCAACAAATAAATCAGCTGCCATTGAGGAGGCTGACACCACCTGTGGGTTCTCAGATGGCTCTTTCTTACATTATAAAGGAAAACCATGCAGTTTATACCAAAATATATCTGTCTGACCCAAATTACTACTAGGTTTTTTTTCTGCACTTTGTTTTTGCTGCTTGCTGCCACTTGGATTGTGGTTCCATGATCTGCTTTGAGGTGATGGTTCCACGTGTCCCACTGTGACAGAGTTATAGTGTTACAGAAATGGAACCATTTACCTCTCCAAAAACCTGTTAAAATTATCAGATGTGACTTTTTTCCCTAATACTAGATGTTTTTAAAAAGTCAAAACAATGCACTTTAAAAAATAGCAAAAAACCCCAATTTTTCACTTTCAAAACATTGCCAAAAAGAAGAGAACAGGAAAAAAATCCCAAACCCCCTAAGGTCTGTGTCACCTGCTACAAGATTTATGAGAGTAAAATAATAAAATCAAGATGTGTTTCAGGTTCACCTTCCTTGCTCCTTTAGCTGCCATTCTATTTTACTAACACCCAGCATTTACTGAATGTGTTCGAAATAATATCTAATTACAAAATACAAGATCTTACACTTGTTTACATTATTTACAGATGGGAAGGTGACTGAAAAGGACAGCTTTGATGATGTATAAAGCCGAAGCTGGTAAATTGGGGAAAAAAAAGCTGAACATTTTTATATATATTTGCACAACCTCTCTTCGTACTAGTTGTTTCCAAGTTCTGGTCAAAGCACTTATTTTTATTTCAGCTGAAGACTGGCCCTTTTCCTGTACAGCCATTGCCAAATGTGACAAACCATAAACTGTTTGTCAGCAATTTAGAACATGGTGAACACAGGGCTCCATGCTGAGTTTATGGGTGAGTTATGCTGACTGCTCTATTAAAGAGGTCTGTACTCAATCATTTAATCAATTGAAAAGAGAAACACTTTCAATTTTCATGTGATCAAGCCCACAGTTATGTCAGACTGACAGCAATGTTTGGCAAAATCTCCTTTTCCCTTTGGAGAACTGTAAAGGAAAAATGAAGTAAGTTAGAGAGCAGGGCTTTTTGCATTGTCAGTGAACAATGGCAAAACAAACGTGAATTCTATGCCTGAGATACAAAAATGACCATGTTTGCCTCAGCTGAGATTGGAAATTAATTCCTAAATAATGGATTAAAAATCTATTTCTGATGTAGTGTGTGTGGAGACCACAGAAGATGCCATCCATGAAGGACCATCCTGAAATCCTGATATTGACTTATATTGACTGCACTTTGGACCACTCAGGACAGGCACAAGCAGGAGCATTGAGATCCCAGATCCTTGTGAGCTGATTTAGGGACACTCCCACAACTGGTGCCCTGCAAGCAGCTTCAGTTCATTTCCTGACACAATGCTAGGTTGCATAAGCACAGCTGCTTTGCTGTAAAGCAAAAAGACGTCTGGAGAAGTCTTGGAATAAAACACCCCAGAGCTGAAAACCTTTCATCAGTTTGCAGCAATATTTTATGCTGATACTATTAGAGTATTTATGTTTACCCATCCAGTTTTTCACATTTTCCCACCATACCCTTACAACTGCCTTTCATTTGATGTTTGCAGTTATGCTCTGAGGTCAGAGCCTGATTTATTAGCTTGCCCTGAATAAAAATTGAAAACGTTTGGTGGCTGGAGCCTGCCACATTTATGCTGCACAGTTGTGGAATCAGCCTCTTGTTTATATCCGGAAATCAGAGTCCAATTCGGTTTTTGAATCAAAACTGAGGAGGAGTGTTTGCTGCTGGTTTTAATTAGCTCATATCTGTGAAGTTTGCTGGGATTCTTTCTGAATGATGGTGCAAAAAAACTGTGGTGAAAGATCATCACTTTCTTTTAATGATTAGGGCACTGTCAGACCTGTGAAAACGCAGAGCAATACAGAAATCTCAACCATTTATTGGCATTAAGTTTATTTTATGCAGGAGGAGGTAGTAAAATGAGATACCAGTATTCTAATACATAAAAGTTCCATGAAATATTGGCCCCTAAGTACATAGATGGAAAAGTTTCTGTAATTCTGGGTCATTCTGACACAAAATTAGCCCGCCTTTACAAATAAAACCAATATATCAAACCTTAGCAAAACCTTGCCCTAAAAAGAAGATTCTTATCTCCTTGTTAACTATCTCTGCTCCCGCTGAATTCTCTCCTCAGAAGATTTCCTGGCCTTTTACTTTTCTCCTCAGCCTCCCTGGTTTTCTCTCAGTGCAGAAATCAAGTAGCAGAATTGGTGCAGAATTAAATAGTATTGAAAGTCTCATCTGTGAACTTCATCTGGGCAAGCACTGGCTTGAAATTTCAGCATCAAGCTTGAATTTAGTAAAAATTACCCTTCTTTATTATTATTTTAGAATTGTCACATCCTTATTAGGTGATGATTCTCTGCGTGTGGGACGTGGTGGCTTTCAGAGGAACAGAGAAGAAGGGAAAGAGCCCCAGGACTACTTCATGCCATTGGAGAGAAAATGAGTTGTAAAATACATATCCAGGGATGGCTAAAAAAAGGATGAAGCAGTGATAGGGAATAATTACTCTTTCTGCTGTGGAAGGGAGTCCCCACCCAGCTTTGCCATTGCTGCCAGGGACTTGCCCTGAGCTCCCTGCTTCTTGTAAGAGGGGAAGTAAGGAAGCAGTGAATGACTAATTCCAATAAGGTGTTTACCTCCATTTCTGCTAACACGTTTCCAGGCACTAAAGCCAAACCAAAACTTTTCTCACAGGGTAATATACTTCTCTCTAGGTCCTTTTCAATGCAGCATTTTTTAAAGAATGAATTCTTGTGCCCCTTTCTGAAAGCTGCCCCTCAAAAGAAGAGTGAGTAGAGCTAACAGAGAGCAATGTTAAATAGAAATAACATAAAAAACATGATGAAAGAAACAGCTGTCACTGGGCTAGACTAAGTCCTTTCAAAACAGCCTCAGGCAGGCTTTACTGGGAGTATATGAGGGTATAAACTGAGTTCACTGAATTCCCTTAGCTACCCTTTCCTTCTCCACGGGAGAAATTGCCCATGACAATCACCATCTGAGGGCAGCTGGTGGGGAAAGCAGGATGGAGAAGCAGCTCCTGCAATGTGTCCATCAGGTACTTTTGCCAAGATCAAGACTTCAGCTTTTCATCCCAGTGCTCTTTATTTCAGCTGAAGAGAGCAAACTTCATTGTTCCCAGGCTCTCTTAGGTTTGGTTCAAAGACAAAGATTTTGTTTTCAAAATATTTAAAGCTCTGTAAGCTGTGAAAGATAAAATTCACTCTTGAATGCTGATGCCATCTCCTTATGCAGAAGACAATTGCTACAAATGCAACAGAAGTCTGGCCAGGACTAAAAACAGCAAAAAAGGAAAAAGAAATCTCTCCCAGCCTACCACATATTTCCAAGCCACCCATTCATTCACCAGAGGTGTGTTTATTTCCACCCTCCTCTCTCAACAAGACCTACAGAAAAAAGCTGAATGAGACCGTAGGAATGCTGGAAGCATTTACTCATGGAAGACCTTTGTGGGAAACATTTTACAAAGAGAAAAAAAAAAAAAAGATCTGATGGGAGATGTTCTGGACTGAGCCATGTTCTGTTTTCACTGAGCTCTGCATGCAGCCAGACCCAGCTGGTAAGGTCAGGGAACCACAGAGTGTGTGCTGTTGTTCCAAGATGCCAGGAGCAATGGCAAAAGCACATTTTCCTCCCAAGGAGCCATGATAGACAGGTGTTTATGTGAGATTTCTGAGTGCAACATGCATGCCCTGTTTCCTAATAGGCACTGCCAGTTCCTCAAGAACAGCAGAAGTCAGAGAGAGGGCAACAGTGTCATTTCAGAAAAATCTATGGAAAAGTCTCCTGAGCTTTGTGTTTCTCTCCATCATTTTGGGCCATGAGATTTTGGGAGGTGAAGAAGCAGCTTTCACCTGCTGGTAGCAGATGCAGCTCACTCCCCCATATGGGTGATGATCCTCCTAACACTGGTCACACATCTGACATAAGCAAACCATGTTGAAACCATGTGGAAATTAGTGTGCATATATTGTAGGTCACAATGTGTGTGTATAAATATATGCAATATGTAAGTAAATATACATGAAACTATTGATAATGGGCTTCTGGACTGCAGTGAGCTGTGGCAAGGCAAAAAGCAGATCCAAAAAGCAGAAGGCAGGTCTTTGTTTGGCACCCTGGGGAATGAGACAACACAGTAGTTAATCCCTTTGTCCCTTCTTGCCCTGAGCTTGCTGCAGTGAGAAGGGTGTGCAGATTCAGGCATGTTGTGATTCATTCTCTATGTGTCATCTGGTAGAATTTAGCTGTAAATGCAGCAGTCCAAATTACCACACAGTTTATAACATGGCCTCGAGTGCTGACCTACACTCCTCTCCCCTGCTTTTCCCCCCTTATGGCTTTTTGTAGGATTTGTCAGGAGCCAGATGAAACCAGAGGATCCCAAATCCTTCTGGGAGGAGGTGAGAACTCAAGGCATGGGCATCACACCACCCATGACTACCTGACACAGCCCCAGTTTGTTTCCCATCAAGGACAGCAAAGATGCAAAACCAGATCAAAGATCTCTCAGAGGAACAAATGAATGCCCTGCCCTAATTCATCACAGGAAAATTAGCCTGTCTAATACTTCCTGTCATTCTGTTTCTCAAGGTTGGTGAAAAACAGCAGCAGTCAGTGTGCCAAAGCAGAGTACCTGTAGGAGAAGGGAGAAAATTATTCATGATCACAGTCAATGAGCTCCTAAAGACCTCATGAACCTGATCCAAACTCCATGGAAAGGAACAAAATCCTTTCCATGACTTGCTGACTCCAAAAGCCAACCAGATTTTGGAGAGAATGTAAATATGGTTATATTACAACCATATTTACATTCTCTCCAAAATCTGGTTCTCACTGGAGAAACAGAATAATAGCAAAACACTTGAACAAAATACTGCACCAAGCAAGTGTGCCCCTGCCAGTCTCCCGAAGGCTGCAGTTCACCTCAGCTGCTGCCTTCAGACACGCCCCCAAACAAACCAGGAGCTTGTTCTGCTGTGGCTTGCGTTGAGGTCTCTGAGTTTGGCCTCACTTCCCACTATCTGGGCTTCATTAGCATGGATCAAAGAGCTGCTCTTTCCAGCCTGGGCTTTGGGAACCACAACGTAACCACAGGTAAACTCTGAAGCAGACCACATTGTTCCCCAGCTAGCTGGTGCTTCAAGCCTTCACTCTGAGATTTTGGCTCCTCCTGTACTTTCAGACTTTGGCTTTTGACACCAGACTCAGGTGCTCTTTGATTCCTGCCTCATTTGTTCCGCTTCCAAAGAGCAGCAATGGACCTGGTGAAGGGTGTGGAGCACAGGTCCCTTGAGAAGTGGCTGAGGGAGCTGTGGGGGCTCAGCCTGGAGAAAAGGGGGCTCAGGAGTGACCTTATTGCTTTCCACAGCTCCCTGACAGGAGGGTGTAACAAAGTGGTGTGACGGTGTTCACAGGGGTCTCAGGATGAGGGAAGAGATGAGGATCTGGCTCCATGTTTCAGAAGGCTGATTTATTATTTTATGATATATATTATATTAAAACTATACTAAAAGAATAGAAGAAAGGATTTTGTCAGAAGGCTAGCTAAGAATAGAAAAAGAAAGAATGATAACAAAGGGTTGTGGCTCAGACTCTTTGTCCAAGCCAGCTGACTGTGATTGGCAATTAATTAGAAACAATCACAGATGCACCTGTTGCATTCCACAGCAGCAGATAATCATTGTTTACATTTTGTTCCTGAGGCCTCCCAGCTTCTCAGGAGGAAATATCCTAAGGAAAGGATTTTTCATAAAAGATGTCTGTGACAAAGTGGGTGTCAATCTCTGTTCCCAAGTGACAAGTAACAGGACGAGGGGAAATGGCCTAAGTTTGCACCAGGAAAGGTTTAGATTGGATGTTAGGAGAAATTTCTTTGCAGAAAGAGGTGTCGTGCTTTGGAACAGGCTTCCCAGGGAAGCAGGTGGGTCACCAACCCTTGAAGGATTCAAAAGATGTTCAGATGTGGCACTTGGGGACAGGCTTTAGTGGTGGACTTGGCGGTGTGATGTTAATAGCTGGACTTAGAGATCTTTTCCAACCTAAACAATTCCATGACTCTGTGACACCATGATTTTTTATTTCTGTCTTGGCTCTGGCCCTAGATATTGTGCCTTAAAAGGTTCCTCTTCCTTTCATTACTGGTTTCTGCTGTTTTCCTTTCAGGTGACCGTTTCATGTGTGCGTTTCAGTATTTCAGATCAGGTGTTTGGTGTTTGCCAGCAGCCTTGGAAAGGCTATGTATTTGCAGATGTGGAAGACTTTTCCTTAAAGCACTCTGGCACAGCAGTGCCAGCAGGCTCAAGCTCTGCTTTTATTGACTAACAGATATCCCCTGAGCAAGGAAACAGTGGGACCCAGATTCCCTTAAGGAGACTCTTTCAGCAATGCTTTCCACTTTAGAGAACAGAGATTGGCAATTTGAGCATTCATATCCCCGTGGGTTTTGCTAGAGAAAAATTTATCTGTTTCCCAGTGAAAGAAGCGAATCTGAGAAGTCCCAAGAGTGAACATCTCTGTGTGTTCACAGAAGCTGTGTGACACAAGAAGCACAATCACACACTCCATCAACTTTATTTTGACAGTGCAGCTGAAATTTGCCTGGACAAACCTTATCTAAAGAGTAAAAGAGTAATTTATTCTCCTCATTCATTAAATCATTATTTTCTCTGAAGCTGCCTGAGGAAAAACTAGCCTATTTCAGCATGGACCATTTTATTAGTGGTACAGACAGCGTTCTACTAGAAATTGAATAAATTCTTACAAGCTTCCAAACAGCTGGGAAGTGTTTGGCATGAGAAAGGAGAGCATCAAAACAGAGCTGAAAACACTCTGGTCTTTTGATAGACATGATATTCCATCATTTTCTAATATGGAAAATCTAAAATGCTGTTTTAGATACCTTTCCTCTTTGTTTTTGCAATCCTACTGCTATTAAATGGTTATTAAGTTGTATGGACATTTTAGTTGCATGGTCTAAATCTGAAATGCTTCATCTCTTTTGTTTAAGAGTGCAGTGCTCAGCATCTTTGCAATGGTTTTATGAACTTCGAGAAAATTTATTTGAATCTGGTTCCTGTTTCTATTTATGTATCCTAAGGAAGAAAAGCTGTTTACAATAAATAAGTAATGGCCAAGCACTTGTTTAAGTGATCTGCAACTGGTTAGAAGTCAGGATCTGCCTTCACATGGATGTGACAGGAACGTGAGTTTACAAGGAACACTTGAAGCTTATAAAGATGCTGATTCCAAAGGGGAACATCTTTCCTTGCTTCATTTTGAAATGTGACCTCTCAGTCACGTGGCTTCTCAGGCCTCTTGAAAAGTTATTGCTTGTGTTGTTTCCAACAGGGTAAAGTCAGGGCTGAGGCGCATCTCTAGCAGCTGTGGGGATGGCTTGGATTGGTAGGACTAACAACAGCTTTGTAAACAGAAAATGCCCTTTTCTGTCCAATAACTTAACTCATATTCTTCCATTCCCTCTCAAATCACAGTACAGAACAAACCTCTTATTTCTGATTGCACACAGAAATTTTCCCCTCCCTGTTAATTCTTCCTATTGGTTTTCTGCAGAGATTTTTGTGGCAATGTTTTTAATGGATTTTTGTATAAAAATAAAAAAGTACCTTTTTGGTGTTTTCAGCTTAAACCTCAAATCATTCTATAATGATATTTTGAGTTAGCATGAATAAGCAAGTCTAGTTATAATTGTTTCTACTGTTGACAATAATGTGTGGTTTACACATCCTGAAATAAAATAGTATATATTGCTTCAAGGACTCATGCCAAGCACAAAAGTAAATTGTGTCACCCTTTTAGCCACAGTGGTTCCAAGAAAACACTTTTATGGATTTAACTTATGTGTCTAATTACCAGAAAAGAGCCCTGAAGGCCTGTGTGTCTAATAAACCCCAACCATTCTGCTTTAAAACTGAGTGCCATAAAAATGGCACAATATCCCATACCTTGTATAGATTGTACTTAAAGAATGATTTCATATTAACAATCCAGCCCATGCAGAATAATTTATTTTAAAAATCCCTGATATTTCTTTCAAAATACAAGTACTTAAAGGTCAGAACCACCTCTCTTCTGACCCTCTCTGGTTTTTCCCCAAGGATATGAAGTCCTTGCAAAGTCTTGCACTGAGTATATCTTTTACAGCCACCTTCTTCCATTGTTCAAAACAAGGCACAGTCTGGTGCATTTTTGAAAGATTAAAAAAAAAAATTGAAAGATTTTTTTAGGTGTTAAAAAAACTATGCATGTAGAACTGGGTAAAACATTGATGTAGTAACAGTCTGTGAATAGTCAAAAATTCATGAACAAGGTCAAAGATGTGGCTGCTGTTTCTAGGATGTGAATGGTGCATGAAATACCTGGTTTCTCATCTCTTGAACTCTACAAATGTGAAGTTGTTTTCATTGGAGAGAGGAATATTCTAAATTTGGAAGAAGTGAAGATAAAAAAGAGAAAGATGAGGAATTCCCAAAAAACTGTGGCAGTAACCCAGGGCCACTTCCATGGAGTCACAGGACAGCTGAGGTTGGAAGCAGCCTCTGGAAGTCTCCAGAGAAACCTCCTGCCATCTGTTTTGTAAATAAATTCAGTGACTGAGTTTTAAAGATTTAAGGATATCCAACAGGTTCTGTGGGTACCTTTTCCAGTGCTGTGCTCTCTCAAGTGAATACATTTTTCTTATGTCTAAGCAGGACCTCCTGAAATTTGTTGCATTTCACTGCACAAATCTGAGAACAGTTTTGTATTCTCTATAATCCTTCTCTAGGTACTTGAAGACAAAAAGGAAAAGCTTTTCCTCAGCTCAGCCTTTTCTTCTTCAAGGAGAACAACTCCAGCTCTCACTGCCCCTCTCATAGCTCCATGGACTGACTGCAATATGCCAACATTTTTCTTGCATGGGGAAGCCCAAAACTGGACCCAGCGGTGCAGAATTCACCTCACAAGGGCTGGGCAGAGGGGAGGAATCACCCACTGGCAGCACTGCTGGTCATACACCCCTGGGTGTGTTCAGCCTTTGTCATCTCAAGGACTTCTTCAGCCATGGTGGTAGAACTCCAGATTTGGTATGGGGGTGGCAGGCAATGGTGAGGTACCTGTTAAGAGATCAACATTATCTAAATAAAGATAAAGATAAAGATAAAGATAAAGATAAAGATAAAGATAAAGATAAAGATAAAGATAAAGGTAAACATTTAGGTTATTCTATTGCTTGGAAAATTTGAGACATGGAGAACTAACACTGCTGTCGCAGACCTGTCAGCTCACCTTTACTTTTCAGGACAGAAAGAACAATTTCTCCAAACAAGTCAAACTGTACAGCAATGAAGAGAGATGCCTTTTCTGGAGACACATGGGCATGTATTCCTTCTGGGACAGATCTATTTCAGATAGAGGTTCCTCCAGCATCAGGAGGTAAGAGTTAAATTCATTAATACCCTTCATGAGTTCCCTTTCCCCATATGAATTATTTGTGCTGAGTCTGGTTATTCCATCCAAGAATAAACCTTGAATTAGATAACTGAAACTCAGGGAAGATGATTATCCCAGGCCACAAAAATAAACATTTCCAGCTTTATTGTTTTCAAACTTAGCTCTGAGCTTTTTAAACACAAACACAATAGCCCTGAGAGGCCATATCTGAAAGGCTGTAGCGAATTAAGTGTATTTGCTTTGTTCTGCAGATATTAGAAGCATTGCCCACAAAATATGACAGGTTCAGTTAATTTTATCTTAGAGAAATGTAATGAGCATCTGTTTTGATTTTGCTCAGTCACTGATACTATTCCTTTTGAACTTGATACCAGTTGGTTTATACAAGTGTGCAAAAGTTGTAAGCAGCCAAGGATGAAGCTATTCCAGTGCTGAGGAACATTTATTCATTCCATTGTTATACTAATAAATATAATACCAAATTAATAAGAAAAAGAAAAAGTCAGGAGTACTTCAAAACACAGCAGGACATGTATCTCCAAATAGGGTCCTTTTTGCAGAAGTGTTTTATGTGTCTTTGTAAATATTATATACAGCATGTGCATAAATGTATTCATGGTGTTATCCTCCCAGCAAGATAAAGTGAAGAACCATGCACTCCATAATATTTATAACATGGCTTCACAATTTATTATGTGCTTCTGCAAACCTCATCTGGCCTTTCCCTGCTCACCTCTCTCTCTTGGGACTATTTCTACCATTCCACACTTCTTGGCACCTTCCAACAGCTGTTCTCTCCTCTCTGGGTAACCCACAGCAAAAAGGTGGGGGTTTTCCTCAGAATGTCCCTCTGTAAAAATGGGATTTTCGCCTCTCAGCTCTCTGAGGTGGGACAAGCAGGTGGCACCACCAACCTGTGCAGGTTTCCTGAGCCCAAGTGCCAGCACAGCCCACATCTCTCATCACTCCTCCCCTCACACAGAGTTGGGATTTGGGTGTCATCCCCACTGCTGGATCCCTGTCAGCACTCCACAGCACACACACACACACACAAGGAAATGGAGGGGCTGCTTTCCATGCAGCCACAGAGTCTGGACTCTGCTAAATCATGGATGTGAAACACCACAATGCTTTGTGCTACTGAATGTAGGGTTTTGACCTGTTTCCAATGCCTCCCCTAAAAAAACCCAAAACCCAACCCAAACCTCCTATGCTATTCAAATTGTGGGCTGAGAAATGCCTGTTCCACAATTATGAATCAACCAAATGTAAGCTGACATTGTTGGAACCCACAAAAGGCACCTCCCTAAGCTGGGATTTGTCCTTCCAGGAAATTTTCAATCATGCAGTGAGTGATAGAAGTATCAGGATGATAAAAAAAAGGATGAGTTTATGTGTGCTTGCAGGCATGAAGGTGCAACAGCAAATACCACTCTTCTGACAGCAAACACAGTGGGGAGAAGAGCACTAAATGTCTTCCCAATGACTTGTGATGCAACATCAGCTCTGACATTAGAGATTGCATTTGTTTGCCTAGCATTTCAAAAGCTCCTGGCTAGAAATCCTGACCACATGGCAATTTTCAATCCCTTTGTTCCATATCTTTGGGGTGAGGAAGGCTCATTCAGTTTGCTTGGATGCACTCAGCTCTTGTGAAGGGGAACCATTTTTCTCCCCCTCAATTCAAATTCCAGCAGATCTTGAGAACAGCTCAGAGGGAAAATGAAAGATAAAAAAAAAAGACAGGGAGATTGACAAGTAGGATGTAGAGGAACAGAATAGAGAGGGAGATAAACATGTAATTCAGAATTCACCCCTGTATTTTGTAAAGATTGTAGATGCTGAAATATTCTTGTTTAGCATTAGTGGCAATACATGATGAAGCCACTGATCCTCAGGGAATGTATCAATACCTATTAAGGTCTTTCATTCTTGCTGTGACCCTCAATGGTAAAAGAGACTCTGTGCCTGATTTCTACTTGCAAAAGAAGAGAAATAGACCCAGATACTTCACAAACAAAATTTTTCTGTTACATAATGAAATGTCTTTAAAAGCAGCATTTTTAGAACTATTGTCTCTAATATATTAAACCTCTTTTGCCAAGGTGCTGCTGGCTTGCTTTGCTTTCCTTGCTTTCCTTACTTTCCTTGCTTTCCTCATTTTCCTTGCTTTCTTTGCTTTCCTTGCTTTCCTTCCAAGCCAATGCAAGGGAACGCTTTACGATTGTTTTAAATTGTCTAAAAATGGCTTTCTCCTTTGAAGCTAATAGCCATAATTGATGCTTTGTTTATTTAGTGGATTATCATGCTCTCAGTTTCCTCCTGTAGAGGTAGGTTTTCTTCAGCATGTTTATTGCATATGGCATGGATTTTTGTTTATTTGGGACATAGGGCGGCAATCTGTATTGATAATGGATCAAAGGGAAAAGATTGTGCACTATTTATTTGTGTTTTTCTTTGATTTAATTGCTATGGCAATCCTTTCAATCTGTATGGGTTTTTTCCTTTTTATTAATCTGGGTGTGTTATATCTGCCATCTATATCAGCTACAACTTGGCCCAGTAATTGTACATATTGCTGATGAAAAAGAAATATATGGATTGAAATATCAGCAGGTTGCCTGGCACAGATTAACTACCTGAAAAGGCTGTGGTGCTTTCTTCTTTAAGGACAATTGGAACAAAAAAAACCGTAATAAAATCCTATACAGTGTGCAGTACATAAGATATAATCATCTTCATATAGGACAACACAAACAGTGACACTGTCAATCCTCAATTTCATGTCAGTGTAACCAACTTAGATTCTCAAGGGAAGAATTAATATTTGTTTGTGATTATGTTCCAGATGGTAACTCCTCAGAAGTTTTATATCTAAGTGTTTCTTTCTTCTCTAACAAAGCTTTTTTTCTTTAACTGGAGGAGTCTTGTAAATGGTCCTGTGTGATTACAGGGTGATATCCCTATTAGCTGGTTGTATACTTGAAACCTGTGGAATGAACTCTCCTTTTGGTAAAAAATGTAAACACAAGAAGCTGAATCAAGATCCCAGCCCTGCAATCAGATCTCTGCAGGTGGTCAAGTGAATGCAACTTGGAAATGCAACCTAGAATGCAACCATGGGGGAAAAAAAAAAGGTGGCTTTGACATTCAAGGTAAAAAGTCTCTCTAGACAAAGAAAATATTTGTTAAAGAATACAAATATGTGATTATATATTCTTCTTAGAAGAAAGACAATTTTTCAATGTGTTTCATGTCATCTCTTGCTGATACAGAACAAAAGAATATATCTTGATTCTACTTGGACCATTCTTAAGATTAATAAATGTCACTCTGATGGAAAAGCCTTTCATGCCTTGTTTAGGGACATATTCCCTCACTTTTTTCAGCCTTCTGAAATAGCTCTGACAAATCAAAAATTTCCAGTTAACAACCAGATCAGTGAGAATGCTGGCAGCAAAAAGGGCTCTGATTTATTCACTGGCCACTGCTACCTGTAAACCCCATAAAGCCTTACAGCTGTTGGAGCAGCCCCATGTTAGCACAGGCCTTTAGGATTTATCACTCAGTCCCGCTCCCAGAACAGCCCACTTGTTTCAGTGGAATGCAGCTTCCAGTTTCGTCCTGTAAAGCAATCAGCCTCTTCTATAAATTACCCATTTTTCTGGAGTAGAGACCTGCATTTCCTACACGGGGTGTGCTGAAGGAAGCATATCTGGAAAAGGCATTCCCTTCCTGTTAGGGACACTGCTTCTGTGGACTTAGCAAGAATGTAAATCTTTAGGCAAGTTTAGCAAGCACTTTCCACTTCTTTGCATCAATCTTCAGAGGCTGATAAAAAAGAAATGCTGTAATATTGATGTTTTAAATAGCCATGTGAAATGAGGAATGAGACAGCAATCTACACCTCTCTGTCTGTCTTTGTAAGGATTTTTTGACTGATTGCTACCTGATGATTTACTCAACTCCATCCATGGAAATCTTTGATACACTGTTTCCAAAATTCACACTCCATTTCCAGGATTCATTCATTCATATTCATTTAATCCTATTAAGATCCTGTCTTCAGGAGCATGTTCTCTCTGTTGGCATATTTCTCCTTTCCAATTAGGTGCATATAATCTGCTAACAAGTCTTTCCATGTCATTCTTTTCGTTAAACTGAGCAGTAGGAGATCCTTTCTGTTTACCATTTATCACTCATCATTCTCCTGTCTCCTCTGTGAAACACCTGATTTATCAACATTACACTTTTATTTTCTGGTCCATTCACAGTGGCTGTGTCTGCTCTCTTCTGCTAGAGGCTCTGCTCAAGACAGGGTTTTGCAGCAAATCCTCTCCCTGGTAGGATTAGCTCCACCTTGGTGTCATGGTGGAGCTGTGACTTGGTTCTCCCTCACCTCCAGAGCCCTTTTTCACCTTCTCCTGCTCCCCTGCAAATTTCCCTAAGCTTCTCCAAACTTGATGCTCCCTTGCCACAATGTTGGGAAGCAGGTGAGCTGCCCTGCTCATGCCAGAGCTCCGTGCTTTCTTCGTCAAAATTACTTGTGGTTTGAAATATGCTTGTCCCCTCCTGGACTCTTAATACTTGAATTAAACTGGAAAAAAAGGTTCTACTTCTCACTGCCATCCCCAGCTTAGAGAATGTGCTTGACAACACGTCACATTGACACCCAAAATATTCAGCTATCCCATCAGTGTGATTCCTTCCTATCCCACCAGTGTAACTCCTTCCTATCCCACCAGTGCAATTCCTTCCTATCCCAGTGTAATTCTTTCAGACACGCCTTCCTGGTAGCCATAACCACAGACAGAGGAAGGAAAAGCCATGGTCTGATCCATGTTTAACATTCCACAAGATAGGTAGAATCTTAACATATCTGCCAGATAATAAAATCATTCCAGAGGATGCTCTCATCCTGTTCGTGGCCACATAGAATTTGCATAGTGTTTAAATTTGCTTCTTATTTGAAAGCAAAGTGATATATATTAATATTTTCAATATATTTTCAATTGTGTGGTTAGATCAATATGTGTTACCATTCCTTAAAATTCCTTTGAAAAGAGGTGTGGTGAAAGTAACCACATTGAATGTCTTGTGCTATTGTACAGTGAAGTTTGTGTATATTGCCTTATAATGTATACAAATGTGCTCAGTTTTAGGCACTAAGGTCCTGTTAAGTCCTTAGAAACACTAACATTTGTAGGGCAGATCTTTCTTGCAACCCTCTTTCTAGATGACAGTATAAACATTTCCAAAGAAAAACACATTTTGTAAGAGTCAATACTATTCATTTGCCATTAAGCAACACAATAATTATTGTAATAAAGTGTAGCTTACACCAAGTGACATTGTGGTTCTTAAATTTCTGCCTGGCTTTAGTAGTTAGTGCCAAATTTTACTGCCCCTCAAATCAATGGGGAATTCAGGAAAGTTCAGTGAGAAAGAGGCTAGAACCTCCATCAGCTGCAAAAGCTTCTTTGTCTCTTCAAGAACCATTGCTTTCAGTTGTACATGTCTACAAATTTGTAGCTTTCTTAACCTTAGCCAAGCAGGAAAAGCTTCCTAAAGATGCCTAGTTAATTATCTTCACTGTGCTTTTACTCCTGAAGCAAACTTGAACCCCTCCATGGCTCACATTGCAATTTTGAGGTCTTTTATTGTGGGTTAGCAGCAAAGTCTAACTCTCGGTTCTTACCTGCTGTCCTTTGCTGATTTCTTCTCTAACACTGAGTTATTCACTGAAAGAGCCAAACTTTCATAGTCCACCTGATGTGAAACAGAGGTGACTTTATTTCTGGAGAGGTGGCCCAAATTCAAGTATCCCAAGAGCAGCCCCTCTCTGCTGCCCTCCCCAAGGAATGATGATGGGATGCACGTCAGCGCCGAGTTACACAACAAGTGCCCAAAAATCCTTTCTGCATTCTGTGCTTTTCCTGCATTAATGAGAGGGTGATGATAAGGGCGTTACAACACACATGTGCAAGACTGGGCACTGCTTGTTATGACAGAAGGACTAGCTGGGTTCATTGGAAACAGTCTAACCTCTCCCTACCAGAAGAGTGAGTTCTTAATTAGCACGATGGGCCCAAGTTTCAGTCACCACCTTGGAGATTTACAGACCCTGATGCTTGTGCAGGTACAGCACTAATTAAAGATCCAGGCTTGCAAACTGGGTAGTGTAAGAAAGCCACACCACCTGCATATTGGCCAAAAAAGGA
Source organism: Melospiza georgiana (assembly GCF_028018845.1). Lineage (NCBI taxonomy): Eukaryota > Metazoa > Chordata > Aves > Passeriformes > Passerellidae > Melospiza > Melospiza georgiana. The sequence goes on along the minus strand of NC_080433.1, from coordinate 14,717,951 downwards.
AATTTGTAGCACAAAGCTACCAAAAGTAGACATCCATTTTGTTTTATCATCTGGAGGTGGAGCTAATCTTTCTGTGCGCTCGTCTTTGTTTTCAACACCAGACAAAAAATAAGCTGGAATGTATTTCTGTTGAAATAAGATGTATTCTCAAGCAAGGCCACTTTGTTATTTCTTACTCTTCAAGGGATTTGAGAGAGGGTTGGTAGCATCAGGCAAAGTTTTAGATTTTATGATGGCAAAGTTTAAGGTTGAGGTGGCAAAGCTCTTTTTTGTTCCCAGTGTGATTAGCTTTGCCAAACCTCTTATTCTGGAATGTGAATCAGCACATTGGTACCATTTTCAACTTTTTCCTGACTGATTCCAGATCAGCTTTAGTCACCAGGCAGTCTGGGCACAGCACTGGCACTAAGCACAATCTTGCCAACGACCCTAAAGGCTCTTTCTCCTCTCTGAGAGGTGTTGCCATGGGGTCACAGGGCACATCAGAAAAATCCCCATCTGCTCCTTCTGCAGGTGCATTCACCACGTGTGAGCAAAGAGAAATTGCGTAAAAAATCTGGTGAGGATGAGGGACTGAAGCCTCTGAGCCAAGAAGCTTTTGTGTGAAAGAGGAAGCAGGGAGCAATGGAGGGGAGGAGCAGGAATCCAGACGTTACCTCAGGCATTAACGCCCCGAGGGCTCGTGAGAGATATGTTGGTGTGTTTATAGAGACAGATTAAAATCAGATTTCACACATAGATATCTAGCACACCAAGGGTTATGAAAATCCTCCTTGACTGGTGAAAGAACAATAGAATCGTGGTTGGTTGCCCAGCAAACCTGGGGAAGCTTGGCTCTGCTCCATGCCAACAGACAATACAGAAACCACACAATGAACAATTGCTTTTGTAGTGAGCTGAGGAAATCTCAAGTGAAGGAGGGCAAGATCTGAAAGGTAAGCTTGTAGTTACACAAATCCACCCTATCTTTTACGTACACCTCAGTAAACCATTACTCAGCTCGTGAAACCATGCATTCACCTCCTGTGCCTTTTCACAGCAGTGTCACACACACTCAAACATTTCTTCAAACCCTTGAGCAACCCTTCTTTTTCTGCTTTTCCCGACATCATGGTGGGAATGCCGAGATGCCATTTGGTCTGCAGGCCAGGGCCAGCATTACATGTGCCTTGAGCAGCTGCCAGCCCAGCGTGCTGGCTGTCCCAGCTGCCCAGAGCAGAGGCAGCCAGGGACCAGAGTGTGGTCAGTGCTGAGCACAGCCCGGGCTGCTGGGCCAAAGATAACAGCACTTCTCTCCCAGCTGAGCTCATGGAAGATCCGTGGTGGCTCATTCAGTGGCCCAAACAGACTCCTGTCAGCCTGGAAGATACCACGTAGATAAAACCAGAGCAGCTTTCAAAGGAGGCAAGGAATGTGCGTGCTTAGGTGTGGAAGAACAAGGTCCTCACGTGCCACCTGGATCTCCAAAAGCATTTAGCAGGTGTTATGCACACCAAGTCACTCGATTTGAGCTCTGTCCTGCTCCAGCAGTCGTGTATTTCCTTTTATTGGCTGCATAAACGCTCCAACAGGCAGACCTGAGGACTCTCAGTGAATCTATTTTTGCTGTCTGCATCTCAATTGCACAACCTATCTATGCTCATAACTGAAAATAATGTGGGACTTGGTTATGGCATGATACCAAAAGGACTTTTTCGTGCTAAAAAGCTATCAAAAAAGAGGGTTTAGCCTCTCTCCTTCCTCCCAAAGCTACAAGAGCTGAAGCCATACACACTTATTTTTCAGTCCTAGAAACTTACTTGGTAAAATTAGCCATTTCAGGGCTGTCTCCCAAAGGAGCACTTCTGCATGTTTTCCATTAAATAAAATGAAAAGGTAATATTTCTCATTTATGTTTTCATGTCATTTCAGCTCGAGGAAACTCATAATCATGACTCCCACTGGGGCCAAGAAGCAGGTATGACAGTGTCTTGAGCTGCAGGGACAATATTCATGTCCCACAGGCAAGAAAAAAGAGCATTTTCCTATCAAATTCCTGAGAGCTAACAAAACCATGTGCTCATGGAGATGCATTTATAGACAGTCAAATCACAAAGCTTAACTCACCTTAAGCTTAGGGAACATCAGTGAGGCCAAGGGAAGCACTTACATATGGTTAGATCAACTGGAACGCTGTGTCACAGCAATAAACTATCTGACTACACTTCAGCCAAAGTTTTATTTATTAAGACAGCATCTTAACCCACTTCCCCTCCTGTTTTTGTGCTTTGCATGAGCACAGATATTAAACCCACTCTATATTGTCTTTACGGACACAGAACCTTCTGTGAAAAAAATACAACAGGTCCATGAGCAGAAATTTGCATATCTCTGGAATATTAAATATGGGTCATAAAAGAGTGATTCTGCATAATCTCACTACCTGAGATCAAATCACTGTAAAACACTTTATGGAAAAATTGTCAGGGGATTACATGTCAAAATGTCAGTAAAGTCATACAGAATAGTCCTGGAAGAGGCCTGGGTGGGTTATGGAATATTTCCTGCTGTCCAAAACAGGACCAAGCAACTTCAGCTCAGCTGAGGCCTCTCCAGTCTCTTCTCACAGTCAGTAAACTCCAGAAGCAACTCTTCCTAACATTAGGAAGGTTTTTTTCCCAGTATTCAGATTAAATACTCCCCCACTGAGTTGGCCCTACCTTAGTCCTATCCAGTAAAGACATATGAAAATGATTTATTCCCTGTGTCTTTATAGAAATTTTTGTAGATATCAAGATAAGCTGCCTCATTTTTTTTTCTGTAGACTATTCAGGCATACTTCATTCAATTTTTCTCTACATTTTCTTTTTCCTGCGCCTCCAGTCATTATTGTAGCTGTCCTGCTAACTTTTTCAGCCTGTGAAAAATCTGAGTTGGAAATGGTTCATACAGCCTAGTAGGAATTTTGGCCTTTTTGAAATTGTATCATTATTGACTTTTTTTCAATTTGTAACCTCTTACCTATAGTGCCTCAGTGATCCTTTCAAATACCAACTTTATCTCATTCTTCAGAAGACATTCTGAAAATTTTCTCCTTTGTTTTGGAAGGGGTTGCAATAGAGTAATTAAATTTCCACCACGGAGTTTGCTTCTAACACACAAATCCATCTTCTTTAATATAGGAGATGGAAACCACAAAAGAATCTGATATTCTTGCAGGAGGCTCAGCTTGGGCAGGGCTCTGTCACAGGCCACAGCTTTTGTACCTACATGTACAAATATATATATAAACAGGTAATTATCTTAAAGTCTGATAAATTGAAGCCCTCCAGGGTTAGATAAGTGAACTTTATATCTTTTGGAAGGGAGAATTTCCCAGCATCCCAGTGAAACACACAACTGTTGCTTCTAGCTATGTTAGAGCCCAAAATAAAACTAATTAAACACGAAGACCAGTGTAGGTAAATTTATTCTAAAAAATAGCCCAAAATAGCCTAGCCTGGAAGATCTGTGCTGTTTTATTCTGCTCTTGAGTTTCACATGTATTTATAATAGATAGGATATCATATACTCAAAGAAGAAGGAAAAAATATATTTTAAAGTTTTCTAAAAATTAATTTTTTTTGTAATTTGTGCACATATTTACTTTTTTAAAATTACTTAACTGAGTTTATCTCCATATTTACTATTGCTTTTTCTCCCTGATCCAACCTTACATTTTACCCATCAACTTGATCACCATATATATGTAAATATTTTAGATATTCAGACATACAATTGATGCTCAGGAAATTGCTGTGCTATGGGTGAAAATTTCTGAATTGTTCAACATGTAATTTTGAGTATTTTGAAAACATAATCCAATCATTTTCAACGTGTGCAAGCTCAAGTAGCATTTCTTTGTGGAGTGATTCTTCTGGAAGCCTTACAACTAAATGTATTGGCTTTTTAACCTGCCTCATGCCAGACTAGGTATAAAGTCTTTCCCATTTTTGGGATGTGCTATCTACATAATTGCTTTTAGTGTGATCCGGGCCACTTCTGCATGGGCACTACTTATTCATACAAGTACAAAAGTAATTAATAATTACAATCAAACATTTCAGCTTCGTACTGATCTGACCTTTACCTCTGTGACATTTTAGGTCTTTACTTTCCACCTCCTTTTCCTCCCAAGGTAACATTAGCACTTTGTACAGTAGAACTGACAATTTCCAAATGCGCTGAATTTGTTTGAGACATTAAATTATACTGAAAGGCTCTTTAAACAGCAAGAGATTTGTTTAGAATAGTGCACATCCAGCTTTTGTAAGCACAGGCTAAATCAAAGTATCCATGTAGCAACTTCTCTAATCTCTCTATTTCCTCAGTCTGAGCAGCAGCACTAAAGTTATTAAACTTTCTGTTTAGTACACTCCTCAAAAGATTCGAAATACTCTTAGTTTGGCCCTTTTCTTTTAAGATTACTTTCAGAGAAAGGTAAAAATAGAAAAACACAAACTGTGAGGGTAATTCATCTGAACCTTGGTGGATACCAGAGATGCAAATCAGCTCTTCTGTCTTTAATAGTGTTTGGAAATAGTACTACTGTTTCCAAAAATGTGTTCCATAACAGTTTGGTCTTTCCAGTTCATTTAGGGTCAGTAAAAAAAAGAATTCATTGCAGCAGATCCAGTGTAATCAACAGTTGCTCAAAGGCATCTCCAGCAAACTCTCAGATGGAATGAAATGTGCTACCTTACTTCGGTTGATCCTGGCACATATTGTGTTTGAGACTTACCTTCATTTACTCCCAGAGAAGAGATCTGACATCAGAAGATGACTTGGAAGGTGAGAGAAATGGGAATTAATTAACTTTACTTGCACACAGGTCTGTCACCCCTGCTGTGACTCCAAGTTTAGACCCTTACTGAGAGATACTTGCATAGAAAACAAGTAGCATAAGAAACATATGTCCTGAAAATCAGCAAATCTTCCTTCTTGCCCTTCCTCTCTCCTTTTCTTCATTTCTTCTTCCAGGTTTCAATAGCATAGAGCTAGGAACTGCTCCAATATGTTTGGAAAACTGCTTTGCTCAGCAACCATGACTTTCACACAGAGGCTGCAAGATCCACGAGCAAATCCCTGCTTTGTCTCCTTCAGATCAATCCCTTGAGCCTGCATCATCTGTGTCTGGCACGAGCCATGTGGGCCAAGGCATTTCATTCTTTTAATCCCTTTTTATATTCTTCTTTCAGTTTCTGAGAATTTGCTAATGATTCTTATTTCCTCCCAACAAATGTAGCTCTGCAGAAGGAACCACTTCAGCAGGTCAACAGTTTCAACAAGCACTAAAATAACTAGTGGCAGGTAATTCTCCACTTGCTCTCTAAGTGTTTCTCCTGATATCTCTTTTTGGATAAAAAATCCTATCCCTGTGACTCCAGGGACAGAAGCTCTGTGTTTAGCTCATACAATTAATTGGAGCACAGGAGAAGAATTTGGCCCAAGCAGAGGAGTGGAAGGGAAGTCTGCAGCAAAGTACTTGCTTCTCTTAAATAATATGAACCACATCTTAAAATAAACAGTGTCTCCATTAACCAACAGGTCACTCTTGCTCCTTCTCCTCAACTTTAAACAATGCCACAAGAAAATATCTCTTCTTTTCTTCCTTTTGCAAATGCCATTCAGAAAGGGGAAGTAGCAATGAATGGTGAATATGCAGGTGAAGAAAAGTGGATTGTTTGGGTTTTTTGATGGACAGTCTGGCAAGAGGCAGTGACAGTGTCAGAAGAGGAAGAATAGAAGGAAATCTGGTAAGGACACCAAATCCTTGGGATTATATTCATCCAGTTCCGAGAAGGATTTGCCTAATAGCACCAGAAATGTACTACCTAGAAATCCCATTTCTTCCACGTACCCGAACTGACGTTGAGTCAGTTATGAGATTTCCCATACCACTGTTCTGTAATCACTCAGAATAGAAATGACTTCAGCCATTTCTTGAGAAATAGCCATCATGATGTTTTAAAAATTGGCCAAAGGTTCTCAAAAACTACTTTCACTGTGGCAAATTTAAAGGGAAACTGGATTACTTCAAAAAATGCTATCCCTTCAATCGGTATGGCAGCCACTTGAGGACTGGACAAACTGGAAAATAAAAGTGTTTGTTAAGCCTTAATTTTTCAAATAAAGTCCCTCATGTTTGTCCACATTTTAAATTGTGTTTTTCTAGTTATCAATCCCTAGGAAATGCCCATACACTGGTTTCTCAGTTCTTTTTCTTGCTAATTCCTGTTCTACAGGGCGAGAAAAAAAAGAGGTGGTCTAAGTTTTTTTGGTTCTTACAACTGGTTTCTCCCCTGATACTGCACAGAGGTGTTCTTAATGAAACATTGTGTGAAGCACAGATTAATATCCTTTTATTCATTCAAGGAAATGGCATCTCCATCTGCTCTGAGATGAAGTGAAACAGTGAAAGCAAACCCGTATTGCAAGTCTACATTTTATATGGAGGGAAATGGACCACATAAAATACAAAGATGATAATGAACCAGGACAGTTATTAATTAATAAACCAGAACTCTGCCTATTATAAATATCCATTAAGCCTTTTTTTAAATTCCTTGCAGTCTTTTGAACTCACCACGTACCAACTTGATGAAGTCCGAACACTTATTGTTACTTTTAAAAAGTGGGAAAATAAAAAAGACAGGGGCCGTGAGAAAAAAAGAAACTTTCTATTTTACACCACACAGAACCGTCAGGATACTTCTTTTGTTTTAAGGAATTAACAGATTAGGCAATATATTTAATGTGTAAGGAAATAACTTATTTGGTTGAGCTCCCTTGAAATATGATAGATGGCAATTAGGTGAATTCTAGCCTACAGGATGATACATTTTATTCATTCACTACCAAACAAACTCAAGAGTTGAAAAGATCTGAAAGAATACATTTCACAAAGCCAGCACAATCCTATGTGAAGCTAATCTCTGCTAACAACCCAACAATGTTATCCAAATTGCCTAAGGTGAGGAATGAATATAAAGGGAGAATGCACATTATGTTTCACTTAGGAGAATAGATGTTAATTTAATTAAACAAAAAGGCTTCACAGTGCTTTCAAAGCAACCACAAATGTAAACACATTTAATCCCTGGGAAAGTGGCTATTGTAGTAGGCAGTGAAATGCCATGGAAGCGTGACCATGGAAGCAGCACTGACCCAAATCCCTCACTGCAAAGCAACCCTTGTTGTGACCCCAGCTTCTGGAGCTCACAAGGGCCACGCTTGTGTCACTGCCACAACCACAGCTCGCTGCTGTGGGAGTGCGTGGTACGAGCAGGGCTCTTCTCAGCCACGGGAAGCAAAACCGACGCTTTGGGTGTTATTTTTATTCAGCCTTTATGTGTCTGAGAACTAAATCTGACCATACATCTGTAACACAGGAATGTTTTCTTGTGTCACAGAGCCAAACTAATACCCACTGGCTCTTGAAACCTGGTAAATGTCCTTCAAGTTGTACTCCAGTTTAGCAAAAATGATCCAACAATGCTTAGGAGAAATGCGTGCCTGAGCAGCGCACCAACATAATACATCTAAGCTCCATTAAATATTCAAATTCAGTATGAACAGAAAAGGTGTCTTTACTTCACGAGCTCTCTCTATAGGGGCAGAAACAGGGGTTTACTAAAACAAACCACCAGAGGACACATAAACATGACTGGAACAAGCACATAGAGCTTTATGCTCAGGTGTTCCCCTCCCCCACCTTCTCCAAAACATTTTTAGTGTGATCAGCAAGGAACAGATCTTTTTATCTTTATTACTGCCATCTCTAATTTGGTTGATCCTATTGGTTCTTTCAGTTGCAGAAAATAAATATTTCACAAGGTTCTCTGTACCACTGTAGAGAGAACCTACAGTTCTCTGCTTATACCCTTCCAGAAAGATTTAATAGAAGAGAAGGAAAATGCACGTGGACCTGCCTACACAGAGATGCTATACATAAACTAATTGTCTTTGTTCCCATTGCCATAGCAGAATAGAAGAAAAAGAGTTATTTTTCTTTCATGTCTGTAAGTTATTTCAGTGAAGTCACGTGTGTCTGTGGAATCTTAGGAAGAGGAGCAAGGGAGGTGAAGGAAAAAAACACTACTTTGAAATGTTTGAGAATTAAATTAACAAAACTGGTTCAGTGACAACTAATAAAGCTCTTGAATGAAAAAATATCCATCAAGAGTTCACTGCAGTTAGTAGTCACCACCATATTGAAATTTCTAGGGCGTTTTGAAGTGCAAACAATGAAAGGCGGTTGTAGGTGCCCTCCAGCGCATTCCCTCACACATATTTCCCTAATGTTTCTTTATTGACATTAAAAGTAAACCTCTTTCAAAACGAATGCAAATCATTGAGCTGAAGGACAGCTCAATGTCATTCCTAACTTCCACGCTGTATCATCTGCAATGGGTGTGTTGTGCATGAGGATCTCCAAGCGTGGTTGGACAGCTCCCTTCCCCTCCTCAGCAACTCTGCTCCTGGCTGTTCAACAGGTCCTGGGGTGGTCAAAAGCTCTTCATCTCCAAGGCCTTTACTTTCTAATGGAACAGAATCATTTGGGTTGGAAAGGACCCTTAAGATCATCAGAGTCCAACCAGATCCAGATCATGGATGAAGACATAGAACAGAACGGGCCTGGGGAGCACCAATGGTGCCTGGGCACCAGCTGGACCCAACCCCACTTCCCACCCTCTGCTCCTGACTATCACCATGATATTTTCTGAAAAATCCTCTTTGCCCAGGATTTTCTCCTGGGAAGCTGAGAGGCCTCAGAAAAGAATGAAAATAATAATTATCTGATTGCTTGGAAGTGTGGCCTGGAGATCATTTACCAGCAGGAGCATCTTTGATTGGTTCCATGTGAATTGTTTGTAATTAATGACCAATCACCATCAGCTGTGTCGGACTCTGAGGAGTCAGTCATGAGCTTTCATTATCATTCTTGCTAAGCCTTCTCTTTCTTTAGCATAGTTTTAGTATAGTAATTCTTTTAATATAATATCATATTGTAAAATAATAAATTAGCCTTCTGAGAACATGGAGTCAAATTCTCACGTCTCACCTCATCCTGGGGACTCTCACAACACCACACCTGACCATCCAGCCATTTTTTCACCAGCGAGCTGTCCACCCATCCCAGCCATGAGCAGCCAGGAGAGCTTTGTGGGAGACAATGTCAAAGGCCTTACCCAAGTCCAGGCAAGCAGCGCCCACAGCCTTTCCCTCATCCTCTCAGTGGGATGTCTTGCCATGGAATGGGATCAGACCAGTCTTTTAGAGCCCTGGGTTGGCTGGGGCTGTTCCCCTCATTGTCCTGTGTGTGTGTTGTGTGGTGGCACTCAGCAGGATCTGCCCCATCATGTGGTGTTCTGGAATCTCTCCTGAGCTGGGCCACACGACCTGGGCACATTTCAACACTAGAGACAAACAGCAACAGATACTGAGAAGCTTCCTGTTTCCAGCACACTCAGTTTTGTATTTGAACAGGCTCTGAACTAAGTGCAACACAACTGATCCACCCTTCCCTGGGGGTAGGGAGTTAAATACTTCCTTTTGCCAAGTTTGCCATATAAATCAGAGTGGGTTCCATCACCTTGGGAATGCATTCAGTGTCCTTGTCCTTGAATTCTGACATTCCGTGCTCTGCAGTAAATGCAACAGAGTATTTTCAGTGGAAGGAGACACTGGACACTGTTTCCTGAGGAGTGGAGGCACCCAAACTAGTTTGAAGTCATGCTCAACTTAAAAAAAAAAAAAAAAAAAAAAAAAAAAGTGAAAAAAGACATTATAAAGGTTTTTTAAAAAAAGGAAAATAATAAGGGCAAAGAAGAATAGTGAGGAAAGGGACAAAGGATGAGAAAAAGGGAGAAAAGGGCAGAAATGGAAAAGGGGAAGAGAAAATGGGAGGGGGGAAGCAAGAAAGAGAAAAGGAAGAAAAGTAGAAGAAGTAGAATGGAGCGGGAGAGGAGGGAAAAGGGAGGAGAAGAAAAGGCTGAGGAAGTGAATATTCAATTAGAATTCCAGTCAAGACAGCATAGATCTGTACAGTTTTGGGTCTCACCTATTTTAATGCTTATGTTTATCTATTTGGAGACCCTGACTGCCCTTTTGTGTAGTGTACCAGTCTCTCATCCTTTCAAAATGAGTAAGCACACTGAGTCCCTGCATTGCCTGGGAGCCCAAGTGAAACATAAAGTCCTCATCAGTCACCAAGGGATTCTTCCTCCTGAAAATACAAGATATAGTTTTGATAGCAGAGCTCCTGTTGTATAACCTTCCAGAGAATTTAGAATCTTTCTGACTAGCCCAGCACAACTTATTGCAAGGGAGGAAATCTACCTGGACTTTCACTATATATTTATGTATGCTAAATCTCAGGAATTCTACCTTAAGATTATTTTTGAGCCTTAGGTGTTGCATGAGCCCCATTCTGACTTCCAGCACAAACAGGAATTCCTTTCTCAGTCCTGGCAATTCCATTCACTGCTATTCAAATATATATTGTTTATAAAATGGTTTCCTTCATAATTTGTCTTCATATACACAAGCAAATACAGAGACATTTATAGATTTAGCAAATGCCAAGCGTTAATAGAAATACTCATTGATTAATTCTTTAGTGTGGCCACAAAGCAGAGTTTCAAGAGCATTCCAGTAGATGATGCAAAGATTAAGACTTGGGAAGACAAAAACATAATTCAGAAGAGGTGTGGCAAAAAAAAAATTAATAAAACAATTCTCCCAGACTTCCATGTAGATGGACCATAGCCAGAGGCCCCCCATTTCCACCTCCTCCTTCTCTTCCTCCTCAAAAATCTCCAAACCACAAAACCTACTCTGAAATAAAAAAATACCTCAACAGAAACCAAGACTCAGCACGTGTTCATTAGCATGGCTTAACAAGGCTATAACGTGCTGCTTTTCTTTTCTTGTTAATAAAGTTTGATAGCTTTTATTTAAATTGAATAAATGTTAGAAGATATAATTGGCATTTCAAGAGGATTCTTCAAAAAATAACCATAAAATACCTGAGATGAGGAGAAGGAGGCAGGGAAGTGAGAACTGCACAACTGAGTCCCAGATTTACTTTCTCCAACTCCTTCTAATTTTCTTTTTTTCAAGCTGTGGGGAGCAATGATCATACCAAAAATAAAGAAAAGTAGAAACTGGAGTGTACTTGTGTGATAAAATGGTCATGGCACCATTCACTGGAATCCTATAATTCCACATGGTATTGAGGAGGTGTAAAATAATAGTGCAGACCTGGCATAATTATGACAATTGCTACTTCAGTCAAGTATTAATTCTGAGGCTTCTCATGAGGCTTTTTTCTTTGCTTTTTTTTTTTTTTTTTTTAGCAGTGAGTAATGCCTAGACCATACAACTCCTCTGTCTCCATCACCTCTTTAAATCAAGACTGCTGTTAGGACACAGTTTATATTTAGAAATAATTATGTATATAGTCACAGGAATCCATGAATGAACATGGGCAGGCAGAGTTTTCCCTACAATCATGCTTGCCTGGGCAAAGTACCTTAATGCAATAGAGCTACGTGAAATTCTTGTGCTACGTGTTGCTTGAAAGTCTTTTTTTTTTTCAGCATAGGAAAGATGGTATGTGTAGATAGCTATTTTTCAAGCTACCCTCATTAAGACACAAAAAATCAGTTGGAAATGGTTTCCCTCCCCTTCCTCACCATCTGTTATCTAAGTATATCACCCAAACCCCAGGAGACTGAGGGGTAGTGCTGGAAAATTCCCCTCTGCTCGAAGGTGTAGATTTCACCCTCTACCAAATAAAATTTAAAAAATAGTGATTTTTTAAAAATCAGCTTCACCCTGTACATCTGGATTGAGGATCTTGGCAGAAACTGCATTGGGATGCAGAGTTGTAGTAGCCTGCTATTGCATTGGCAGCAGCTGGAATTGCAGACCCTAATTTGGAGTTACAATGGAATGCCGTAAAGGCAAATGCTTATTTGGGTTTGGTTACAGCCCTTCAGCTTTCACAACATCTGTCCCCACCCACACAGGGCCAGTTTCATCTTACAAAAGTGGGGGTAAGCCCTGTTACCTGTATCCTTGTGTCAGCAGACATTTGCAGGACCTACATTTCCAGACTCTGCTCTGGCAATGATCCTTCTAGGTGAATTCCTGTATTCCTGAATTCCCTTCAAGGCTTAACTCCAGCAAGCTGCTTGTCATTTCTCAGACAATTCCCCTTCCAGCCAGCCCTGATCCTTGGCATCCCTGCTCCTCTGTGGTCCTTGGAGCATCCCACAGCCCCAGCACTCACTCAGTGTTCAGCATGAGCAGAGTGCTCAGTCCTGCAGCATGGGGACCCTGTTTAATATGGCACAGCAAACCCTTCTGATCTCACCAGCACTTTCTTAACAAGGGGCCCTTCAGCACTCAAAAAAAAAAAAAAAAAAAATCCCACCAAACATTAAAAGCAAACAAACAAACAACTTCCTTGAAGTTTTAATAGCTCACTTAGTGGTGGTGACAGATGTCGGATTGACGGCGGTGCATGAGACAGCTTTCAGTGGTGCATGCACAGGTTCTGCTGGGGCACTGACAGTCCTTTCTGCCTCCTGTGCCACCCCCAGACCTCCCCTCATGAATGCAACACGGTGCTGAAGGCATCACCTGGAGGGACCACCTTGAAGGACAGTGTAATCCCCATGCCAAATTAATGCTTGGGTTCCTGGCTGACACTGCCAAGAGAGGTGCCAGTCCTGATGGTCTTTTTAATGTAGATACCTGCCACCCACTGAGAGCCAGACTGAGAGACCATCAATTCATAAATTTATTCTATTTATTTTATGACATCACATTCAATTAAACTCCTATTCCAAAACCTCGGGTTGTAGCTGAAAATACCTCTAGGCAATACCTTCACATTTAAATTAAAAAAATATCTCACTTCATCTGGCTTCTTCTATTCCTCTTTCCCCCTCATTGTGGCTCGGAAATGACATACAACAGATGAAGGACTATGGAAACAAACGGAAAATCACCATTTTAGACATTATCCCAGCAGGTGTGCATGTTTTTCTTGGAACTTATGAGAAGCTGTAAATATTGCAAGCTCACCTCTGCCCATCTTGCTGCAAACAGTGGCCAGCTTATAAACACCATCCCATTGCCACTGGTGGCAGTGGACATGGCCATCAGAACCCACTGTGGGAGACTCTAAAGAGCTAACACCTTCTAGCATTGCCTCCCATTGATGCTTTAAATTTTTCATTAAAGTTTTGGGTTTTTTAAAAAATTTTTTCTCTGTTTGAATTAGCCAGCAGCAGAGAAAAATCTCTGGAAAAGTAATGGTTTGGGGCCCTTTCAATTCAGATGCGAATCACTTGGCCTAAATAAGCAGCCTGTCACTGCTGAATTTCATTACTCATTTCCTGTCATTAAATTAAATGAGATTAATAAATAGAAACTGAAAGACAGTTGGCCAAATTCAGCCCTCCAGTGAAACTCATCCCCAGACAAAGCTGTGAAGGGAGCCCAGTCATTCACTGTATGTGCTGTGGGGCGTTTCTTGCACCTTTTAGAGATGCTCAAGCAGAGTGGGATTGCTTAATTCCATTTGTCCCAGGTAGGCATCCCAGCCTGACAGAAAGCACTGCTGGACACCAGACAGGTTTTGATATAAATGGGAAGAGAATCCAGCCCCACAGCAGAAGAGAGACTGATTAATGACATTTCAATGAGACCCTAATGCACCAGAGAGGAGAAAACATCCACAAAGATAAGCCACAAGCAGCCTGCACAGCCTTTGGGGCTGTTTTCTCTGCCAGGGGATGCAGTTCCCCACACCCCATTAGTGCCCATCCCTCTGAGGTGCTGAGCTGAAGCTGTCTCACACACTCTGTGAGACGAGAACCATTTGCTTCAGCAAAGGGAGTGAGTGAGAAAAGCTGAAAGAGGACTCAAAATCGGGCTGCAGTTGCCACTTTGCCCCAAATCTGGTCCTGTAGTGCCTGGGCATGGTGAGACAGACGAGCCTGTTGTTGTAGTGGGAGCTGGCAGCAGCCCCTGGATGGAAGTTGCTCAATGCTTTCCATCCTAAGATTCTTTCAATCCCTTTTCGAACAGCGTTAACACCTCCATTGTTTGTCTTCGAAATCTGGCACCAGTGGGGATTGCCCCAGGGCCAGTGTCATGCCTTTCACTGGTACTGTTAATAAATTCAAATTTGGACAAATAACAGGTGTTGAAAATCATCATTTTTTTTTCTCTGTATTTTCCAGAACCCAGAGTTATTTTGGCAACTTGCAAACACCCCCAGAGATTTGCTGTGTCTGCCTCCGTGCTGCAGAGGCACCCTGAGCATCTCCATGCATGGCAATGCCTTGGGCTGGTAGAGGCAAAATCCCTCTGCCAGTCCACCTAGGGGACTGGGTGTGATAGGCACAGGAATCCAACAGCAAGCGTGGGGTCAGGGAATGGTGGCAGGAAACAAGGAAGGAAGAACAAGTCACTGGGATGAGGTGTCTGCAGTGTGGGAGCTGTTGACAAAGAAAAGAGAGTTGAATGAAAGGAAGAGGGAGGGTTACAAGCAGATATGTAATAAAGACATCACTTGAAATTAAAATTAGGAACTAGAACTCACTGTGCATCTCCCTCAAATGTCCAGCTCACATTTTGTACTGAACTGGATGACCTCTTTCTCTCTCATGACACTCAGTTGGAAATTTCTTGCATTGTTAGGCCTGCAGGAATTGTTATCTATGGGGAATGATAAATGACTGTTTAGAGTAGAGCTTTTTTTTTGTGACATCTATTAATTAAATGCCTGTAACTAATGAGAAATTGCATACATACAGCTAATGAGAGAAGGCTGTGGTTTTAGTTTCCATTGTAAGGCTTCCAGAGGTGGAGAACCAACAAATTCACAACTGCCTTCTGTAAGTTTAAGTATGGCAAAACTCAATGGCAGGAAAACATGAATATTTTGTCACAGGAACCCTGTGTCCATCTGGAAAATGAGGCAGCTCCTGCTCCCCCTGAAGATGTGACAATCTGAACTAAATACACCAAATTAATCTGGACCTAATACACAAAATGCTAGAGAAAAAAATGGTGGAGAAGATGAAGGGAAAACCAGCACACCCCCAAAGATCAGGCACATGGTCATAGTTCCCTTCATTTGTTTCTGTGCTTGCAGTAGACCCTCAGAGCAGCAACAGAGAGTGATGGGAAGCAAGTGAGCAGCACAAGGTTACCAGAAATCAGTGGACTGAGATTCTGAGAAATCAGTGAACTGAGGCCCTGTTGCTGCTGGAAGGTGGAAGCAACAGCAAACCCTCAAGGCATCAGGATGCAGGGAACAGGAAAACACAATTCCCATGGTTTCTGTGTCATCTTGAGACCCATTTGTGTAAAAATCTCAAACTCAGCACGTTGGAGCAGCAGATATTCAAAGGCCATCTTGAGAGGACTTCTGAACTTCCATGATCCATCTAACTAAAGGGAAGAATTCTGCAAAGAATGGTCTAGAAATTAAAAATTCACATTCTGGCTGAGACTATTAGGATTACCTCTGGGATTATTGTTTACTGACCTTCCAGCAATGCCTGTAGATTAATTATTTCAAGACAATGTTCCAAACTCTTTTCCCAAGAAGCCCTGTTAATGTAACCTTCTTTAACTACTCTTTTGATCGATATATACCTAAAAAAGGCCACACAAAGATTTGAGGAGGTAGAGGAAAGCTCTTTTGGTACCTAAAATTCCACAGTTCCTGTAGGCAAAAATAATGTTCATGTCCCACTCAAACTTCTCTCAAGGTACTGCATTTAATTTTGCTGCAGCTTTTGAATGGTGTTATTTTCATTAAATATTATGGAATACTGATGTGCAGTGTTGAAATGCTTTTTGATACCCTCCTGTGTTAACAATTAAGAAAGTTATAATATCTGGGGGTAATGTAGAGGCATCAAAGCTAATACAAGTCATTCCCTGGGCTTTAAAGGAAACTCATGTTAAGATCTCCAAGTTATGTTTTAAGTCTGTATGGTATTTGGGAAGGCCCCTGAAGGAAGATGATCCATAAGGAAGAAATATCATTGCAAAGTGTAGATGTTCTTACAGGATAAATTATACTTCAAGGATAGAACATATAATGTAATTCTTGTAGAATTGTGTACAACAAAATTTTTAAAAACCTGCTCACAATTTGTTAAAACACCATTAATCACAGTTTCACAGTCTAACAAAGCAGTAATTTTTAAAAAATTTTAATTAATAGTTTCCTACTTTCCATTTAGCACAGCGGGAGAACTGAATCAGTAATGACACGGAAATAATGCTCAAATAAATATATTTAACTTTAAGGAAAGGGCTTGTTCGTGTCTGCACTAAAAGGAGAATGATTAATACTTCAGCTATTGTTTGAATACCTAAAGGGCATCAACTTCTATTTTCCCATTAAAGCCAGCACTGACTCAGCGTGGTTGCATGAGGTGTTTCTTTTTGGATGTGTCAACTGAGAAGGAGCCTGATGCAACTGCAGCCCAGCTCTGAAGTCAGAGCAAATGGAAAGAGGCACGTAGTCTGGGCCTGATGGTGCTGAGAAAAATATGGCAAAAATAGATTTATTTTTCTGTCAGCCTGCTTCGCCATTAAACGCCAGTTTGGTTTTAAGGTTTTTATTATTTAATCCTGCATTACAGTCACACCTGTTAGTGTTCTCACTCACTCACCAGTGCTGTGCACTGCTAGGTATGTGGCGCCCTGGGAGAAAGCAGGAAAACCTCACAATGGATGCTTTCTAGGTGCAGACCTGCAGTTTACACAAGCACAGTTTGGCATTTCGGATCATAAAAGTTCATTTCAAGTGGCTTGACTGGGAGAAAGGACTTTCAGCTCCCTCCAGTACACATTGGTTGCTGTGGTGAATGTTTCTTTACCACAAGATGCAGTCCCAGACATGAGGTTTCATAACCCTTTGCCAACCCTTTCTCACTAACGAGATCAGTCCTGGGCCCTCTCCTTCTCTGCACATTTTTAATCCTTAATTTTCTGTTGCTTAAAACTTTCCCAAACTAATGTGCACTTCAGGAAGAAACACCCTGTGCCCACTTTCTACCACTAGATAATTTCCTCCCTAGCTGTGTTTCTATCTGAGCAAATCTCATTTATGTATATCTGCACTCTGAACTCATACAGCTCCCCTCCATTCCAAGGAAAGTCTTGCACTCACACAGCTAAAAATCACAATCCAAGCTGCACATTTTGCATGTGGACACCTGGAAAAGTTCCTGAGTCTCCTGCTGATGTGACTAATGGCATCAAATAATAACATTGCAGTTGTGGCTGCAGATTTCCAAGGGCATCTCATGGAGGTGGTGTAACACATATCCACCATAAGGGGACAGAAGCTGGGAATAAAATTCATAACATGAATTGAGCAATATGTGAAATTCTGTCAGATTCTCAGAAGTGGAGTGAACATAAACACCCTACCTTGATTGTTTACCTCCAAGAGGGCCTTCCTAGACAGAAGAGTTCCCTGTTACATCCCAGACTTACTATTGTTAGCAAATAGATAGATCTATATCTATATCTATATCTATATCTATATCTATATCTATATCTATATCTATATCTATATCTATATCTATATCTATATCTATATAATGTGTGTAACAAGTATAAGCATATACAAATCTCCATATTTACTATACACATACAAAATACATAACAAACATATTTTTTATATTACATTTAAAGCCCAGCCCATCTAGACCCACATCTGTATGACAAATGACATTTTCTTTTCCTTTGAAACAGTCCCATAAATGCAGAGGATTTAGGACTGAGCACCCTGAAGCAGAGGATTCCATTCCATGCCCAGATCTCTCTGTCATAAGTGGGCTTCTCAAGAAAGCTGAGCTTTCCCCGAGCAAGAGACAGATTAAAATGCTGAGCATGGCTTTTTTTTTTCCTCCAGCCAGACCACAAAACCCTTTCTCAAGGAAGAATGACCTCATATTTTATTAACCCCAGCACAAAGCCAGTGAGCTCACACACACACACACACACACACACACATATATATATATATATATATATATATATATATATATATATATATGCAACCACACCCCCAAGAAAAACCTGCAAGACAGACTTTTAGAAACAGAACTTCCAAGGAAACATTAGTAAACACAGATTCTGGAATCTAATTTCCCTATAAAGGTAATGCCTGACAATGGTCCTTCAAGAGCTTTGAAAAACACATGAGGAATTTGCAGGCATAATTTATACTTTTCCATTTCCTTTGCTTGCTCCTCTTTGGATCTAACAGGCAAATAAGTGAAACAATACATATTTTTTCTTCTTATTGGATTGCTTAGAGAAGAAAAGCAATTTGAGATTTTCTTTATAAGTACTCCCAAAGGACAGAATACACAGAAACCCTGTGGGACCAGAAGCACTAAAGCTGCAAACAAACCCTGCAGAACAGCCACGAGTATCTGGACGTTGCCACAGAAATGAAATCCTACAAAAATGTGAGAAAAAACAAAATGAGTTCTGCATATTCTTTCAAGGTGTATTTGCACCCTTCAGAATAATTTCCTAATTCTGATTGTCCTTTGACAATTACGACACAGCAGAAGTGGAAAAGATGCAGGGCATAACTCTACTGAGAAATACAACTTAAATAAAGAAAAGCTTGCACAGGAAGATAAAGAAAAAGGACTACAACTTCCCTGCTGGAAAAAGAGATGACAGAAGAGAAATATAATAGCATCTATAAAATTCTGAATGGCAAGGAGAAGATGAGCAGAAAACTACTGTTCCCTTTTTCTCATGACATTAAACATGAGGGAGAATTCTGTTCCCTCCATACAAAAACAAAAGGAAGCACTTTTTCGCACTACATAATAATTAAACTGTGGAAGTTCATCACAGGATGTTGTGGAGGCCAGCACTTTAACCAAGTCCAGAAAATGTTTGAGTAGAAGTCAGGAAAAATAAGGTTTTATTGGTGGTGCAATGCATCTACCAGTCCCTCTCTAAATCAGCAATTATTGAGAGACAGGAGAATTTAATTGGGAAGGTGACTCACTTTATATTAATGTCTGCGTCTGCTGTTGGGTCCTGCTGCAGGAAATCCAAAGGTATAGCTACACCTTGGTGCTGCACCTTGATTCTGATTTTACAGGATGATTTACAGGCTCTTTGAAGACTTTAAATGTCAAGGTGTGTGTAGGTGTAGGTCCTATGAAATAATGCACGTACACAGAGAACTACCACATTTGCCTTTTATTTTCATGGAAATGTAATTCCCTCAAATCAGTGCAGAGATGAAGGGAGCATACATGTTAACATGAAACTAGCAAAATGCATATGAGATAGGGTTATTTTTCTCCTCAGTGTCTGCCCAGTCTCACAGTTGGCTTGCTTTCAGCCCATGCTCCTGTTTTAGTGTGTGACTGCTCATTTTAAAGCGAGTTCTTGTAGGCATATGCTCAGTGTGATTTCTAGCATTGATTTCATAACCAGAACATCATCAATAAGTTGGGTTTTTTATGAAATTGAGGAATACATAGTGAAGTCTGACACAGGGACTGTGTGATTTCAATGTTCATTGATGAAGCTAACACTGTCTGAGGCCAGGCAAGCATCAGAAGTTTTTCATGTAGTCCTGCAATGCCTTTCAATCCTTAGGCAGATTCCAACTCTTTTAATATTTTAGCCCCTGCTGTGCTTGGTTCTGAAGCAGAGCAGCTCAGCTGTCCCTACCTTGAGCCCATGGATCTCCCTTTCCTGGGATGTTTGCACTCCCAGTGTGTTTTGCTTGGTCCAGGGCACAGCTCTGCCTTCCAGCACAACTTCTGTTCCTCTTCTCCCCCTTTCCTCCAAAGTACGGATTTTGTAGCACCTGCATCTGTGGAAACCCATGCCTACTTCATGTATCCTTGTTGTTCATTGGGTATCAAGGTTAAGAAACCAAATTCCTGTAATCCTACACAGGATGTTAGCCTGACTCTGGTGAGATGAAAAGGCGGCCAGGGCACAGCTGAAAGGGCCAATGTCCCAAACTCACGGTTCATTCCCAACGAATCCTACTGCTGTTTTCATAGGATTCCCATCGATTTTTGAGGATCAACGTTATTTCTGGAGTGCAGGCTACCTAAGCAAGGATTCTATATGAAAACTGGAAATGATAAGTGGCAATTTTTAAATTGGGTTCCTTTGGATTTCTGGAAGCAGACCTTGTTTATGATCTTCTCATTTGCATTGTTCCTTGAAATGTTGGAAAGTTTTCTGCCAGCCTTTAATCCATAGTAGCTGCTCATATTTAAAGCCTGTCACACTCCTGACATGTTGGGAAGTATCTCAGCCCAGTATAATATTTGGCTTTCAAATTTTTATTTTGCAACAAGAGGACCAACAGTCTCGATCAGCGAGAGCAACTTTGGTTATTAGAGTTTGGACACGAACTTGGCTTGCTAATGCCAGAGAAATACAAGAGCCTTCTTTCATGCTCTTAATGAAATCATTAATTATGTCAGCAGCTCAAACGATACATCTCCAAACACTTTACATTACTTTGCAAAAGGGTAGTCACATAGAAATTGTAGGGGGAAAAAAATATTCTTAACTTCTAAATTCATAAATTCTAATAATAAATAGATTTCTGGTTCCAGGCATTTTTACAGTAGTTTTCTCTGATCCTCCCTCCTATTCTGTCATACTGTGTCTGAGGATTCTGTTATTGCTTGTGGGGAAAAAAAAATGAAACTGAACAATATATCCATATACTGTTGCCGTGTTACAACCTAAATGAACTTCCTGAGGCTGAAAATTTGGCATGCATCTGATTAGCAAAGAAACCATCTCAATAGACTTCTTTCTTTATTGCTAAGAATTTGCTGTACTTTACTGTGACCCTTGCTATATTTCCTATCATTACTAAATAGCTGTTTTGATTAAATAATCAACTTGTTGATAATGTTATAAATAACAATTCAATTATTTATCTCTCAGGGCTTAAGTAGACACAGCTTCATGCTTTAAAACAGCCTCCATTACAGAAATGAGCTTTTATAGATGATAAATAAAACCAGATTCCAACTGCTAAAGTCAAAAGGAGTCGTGGGGAAAACTGTTTCCAACCACAGAGCTATAATAATGCTGCTTGTGCTGTAGTACACTTGGGGAGATAGAGAACTTTTGGAGTAAAGCAAAGACTGACATTCAGATTGGTTTTGTTAATTTTCCACATGAAATATATTATTTAATTTTTTATTCTAATAAGGCCAGCTCCCCTGTTACTGATTGTTTCAGTAAGCAGCCATTCGTTCTCTTTCTCACACCATCAAAGCTTATCTGTTCTGTGGTGGTATAAGTAGAATAAAAAGCACAGTAGGATGGAAAAGATAGCAAAATTAACAAGATAATATAAATATATCAAATTTTTATTTTGTTTATGACCAAGCGCTGTGTTCACATGACTCATCAGAAGATCATGAAACCTACAGTGAAATTTCTGTGAAAGAGGCTGGGATAAAAGCCCCAGAATTCCTTCACACTGCAGTGATTTCATGGAACTTTGTACAAGGAAATTTTGGGACTTAAAGGTGTGATTGCATTATCTATAATGTGCTTCCCACAAGGCCCTGGAAACAATGACAGAAATTCAGAAAAACTTCATCTATATGTCCCCATGCCAATATTACTGGGGAACCTTCCAGTACTGAGGGTGGATTATGCAATCACCTTTAACTGGGATTTGAGAGAATGGTTTCAGGTCAGTGAACAGGCTGATGTGGTTTGGTTCTTTGGAGAAACTTGAAAGATTTGGTACCTTGTGTGAATTACTTCAACAGTTAATGTAAAACTTGAGATGTTTCTAAAATAGCTCTGATAACAGAAGGGTGTGATTGAGCTGTACAATCAAAATTTGTACACAAAGATTTAAAAGTCAGGATGGAAAAGCTTGGGAATCAGGGTATAAACCAACTGTAGGAGGTAAACTTATTACAGAGAGATATCCACAAAGGGCAATGATAGACTTGAGAGATTAAAAAAAATAAAAGCAGAGAAAATACCAACTTTTGATACTAAGGTTAAAGTTCAGGAACAAGAAGACTCAAAAATGTTGAGTTGTAACCCAGCTGTAGTTGATTGAGGTTCATGTAAGAGTTACAGTTCCAGCAGAATGACTTTATACCTGTGAACTTTGCACTTGGCAAAATATTTCTGTCCTGCACCAATGGGATGAAATAAGACAGAAAAAGTCACAACACTTTTTTAAGAGTGCTATAGTTCTTCCTGTCTTTAGGTAACCCACACTTGACAACATTCCTGTTTCTTTCCCCTTGCAAAGGAGGTTGTGTGGGTTTTGCAACACCAAAGGAAACAAAACAAAACAAAACAAGTCCTAGAATTCTTCTTACTAATACTGTTCACAGCTGTCTCTGGTTTGACTTCTAGCCTCATCTTTTGGCTAATGCAGTTCTCAGATAAGTTTCCAACCCCTTTCTCTTGGCTAAATCCCAAATCTGCTTCTCCATCCACATGCTCATAAATGGCTCATTTCTTCTGTTCACAACACCTTGTTTAAATTCCTCTTTGCACTGGGCACTGAGTTTCATTACATTCCTATACCTGGCCATTTAGAACCATATCCAGATGATCTTTCCTCCTTTCCCACTTTCCTTTCCTTGAGCTTTTCTTTTCATTGTGCTGTCATAACCCTTCCTTTGGGATTGTTGTGTGTTTGCATTACTACAAAAAAATAAAACTTCACTGTGGACTGAGACCCACAGTACAGAGCACAGAACCTTTATTCACTCTCAAACTGCCTTTAGAATGATGATACAGGAAACTCCCTCTGTCTAGTTCCACCCTTCATTCCATCTCTCACTTGTATGGTCTGGAACTTCAGCTTAACATGGTTAAAATCCCAGCAGAGCTCCAAGTCCACACACTATTTTTATTCTTTCTCCCTGTTGATAAAAGTCTTATCAAACACGCAGTCTCTCTCCGGGTGATGGTTCTGGACCTTCATTTTTGTGGTGTTGAAAGAGGATTTGAGGCATTTTTTCTTTCAACTCTTGTTCTATGCTCAAACATTTTCCTCTTTCAACATCTTCAGAAGATATCTTGAACACAAAAGCTTTCACCAGGATGCTTCGTCCCTAAATCTTAACCCTCATCCACTACAAATTATTTATCAACTGCTCTGTTATAGGAATTGTCCAAATCATTCTTTTTCCTAGTTATTTCAGTCCTGTAATTTATATAATTCAGAACCTTCTGCTTCCTCCCCCTTATTTTCTACAGGGGCAAACAAACAAATAGACAACCCAAATAAACAACAAACAAACAAACCCAAATAAAAAACAAACTACCTTTTATCCCTTGTTTTAGATCCTTTCACAACTGAACTTGGCCTTACCTGGCTGTTCAGTTCTTTCTATATTCATGTGTTCACACTAATAGCACTTCCCTCTTTCCCTGCCTGGTCATCCACATCAATTCTTGTATCCTTTATACCATTAAACCATTTCCATGCACACCTTTAAATTTCACCTGAAGCTTTACCTGCCTTGATTTACAGACAGCAGGCTGAGCTGATACAAAGCTAGCTGAAATTGATTTGGGATTATTGTTATCCCTTTTTTCTTGTTTTGTTCCCCTATTGCCACTTGTCCTTAAAGTGGGTTGTTAAGCAGAAGATATTTTTGTAAACCAGGAGTTCCCACAGCACCAAGTGCAGCAGTCCTGTGGCTCACAGGCAGCCTGGAGATATTTTATATTGTGCAAAACTCTCTAGAATATACAGGGGATCTCAGAGGCTTGGCAAAACTTGACTGTCTTAGTTCAGCTTTGGTGTGTTTATGGGAAAAGACCTTAAAGTTTAACAAAGGTGCTGTTTTGTGCATTCTTACACTCGCATTTTTTTTTTTTTGTCAGTAAATGCATTTTGAGGCATAACAAGTAAACAACTTATACAAGCCTGAGCCTGAAGCTGAGCACCTGCACTTCGAATAAGATCATTGTTTGAGTAAGGTTTAAATAATTTAGTACAAATTGGCTTTCCTATAGGTGTTGACAAGCACATCATCACTAGTTACTAATGAGTGCAGGATTCCAGAGGTCTGCAGAGATATCACTCTCCTCCTCCTCTGACTGCGCATGTGTCCCTCGAAACAAAGAATTTCACAAACAAGCACCTGGAGACCTTGATTAAAAACCACCTGCTCTGAAGCTCTTGGGAAGACAGATTGCACAGTGTGCAGGTGGCCTCCACAGCACAGCTTGCTGATGTTTCTGATAGCTGGAGTCACTGAAATGAAGTTTGCTTCCCTTCCTCCCACACACATACCCAGCCCTTTGTGGTGCTTGGCCTCCTGAAAGGAGTTTATGAGTGTGCCCTCAAAGGGTCTGACACAGCCTGGCTGCAATGACAGGACTGATGAGTCTAACAAACCCTGCCTTTGTCACAGGACAGGCCTTTCTTATCACTGAGGACCTTTCAGCCTGAAAAAATAGTGATATTTGGTGAAAAGAGGACAAAAGCATCCCAGGGATAACCAGTGATAAGGAGCCATTTGAGAAGCTTCACCACCCATTGCACAATTTTTCCCTATTCATTCCTGAGCCTCTATGAAAAGCCATGCAGATGCAATGAGAGCTGACATCCCTCTCCCTGAGTCCTGCAGGCTCTTTATACAAATGGGATCCCTCCATTTAATGTCATTTTTTTTCTTGGCACAAGGTTCCTGAGGGAGTTTCGGTGCTGTGTTTTCAAAGGTGGAACACGAGAAAGAGATGGGGAGCTCTGCTGGGTCTGAGCTCACATGAGGGATTTCTGCAGTGCCTTGGGTCTGAAACAGTCCCTGGAAAGGACTGGAACAGCCTCACACCCTGAATGAATTAACTCCTTGTGGGAAAGCCCAGGAGCCTTTTCTGTCTGTGTGGAAGCATAATTTCAAAAGTGATATATCACTCAGAGCTGGAGCAAGGAGCTCATCACCTTTCCATGCCCAGCTACAGCCCTTTGCCAAAAGCAAGAGGCAGAGAAGGATCCAGGGGACCTCTGGATCCTTTAGATCTTCTTGCCCTGCTGCAGGGACAAAGCTTATCCAAGAGGGCAATTCCAGTTAGTCAGAAAGCAAGGGCAGCACTTCTGCAGCGCAAAGATGGGAAACCAACCTAAAAATAGTGTTTCTAACCTGAAAATCTGTTGAGAAACCTAAATATTTCCAATAAAAGAGAATGCAAGCCCTTGCTGTTATTCTGGTCTGTAATGCTGTGACCTGCTGATGCCAAGGTGGGTGTTACAGCCTTGGACCTCAGTTCCTGGCAGCACAGCCCCTCCAGCTCCCTGCTGGAGCTGTCCTCAGGCTGACCTAGGCACAGCTGGCTTTGTTTCCACACCTTGTGTGGGGCCAGCCCTGAGTCACCCGGGAAAAACTCCTGGCTCTCACTCCCTCACCTGCCAGCTCCAGAACCCACGTTAGACTCCAGGTGTCTCAAGGGCTTGGAAAATCAATAAGAGCAGCAGAACCCAGGATTTCTGCCTGTAAATGTCCAGTCCTGCCCAGAGCCAGAACTCTTTTGGGCACCTTTACTCTTCCATTTCCCACAGCCACTGAAATTTTGTCAAGCATCTGGCAAAAATAGTCTAAATTCCTGACAGACAGAAAACAGCTTCTAGAGAGCACCATTTCTAAGTCAGATCAAACACACAGAGTAATATTTCTAGTTTTAAGAGAGATGAAATCTGGAGATGAAGGAGCAATTAACCTAATCTCAGTGTAAGGCAAGTTGTTATAAGAAACATATATAAGAAACATTTTCCTTATCTTGAGATAAACAAATAATAGCTAATAGCTTTTATAGTTTATCCTTACTTATTTCTTCAGGTTAATTGAATTTCAAATTTGATAATCTAGTAAATTTGGAACTCTAACCTGCAAGGGTTAATTGAAAATCCTAATAAAAGGTATGATTGCTCACATCTCCTACTGTCCAAGCTTATTATACATTGTGTCATGGGCAGCTCTCCAGGCTACATTTCACTGTGCAAGGTCTGATTAAAGCAAATGAGGTGGTCATTCCACTTTGGTTATTGCAGCCAAGAGTTCACAACCTATGGGACATCATGTCTGCAAAAGAAACCACACTGAGATTAAAGGAAATTCCATATTTAGAGAAGGGATGGCCATATAAGATGCTGACCACCATCCAAATGAAGTGCACAAAGAGAAGCAGTCTGGTTTCAATGAGAGCTGGACTGGATCCCATGACTTCTGGGAAGAGGTTAAAGATGAAGTTTGTTCAGTAGGAGTTAGGGATACGAAAGCAGATAATTAATGTGGTGTGAAAGAAGAGAATACAGGATCATTTTACTTGCATAGGAGCAAAGGAAGGAAGAAAGCACATCTGAGTCAAAGCAGGGGATGCACCTAACAGTTGCAGTCATCTCTACTTTTTTAAAGTAAGAAGCAGAAAAATTCCTGGAAGGCAGACTGGGGATTACCAAAAATAATTAGGTTAACAAAACCAAAATGCATAAAACAAAGATATGTACTTCAGAAATGTTAGCTAATAGAGGCTATGCTCAAGGTAGAGCTTGTGATGGTGCCTTTCTGCCCAGAATCACAGGCATGACTTCAGGCTTCACACAAACCTGTTCTCTCCATCAGTGTGGAAAGGCAGCCTGTCTTCTCAGCTGGGAACTCAAATGAGACTAGATGATCCAAACTACAACTTTCTCTTGTGCTCCATGAGCTAGAGGAATGGAAATGATTGAGCAAAACCATATCCAAGGAAAACACACCCCAGCTCTACTAGCCCTGTGTGGCTATGAGAAAGCCACAGCCTTTTTGCCCAAATAATCTGTAAAGATAAAGATAAAGATAAAGATAAAGATAATATAAAGATAAGATAAAGGGAAAGGGAAAGGGAAAGGGAAAGGGAAAGGGAAAGGGAAAGGGAAAGGGAAAGGGAAAGGGAAAGATAGATAAAGATAGATAAAGAGGAAGACGAAGAGGAAGACGAAGAGGAAGACGAAGACAAAGACAAAGACAAAGATAAAGATGATAAAGATAAGATAAAGATAGGATAAAGAAAGTATGTCTTAACCACACCAGCCCTGTGTGCCACCAGAGAAGGAGACTTTTTCTTAGCTCATCCCTTCTTTTCTCAGCTTTCAATTCCTTTCCATTGGTCGTATGATGGCTGGCTGAACTTCTCTTTGTTTAACCAAAAAAAATTCCAAGAATAACTTGTCAGAATGACTGTTTGGTGGGATTTTTTCCTTATTAAGCATTCAGTTTTCACCCATTGGAAAATATCAATTCATCACAAATGTAATCAGGAATGGTTTTAAGTCTGGGGTGGGAAGGAGCTGAGGGAAACTGAGAGTTCAGGAATTAGGACTCTGAATCAGAGAAAGGGAGGACTTGACCTCTGGTGTCCCACAGCCCGCATGAGTACATTAACCACTAAGCCATTCCAAGGCAGGAGGTGAGTCTGTCTCATCTCAGAAAAGTGTCTAAAGGGATGGATTTTGTTCCAGCACAGCGCAAAAACAAATTACAAATCTTTCCCCCCCCCCCCCCGCACCTCTTCTTCTTTAAATTGAATTCTTGTTCTCTAGCCAGCCCAGCTTGGTATTAGTTTTGTGTGAGTTAAACAGACCAGACACGTTTCTTCCTGTTGGTATTTGATAGATATTCGGTAAAAGGGGGTGGGGGGGGGGGGGGTGAAGGAAAAAAAAAAAAAGAAAGAAAAGTTCGGTGTGTGTTTAGGTGTGTCTCAAGCTGGAGTCAAGGCCAGAGAGGGAATCGGGAGCTCCGGGCCATGGCCGCACCACCATGGACAGCGCCCCGGGGCTGGAGCGGGGCCACGGAGCTGCCCCGGGATCCATCGCCGCCTCCTCGCCCTCGCCGCCGAAAATTGCTCCGTCTGCCGGATTCTAGGAACCAGACAGAAGATCTGGCAAAGCTCTCTCCTCCTCGGTTCCACGCAGCTTTATTTGTGGGGTTTTTTTTGTTGTTTTTTTGTTGGTTTTTTTTTTTTTTTTTTGCTTTGCCCCCATCCCGGCCCCTCCCGCCCTTTCTCGAGTGCATTAAATTGAATGCATATTGTCCAAATAAACGGCTTCGTTGTGTCAATAGCTGGGCTGGGGAACTCCGGCCGCCCCTGGGGTGCGAGAGGCGGCTCTGCTCAGCCACTCTATCTCTGTTTAATAAAGGACATCGCTGTGCTCGCTTGGAGCACCACGGAACGTCTGGGGCTTGCTGATGGGAAGGGGAAAAGCGCGTTTCTCCTTCTCCCCGAGCAATCCTGTCACTCAGTGCGAAGATGACACCATGTCAGACGTGGAAAAAGGAGTTTCTCTTTCCCGACAGGGAGGCAGAGGAGAGGAGAGAGCACCCTTCATAAGCACTGCAGAGCACAGCTAGAATGCGTGTGTGCTACAAAGTCTGCCCCAATCTGCGAGCAATTGCACCGCAGTCTTGTCCTCAAGCCCACCCTCGGAAAAATATTCCGGGGCTTCGCACCTCGCCTGCAGAGAGCCGAGCTCGCTGGTTTTAACCCCGCCGGATCGGAGAGGCTGGGCAAACCAGGGGATTTCTGGTCCTCGCAGGACGAGTCCAGCGATCGCTGTGGTGCCGCTCCCTTCCCTTCCCCGCCAGGCTCTCCAGCCTGTGTGTTTTTGTGCTGAACACCATTTTTTTCCACCCCGGGAAGGCTGGGGAGGTGAAACTCCCCGTCTGAACCGAAGCCCTGGACGGGTGCAACTGAGGTTATAGAAATCCGGGAGGGGAAATGACGAAAATGCTTTATTGTGAATAAAACAAGAGGGAGGAGGGAGAGGCGGAACTTCGCGGAGGTGAGGGATGGGAAGTTCGCGGAGCTGAGGATTTATCCCGTCTCCGAGCGCCGGGCGGGGGTTTAGTCATTATTTCCCTTTCTCCCTGGGGCTGCAAGGGCATCTCCTCCCCTGAGAGCTGAACCTGCCCCAGCCCTCGCTGGATTTTGTTTCGCTCCTTGAGCGGCTTCTGGGGGCAGCTCAAGGCAGAGCCCCTGGCCCTATTCCCCGCTCGGGAAAACCTGGGAAAGGGACTTATCTCCCCAGCCAAGCTCCCGGGTCAACCTCCTGGTAGAAAAGCTGATTTATGCCTGTTTATACGCATGGGAAAAAAAGGAGGCAGAAGCCAAGCGCGGCATCCCTCCAAAATCTCATTGTGTTTGAGGCGGGAAGACGGCAGATAGTGGAGTCAGAAAACTTAAAGTAATAAAGTTTGCCTTGTCGCGGCGGAGAGGGCTCGGCCAGCAGGGCAAACACGGGGTTTTGCCTCACCTGTGCACGGCTGGAGCCTTTCCCGGGGCAGACAGAACCAGGGGCTCCCCCCGCGCATCCCGGCCGCAGAAACAGCCCTTACCGGGCCCGCAGGTGACAGCCCCGCAAAGGTTGCGGGATTTTCCCGTCCCTGGCACTGGACCAGCCGTGCCCGGGGGGCTCCGGGAGCGCAGCCGTGCTCGGCACAGGTGCGGGGGGTGGAATCCTAAAGCTCCCAAAGCCGGTCCGTGCTCCAGCCCATCCCTTCTCGCCCCTCCGAGGCCGGGCGCACCGGGGGATGCTGCAGGTGGAGCATCCCCCGCGGCATCCTGCGGGAAGGGAAGGCTTAAACCCCAGCTCAGGGGGCTTTTCTGCCCATCCTGCCCACGGAGAAGGGCTCGGGATTGCGGTGAGGCTTGGGACCAGGATTTTGTTCACGGGAACCTGAGTTTGCTCCTTTCAAGACGCTGCTGCACCCTCGGGGATAACAGCGCTCGGGGAGCAAGGGGGGCATGGGGTGACAGTGACTCTCCCAAAATCCTTTGGCATTGCTCAGCCCCTGCCGGGTTAGCACAGCCATAGTTGAGTTGTGTTAATTTTTTTTCTCTCTCTTCCCTCTTCCTTTTTTTTTTTTTTTTTTTTTTTTTTTCTCCCAAGCCCACTGAGGCAGAGAAGAGGCAAACTCAGCCATAGGAAGGTGGCTAGTGATGTCACGAGTTTGGTCTTTTCAATAAAAGCAATGGAGAAGGGTCTCCCTCCCTATATATATTAGGGGAAGCTTCTGTTCTTCATAATAAAAAGAGCAGCAAGGGAGAAAAGCACCTGCTTTTAACACCCTTTATTTAGCCTGTAGCTGTTCCAGGCAGAATCAAAGCTCTGTAGACTGGATTTTTGAAAAGCATTGACTTTATTTTTTAAAATTTTTTATTCATTTAACTTTTTTTTCCTTCTTTTTCTTTTTTTTTCTTTTCTTTTTTTTTTTTTTTTTTGTTAATTTTTCTCCTTTTTAAGCATAGAACATAGTTTTGGAAGCGATTGCTGAGAAGAGCAACCACTGTTGGCCAGAGTGATCTCTGAGAGGCACAGACAGCTGTAACTCAAGGAAAAGGTGAAGTGATAAATTGAGAAGAAACTTCAGGATTCTGAGTTTATAGAGGCTATTTACTTTTCCTGAGTCTGTAAAGGATGATGTGTGTTGGTTTTTGGTGTATTTTTTTTTTTAAGAAATAATTTCTGGGGAGAGAAAATTCTAAAAATATTTGATGGAAATTTTACTTTTAACATGAGCAATGAACCTGATGAGTTTATGGGGGTTGTTTTCTGGGGATGTCACGATTATTTTTAATTAGTCGAAAGGGCAGTGTAAATCAAAGACGCCTGTTAGCTATACATTTTAATTTATAGCCTACCAGGCGTTCAGGGAATTTATTTACAGCATAAACGATTTAATGTTTTCAGCATGATTTCTATTTCAGCCTTTATGGTGTTTCATTTGCCTGTGTGGTGTGGAATCTGGGCTTTTAAATCGCGTCAGCTAAACTTCAAATAACCTGCAGGTAGAAAAACGCTTTGCTTTGCGCCTCAACCCTTCCGGAGCGCCTGCTTTGACTCGGGGGCAGGATGAGAAGGAGCCGGCACGCCTCAGTGTGTTTTGTTGCGGCTGGTGATGGTGTTGGGAAAGCATTCCCTGTAAATCAGGCTGTCAGCGGCTCCGCGGGCTCCGGGAGCATCCCGGGATGCTGCGGGCACGGAGCGGCGCTCCCAGGTGTGCGGGGAGCTGGGCGAGCAGGGCATTCCCTCGGGATGGGGCTGGGGGCGAGGGCAGCGCTGCCCTGGCTCTGTCCCCGTGTCCCCCTGGAGCAGCGGGGCAGCGCCAACAGGCTGCAGAGGCGTCACCGTCGCTTTCACTGCGGTGCTGTCCCGGCATGGAAAAGTTTGGTGCCTCCAAATTTTGTGTCGGTGCCCGCCGTGTTTCGGGGATAACCGGGTTTAACCGGGATTAACCCGGGTTAGCCGGGGCTCCGGTCCCCGCACAGCCCCGCGCCCTGGCCAGGCTGAGAAGCAGGGCGAAGTGGAAGGCGAAAAAAAGGGAGAGGAGGAGAAAACTTTCCACTGGTTTACTTTTTTGGCCAGGAGCGCCTGTGTTCATAGAGCGCGAGTCCTCCCCCCAGCCCTGCCCCTGCGCTCCCCCCCTCGCCGCACAATTAATTAGCATCATTAGGAGCCGACCCTCCGGCTAATAGGGACCGGCGAGCAGCCACGGTAGGTGCAAGGAGAGGCGGCGGCAGTCCCGGGCAGCGCTCGGGGGCTTGAGCTAAAAAGCGCTCCCAGCGATGGGAGGAATCCCCGCGGCTGGGGAGACGCTGGCCCGGGGGTAAACACAGAAAGGGAGAGCTGGAAGGTGAGCGGGAGAGGAGTGCGGCTGCAGGAGATGCGGAGAGCTTGCTCGGAGTGCTCGGGGTCCGCTCAGTGCGTGTGCTGCCGGGCGCTTCCCTTTCTTCGCTCCTCTTTGGAGCAGCGCTGACTCCCAGTCTCCGTTTTGGCTGCGGGTGTCCCGCCCGGGCTCTCGCTCTCTCCGCACATGTTCCTAGGGCGCCATCTCTTTGCAAAAGCCTCCGTCCTGCCGCAGGTCTCCCAGAGGCTGCTCCGGAGCGTGTGAACATCGCGGGCTGCAGCCCAGTCCAACCTGCCGAGCCAAGCGTGATTCCCGGCCCCTTCCCAGCCCGACCTTCCCGGCCCCGGAGCCTCCCGCGGCTGCCGCTCCTCCCAGACCGCTCGGGCTCTCCAGACCTCTGCTTGCCTCTCTCCTGGTCACCGCTTGCCTCTCTCCTTGTCACCGCTTGTCTCTTTCCTTGTTGGGGACCAAAACTTTTCTGGCAGCTGGAGACGCGAATCTGACCCTTTTTTTTATTTTTGCAGAGGTATTACTGAAAGGCAGATGTGGGGATGCGTTCCGCCTCAGCCTGTGTGTGTGTTTTTTGTGTCCGCGCGTGTTTACAGGGAAGCGAGCAGCTGAGCTGACTTTTGGGAATCTTTCCTTATCTGCAAAGAGGGCTTCTGCTGTAGCATAAAGCCCTGAGAGGGTGGCTTAGCGGACTAGAACTAAGCAGGGCTCAGGGAGCTCGCTGAACCCCGCTCTAACCCCGCTCAGACGAGAGCTGGATGCTTTTTGAACTAACACCGAGAGAGATCTTGCCTGCGGGCAGCGAGAGACAGAGAGAGGGAGGGAGGGAGGGACGGAGGGAAAGAGGGAGGGAGAGGCAGACAGCAAGGAAGGGAGAGAGACAGAGCGAAGTTTGGAAGGAGTGAGCCGAGAGCTCAGAAAGTTTGTTTTTCCTTCAGAGCCTCGGAGCTGGTAGAGCCGGAGCGGGGACTCCTTGAGGACGGCGCTGGCGCATCTGTCCCTGGGGACTGACCTCTCTTTCCTTGCAGGTTTTTAAGCCCCAGGGGGTACAATGTTCGCTAAACTCTTCCAGCAGTGGAGTTTCGCGGTGTTCCTGCTGAGTTATTCCGTGCCCTCCTACGGGAGATCAGTCGAGGGGATCAGCCGCAGACTGTGAGTTTCTCTTTTTCTTTTCTTCTTCGCCTTTTTCTTCTAAAGAAAGAAGACGGGGGCCGTGGGGATGGAGGGAAGGAGGGATGGAGGGAAGGAGAGATGGAGGGATGGAGGGAGGGAAGGAGGGATGGAGAGAAGGAGGGAAGGAGGGAGCCCAGGAGGTTCCGCAGCGCTGCCGGCTCTGTGCGGGGCTGGCCCGGGTTACCTGCCCGGGTTACCTGTCCCAGGTGCTCACCTGAGAGCCAGGAGGAGGCATTGGGGAAGGAAAAGGGCGTTTTGCAGCTGTCTGACCTTACAGAGCTCCGGGGAAGGCGATGTGAAAGCTCAGGGGCTTCTCTTCCCACACAACTTGGGTGATTGTTGTGCAGCTGCCCGGGACCCTGGCAGGGAGCATCCCGGTTTATCCAAATGCTGTGTGTGTGTTACACTGAATTACAGACACTTCCTGGGCTCTGGCGTGGAGCCAATATTGATAGGGGTAGGGGAAACACGCAGAAGTGAGGGACATCGTGACACTGAGGTACTGAACAATTTCTTTGGACTTCTGCCACTTCAGGGGGGAAAAAAACTCCAAAGGGAGTCCAGTATCTTACTTATAGGCAGAGGCATATTTTTTGATAAATGATAGTGTAACTTAAGACAGTCTGTTCAGGAAATGACCTTTTTGCTTCTTCCAAAATAATCAGCCTGGTTTATAGTAATGCCCGTACACAAAGTGCAGGAGAGGGCTCTGTGCTGATGCAGGAGCAGCTCTCTCACACATCCAGCTCACTGACTTTCTCTGGACTTGCATCAGATTTTCTAAGGAAGAAACACCTCAGCCACACTGGGGAGGGCTGTATTGTTATGCAGTTCCAAAGGAAGCCAAGTTGGAGAAAGAGTGCTGGAAAACCCGATCACAACTTACAGGGAAACATGACACAGCAAACAATTTCAGATGGGTTTCCTTGTAAATGTTTTATTGCATACATAAAGAAAAGATCTCCAAATAGCATTTCCTCTGCCAGTTAAGCAACACACATAATAATAATAATGATAATTTAAAAAAAACCCCAAACACCCAAAAGAAAAAAAAAATAATTACCCCACGTGAAGCGACTTCAGACACACCTAAAGTTTGGCACCAGGTAGAGAGCTATTACAAATCTCCTACAGCAAATTGTGTAGAACATGTTATTGCTGATAATGTTACAGTGTATTATTCTCAGTCCATTAACTTTTAACTGCTTTGTACTCCTGAAAGCTGTTCTTGGGCTATTTCTTACTTTTGGGACCATATTATATAGAGAAATCAAACTTCAGTTTCAAAAATAAATAAAAAAAAGAAAATAGCTGAAGTGCAGTTAGATGCTGTTATTTTCTTGGCTAGGAAACTCTGAACTGGATCTAAGCCAAAATTGGTTATAAAAAAAAGAAAAAGATTTGCAGAGAAATACTCTTTCTCTTTTTGAAGTTAGCGTAGTTCTAACACTTGTTTTTAAAGGTCAGGATTCCCAGCTTCCCCATTCTGTCCTGACAGGGGGGAAGAAAAGTGTAAGCTAACCAGTGAAAAGGCATTTCTCAGCCCCCTCTTTGCTCTGGCATGCAAAACACACACAAGAAACCAGTCAGCTGTCAGTTAGTGGCATTCGTGTAGTTTTGTTTGTGGGCACAGCACAAACACAGACACCACACTCAAACATGTGTCCTGTTTTAATATCACCACAAACCATTCCTAGAGTTAATGGTTAATAACTCATTTAGGCTTCGAGATTTTTTTCTCTCAGTCAAAAACTTCAGCCAATAGTGGATGAAAATACTGAAGCACATTATTATAGACATGCAAAAATAATCAAAATTACATAGGCCTGATTCTACAGACTTTGCTGAAGCAAAAAGCTCATGGCAAGCAGCAGCAAATTTTCCCAAGAAAAGGTTTCCAGACATATTATTTGTTATAGGAGTGCTTTAGCTGCTAAAGAACTTCTGAGAAACCAGTAATGTCTCAAAATGAAATTACATATTTTTATCATCATGTCCAGACATCGCAGCATCGTGTCCCTAGATCTGTTCAAAATATTTTTCTGAAGCCTGAGATAGGTTGAGCAGATTTCCCTCCCTTTGGAGTCAGTGGCAAGGGCACTCACAGTCTTGCAAAATACAGAGAGCTGACTGAATCCTCCTCAGTTATTTTGCTGAATTTAGGATCAGACCCAACATGAACAGTCAAGGATAATGACAGCTAAATAAGAGCAGCTCTCTGAGATAGAAGTGGTAGCTTGAAGAATGTTGCCTTTTAGAAACGCTAGATATCTCAAGGAAAAAAAAAAAAAACAAAAAAAAAAAAAACAAAAGGAATGTGCCTGAAAAGAGCAGCTTATCTGGAAGTACGTGAAGTCAGGATAGTCACAAGTCATGGATTTCTGCTGCTCTCCCCATAAGGAGACACTCAGCCTCATGTGTACACAGTGTACTTGGATCCAGTAATTAGTTTGGATGCTCTGGTCAAGTACAAACCATCAACATCCCTCCCTCAAAAGTGTCTGCCACATGTAAGCTTAGCATTTACTGCTCTTGGTTTGGGTACAGGATCCTTCTCCTTGGAGGAGAGGTGTGTTTTACAGAAGGATGGAAGGGACCTCTAGTGGGTCATCTTAACCCTAACAGCCTGACGTTTTTTTCCGTATTGTGGCCAATATGTGAATGCAATCATTGCAGCCTCCATTGCCTTCCTGCTCTGAGTGTGTGGGTGAGATATTGTTGATATCTCCATTATGAAGCACTCCTTACATCAGTCCTCTTGGACAAGCCTTTCTCCATGGCTTACAAACACAGGAGCTGTTTGAATAACTGAGGCAGAAAGAGGCAGGAGGTCACAGAGATATGTATCTACCACATCTTTGTTTCAAGGAGGTTTTTTTTGGTCTAGAGTATACAAAGGAAGCTGGTAGGCAAAATGTAATCCTTAAGTCTGGCTGAGTAATAGAAGTCATGTGAAATGTAACACTACATAATGTTATACAATCATCTGGAATAGCAGAATGTTATTTGGGGCCAGACTTGATGCTAAATATCATACAGACATTTAAAGAGAAACCTTCCCTCTTTGGCACACCAGTGCCTCACACGTCAATCCCTGCATTATTTTGGAAATGCATACTCACTCAAGATGTAGATCTTGTAATGCTCTCTGACTGCCTTGTGTGTACTGGAACCAAATGTTTAGCTCTCAGCTCTGTAAAATGGAATAGGCTTTCAATCAAGAGGACTTTAATAACAGGCTTTGGAGAGTCGAGATTTTGTCACAGTGGGGAAGTTGACCAAATGCACATTAGAGGATTAAGGCAGCTTTGGGTTGTCTGTGATAGAAGGAATTATCCTTGGTAGTTCACAAGAGGCAGTAGGAAAGCTTTGCTCATCACATGAGACACTGGTTTACACTCCCTAAAGAAGAGAGATTTCATACACTTTCTATGAACTAGGAGGGTGAAAGCAGAACTGCATTTCCCATGGAAATTTGCTGAGAAAACAGGCTCCTGAAGCTCAGAATGTAACCCGAGTCACACTGGACAGCCTGACAGGCAGCACAGAGGCAGTCAGGGTGAACACAGGGTGCTGGGCTTGCCACTCAGGCTGACCCTAATGAGAAGGGTGTTGGAGATGGCTCTTGTTCAAAAAACTTCTTCTGAGGCAGATCACAAGCTTGTGCTAATGGTCACAGCTGCGCTGAAGGGAAAGACAATATAGGATCAGCTGAATGCATTAGCACATTGCATTTTTGCTTAGGGACATTTAGAAGAGGGGCATAAAATATTTGTCCTAAAGGCTGAAGTCATCCAAAACTGATTTTGGGACGCTTAAACCACAGACAATATTTGATGACATGCACTCACAAGCCTCTGTGTATGCAGAGCTGATTTTGAGCAAGATTTTGACAGTCATCTTCCAGTCTCATTGTGGAATGGGGGAAAGCTGCTGTTTGAATTTTGCACTGAGCAATAAAGATGTAGTATCACTTCAATCCATCACTTGAACCCAATACTCAGAAAGTATATTATATAATACTCTACAA
This sequence comes from Melospiza georgiana, assembly GCF_028018845.1. Lineage (NCBI taxonomy): Eukaryota > Metazoa > Chordata > Aves > Passeriformes > Passerellidae > Melospiza > Melospiza georgiana. The sequence goes on along the minus strand of NC_080433.1, from coordinate 14,680,997 downwards.
GACAGAAATTGAAGGGAATGCTCTTAGAACAGAGCTGCCTTGAAGTTGCCAACTACCAATAGCTCTGCTGCTGTTCAAGTCATAAACCTGACGAGTTTGGCTGAGGGGACTGAGAAAGAGAACCTGCAGAACACTCCCAAATATTTTGCATTTTCAAATCTGGAAATGGAGCAGGAAAAAGAGGGATGGGATGGAAGGAATATTCACTCTCAGTGATGTGTCTTCTTCCAGTTCACCTGCATGCAGAAACCACTTCTCATCCAGCTAACTGAGCAAATGATTGTAGGAATAGCAAGGCAGTGAATGGATTTTCTTTGGCCAGTGAGAATCCAGTCACATGCCATATCCTGATGCAAGAGGAGAGATTCCATGGCCAAACTCTGCATGCTGGAGTAGAGCAATTGGAAGGATGAACTGCATTATTGTATTCATGGGAACATAGCTAAAATCCCAGCTTGTGCTCTGTCTGTGGTTCGCAGCACAGCTGTGCATCTATTCCACTTCAAGAAAAAGGCATGTATTTTCTCACATTTTCCCTGGTTATTTATTATCCAGGTGTCATTTGTAGCTTCTTTCCTCAGATGTTTAATACATTCCTTGCCAGTACAACATCTCTAAAAGACAGATAGCTACTCAGCTCCCAGTTCCTTGAAAACAAGGCAGAGCTCAGTGTACCAAAAGGTCAGGATGAACTCTGGAGAAACCACTCTAAAAAAACAAGGATGCTCTTGAAGAAGATCTAGTGAAGAGGGTTAGCATAAAATTCAAACAGCACAGCATACAAGAAATTTGGCCCCAAAAATTCACACTTCAAGCAATACTAGGAGGGCATCTAAAGCCATAATTAGACACAAGTGAGCAAGCAGTAAATCCACAGGAGTGGCTGAGGCTCTTCTCTGCTGATGCTCAGGCTGCCTCCTTGGATAGCTCATTATGGACTGAAGTGCCTGTGCTTTAGGCACCCAAATTCAAATATTTTTCCCTTACACTCCTGCATTTGCACTTATTTCAATGTAGGAGTAAAATGCACTTTTATGTGCTTGTTTATGTTTTTGAAGTACATGACTGAGCAGAAGAGGATCACCAGAATGGTGCTGTATAAACACCGCTTCCAGCTCCAGCACAACTGCTGGGTTTCCCCTCTCTTGATGCATTATCTGACCCTTTAGTTTTCCTATCTCTGAGTAGGAGAGATAGGAACTGCCTTCCTGCTTTTACTGCCCCAAGTGTGATATATTAAAAGTCATGATGCTTTCCTAGAACAGGGCAGTGACTAATCCAGCTCCCGTGGTGTGTGATCGGTCAGCTGAGAATTATTACCGGCTTAGGTCTTTCTCTTCTCTGCTGACAGCAGCTACCCTGAGGATGAAGCAGGACTTGCTCCAGCACTCTGGCTTCACTGGATGGCTCCAAGCCTGGTACATGGTCACTGTGGCCACCACAGCCAGAGAAGAGAGGAGCTTTGCCAAACACTGGGCAATAACCAAATCCTAAACATTTTTCCCCCTCTCCTCTCTTTTCTCCCTTTAGCAAACGGGCTGTATCAGAGCACCAGCTACTTCATGACAAGGGCAAGTCAATCCAAGACTTAAGAAGAAGAATATTCCTCCAAAATTTAATCGAAGGTGTCAATACTGCAGAGATCCGTGCAACGTCGGAGGTGTCACCGAACCCCAAACCTGCCACCAACACCAAGAACTACCCTGTCCGCTTTGGCAGTGAGGATGAGGGCAGATACCTCACTCAGGAGACAAACAAATCACAGACCTACAAGGAGCAGCCCCTGAAGGCGTCAGGGAAGAAAAAGAAAGCAAAGCCTGGAAAACGTAAGGAGCAAGAGAAGAAAAAGAGGCGAACCCGCTCAGCTTGGCTAAATCCTGGCTCGTACGGCGACGTCGTGACCGAGAGCCCACTCTTGGACATCTCTGTTACTACACACAATCAAACTTTAAGGTAATTCTGCTGTATTCTTTTGGGGAGCATGCCATGTGTTTAACTGAAGTTGTTGTCCCTTGGTGGGAGAGGCTGAGGCCAAGGCCTTGCTCAAATTGGGAGTAAAAGCAGATTTTTGTGCTCATGACCTGGCAGTAGCTTTTCAAGCACAGTCTCTGCAGGTAAGTGCCTCTCCCACCTTGCACTGGGGACAGAGCATTTCTTTCCTATGAGACACAATTCACATAAACAACTTATTGCCAAAATCTGCTTCCTGAAGCTGAGTAGCAAGTGAAGGTAATTCTGTAAAAAGGAAACACATCACAGTCAATTAATTTTCCCTTCCTGCTTTAACCTTAGTGCATCTCACATCGTATCTTGGTCCCACACTTGGGCCTCAGCAGATTGAGAGCTTTGACTTTTATTTAAGGCCTTGCATCCATAAAATGGAGAAGTTTTCTCTCCTTCCTCTCAACACCTCCCCTTTTTGGCAACTTTCCTACCCTTGCTTTACAGTTTTTCATTTCACAGTTTAACCTTAGGGGAGAACATGGAAAAATTCTCTCTCAGTAATATCTGCAAACAACGCAGACCGGCCTTTCACCATAAAATTTTCCCTGCCATTAGGATTTTCTAATTCAGCTCCATCCTTTTGCCAGCTTGTGAAGCAATTACATTGCTGCTTAAAAATGTTTGGCATTGCTCTTGGAGAGGGACAGGCTTCCCTCATGCATGACAGCAAAGGGTTTTTAGGGCAGTGGCCTGGAGACATCAGCCTAGATGTCCCAAGTGAATCATCCCCTTGCAGTCATCTCAGCTTGAGTGGAAATCTGCACACTTAGAGACAAAGCCAAGGATTCCACTCTTTATTCCTCCTCAAATGTTTGCATTTCATCAGCAAAACTCCATCCTTTTCTCTCCTCCTGCCCTTCACCTTGGCAGAAGAGAGACATCTGAGCAGTGCCACTTGTTTGCAGCAAATCCCTTGGAAAGAGACACCAGCTGTGGGATTTACTGAAAATCCAACCTGGGTTTAGTTTTACAGGCCACAGTTTGCAATGTGCTCCATCGCCTCAGCTCGTGCTGGCATCTACAGGAGCTGCCAACACCTGGGGCTGGGCACTCAGACCATGGGCCAGGATATCCCTGACATAAACCAGGGTATCCCAGACCATGGGCCAGGGTATCCCTGACCATAAACCAGGGTATCCCAGACCATGGGCCAGGGTATCCCTGACCATAAACCAGGGTATCCCTCACCATCAACCAGGGTATCCCTGACCATGGGCCAGGGTATCCCTGACATAAACCAGGGCATCCCAGACCATGGGTCAGGGTATCCCTGACCATGGGCCAGGGTATCCCGGACCATAAAAGAAATCTAGAATGTAGAAAAAAACATCCTAGGGAATTTCAGCAGTTCATTTTCTTGCTGTGCTGTCTTTGGTGTCCATCTAATGGGATATATAAAAGAGCTGCAGGTACAACCCTGCTGATTTTCTCAGTTCAGCCTTTCTGTTTGAAGTGTGTCTGGGTGGCTGAAGGCTCTCAGCTTTACTGTGGAGCCCAACATCCAAATGCAGCATTTCTCACAGATTCCTAAAAATGACCTGCATTTTAGATAATTAATTGGAGATTATTAAACAAGGAGAATCCTTTAAAAAAGGAAAAGGAAACTCCTCCTTCACAACTACAGAGAACATGTTGATTCAGCCCTAACAAACTTCTAGTACCTGAGTTTTTAGTTATCTCAGTAGGCTGGCAAAAGATATGAACTTTGAGCATGATTTTCACTGTATCTCTGTGCTTCTTTTCTGCTGGATTAAATCTTCATGCCAATTCTCTTTAAACAGTCTTGTAAACAAAATTATGGGTTTAGGTCTAAAAAAAATGCACAACAATAATATAAACTCTAGATCTTTTTACTTACTACAAGGAGTATCTCATGGAAGAAGCCAATCTTGCTAAACCTAAGTCCAAATCACAGAATGCAACTTGCAAATTATCATTAGTACAGAGCCCACTGTCAAGATGTGGCTGAGCTTAAACTTTAAAACCAAGCCTAAAATCCAGGCTAAAATGAAAATGTCACCCTCCTAGAAGTAGACTTGAGTAGTGCAGACACACACACATACAGAGCCATGCTGTATTAATTATGTGCCATTGTTACACCTCTTGGAGTAAATCTTGAAATGGACCTTAAATTGTTGGAGGAGGAGCTTCATGCTAGCATTTCCATCCCAGGCACTTTCAAAGTTATTTCTCATGGACATTCCAGCTATATTTCCATTTAAATTAAATTAAGGTGCTCTTACTTAATTTCCAAGAAAACCTTTTAAATGGATAAACTCCCAAATTATAGATGTACCTTCCCTTTTAATGTGCATGCTAAGAAAACCTTTTAAACTCTCCAGGAGCTGAGTTTTGTTGTGTCTCACATCCCATGGGGATGTTACCCCCAGCTCTGGTGATCAGTCCTGCAGCAGAGGGAATCCCCACTCCATCCTGCATCTCCACATTCCACCCTCGGGTGCTTCCCAGGGAACCCCTAAAAAGCACATGTGCTGCTCACAGGGACAGGAGGGGAAAAAGCACCTCAACCCTTCAGCATTTCCTGCAGCACCTCGTGTTGGAGTACAGGGAGTCCACTGAAAGCTCTGCTTTGTTCTCATGGGGAGAGAGCTCACAGCAGCCTGCAGCACCCCCGGGAAAGCTCCCAGCTGATTGCTGGATGCAGCAGGAGCTGCAGGGTGACAGCATGGCATGGTTGCTTTCTCTCAGGACCAAGCTGTCTGGCTCCAAGAGAGAAAGGTTCAGGATTAGAGGGTTATTATTCAGGATTATTTTCACTCAGTCAGGCACAGGAGGAGATGCTATCAAGGGTGTGCCTGCTCCGAGCCCTGTGATTTGCTCACACACACCACAGCCTAAGGGGTGGTCTATCAGTGAGAAAAAGAGACCAAATAAGCTCCATGGCACTGTTTCAATCAGAACATGGCATCACACCCCAGCAGAATTACAAGGACTACTGTATTTTTTTTCAGCACTTGACATTTTTATCATAGGGTGATACAATTCTACTGCCTGTAGCATCACAAATCTTCTTGCATGAGGCTCTAACTAAATTTAAAAAAAAAAAAAACAAGCCCCTTTCCATTTCTCTGAGGGTGACAAACTGTGGGTCATCACACTCCTAGAGGGGTTGCATTGAGAAAAACATAACAGAGATCTTGAATAAATGTCTAAAACTGTGACATGGTCAAACAACCACTGGCAGATAGTTACTAGCAGGGCACATCTGTTACAGTCTGTGGCACTCTTGATATTGATTCTATGTCCACACATTTGAAGTGAAAAAGTGAAAATTAATTAATTTTTCTGTTTTTCCTGTCGCTTCTTGTCTTTGCAGGAGGCGCTGACGTTTTCAGCAAGAGATATTTGGAAGACACATTGCAGTATTCTGTAATAGTGAACATATGGGAAGTATTAAAATATTTATTACCTGTAAATATTGTAAATGCTCAGAATAAAACCTTTTCCCCCCATTGCTCTCTGAAACTGCACATTTGGTTATTGTGAATTTTCCTTTTTTTTTTTTTTTGGCTAAGGCTAAGACAATTCTTATTGTCCCATTTACCATAATTTATTTTGTTGACTGGTGTATTTATTTTGTGAACGTATCTTGGTGCTGCTGACTTTCTATATTTTTTGTAACATAATGCACTTTAGATATACATATTGAGTACATTGATAACTGACATAAAATGTTCCTGTTTTGTGGTTGATTTCAATGAATGCCTACATACAATTGTCCAAACTGATTTTCCTTTGTGCATGTATAATAGCAGTATTTTAAAATTTGTAAAGAATGTCTAATAAAATATAATCTAATTAAACCATGACTCAGAAGGAAAAATGAGTTTTTTGGGTAATTTCAAGGACAGGAACAATTCTTTTATATTTGCTACATCTGAAAATTGTTTTAAATGTAATGTGTTTACATTGGTCTAAACTCCCACATTTTCACATTAGCTTTCACTTAAAGATCACTCAGAACGTGTTTTTGTTCCAGTGCTCTATTTCAAGTTAGTTTGGTCGCTGAACAACCTGGGGGTGGAAAAATGGTCCCAGAGCAGGGAAACAGATTCCAAAGCTGCCCAGGCCCAGAATCCCAAATTTGGCTCTCCATGGATGAGACCGGCTAAGAGAGAGACCCCCTTAAGACTTCATATCCACTGGCTGAAGGAAACACAAGAAAAAACTCATGGTCTATCCCTTTTTCTTGCTTTTATCCCTTTCAAATCACAGCAACTGCTGTGGAGGCAACCTGAGTAAAGGGAATTGTTTCACAGAGATATCTGAACTTCGCAGAGTCCAACTGAATTTCCTCTGTCCCGCTCCTTCAACACCAGCAGCACCAGAAAAAAGGCAAGCATGGAAAAATAAATTACAAATCCTGGGAATTTTGAGATAGTTCTTGTAATTGTTGCTCTGTCCTGTAGTTGCCAAACTTTTCCTTTTTTCCTCTTCTTTCCTTTTTTTTTTAAGTGCCATCTTTTTCCATTGCCAAAGTACAGCCATCATGTAATATAAACCAGATGTATTTCTGCTCCCTACCCAATCTTGCAGAAAAACTACCTCCAAGAAAATACTAAAAGCAGGAAAACTTGAGAAAAAAATGACCCATCCTTCCCAATCTGCTTCTCTGAAGTGTGAAATTCAACTCTTCATTATGTCCAGTTAATTACAGCAGCCACAGAGCACGTGCGTCCTGTTTCCTTTTCAGATGAAAAATATTATACATGATGAAGCACAGCACTAAGGAAAAAAGGCAGGGTTTCTGCACATTTTTGACTTGGCCTCCTTGCACATCCTGCCTATTTATAGCATCCAGCTAATGCTTGGATTTATACAACTGAAGTTAACTGCGACACGTTCAGAAGACAATTTTGTATCTCAGGATTACCAGCGTATCCCAGCTGGAGCTAAAACTGAAATCTCTGGTGGTCAGAGGCAATTTATCTTCATCAGAGAGGATGAGCCTTGGCAGACAGGGGCCCAAAGAGCAAAAACCAAACCAAAACCCCAAGTGCTTAACCTTGGCCTCCTCATAAGAGGAAAACTGATTTTGAAGCGTCTCCGCTCTGCCCTGTATCCTTCCACCGTCCATTAAGGACTTGTGATTTTTTTCCTGGTTTCCTAGAGGTCAAATCTGCAATTTTGGAGAGTTTAAGCAAAAGTCCTGTTTTTCTGGAAGATATTTGCACAGGCCTTACAAAATCTGTGTGTGGAACCTGTGCTTCACAGACTCTGGTTTGAAAGTCGATGCTGCAGACTCCACCAAGCTGAGTGCAATAGTTTTTTGAGCTCTCAGCTTTACAGGAAAATAAATCCTGAAGATCCCCATTTCTGAGACAAACTAGAGCAGCTTTGCCTTTCTTGTGGTGGGGGGTAAGATCTCCCTTAGATTTCAGTTTCGCCCAGATATTTCAGTTTCGCTTAACCCCTAAAGGTTTAACGAGTCTCAAAGACCTCTACAGTGGTCAGGACCTAAGAATCAGGATTTATCCTGCTATTTTCTAATGTTCATGACACCAAATGCTGGAGGAGAAAAGAAATAATGCTCAAAATATATGCTTAAACTTCAATATTTCATGTTTCACTGAATGACCTCTAGGAACAAGTCATTCAGTAGAACATGAAATATCTGCACAGCATCCCCACCAGCTTCATTCTGCTCCCTGCCCCACTCCCAGCAGGAAAAGCAGCCAGAACAGCATGAGGAAGTTCCTCCTCTCCTCCTCTCTTTTGCCTTTTTTTTTTCTTTTTTTTTTTTTTTTTTTTTTTTTTTTTTTTTTTTGTTGTTGTTGTTGTTAATACAGCCCCTGCAATTAGTTAGTGGAAAAATATTTTTTGTTTAATATTTTAGCAAAAATACATTACAAATGAGAATTTGTTAAAAGATTAAAAACCCTAATTTTTTCTATGTAATCACGTTTATTACAGATTTATACGCACAAAATTTGTTGTAAAAGGGCTAAAGGAAACCTATAGATTTTCCATTATCAAAAATGAAAAATACCAGCATTGTCTAAATACCTAGTCCATTGGGAATACTCTTAGGAAAATGAATAAAAGGAAATGAAGTGGAAGACAAAAGTGTATAAGTGATTGACTTTTTATCTGGATATTGTTTAAAGGAATGAAACATAAATTACTTTGCCTTCATCATCTCTGAGCATGAGCCTGCTCAGATGGCAGGGTCTGCACTCCTGGAGGGTGATGGGATGTGCACAGAAAGTCCTCTCATGCACAGGAGCTGAACCATAATGAAGGCTTTTGCTGATAAAGGAGATTCCACTGAATTCGTGTGATTTTTTGAAGGTTTACAGCATGCCCAGATGTTCCTCAAGGTGATAAAAGAGCATTCACCATGCAGAGGATGCCCTTCCAAATTTCCAATTTTTCCTCTGTGAGCCACAGAGGTGCTAGGGCTCCTCAGAAGAAATTCCAAAGGATTTTTTACCATGGGCAACACAATTGGTTTTTCTTAGTTTACGTTTAAACACAGAAATTTGGCTGAAATCTCCTGAAAGGCACTTTCCAAGGTTTCAGCTAGAGAGTCAGAATTACAATGAAATACGAGTCAGAATTACGAAGGAATTTGTAATTTGAATTGCAGATTTCAGTATTACAAAATTCTGGATTACAGAATTACAAAAATCCAAATGCCAGTCAGAATTACGAAGGAATTTGTAATTTGAATTGCAGATTTCAGAATTACAAAATTATGAATTACGGAATTATAAAAATTAAAATGCAAGTCAGAATTACAAAGAAATTTGTAATTTGAATTGCAGATTTCAGAATTACAAAATTCTAGATTACGGAATTACAAAAATCCAAATACGAGTCAGAATTACGAAGAAACTTGCAATTTGTGATTCGAAATTTGTAAAGAAAATAAATTTGAAATTTGAAATTTGAAATTCGAAATTTGTAAAGAAAAGCAATTTTAAATTTTAAATTTTAAATTTTAAATTTGTAAAGAAAATAAATTTGTAATTTGTAATTTGCAAAGAGTGAGGCCAGAGTGCCCCACCAGGGGACGGTGGCCTCACTCAGGTGTGCCCTGAGCTGCAGTCCTTCCTCCCAGACCCAACCAGCACAGTCTGGAACTTTGTTCCTGCCCAGGACCTCCAAGGTTTGGCACCCCACCACATCTCTGGTTTCACAGCAGTGCCCGTGTTTACTACAGAACTCAAAAGTGGTTTTAGAGACATCAGATGCTGACAGCTCTTCCCAGCAGCTGCCCTGTGCTGGCCCTCCATCACAGCCCTTCCCAGGCTCTGCGCGCTTGGCACAGGAGCTCATCCAGCAGCAGAGCTCCTCTCACAGAGCTTGTTTCGTGGTCCTTTGTAAATACAGACGTTTATCTGGCCTTGGAGACGCACAGAAAACAGCCAGAGCAGTTCATGCTCTCAAGGAAGGCATTTCAAGCACAGGAGCTGCTTGGCTTGGTTTGAAGCATTCCCAACCTGCGGACAGCGCTGTCCCAACACAATGCAGCCACAGTGCAGGGATCATGCCTGTTCACTTGTGAGTAAGTGCCCTTGATCTGCTGAGCCACCACAGAGAACTTGGCTTTCCTGCAGTGATTCAGAAAGGGGGGGATTGCTGGCTGTATTCGGTTACAGCCTTTGAGATTTTGAAACATTTTGTTATTTGGTCATAATTTACTGCAGAGAAAAAGTGCTGTGATAGTTTCTGTGGAGTCTGAGGAGCTTTATTTATTAAAAAAAAAAAAAAAAAAGAGACACTACTAGAGGAAGAACAAGCTACCACAACACAATACCTCCCAAAATAAAATGGGAACCATCAGGATGAGGAGTTGGGTCAGATGAGCAGCAAAGTCACTAAAAAGTACATTTTGTCCTCTACTGAAACCACCACCGGTTTCTGCAAAGAGATTCAAGAACAAAGCAAGGAAAGAGGCACATGCATTCATCCCCAATTTTAATGGGGAGAGCACTGGGACTCCTTGGAAACATAATTTCATTTCTTTATCCTAGTTATTATTCCAAATGGAGTCAGATTTGCCCACTTTTCTGAAGGTTTGTGAGCTGTGTGAAAAGCTTGGGGCAGAGATGTAAACCATTGGTGCATAGCCTGCCCCTCTCCCCCTAAATGGATTGGTTGGTTGGTTGATTTCGGTGGTGGTGGTTTTTGTTTGATTGGTTTTGTTGGTTTGGTTTTGTTGGTTTGGTTTGGTTTTGTTGGTTTTTCCCCGTGGTTGCTTATCCCAGTTTTTTAATCAGGCTATCAACACAGACATCAGGTAATGAGTGACAGGTTCCATATTCACCCAGATAAAGGTGGCAATGCTTAAAGACATTTTCCCATTAATCCATCCATCCCCCAGGAAGCCCCTGTGGACCCTGACTTCAGTGGAAGCTATGCACTCAGCTTCCCACACAGTTCTCTGAACACACACCCCCTCGAGTCCACTTCTTTAATTGGTTTCCTGGACAGTTCTCCTCACAAATAATTTTTTCCTGCAGTTAATGCTAACTAATTTGCTGTGGAAAATGTCTATGATCTAACCTTCTCCATGCCTTTCTTTCCAGATGTGTGAGTGATCCAAAAGAGTGGTTTGCAATGCCTATGCCATGGACCATCCAACAGCTGGATTCTGCTCTCTGACAGGGCAGGTGAGCATCCGCTGCACATTCACAGGCTCACTGCTGTGCTAAATACAGGCCAGGACTTCAGAGAGCATTTTTGAGGCCACTCTGCATATTGTGGATAAGTTCCCTTAAGAAAAACTCCTGAACATTTGAAGGGATTATTTTTTTTCCAGTGGAACTTACAGGAAAGCCCTACACATTCACTGAGGAAAATCCTTCATTATGTATTGGAACCACCTTCTTTGCCATGGCTGTGCATCTACAAGCATGTCACAGGCAGGAGGGATTTGTGGGGATTACCGCTGTTAAAAATACATTTTACAAGATCTGGGTCCCTCAAGAAGAAAACTATGGGACAACAAAAGTAAAAAGGATCCCATCTTGTCATCTTGTTTATGCATTTTCCCCATTTTGTCACTGCACTAGAGGAGTGAAGATCTACTCTGATTCAGCTCAAGTTTTCACACTGTTAGACATTTTATTACCTGTTTTCATAAACTTGTTCTTGCCCTCCCTCACCCTTTACTAGCTGCAGGGCCATGGAAACACACAAGCACTGGTGCAGCTAACTCTGATCCAAACCAGATCAGACTTTTCCCAGTAAGAGGAAAAGTCTGTGTAACATTCTGTCAAGTCAGCAATCAGATCAGCCTCAGTGTGAAATGGGAACTGCCCCGGGCTCCTCTCACCCAGGCCAGGGAGCACAGGGGTGATGTCCCATCCTTGGGACAACTGGAGCTTCAGGGGCCAATTCCTCAGTCAGGCTTTATGGCAGTCTCCTTTTGGAATTCTGAGACAAAACAGGGAAGATTTAGGGCTTTGCTGTACCCACTTTAGAATGTCTACAGTTTCCAGTGCCAGCAGGCAAGAAGAGCCTGTAAACAAATTCTTCTCCTTTCTACCTTTTGCATTGCTCCTGTTCCAATAACAACCAGGAGAGATTTACCAGGAAAGCACGTAGGCTTAATACATTTTTCACAAGATAAAATGGGTTTATCATACTTTTGGGGATAATGGTGGATCTTCTGGTGTAGCAATGACATTCTGCTCACACATATGAAATCACCAGAGATGAAGGATGAGCCTCCTTGTAACTCCCCAAATATCCTGAGAAATGCATTTTGGGTTGCTGCACAGCCTCAAGCAGTTTGAGTCTAATGTACTAATATGAATCCCACACCATTCCTTACCCATAAATAAGTAAGGATTGCATGTTCTGGACCATAGAAGGGTTTCCCACAGGCACAAGTGCTCACAGGGAGGCTCTGGAGTTTGTTGGGTACAGAACCTGCCAGGCACTCACAGCAAAACCACAACAACACACAGACCCTGAAGAGAAGGGGGGAAGGAGAAGGCAAGAGCCAGCTCCAGAGGCTGGGAGGATGTGTGGGCTCATCTCTTGGGACAGCCAGCACAGAGTTCCTGACAGCCACGTGAAGCACACACAGTTCCAAGTGATTGCTGGGAAAAATTGGCATCGGTATAAAAAAACCTAAAAAAAGTTTGGGATTTTTGAGTGTGAAAGATCCAGAGAAGCTGTGCTTCAAAAGGCCTCTTCCCAAGCAGCCTGGATGTTGTGCAATGGCCACAGGAAGTTCCTTACAGGACGGAGTAGATTTGTTAATATCTGAAACATCAGATCATGAAATAAGATACAGAAAATGATATCCACATTAATGAAATGCAGCTGACATCTACTGATTTTGGATTTTATTTTTGTATTGTGCTTACTCCTACATCAGGACTCCATAGGGGTAAGCAGATCCAGAGCTCTCAGCTTTTCTCAGTTTTAGAGGCTCATTATTGGCACAAGAATGAAAACTTTAAATAAATATATCACAATCACTATGACTGCATCTGAGCTGCTCAGATAATGATAAGATGACATGAGGTAAATACTTGGAGTTAAGAGCAGCTCTAACAACAGTTGATTCGTCACTTATATTTAATCCATTTAAGAGACATTTTTATCAGACAAAGATCAACCCACTGGGACCATTAATAGTAACACATATAAAAAAAGCCAGCAGCCAGAGACCAACAGAGACAGACGTAGCAGTCTCATGTTTGAAAATCAGAAGTAAATTTAGAGCACGCTCACATGAACGTTTTGCTGTGTGTGTTATTATTTAAACAGCATTGTAGTAAGAGCATATGAATGCATAATCAAAACCATGCCCGAGGATCTAATGAAAATACTGGGAACAAAGGAGCTCAGGAGAATGCCTGGCTCTTCCCAGGTGATTTTAGCAGATGAAGAGGAAAGGGAGCACAAAGGGAAGCTGCCTGGAAGAGCAGTGGTCTGATCTGTGAGAGCCTAGGCGGGATTACATGGAACAATCCTCGGGGAACATGCAGTGTCTGTTAGGTACCGAGAAAGGAATGCTGCTCTGGGTGCACTATAAACACCCTGCAGGGCTTTTGTTGATGTTAGCAGGAGCTGTCCCCGGGCCAGGAGACAGCCCCGGGCACTGCTGGATGTGCTCACTGCACAGCGGCTGCCTCTGAGAGGGGGGAGGCTCACAGAGTCACAGTGACAGTCACAGAGTCACAGAACCACAGAGTCACAGAGCCACAGTGACAGTCACAGAACCACAGAGTCACAGAATCATAGTTACAGAATCAGTCAGAGAGCTAGAGAATCCCAGAGTCACAGAGTCACAGAACCACAGTCACAGAGTCACAGTGACAGTCACAGAGTCACAGAACCACAGAGTCACAGAGTCACAGAATCAGTCACAGAGTTAGAGAATCCCAGAGTCACAGTCACAGAGTCACAGAATCAGTCACAGAGTCACAGAGTCACAGTCACAGAGTCACAGAATCACAGAACCGGTCACAGAGTCAAAGAGTCACAGAGTCACAGAATCCCAGAGACACAGAGTCACAGAATCAGTCACAGAACCACAGAACCACAGAACCACAGAACCACAGAACCACAGAGCCAGTGACAGTCAGAGAGTCACAGAATCAGTCACAGAGTCACAGAGTCAGAGAATTCCAGAGCCACAGTCACAGAGTCACAGTCACAGAGTCACAGAGTCACAGAGTCACAGAGTCACAGAGTCACAGAGTCACGGTCACAGAGTCACAGAATCAGTCACACAGATTCACAGAATCCCAGAGTCAAAGAATCCCAGAATCACAGAGTGACAGACACAGAGTCACAATTCACAGAGTCACAGTCACAGAACAACAGAGTCACAGAGTCAGAGAATCCCAGAGTCACAGTGACAGTCACAGTCACAGAATCAATGACAGGGTCAAAGGGTCACAAAGTCACAGAATCACAGAACCATGGAATCACAGAATTACAGAATCATCAGAGAATCCCAGAGTCACAGAACCACAGAGTCCCAGAATTACAGAATCACAGAGTGACAGAACTACAGAAACCCAGACTCACAGAACCACAAAATCCCAGAATCATCAGCGAATCCCAGAGTCACAGAACCACAGAATCAATCCCAGCATCACAGAACCTCAGGATCAGAGAATGACAGGATATCCTGAGCTGGAAGGGTGGAGCCATAGGGATCACTGAGCCCAGCTCCTGGCCCTGCAGAGCACCATCCCCAAGAGTCACACCTGTTCCTGAGAGTGCTGTCCAAATACTCCTTGAGCTCTGTCAGGCTTGCTGCTGTGACCAAGCTTGTCTCAAGGCAGGCTTTTTCATCCATCTCAAAAAATATCAGTAGTCAGCCCAGAAACCAGATGTGGATCTCACATTGGATTCTCAGGACTCATCCCTCATTTCACCAATATTTACCCTTCTGCCACTAGACAGGGCTATCAAGAATAAGGAAGGTCACAGCAGATCAGACACATAAGTTATGTCCAAGCCAAACTGCACACTGCAGGCATTTCCAAGCTGGGGAATTTATGTGTGGATTTCCCCCAGTACAGCAGACAATAAATTCATTTGTAAGGATCTTCCTTAAACAACCAGACTTCTGTTTTTTGATACTATTGTGAGGCATGGACAGGCAGGGCAAGGGAGGCTGTGGGGCAATATTTAAGGGCCTTTAGTCATGCAAACCTTCTTTTGGGTTCATTGGTAGCATTGCCTTAATAAAAAATACCCCCAAGTGCGACGGTGTTCACAGGGGTCTTAGGATGAGGGAAGAGACAAGGATCTGAGTCCATGTTCCAGAAGGCTTGATTTATTATTTTATGACATGTATTATATTAAAACTGTACTAAAAGAATAGAAAAGAGGATTTCATCAGAAGGCTAGCTAAGAACAGACAAAGAAAGAATGATAACAAAGGTTTGTGGCTCAGACAGAAAGTCCGGACTGCTCACTTTGATTGGCCATTAATTAGAAGCAACTAACATGGGCCAGTTAAAGATCTACCTGTTGCATTCCACAGCAGCAGATAAACAATGTTTACATTTTGTTCCTGAGGCCTCTCAGCTTCTCAGGAGGAAAAATCTTAAAGAAAAGATTTTTCATAAAAGATGTCTGTGACACCCAAGGACCCGTCCGAATTTGACGGCATTTGACTGATTTTCGACACAATTTCTCTTCCAGTCTATGTTGATCTGTCTTTCCTTTGCCTACAGAGGTGTCTCAGTCAGCCTCTGATGCCCTCCCCTTTCATCCCCGTCCTCCAGGGCTGTCCCACCAGCCCTCTGCAGAGTACAGATTTACAAGCTGTACATATAAGGTGAGCAGGCTTATAACTTCAGAGCTTCTGGCACAAGGTACAAAGTAAAGGCAACAAAAACACTGACATATGCAGCTGTTTCTTTAAATAAGGGAAGGCCAAGCAAGGTGACTGCTGCCAGCCAAGTCTGAATGTATAAAGAGAAGCACTTCCAGAAAGAGGGCTCACAAAGTTCTTGAAAGTGGGACCACCTCAGAGATGAAGTTAGTCCCTTCCCTTCCCCCAGTCTTCCCTGACCTGCCTCAAACTTCAGCAAATCAGTTTTTCCAAGCCTTTCACCCCCTCCCTCCCCTTGAGCAGTCTGATTTTTCTATGTGAACATTTTGGCAGATCTGAGAACAGTTTTGCTCATTCGTTTAATAGTCACAAATAATGGTTCTGTTTCACCAGTTAATTATTTCGCCAGTCTCACAGATGCATGCTTCTTCTTCATATTCAGTGGGGAGGAATCCAGTGCCCACACAAGCAACAATAAAAATCTTATTTAAAGACTTATCCCTTCAACACATTTTTGCTCTGTGGATGTTTCGGGGAAAAAAAAAAAAAAAAAAAAAAAAAAAAAAAACAACAAAGAAAAAAAGGAAAAATGAGCCCAGTTTTTTGGAGGGTCACAGCATGAAGGACATAAATGAAGAGAACCACTGGAGGTCACTGTGACAGAAAAGGAGAATGAGTCAGATGAAAGCAGGACCTCCAGTGCACCAGCCAGTTTGTGGTGGTGGTGGTGATGGCTGTGGGGCTGAAGGGGTGAGAGAAGAGATTGTATCTTCAGTCTGACTTTACTGGAATTTGGAGCCACTGGCTGCAGAAGCAAGGCAGGAGGTGAGGCTTGTGTCCACATCAAAAGCTTGACTTCTGACCAGGTTTCTCTCCAAAGAACACCAAACTTTTATCTTCTCTAAGTGTTTACCATCTTCAGTCTGACTGTGAAATGTCCTGCTCTGCTCAGGGTCTCCCAGCTCCGTGCCTTGCTGGATGGGAACTTTTGCAAAAGACAAAATTATGTTATATTTTACGTTTATAATACCAATCTGCTGTTTTTCCCAGCACTGAGGGAACTTTCAGCTCAGACTTTGCCTCTTCCCCAGCTGGCAGAGAGGTCCCAGCCCTGTACACAGCACATGGGACTCGTTCCTAAAAGGAGAATCACACATTGGTTTCAGCTCTCCAGCCTGTTTCCAAGAACTGCATAGCTCGAAATCCTCATTTGCTTTATTAATGTGTGTGTGGGAGGGAGGAAAGGAAGCGCTCTGGGGGCAAGGGGGACAAGCAAGAAACTTCACACCTTTCAAATGTAGGGGGTCATTTTCTGCTTTTTCCACCCTTCCCCCGGCCAGCTGTTAGATCCCACGTTTCCCCAGCCATGCCTGCTGCCCTTGGACAGAGGAATGCGCAGCAATCATCACTTGCAATGGCTGAAATCAATTGGCAGGACCCACAGGAGAGGAGGCTTGCGAGTTCATTTGGAATAAGAGCCCAAAAACCTACACAAGTTTGCTTTTTTGCTTCCCTTTGGAAGTACCCCCTCTTTACCCTGCAGCTTCCTTCCCACCCCATAGACTCTCTCTCAGTTTTTGATGTGCCCTGCTGCCCTCCACAAGTTTCTGGTGACTTCTTCTTCAGCTCAGAATACCTTACAAAAGAAGAAGGAAAGTGAAATATCTGCTGTCAAATACAAGAACAAAAATCAAGCTGCAACTGCTGCATCTTGTGAGCCGTGTCCCCTTCAAAAGAAGCTTTCCTTTCTGCCTTGTTTTTTGGGTCTGTCTGCATGTATTTTTGACTAATAACTATGCATACATGCACATGCACGTACGAGTGTGTGTGGGAGTGAGTGCCAGGGAGCACATAAAGGGTATTTGGGGATTCTTTGGTTTTGGACTCTCACACACAGTTGGGGGAGGCAAGTTATAAACATATAGGTAGGTCCAAGAATGAATACTTTAATACTTGCAGACCCTGGTGGCTGCCAAGTGCTAGCATTTCAGGGATGCATATTCACATGCAGCTGGAGACACACGCTGGAAGGTGCCCAACATTTTGCCAGTCGGGTTCCAGACTTGAAATATCTCAGCAGACCCACATGTGGATGTTAACACAAAGCAGGGAATGTTTCCCCTTATTCTACATACTCATTAACTAATCAGCAAGCAAAACAGCTTGCAGAGAATGGGAGGATGGAAATCACGCTTTACTAGAAATCCTCCTCAAGGCCTCCAAGTCAACCTTCTACCTCCTCAACCTGGAGAAAGACACCAAAGCTTATTAAACTCAATAAAAAACCAGCCCACAGTCATCCCCCTTTGGGATGCCTCACCTTCAGGATATTTTCTAGGCATTTGTGCTAAATGGCTCTTTGCAGCTGGGGTTTTTTATTTGATTTCAGTTTCTTAGGGCCATCTCCCCGCTCCAACATTCCCCAGGCTGTTTACGGCCAGTCTCACCAGTGAGCCGGGTGCCAGCTTCATTTAATTTGTTTTTCCAGTGGCAGCAACAATCTGTGTGGAAAGCATAAACAGAGGGAAAGAATCTGGAATCAGCAAATGGTGTGCACAGCTGCACGCCATAATTTCTGCTAGTGAAAGTTTTAATTCCGGTCATCAGAAGAAGAGCAGAAGAGTTGGAGGCAAAGGAGAGGTGGAGTAGTGGAAGAAATATAGCAAGAGGAAATAGTAAAATCCAAGGCAGCTGGAGAATCTTGGAGTCATTATAATTAAGGCCCAACAGGTTACAATTTCTCCAAAAGAAGTCAAAGCCAGAAAGCAGCCAACAGGTCTTCAGGAGGAATCACTCAAAGATGTGATTCTAAAATACATAGCTGTGAAAACAGGAAAATTTGTTCTTTTCTCTTGCAGATAAGAATGTTTCACCAAGACACAAAATGAGGGGAAAAGAAGTCAAAAAGAAAGAAAATTGCCATCAATTAAAAAAAAAACAAACTTCTTGGGAAGGGAAGGGAAGGGAAGGGAAGGGAAGGGAAGGGAAGGGAAGGGAAGGGAAGGGAAGGGAAGGGAAGGGAAGGGAAGGGAAGGGAAGGGAAGGGAAGGGAAGGGAAGGGAAGGGAAGGGAAGGGAAGGGAAGGGAAGGGAAGGGAAGGGAAGGGAAGGGAAGGGAAGGGAAGGGAAGGGAAGGGAAGGGAAGGGAAGGGAAGGGAAGGGAAGGGAAGGGAAGGGAAGGCCACAGCTCACATGTCCCAGAACAGGATGTACTGGGGGACCTTCCCTCTATGCCCTCACTCCCTTCCCAGATAAGAGCTGCAATGGGCCTTGTCACATTCAGATTATTGCCCAGATAATTCTTCTTAAGAACTTAATTTAAGAACTTAAATGGCTGCTGATATCAGCATTAGGTGTGGGCATTAGTACAGACTGAGGTGATCCCTGTGTGAGGCCTCAAAACCTGTGATAGTTGAATTTGTTTGTGAGCTGACATCTATGTTGACAGCCTTCACAATTTTCTTTTGATCCACCATCACTCACGCTTGAAGACACACAACTGATTGAAAACTTTACACTTCTAGCAGTGGATGATACTCATATTAGTTTATTCGAAAGAAAGAGTGATAAAATATGTAAATTCAAATTCTTGCATATCAGACATGCAAAAAGAACTCTTAAAAAGTAAATAAATTAAATAAAATATAAAATAAAGACTTCTGAAGCAAACAATGTATTTTTATCATTATTATTATCTTGTAGCTCAAAGGAACTATGGATGAAGACAAAACTGTAACTGAGTTTTAGCAAAGATTTCAAAGCATTGCAACTAAACTTAACTTATTTATTTGAAAACTCTCTTGAATTTCTAGACTGGAAAGTGGCTGAAAGACCATAAACAAAAAGGCAATAAGAAGGACTGCATTTTTGTCACAGCTGTCATGCGAGTCATGGATTTTCATGTGCTTTCAAAGTATCCGTGACTTTTGATATTTAGGGATTTTGCATGTGGGCTGGTAAACGTGATGGTTAAAGAGCTGAACCAATTTCTCTGAAAACCCCGAGTTCTGCCAAGTTAAACCCTCGACTGCACGGGAGGCTAATGGAGAGCAGGAGCTCAGCAGCAACACTGTGGTTACACAAAGGATCAGAGCCCTGAATTCTCACTGAGAGCTTTAATTCCTCCAGGGATACAGAGATTTCTCTTTCCCCACAGCATTTGCTGTTAGGTTGGATTTGCAAAGGCCAGCTCTGGCAAAACAATGACTGAAGCTAAATGGCTTCTCACAGTAAAACACAGCAAAATAATTACTTGAGGGAAGGAGGAGGGGGGGAAAAGAGAGAGGGAAATAAAAGGGAAAAAAAGATGTGTTATTTATAACCAAATAAAACCCACAACACTTCTTCACCTGCATCCCTGCATCTGTCACAATTCTCTCCTGACACTTCCATACAATTGTAAGAGCAGTGAGTGAGACCAAAGATCTGTCTGGCTCAGGACCCTGTCTCCAAATCTGGCCAAAGCAGATGCCCAGGGAAAATTATAAGCAAAAGATACAGTGATACTTCCTTGGAATACTCTTCCAACTTCCAGCAATTTGCAGTTTAGGGACTTTCTGGTTTTGTATTTAATAGCCTTAGTAGATTTTTCTGCTATGAATTTGCCCACACAGTTTTTGAAGCTGTGTATTTTTTTTCTTGTGGTTGCTGTTACTGAAGATTAATCAGAGAATTCATTACTAAACAATGATACTAAATAAATTTTCAGAAAGCACAGGCAAATGTGCCAAAGGAATTGCCCTTGGTCCTGTGGTGAACATTCCTTACTAAAAAAAAAACAAAAAGAGATGGGGAAAAAGAAACACTTCTATTACTCCATCAATTGCCTGGTCACACAAGCAGGATGAGAAAGTGGTCAAGTGTCTCAGGATACACTTGAGCTAATTATACACCAGAACTTCTATATATACAAACTATACGAACGAGAAATAAAGATAGGAAAATAGTGTTTACAGTAAGAAAGGCTGTTAATAGCTATGACAGCATGGAGAGGCATTTCAGACAGACAGATGATGGTTTCCTGAAAAAGCCATGATCAGGCTATTCATCCTTTTCCAAGTGCACTTGTTCAAACAGAGGATGAGTTTTGCAAAGGGTCACTGAGTTTCCTACAGCCAGGGCACCAAAGGCTAAATTGATCCAGCCAAAAGTCCTGCTGTTCCTGCTGTGCCTTCTGTGCTCTAAACAGAATAGCAGGAGCTGGAGACTTCTGAAAACTCCCACTCTGAAGAGCCTTACCACAACAGATCATGAATTTGTCATCAGACTGGCTAAAGAGGCCTCTTATATTCCCTGTCAAGATTTCCCTCTCTGTTAGAAGGGTAACCCTGTGCTCATGCATTGTGCTGTCCACTAGCAAACAGACCAGTTCTGCTGTCAAACCAGATAGAAACAAAACAAAATGGCTCTTTTCTTTTTATTCCTGTCAATCTTCAGATTGACAATCTATCAGATTCCTGATATCTTCTTTTCATAAACACAGGTAACAAGAAGTGGCAATCAAAAAGACCCAAACCAACAAGCCTCAGGAAATAATCACATCAGGATTGCATAAGC
Source organism: Melospiza georgiana (assembly GCF_028018845.1). Taxonomy (NCBI): domain Eukaryota; kingdom Metazoa; phylum Chordata; class Aves; order Passeriformes; family Passerellidae; genus Melospiza; species Melospiza georgiana. The sequence goes on along the minus strand of NC_080433.1, from coordinate 14,660,156 downwards.
TTGTAAACCAGATAGGTTAAACTGAGGAAATTGCAATTCTGCATTGAAACCCCAGTTCTAGGAAATGTCAGGGCAATTCTGTGTCCTTGATTTGCACGTACAATCACAGATAGCATTCATGCATAGAAAGGAATATTTTTCAGGGGAATTATTGCAGTGAGACAGCAGTATAAGGCACTTTAAGGGCATTGGGTGTCATGAAAAACTCCTTATTCCATTTATCTGCAGTCACTGTGGACACAATACAACTCAGAAATAATTATGTGCATTGAGTCAGACCACAGAGAAGATGTCAATTAGGTTAATCAATTCAATATTCAAAGTCCTCTACAGACAGGACCTTACAGTCACAGGTAATGCTGCCAGCTCCATCTTACCTGTCCAAACTGCACTTTCCATTCCAGGCCTTGGGAAGTCCTACTGCCCTGCAAATGATGTTTCCTTGAGCTCCAGAACTCCATGAGCCTGAGGCTGCAGCTGTGGTCCAGTTGGAAACCCATCATGGAATGGCTTTGCCCAGCTTTGCCTGCCTCTGCCAGTCAAAAGTCTTTCATTAGTCAATGGAAAGAAAGGTTGGGGTGGGGTTTTTTATCCTTCTTCCTGAATATATTATTTACCTTTTGATATCGACATTAGTTTTCTGTTCCCTTTACAAATAGTTAAGGCTCACATAGACTTTTTAGTGTCAATGTGATAAATAAAAAACCTGCTCACCAATATTCTGCTTTTAAGGCTATTTCCCATTCATGTTTTCTGGGTTTGTATGGTTGTATGGAGTTTTATTAAAAATACCCATTTTCTATCTTATTAGACTAATTTTTTAGTTATAATGACCTTGATCACAGCCCTTGGAGAGGAAAAGGAGGGGTTTTCCATCATTCCTGAGTCAGCCCAAGAACACAGCGGCCCATGGGAATTCCGCAGTGCCGTCTGCTGTGAGGCACCAGAACGACTGAGAGTGCAGCAGGGCTTTTCCTCTGCATGTCACCTTCCCCACTAGTCCCAAGGCCTCTTTTGCCTCTGTGCAGATCCCAGCAGAGTTTGTCCCCATGCCAGTTTCTCTGGCTCTCCTTTGTGCTGTGCCTGTGCTAACAGCGCTGCGCTCCTTATTTCCAACCCCAATTTCACCATCCGTGTTATTATTTTCTTTTGTGGGTGTGGTGAAGCCGTGCTGGTTTCCGAGGTATGACTGCCTCCCCTTGCCAGATCTGTGACATCATCTTTCCTCCAAGAAGACCTCGAGAAAATTCCCTTGGGAGGCTGCCCATGCAGAGAGATGGCTGGCCATGGGGCGAGGTGAAGCTTTCAAACCAAGCAAAGCACTGACATCCTTCCGGAGGGAGCTGAATGTGCTGCCTCTGCAGCTTCTGCTGGCCTCGGAGCAGGAGGTGGGCAGAGAGGAATCCACCACTGCTTGGTCTGAGAGAAAAAGAGCAGTGCCTGTGCTGACTGACCAGCTGAGCACAGCCCATTGCTTAGCAAGGATCAGAGCAACCAAAGTTCACAGGAGCAATGCTTTCTCCCTTGACACCCTGAGTTGTTCCATTAAGGTAAAATTTGGAAGCCCAGTGTCTGAGTGGCAGGTGAGGGGGTTGTTGTTTAACACTGTGGTGTTCAGTCCTGATTTTCAGGCTTTTTGTTTCAGTGCACAGTGAGACAGTGAGAAATGTTCATCAGTTACCCCACCACCAGCTGACAATGTAAACCAATGTTTTGAACAAAAGCTTCTTCAGTGTCTCAACAGATTATTAGCTTTAATATTTTCTAGAATTAAAAACATGTTTAAAAATTAATGTCTCATACAATGAGACTCCACTAAGGGAATTATTCTATCCTGCATATTCCTGATGGGTAAGCAGAAGGGAACTTCATGTTTGGCCATAGAATAAGTAGCCACAGAGGCACAGCCTAGAGCTTGCCTAGAATCTGACTAAACTGAATTAAACTGAACACTTTTCACTGCAGCTGCCAGCAACTGGAGTCTACAAATCCCCATAGAATAACAAAAAGGAAAAGCAATGGAATGGAATGGGGAAAATATTAGGCTGCAAATCACAATATTCCTCCAAGCCAAAGTAAGGCATGTTTATTCCCCAGCCCGCTTCTCACCTCAGGTTTGATTGATTGCTGTTGTGTTCTGACCAGATTAGAGAGCTAATAAGGA